>NC_064575.1:37445016-38070828 GCF_937001465.1 Orcinus orca | reverse complement strand
AAATTCTTTCAGAGTTACTTAGTATTTTCTTTAATATCAGTATCAAGGAAGGCAAAGCAAATTTACATATTTATTAGGAAATACAGGCACATAATCATAAAACAAGAAAATACAACATTTTTGTAGACTTTATTTTTTAGAAGTGTTTTAATTTTACAGAAAAATTGAGAAGATAGTATAAAGTGTTTCTATATACCCTATACCCATTTCCCTCTATGATGATCAACTTATATTAGTATGTTACATTGTTACAATCAATGAACAAATATTGATACATTATTGTTTACTATAGTCCATACATTAGTCCAGTTCCTTAGTTTTCACCTAATGTCCTTTTTCTATTCCAGGATTTCATCCAAAACATCATATTGCATTTAGTTGCCATGTTTTCTTAGGCTCCTCTTGGGTTTGATAGCTTCTCAGATTTTCCTTGCATGACCTTGGCAATTTTGAATAGTTAGGTTTGTGTAGGATGCCCACTACTAGAATTTGTTTGATGCCTTTTTCATGATAATATTGGGATTATGTGTTTTGGGGAGGAAGACCACAAGAGTAGAAGGGTTATTTTGTCAGATCACATCAAGTGTACAAAGTATCAATATGCATTATGAATGCTGAGGTCGACCTTGATCACCAGGCTGAGGTAGTGTTTTTCAGGTTTCTCCATTGTAAAATGACTGTTTTCCCTTCTCCATATTGTACTTTTTGGAAGGAAGTCAATATGCTCAGCCCACAACTAAGGAATAGAGAGTTATGCTTAAGATGGAGTACTACATAAACTATTTGGAATTCTTTTGCACTGGAGATTTATCTATTCTCCCGCATTTATTTATGTATCCAATTATTTATTTATATCAGAAGAACTCATGGATTTTTATTTCATACTTTGGGTTATAATCTAATTCTACATTAGTTACTTTGTTCCTCAAATTGCTCTAGTCCTGACCCTTGTGAACTCTTTTCAGTTCAGTGGCTCGTGTGCCACTCTGAGGTATCCCCATCCTATATATTTTTTTGGAACTTCCTAACTTTCTGACACTATAAGATGGTCTTGTATATAAATCTTGTATATTTACTGCCCCAGTCCTAGAATCAGCTATTTCTTCAAGGATAACTAGGTCTTTTCAGTGGAGAACAGTATTAGACAGCAGGATCTGGGTGTGGGGTGTGCTAATTGCTGCCCGGATGTCATTGCTTCTAGGTCTTCTCAGCTGACAGAGCAAAGAGATAGTATGTGTGTACATTACCCATGTATATGCACATATCTATAAGTATCTCTCTACATAACCATGTGTATTAAGGTAATATGAAGCAATATTAAGCTAAACATGAATGTATATTGATGTTTCCAACTTTAATCTGTTACCACATAGATCATCTTAGCCTCATCTCTTGCTTATCTTTAACTTTCAACTCCAGCAAAACACTTGACTTTTAGAAGTATGAAAATCAAATTGTAGCTACTTTGGGAAGCCACATCATCTAGCAGAATAATTCTTAAAGGGCAAGGTGTATATCATCAAATTTTAATTTACAGTCAGCAGTGCTTTGTAACATCAGTAGGCCTCCAGACCTCTGCTTCCAAGAAGATGAAGTAGCCCATTTCTCCCCGGTTCTTCCACTTAAAACTAAAACCCTGAACATAACAACAAACAAACATAGGAAGACACTGAAAGGTGGAAATGAGAAGGCAGACTTAACTAGGGACTTTGGGACTTGAGGAATAACATGGTGATGAGTCCCCTGTGTTTCCTGTTGCTTCCCATACATCCTGGAGAGGGTATTACAGGAACCCCCAATCAATAACCACCAACAGAACAACAGACAAGAAAGCTTCAAAAAAGAAAACACAAAACCCCCGTTCCCCCTAGCCAAGGTATGAGGAAAGGGGTTGCCAAAGACAGAAAACCATTTGGGCAATAATATACACACTACTCGAGCCAAGTGCCAGTGGAATATTGCACCCGTCCCCTATGTCCTGTGGTTTCAGTTGGGCCAAGCTAGGATTTGATCTTCCACACTACCCCACTCCTGCCCTCCAGAAGAGGCAGCGCTCTGATTCGCCACCAGGGCTGTTTCAGTGTGGTGCAATGGTGAGCTGAGCCTCCACCCCTTTGCCTTAGCAAAGAGACTTTCAAAGGTGGTGCCTGACAGGCTAGTTAACACTGGGCTGCCCTCACACAGTCGTGGGGTCCAATGGTGGGACTTAGCCTCTGTCTCTCCCCGACATCAATAAGAATAGGATGTTACAGGTTGGAGGGAGTAGGCACCCCACTAACCCCCAACACATGGTGTCAGTGAGACCCAATGGGGTGCTGAATCCCCATAACCGTCCTGAGGCAGTAAGACAGAATGAGATGGCACAAGCAGGGCTAGTTGGCAGTTCTCTTCCTCTTACCCTGGTGTCGTGGGGCCAGCAGGTAGCTGACCCTCTACCCACATCCGGCATCAACAAGAAAGAATGAAGTGGGAGGAAGGACAGCAAACACTTCACTTCTCCCCTCCCCTGGTGTCAAGAAATGTACTGGGGAGAAGAACTTCCACTCCTACTAAAAGGCAACACAATGATATTAATGTTCCCACTTTTGGGGGGAAGGTGTCAGAAGGGCCAATAGGATAGCTGAACTTCTACTTGATCTGTCTTCAGTGAGGCAATGTAAGTGCCCACTTTTGCTGGGGTATTGACAGTAGGGCCCAATGGAAATCTGTATGTAACCCCTCAGTCCTCATACTACACCTCCAGTAGGATGACTTCCTTCTAAAAAGTAATAATAAATTAAATGGGATGCAGAGTCATATAATAACTCACAATGTTTAGAATACAATTGAAATATACTCATGGCACCAAGAACCGGGAAGTCACAGAATAAATGAGAAAAGACAATAAACCTACACCAGCACTGAGATAAAACATCTATTGAAATTATCAGACAAGGATTTTAAATAAGCTGTCACATAAATGCTTCAATTAGCAATTATGTGTTCCTTGACAGAAATGGGAAAAATAGAAAATGTAAGCAAAGAACTAGAAGTTATAAGAATAAAAACAAATGAGAACAGTAGAACTGAAAAATACAACAATCAAAAAACTTTGCTCAAGAGTAGAGTGGAGATTACAAAGCATAGAATCATGAACTTAGAAGAGATCAATAAAATGTCCCAAATGTACAGAGAAAAATAGACTGAGAGGTAGAGATGGGAGAAAAAACAGGATCTCAAGAACCTGTAAACAGTAACAAAAGCACTAACATTCATATCATCAAAGTTCCAGAATGAAAGAAGAGAGCAAGTAGGACTGACAAAGTATTCAAAGAAATAATGACTAAAAAGTTCCCAATATTTTAGAAGACATAAGCACAAATTCAAGAATCTGAGCAAACCCAAAGAGGAATAACACAAAGGTATCCTTGTCAAGACGCGTCATAATTAAACTTCTGAAAAGTAGAGACAAAAAAAATCTCGAAAGTGCACAGGCAGAAACAATGCATCACTTATTGAGAAACCAATTCCAATGACAGCATATTTCTTGTCTAAAACTATGGAGTCAGAAGCATTGACATAACATTTTTCAAGTACTAAAAGAAAAGAACTCTCAGCCACAAATTCACACTTTTTATATCCACTTTCTTGTTTGACTTATATTAATGGACTACTAACTCATCTTTCTATATCCGGGCCTGCCATCACACTTCTCCAAAAATCGAGTCACTGTATTTCCAGAGTGATCTTTCTGAAAAAGAAACAAATTTTTCTTATAAAAATACCTGATTGTGTTATGAAACTTTTCTCTCTTCTAAGTTACCAGGTAAAATCCTTCAATGGATTCCCATCTTTCTTGGAGTAAAATCTCCCATCCAAACTCTCTTTGTCCTTTCGGGCTGCTGTAAGATTATCCTGCAGGTTGGGTGGCTCATAAACAACAGGAATTTTTTTTCTCACGGTTCCGGAGGTTGCAAGTTCAAGAATAGGGTGCCAGTATGGTCAGATGAGGGCCCTCTTCTGAATCACAGACTTCTCATTGTATCCTCACATGGCAGAAGAGCTTAGGGAGCTCTGTGGGGTCTCTTTAATAAGAGCACTAATACCAAAATCATTTCCAAAAGACCCCACCTACTAATACTATCAGCTACGGAAATTAAGATTTCAACGTATGAATTTGGAGGGGAACACAAAGACTAGACCATAGCACTCACTATACATACATGGACCATGCATGATCTGGCTTCTACCACCCTCTCCATTGTCTTCTTTTCTTACAATCCAGTGAGCATTTCCTTTTTTTTTTCTTTTTTTTTTTGTGGTACGCGGGCCTCTCACTGTTGTGGCCTCTCCCGTTGCGGAGCACAGGCTCCGGACGCGCAGGCTCAGCAGCCATGGCTCACGGGGCCTAGCTGCTCCGCGGCATGTGGGATCTTCCCGGACCAGGGCACGAACCCGTGTCCCCTGCATCGGCAGGTTTACTCTCAACCACTGGGCCACCAGGTAAGCCCCAGTGAGCATTTCTTATACTGATTATGAATGGAACTCCTTTCTGCACTGATCCTTAACCATTCATTTTCTGGCAACCATGAATTTATCTTCTCTTTTCCTCAAAAATTCACCCTTCATTCATATTACATATCCATTTCAATTGCCTTCTACAGGAAGCCCTACTGATATCGCCCATATACTACTGTCCACAGCATGAATTAAGGTCTTACCGTGTCTTCCTATAGCACTCTGTAATAATTTTTACAGTAACCATGGATTTTCTTATTTGAGTGTCACAATACATTGAATTCTAGGTGGCACGATAATGATTTTAGTAACAGTAACACTGGTGCCTAGTTTAACCCATAACATACTTCAGGTGTTCAATAAATGTTTGTTGAATGAATGAATGTTTGAATGAATGAATGGTCAATTTGAACTCTTAATCATGTTACTTTTCAAAAATCCGTTACAAGATACCCACAGTTTTCCAGAAGATTAGGGACTTAGGATCTTAAACTTGATTTAATAGAGGAAATTTTTACTCATACATCATGCTTAAATACCTCAAAGTAAAACCATAAACCCAGGAATTTAAGGTTATCCATTTGGACTTTCAAGCCAATAATTAATATCTCCTGCCCTGACTGTATTAGATGGTTTCAATGCTCCACTCATATCTCCCCAGCACTCATCATTCCAGTATATGCTGATAGGATCATGCTGCCACCTGCAATTATCCACCTTAGGGCAGGCCAGAAGTGTGCAGGAGTTAATGTATCTGGGTGTAGCTTTCAACCAAGGACAGAGGGGACTGGAAGATAAGTACTTCAAGTTTCTCACCGATTCTTGGGATAACTCTGAGACATGTTCTGTAGAGTTTCACAGAACTCCCCTGAAGTACTGGCAGCAGTTCCCTGCAGGAGTAATTTATTCAGTAATGCACCTCTGTTGGCTTCCTTCCATGCCTCCATATTCAGTTCCCACTCCACTTCTGAGTTTTCTGGAAGCACCTCCCAGATGAACAGTTTGCATTCAAATTATTTCCTCAGGTTCTGCTTCTAGGGGAATTCAATTGATAGCCTCCTAACGACCCAGTGCTCCTTACAGAGCCGTCACTGGTACAAGTACCAAGGCACGGCACATTACGTATCACTCCTCCTAAATCCTAATATTTTTAAACAGATAGGAAAGAGCATGACCTTGAAGAGAAAAAGAGTTTATATGAGGATGGCCAATGGATAAAGGGAAGGAGAGACAGTGCCATTTGCTTTCCATTAATGATAGTGTGTAATTTATGGGCAGATGGTCTAACAGGTGTGACTATAATTTGAGGAGCCTGCTCCCTTGGTTACAGAAGACTGCTATTGTTATTATTATGGAACCACAACCTCATGACTTTATTGTTTCACTTGATGTAGCCTTTTCCTTTACCCTTAAATCTTCCTACATCACTGAATTGCAGCCAATAGATTTATTTTCTCCCTATGGCTCCATCACAAAAAAAGACACACATGTGCGTGCACGCGCACACACACACACACACACACACACACACACACACAGAGTTTTGTGTATGCCAGTGCTAGAAAAGACAAGCTCATGGTGCATGTATGCAATGGATATTGTACATTACAGGTCTCTGTGAAATAGTCTTCTGCAGGTTCCTATGTTTATTTTATGAATAATTAACTTTAGTAAAGTTAATTTCCTGAAGATCTTGATGAAGACTGAAGAAAGGAAGTAAATTGTAAAGAAAAAGACTTAGAAACTTGCCCTTTTTGCCCTCTCTTTGTGTCTTAATGAACAAAGGATAACTGGGCCTTTTTTGAAGTCTTTGCTTGAGTTGAAGACACAAAATGCAACCTGTACTCTTATCATAATATGTTCAGTTTATGAGCACACAAACTTATAAACCGTGAATTTCCCTAAAGTTATTATACCATTTAGAAGATGTTTGCTTGGACATTTACTTAAAACCAAACAATTGAGGTCTATGTGTCCAAATAATTTCCTTCTCTCTTGCTTGTCACCATTTCAGTTTCCTGAGTTTCTGGGAAGGCCTGGTTTCCCCAAAGGAATGATTTCTGGTAGAAGTCTGAAGGTCTGACCCAAGAAAAAAACTCCAGTATAGCCAATGACTTGAGGACAAGAAGGTTTCCAATCAGGTAGGAACATTTAATCTCATACATTACAATCATCTTAAGTAAGGTGTGCTGATAGCTGGATATGGTTTAACTGCTTGGAAAAAGATGCATATATATTATATAACCTACCCCACAAGGAAGCTGTTCTCAATTCCCTTAGAGGGTGTGGTGTTTCTCAGAGAGTGCCTTGGGGGAAAATGAATGCAATAACAGTATGATGCTTCTTTTTTTTCATTTTTAGCGCATTGTTGCCAAGTACACTTGGTGATCTTGGTGTTTGTGGTTTAATCCCAGGAGGTTAGACATGTGGAACAGCACATTAACCCTCTTTAGTATTTTCTCCCAAGACAAATCATTTTTATACGTTGTCTCCATGGTCTTCTAGTTGCTTATCAAAATTAAGCATCAAGTCTTCTAAGTGAGCAATAGCCCCAGTCAGTGTGAGGAAATCAGCTTGGTTCTTATTGGGGCACAGCTTCTTGGTCTTGGCACAAAGTGAGTTCACATAGGGAGTTAGAAGGAGGAGAATGGGGCATGCGAAAGGGGAGTTCTGTGTTCTCATTTACCTATGCATGTTGAAACTCCACTAACAGCTTTATTTTCATTAGCAATTTGTGATAAAATCTTAGGGTAGGGCTTCCCTGGTGGCGCAGTGGTTGAGAGTCTGCCTGCCGATGCAGGGGACATGGGTTACTGCCACGGTCCAGGAAGATCCCACATGCCGTGCAGCGGCTAGGCCCGTGAGCTGTGGCCGCTGGGCCTGTGCGTCCAGAGCCTGTGCTCCACAATGGGAGAGACCACAGAAGTGAGAGGCCCGCGTAACGCAAAAAAAAAAATGAAAAAAAAACATGCAGTAAAGATATGGAGACAGATAAACCAAATTAATATGGTGAGTATACATTTTATATTATTCTGTCATAAGTATTTCATGTTTTATATATTGTCACATCCTTTTTTATTATTTTTTATTTAAGTATAGATGATTACATTAATTTCAGGTGTACAACATAGAGATTCAATATTTTATAGATTATACTCCATTTAAAGTTATTACAAAATAATAGCTATATTTTCCTGTGCTGTACAATATATCCTTGATGCACATTTACTTTATATGTAGTAGTTTGTAGCTCTTAAATCCATACCTTTATCTTTCCCCTCCCTCCTTCCTTCTCCCCACTGGTATCTACTAGTTTATCTATATCTGTGAATACGTTTCTATTTTCTTTTATACATATTCATTTGTTTTATTTTTTAGAGTCCACATATAAGTGTCAACATACAGTATTTGTCTCTCTCTGTCTGATTTATTTTACTAAGCATAATACCCTCTAGGTCCATTAACATTGTTGCAAATGGCAGAATTACATTCTGTTTTCATGACTGAGTAGTATTCCATTTTATACATACACCACATCTTCTTTATCCACTCATCAGTTGATGGACACTTATTTTGCTTTCATATCTTAACTATTGTAAATAATGCTGTCATGAACTTTGGGATGCATGTATCTTTTTGAATTAGTATTTTTTTTTCTTCAGATATATATCCAGCAGTTGAATTGCTGGATCATATGTACTTCCATTTTTAGTTTTTTGTGGACCTCCATACTGTTTTCCATAGTGGCTGCACCAGTTTACATTCCCACCAACAGTGTAAGAGGGTTCCCTTTTCTCCACATCCTCACCAACATTTGTTGTTTGTAGACTTTTTGATGATTAGCTGTTGGGACAAGTGTGAAGTAATATCTCATTGTGAGGGCATGTTTTAAGTCAAATAAATGCTTGGGATGATTTGGGTTTGTATTATTCAGTTTGTTGTCATAACAAAATACTACATCCTAGGAGACTTAAAAAACATGAATTTAATTTCTCACACTTCTTGAGGCTGAAAGTCTGAGATCATGGTGCCAGTATGGTTGGGTTCTGGTGATGACCATCTTCCTGGCTTACAGATAACCAAATTCTCACAGTGTGTCCTCACACTGTGGAAGCTCTGTGCCTGTCCAATTTCTAGAAGAGCATTAATCCTATCATGGGGGCTCCATCCTTATGACTTCATATAGAGCTAATTACCTTCCAAAGACCCTACCATTTAATACCATCGTGTTGGAGGTTAGTGCTTCAACATATGAATTCGGGGGGGATACAAACATTCTTTCCTTAACAGATTTATTTTATTGCAAAATCCAAAAAGCTTTTCATTTGAAATTGAACACCACTTATAGCACTACATGTAAATTATTCCTAGAAATCATTATGTCAGTATTGTCCAAAATGAACCTATATAAAATTATCTGTGGTGCTTCATTAAAATGCAGGTTCACAGATGCAAAATCCATGTTTTTACAAGCTCTTACTCACATTAATATTGGGCAACTATTGCTTTATTTATTTATTTTAAAGGATTTCTTCATCTTTTTTTAATTTGAATTTTTGAATTTTATTTTTTTATACAGCAGCTTTTAATTATTTATCTATTTTATACATATTAGTGTATATATGTCAATCCCAGTCTCCCAGTTCATCCCACCCACCCTCCTTGGTGTCCTTACATTTTATTCTCTACATATATGGCTCTACTTCTGCCTTGCAGACTGGTTCATCTGTACTATTTTCTAGATTCCACATATATGTGTTAATATTCAATATTTGTTTTTCTCTTTCTGGCTTACTTCACCCTGTCTGACAGTCTCTAGGTCCATCCACATCCCTACAAATGACCCAATTTCATTGCTTTTTATGACTAGTAATATTCCATTGTACCACATCTTCTTTATCCATTCATCTGTTGATGGGCATTTACATTGCTTCCATGACCTGGCTATTGTAAACCGTGCTGCCAGGAACATTGGGGTGCATGTGTCTTTTTGAATTATAGTTTTCTCTAGGTAAACACCCAGTAGTGGGATTGCTGGGTCATATGATAGATCTATTTTTAGTTTTTTAAGGAACCTCCATACTGTTTTCCATAGTGGCTGTATCAACTTACATTCCCATTAACAGTGTACAAGGGTTCCCTTTTCTCCACACGCTCTCCAGCATTTATTGTTTGTAGATTTTTTTATGATGGCCATTCTGACTGGTGTGCGGTGATTGCTCATTGTAGTCTTGATCTGCATTTCTCTAATAATTAGTGATGTTGAGCAGCTTTTCATGTGCCTCTTGGCCATCAGTATGTCTTCTTTGCAGAAATGTCTATTTAGGTCTTCTGCCCATTTTGGGATTGGATTGTTTCTTTTTTTTAATATTGAGCTGCATGAGTTGTTTATATATTTTGGAGAATAATCCTTTGTCCATTGATTCATTTGCAGATATTTCTCCCATTCTGTGGGTTGTCTTTTTGTCTTCTTTACAGTTTCCTTTACTGTGCAAAAGCTTTTAAGTTTCATTAGGTCCCATTTGTTTATTTTTTGTTTTAATTTCCATTACTCTACGAGGTAGGACAAAAAAGATCTTGCTGTGATTTATGTCAAAGAGTGCTCTGCCTATGTTTTCTTCTAAGAGTTTTATAGTATCCAGTCTTACATTTAGGTCTTTTAACCATTTTCAGTTTATTTTTGTGTACGGTGTTAGGGAGTGTTCTAATTTCATCCTTTTACATGTAGCTGCTGTTCAGTTATCCCAGCACCACTTATTGAAGAGACTGTCTTTTCTCCATTGTATATCCTTGCCTCCTTTGTCATAGATTAGTTGACCACACGTGCGTGGGTTTATCTCTTGGCTTTCTATCCTGTTCCACTGATCTATATTTATGTTTTTGTGCCAGTACCATACTGTCTTGATTACTCTAGCTTTGTAGTATAGTCTGAAGTCAGCCAGCCTGATTCCTCCAGCTCCGTTTTTTCCCTCAAGATTGCTTTGGCTATTCGGGGTCTTTTGTGTCTCCATACAAATTTTAAGATTTATTGTTCTAGTTCTTTGAAAACTGCCGTTGGTAATTTGATAGGGATTGCATTGAATCTGTAGATTGCTTTGGGTAGTATAGTCATTTTCACAATATTGATTCTTCCAATCTGAGAACATGGTATATCTCTCCATCTGTTTGTGTCATCGTTGATTTCTTTCATCAGTGTCTTATAGTTTTCTGAGCACAGGTCTTTTACCTTCTTAGGTAGGTTTATTCCTAGGTATTTTATTCTTTTTGTTGCAATAGTGAATGGAATTGCTCCTTAATTTCTCTTTTTGTTCTTTCATTGTTAGTGTGCAGGAATACAAGAGATTTCTGTGCATTAATTTTGTATCCTGCTACTTTACCAAATTCATTGATTAGCTCTATTAGTTTTCTGGTGGCATCTTTAGGATTATCTATGTATAGTATCATGTCACCTGCAAACAGTGACACTTTTACTTCTTGCCAAATTTGTATTCCTTTTATTTGTTTTTCTTCTCTGATGGCTCTGGCTAGGACTTCCAAAACTATGTTGAATAATAGTGGCAAGAGTGGTCATCCTTGTCTTGTTCCTGATCTTAGAGGAAATGTTTTCAGTTTTTCACCGTTGAGAATGATGTTTGCTGTGGGTTTGTTATATATGGCCTTTATTATGTTGAGGTAGGTTCCCTCTATGCCCACTTTCCAGAGAGTTTTTCATCATAAATTGGTGTTGAATTTTGTCAAAAGCTTTTTCTGCATCTATTGAGATGATCATATGGTTTTTATTCTTCAACTTGTTAACATGGTATATCACATTGGTTGATTTGCATATTTTGAATAATTCTTGTATCCCTTGGATAAATCCCACTCCCACTTGATCATGGTGTATGATCCTTTTAATGTGTTGTTTGATTCTGTTTGCTAGTATATTGTTGAGGATTTTTGCATCTATGTTCATCAGTGATATTGGTCTGTAATTTTCTTTTTCTGTAGTATGTTTGTCTGGTTTTGGTATCAGGTTGATGGTGGCCTCGTAGAATGAGTTTGGGAGTGCTTCTTCCTCTGCAAGTTTTTGGAAGAGTTTGAGAAATATAGGTGTTAGCTCTTCTCTAAATGTTGGGTAGAATTCACCTGTGAAGCCATCTGGTCGTGGACTTTGGTTTGTTGGAAGATTTTTAGTCACATTTTCAATTTCAGCACTTGTGTTTGGTCTGTTCATGTTTTCTATTTCTTCCTGGTTCAGTCTTGGAAGGTTATACCTTTCTAAGAATTTGTCTATTTCTTCCAGGTTGTCCTTGGCATAAAATTGCTTGTAGTAGTCTCTTATGATGTTTTGTATTTCTGCAGTGTCCATTGTAACTTTTCCTTTTTCATTTCTAATTTCATTGATTTGGGTCCTCTCCCTCTTTTTCTTGATGCATCTGGCTAAAGGTTTATCAATTTTGTTTGTCCTCTCAAAGAACCAGCTTTTTGTTTTATTATCTTTGCTATTGTTTTCTCTGTTTCTATTGCATTTATTTCTTCAGTTCCTTTTGATGTAAGTTTAGGTTTTTTATTTGAGATTTTTCTTGTTCCTTGAGGTAGGATTGTATTGCTACAAACTTCCCTCTTAGAACTGTTTTTGCTGCATCCTCTAGGTTTTAGATCATCATGTTTTTGTTGTGATTTGTCTCTAGGTATTTTTTGATTTCCTCTTTGATTTTTTCAGTTATTTCTTGGTTATTTAGTAACATATTGTTTAGCCTCCAAGTGTTTGTGTTTTTTTACTTTTTTCCCCTGTTATTTATTTCTAATCTCATAGTGTTTTGATCAGAAAAGATGCTTGATATGATTGCAATTTTCTTAAATTTACTGAGGCTTGATTTGTGACCCAAGATGTAATCTATCCCGGAGAATGTTCCATGTACACTTGAGAAGAATTTAATCTGCTGTTTTGGGATGGAATGTCCTATAAATATCAATTAAATCTTTCTGATCTATTGTGTCATTTAAAGCTTGTGTTTCTTTATTAATTTTCTGTCTGGAAGATCTGTCCATTCCTGTAAGTGAAATGTTAAAGTCACCCACTATTATTGTGTTACTGTCGATTTCCTCTTTTATGGCTGTTAGCATTTGCCTTATGTATTGACCTGCTTCTATGTTAGGTGCATATATATTTATAATTGTAATATCTTCTTCTTGGATTGATCCCTTGATCATTACATAGTGTCCTTCCTTATCTCTTGTAACATTCTTTATTTTAAAGTCTGTTTTGTCTGATATGAGTATTGCTACTCCAGGTTTCTTTTGATTTCCATTTGCATGAAATATCTTTCTCCATCCCCTCACTTTCAGTCTGTATGTGTCCTTAGGTCTTAAATGGGTCTCTTGTAGACAGCATATATATGGGTCTTGTTTTTGTATCCATTCAGCGAGACTGTGTCTTTTGGTTGGAGCATTTAATCCATTCACATTTAAGGTAATTATTGATACGTATGTTCCTATTACAATTTTCTTAATTGTTTTTGGTTTGCTTTTGTAGGTCCTTTTTTTCTGTGTGTTTCCCACTTAGAGAAGTTCCTTTAGCATTTGTTGTAGGGCTGGTTTGGTGGTGCTGAATTTTCTTAGCTTTTGCTTGTGTGTAAAGTTTTTGATTTCTCCATCGAATCTGAATGAGATCCTTGCTGGTAGAGTAATCTTGGTTGTAGGTTCTTCCCTTTCATCACTTTAAATATATCATGCCATTCCCTTCTAGATTCTAGAGTCTCTGCTGAGAAATCAGCTGTTAACCTTATGGAAGTTCCCTTGTATGTTATTTGTTGTTTTTCTCTTGTTACTTTTAATAACTTTCCTTTGTCTTTAATTTTTGTCAGTTTGATTACTGTGTGTCTCAGCATGTTTCTCCTTGGGTTTATCCTGCCTGGGACTCTCTTCACTTCCTGTATTTGGATAGTTATTTCCTTTCCCATGTTAGGGTATTTTTTGACTATAATCTCTTCAAATATTTTCTCGGGTCCTTTCTCTCTCTTCTCCTTCTGGGACCCCTATAATGAGAATGTTGGTACGTTTAATGTTGTCCCAGTGGTCTCTTAGGCTGTCTTAATTTCTTTTCATTGTTTTTTCTTTATTCTGTTCCATTGCTGTGAATTCCACCATTCTGTGTTCCAGGTCACTTATCCATGCCTCTGACTCAGTTATTCTGCTATTGATTCCTTCTAGTGTATTTTTCATTTCAGTTATTGTATTGTCCATCTGTTTTTTTGTTCTTTAATTATTCTAGGTGTTTGTACTTTAATTCTTCTAGGTCTTTTTTCAACAATTCTTACATCTTCTTGATCTTTGCCTCCATTCTTTTTGAGGTCCTGGATCATCTTCACTATCGTTATTCTGAAATCTTTTTCTGGAAGTTGCCTAGCTCCACTTCATTTAGTTGTTTTTCTCGGGTTTCATTTTGTTCCTTCATCTGGTACTTAGTTCTCTGCCTTTTCATTTTGTCTGTCTTTCTGTGAGTGTGGTTTTCGTTCCACAGGCTGAAAGATTGTAGTTCTTCTTGCTTCTGGTGTCTGCCCTCTGGTGGATAAGGCTATCTAAGAGGCTTGTGGAAGTTTCCTGTTGTGAGAGACTGGTGGTGGGTATAGCTGGTTGTTCCTCTGATGGGCAGGGCTCAGTAAAACTTTAATCTGCTTGTCTGCTGTTGGATCGGGCTGAGTTCCCTCCCTGTTGGGTTTCTGGCTTCAGGTGACCTAGTGCTGGAGGCTACACGCTCTTTGGTTGGGCTAATGGTGGACTCCGGGAGGGCTCATGCCAAGGAGTACTTCCCAGAACTTCTGCTGCCAGTGTCCTTGTCCCCGTGGTGAGCCACAGCCACCCCTGCCTCTGCAGGAAACCCTCCAACACTAGCAAGTAGGTCTGGTTCAGTCTCCTATAGGGTCACTACTCCTTCCCCCTGGGTCCTGATGCACACACTACTTTGTGTGTGCCCTCCAAGAGTGGAGCCACTGTTTCTCTCAGTCCTGTTGAAGTCTGCAATCAAATCCCTCTAGACTTCAAAGTCTGATATTTTGGGAACTCCTCCTCCCATTGCCAGACCCCCAGTTTGGGAAGCCTCACATGGGGCTCAGAACCCTCATTCCAGTGGGTTGACTTCTGTGGTATAATTGTTCTCCAGTTTGTGAGTCACTCACCCAGCAGTTATGGGATTTGATTTTATTGTCATTGTGCCCATCCTACCGTCTCACTGCAGCTTCTCCTTTGTCTTTGGATGTGGGGTGTCTTTTTTGGTGAGTTCCAGTGTCTTCCTGTTGATGACTGTTCAGCATTTAGTTGTGATTTTGGTGCTCTTGCAAGAGGGAGTGAGTGCATGTCCTTCTACTCCACCATCTGGAACCAATCTGGGCAACTATTGCTTTAATTGTTAAAAAAGAAAAATTCAGCAATCAAAAGACAACATAATGGAAATACATTGAAAATGCATATTTATTTAATAAAGAAGTAATTATATAATTATTTGAACATTCAAATTGTTACATACTTAATGTGAAGGTATTAATAACAATATAGTACTGACTACATTTTTAAGGCATCCAATAAGCCACTGTTGTTTAGTTTTATTATTGCATCTTAACTACAAGGTGAGTAATAATAGTATTCTCAATGTTAATATGTGGAAATTGAGATTTATATGAATTAACTCACCTAGATAACAAATAGAAGATCAAGCACATGAATTCATGATGATATAGATCTGATTCTATTTCATATGCTTGGAACCAGATGGACAAGAAAGTGATTGAAGTTATTTTGAGATCTCAAAAAAAAGTTTTGCATAATTAATTAAGTTATCCTTATTATTTATATGCATTTTTATATTTCATTGTAACGTATTACCATCACCCAAGACACAACTTCAAATTTGCAACCTTGAAATATGGTCTTTTGGTGACTGGTGCCAATATTTTGAAATTTAGCATCTTGAGAATCTGTGGGAGAGTAATGACTTTAATTTTCCATAGAATCAACAGATTTCTTTGGTCAACCAACATAAATACTGAAATTTGCAAATTTCTTGTAGGCTAGATCTAGCATATATTTTCTTCTCATTCGAGAAATACAAAGAGGAAGTGACTGAAATTTTTGCTTTTATAAATTCTGCCTATGGTATGCAGAAATTCTATGTGGCAATAGTAGTTTCAGTTGTGACCTCCCATGCTTTGATATTTTAGACTGGAGTATATCTTTTGGAGCCTCGGTTAGAAATCTGAAACCCTCATTATTTCTGCATTTGTTAAACTATGTCTTTTGTTCCACTTGCAGACCAAGTAGTTGGCTTTGATAAAACTTGATCTACATTCAGAGATCTGCTCTGATCTTGGCTTTCTAAATGGTTCATCCTGGGGCACCCTAGAATGTTTGAGAAGATACTTTTAACCGGCTTCTTTTTTTTTCCTTTTAGCTTGGCTGTTTTCATTTATATACCTGAAACTTTTGAAGTTTACATTTGCTCTAAGACTGAAAAAGTTTTGAAAAGCTTTGTATTCATGTATTTGGCATGATTTTCATGAATTAATGCTCTTATTTCAAATGTATAATTTTATTTAATAATTTCTTATATATATAGAGAGAGATCTAGATAAATCTATATCTGCATATATGTGTGTCCATGTCTTATAAAGAGAATTTGCTGTCTTAAAACAGAAATACTGGGTATGTTTTACCTATGTTTACTCACAATGTTTTGTCAAGATCAGAATTTAAAAGTGATACTTCTGTATCTGTTCTCTTTGAAAATATGTTCATTGAGGGATGTAGCCTGAGGGCATCTTGAAAACACAGTTTATTTTAGGATTCCACATATAAGCAATTCATGGAACTAAAAAATAAACTATAGTGTTATTTTTGTATTCTCAAGCCACTTTCTGCATCTCAACTTTTAATTTATTGGCATTCATGAGATTAAATTAGTGATGCTAAATCATGCCTTAAACACACATACACACACACACACACACACACACACACACTATATTTACATCATTCTTCTGTGTCTTTATATCTACTATGCATTCCACTAAAGCACCTAGAGGATAAAAATTGAAATTACTTTTCCTAAATTGTCTATCCAGCTTGCATTCTACTTTCCCAACTCTTTTGGACATTTTCAATATTTTTCAGATTCCCACCAGTACCTTGAACCCAATATGTGTCAAGTGAAATTCTTCTCTTTCTCTCTCTTTTTTAAGTGTGATCCCAGAAGTCTCACCAAGAGATGGTGTTGATTCTTCTCAGTGCAAGAGGTAAGTTGATTTCCCATGGAGTTCTCCTGTATAAATCAATATTAGGGTCTACTTGGCACCTTTTGAATTTCCTTCTTTGGTTTTGGTAACAGGAACCTACCTGAATACAATTTACTTAGACTTACATGTAGAGGTGTTTATGAAAATAGACCAGTCAGATCTCATGCTCTGAGGAACATAACTGTCCAATGATACTAGTTGCTGCCCCTGTGGATTCACCACTGCACTAACACTGAGACCATATATTCTATGTCCTGTTCCTAGCCAATGACCGAGCACAGAGGAAGTCCTAAGGTGGACCCATTTCAGTGAAAAGCAGGGCTCTTCCAAGACACAACTTTGTCTTGAGAGCACTCAGCTACCCAACCCCAGCATTCTTCAAATTGTACTGTAATCTGCGACATGTCCTACAATAACCTTCATTCCAATCACCATTTTCTTACACGAGATTGATATTTATATCATAAGCTGAAGATTCTTTCCCCTTTCTTCTGCTGCCCCTCCATCCCACTTTCATCTCTAATCCCATATTGACTTCAGCATCTTGGAGAACCCACACTAATGTAAATGGAAAATAGAATAGTTCAAGAAAACTGGTGGTAAAGTGAGGATTTGAGATTGATTCACTATCTACTGTGCTGGTGAAAAGTACATCATTCTGACTAGTTTTGGGGCATAGACAGTTCCAAACACAAGATGATTACCCACTAACTAAATATTTCCCTGTTTAAGATGCAGGGAAATAAACTTGTGGAGGGAAATATCCTTGAAGTTGTAAGTGATTCTGGCGTTTGTAAGATATGGTGGGAACTATGACTATAAATAGAGCAGAGTTGTTTGTTACTGCTAATCTGTATTGACTCTTTGTGGAGGGATAATGAGAAACAAAGGGCAATTAGCAAGCAGTTAGAGACCTCTTTAGTAACTTACAAAACAGCCCTTACCTCCAACAGTAAAGGCTGAGCAGTATACCAAAGATCTGTCAGAGTGGAGATCAAGAGATATTTGAATACCCTGACAAGGCAGATCTTAACACCTTTGAACCTGAAAGTAGGGATGGAACTTCTGGAGGAATGTCTGAGAATATGACTCTGCAGACTCCTGAACACTATGAGTTTAAAGAGATGTCCCACATTTTTTCATCCAAAGCTAGCACTTCTCCTTTTGGAAGACGTTGCAAAAGCTTGTCTACCATAAGGGACTTGTGACCTTTCAGTAGCTTCCAATACCACTTTTGCTGGCCCACAAGCTGAGGACTACTTTAAATCTCAGCATAACTTGGCTAAGGATGTACAAGGTCTGATAAAAGAGAAAAGAGATTACATATTGGAGAAATTGCAAAAATAGCTAGTGAGTACAAGAAGGAGTCAAGGAAGCAACCCTGGAATTGGATTTTAATGGTGTTGATCAAGGAGTCTGGAGTTTAAGACTGGCTAAGTCATGACCCATTGACTTGGAAACACAATTTCTGGCTTTAGAATGGCTTTCTAAAGACATGGATAAATCACCACCTTGGAGGCAAACTCTGAATGGACAGAATGCTGTCCTTCCAGATGTAGTGTTTGCACTAAATCAGAGCACATGCTTTATATGGCACCATGTCCCCAGTAGTTCCAGGAAAATTGGGACGATCAGTAGGTGTACAGAAAAGTCACCATAATGGTAGGAGTAATCAATCTTGATCAGTAAGAGGGATTAGGGCTGTTTTTACAATATGCAGTCAAGGAGGAAACCATATGGAACACAGGTGACATACTTGAACACCCCTTGATACTCCCTGGACCCATGGTAATAGTGTCCAAACATACTCTGAAGACTTGGCCTAAGAGCTGTCTAATTGACAAGAGCTCAGAACCTCAGAAATGAAAGTTTGAGTCACCTTGTCAAGATGAAGTGATGGTGCGAAACAAGGCTTTGTGAATAGTTCCATTTTTCTGCAGTGTCACAGCTTTCCAAGCAAAGATTACTAGAAATCTGTGTAAAGCAGGGGTCTCCAACCCCCGGGCCATGGACTGGTATTGGTCCGCAGCTGTTAGGAACCAGGCCTCACAGCAGGAGCGAAGCTTCATCTGCTCTTCCCATCTCCCCATCTCCCCATCGCTCGCATTACTGCCTGACCCCCCCCCCCCCATGCGTGGAAAAATGGTCCTCCACGAAACCGGTCCCTAGTGCCAAAAAGGTTGGGGATCACTGGAAGGATAATTGGATGGTAAACAGGCTTTGGGAATTACAGATTATGCATTGCTCAAGTGCCATTTGCTTGCATTCTAATGTAATAAATCTGGACTCCACTTTTTTATCTCCCCCAGAGCAGAGCCATTTGATTACAGTTAGAAGCAGCATAAAGGGGACTTGTTTATGCTGTACAGTCCAAGTCTCTCATCTCTTTCTCTCTCTCTCTCAGTTGCTCCACCTCTCAGAGAGGAGGAACATCAGAAGTGTCAGCCACCCTACATAAGCTCCAAGTCTCATCCTTTCAAAGTTCCTTTCCTGTAGTGCAACTTCTGCACATTCAGATGATCTCTGGTCCATTTTATCAGGTCAGTTGTATTTAGAACTGGTACTGGAGAAAGGGCAAGGATGAGTACCAGTTGTAGCCCTGAGACCACTTGCAAAGAGAGGGACTGTTATTCATCTCACTAACCTTCCGCTTTTAAGGTTCTCTTTGGGAAGATAAGCCCATAGGAACCATGGTGGAGCTGAGCCACCAAGCATCATGGAGAAATGGATATATGTAGCACAGGGATGGACTGGGGTAACCTTAGAAACATGACACTCAGATCTCCTATTACAGGGATCATGATTGACTGATGGCTCCAGTTACTGTTACCAGCACAGGACAGAGCCTGGTGTGGCCAAGAAAGCGGGCCATTCCTGTGAATACAAGACTGCCCCAACAGGTGAGTTTGGCTCTAGGATGCCCCATTGGCTTTGCCAAACCTTTCTTGGAACTGCAATGTAGTCTGAGACTCTTCTTATTCATTCTACCTTCCTTTCCTCTGTCCTTCCATGGATATCAGATCTACATCATGTTTTGAAGGTTCTCCTTTCTTTCTCAAGCTCCTAGGTGTTAACAGATCTCTTGCAAGTCTGATCCCTTCTTACCATCTGCTTTCCACAAATGCAAAATTACTCAGAGTATAAATTTATGGAGCAGCTCCAGGGAATCCAACATGATCTTCTCTTATGCACCTGATGGCACTCAGGAAACATTTCTTAAACACTTTCTGAGTGAACATTTGTGGGAGTGTGCATGAGGCCAAAGATTAGCAGCCATCATTTATTGCTCTTGCTACATTACTATATTTTCATCTTTTGTACTAAGTAAATGTAGCCAGCCTGTATGGACAGAGGCAAGAAAAAGAAGGACTCTTTATTTTAACAGTGAGTGAAGATAGCAGTTGACTCTATAGATGGATGCTGAGAGTTGTATTCTATAAAGGAAAGAAGATTGACCCGTGTGGGCAATCATTTGTCACTTAGTAGCATAATGCAGAAACATTTCCCTATAAATAAATGTACACATAAGTGTAGTATTGTCAATCAATCTGGTTTTTTCTTGTTTTTAGAAAGCATAAGGGATTTTCCCTCTGATTTGGTTGAGAAGAAAAGGAAAACGAAAGAAGGCAAAATAAAAACCCCAAACAGTTACTAAGCAGTTTGCAGTGACTGTTTAATATTACTATGGAACAAATTATTTGGGGGGAGCTTGTAATCTACTCTGGGAATTTGTTCATAGATACATAACATACTCATGTATCTCATGCTGCTGTTTACACTGAGTAAGCTATTGATTAGAACCTCCAAAATTCTCTCAAGTTTGGATACTCATTGGTGTCACATGGGGAGTTTTAAAAATACCCATGCCTCAACCACACCTCTAGAGACTCTGCCTCAATTTCTCTGGATGAGTCTAGGCATTAGTATTTTTAAAACTTTCTTGGATGTTTCTAAAATGCAATTAGGATTAAAACAATTGGTAACATGTAAAAGAGAGAGAGAGAGAGAGGGAGAGAGAGAGAAAGAGAGAGAGAGAGAGAAACTGAATATTCCATCCATTTTCTAGATCAGTGGAAAGTTGTATATTCACCTGAACTGTTTGCAGAGGTGACAGTAGCAATTATGTTGCACTAGGAAGGGTTCAGAGGCATTTCCTTGTCATGTTATTTCTTCATCGACTAGTTCACGTTACACTTTATCTCAGTCTAAAGACCCATGCCATCTCCTTTAATTGACTACATTCAAAGCCTCAGTGTTGGTCTCACTGTAACTCTGTCAGGGTCTTTCAGCCTAGATTACTCATGGTTACAGGCTTTAAAAATTATGGCTTTTATTCATATCCTTTGAAACCATATTCTTAAGTGGTTAGTAATTTTATTTATACTTTTTTAAACTTCTCTTTTTCAATGAAAGAAGTATCGCATTGTGTGTCAAAAGAAATTTATGGAAATAAACCTGACCAAATAGTAAGTCAATGCTCTGGATTAGACCGCAGGGCCCATTCTGCTACTAACTCACTGAGGCATGAGGCTAGGGTATGGCTTTGATGCCCTTCACGGCCTCTTTGGATTAATCCTTAGCCTTAATGCCTTAAGACTCAGTGAGGTGCAACATACCAATTCCCACATGTCCCGTTTCCCTTAGTGATGGGTTAGTTTTTGATTCATCATTTCTGCAAGTATCGTGTCAAATGGGTCGATAAAACATCAATGTTAGGACAGTTCATGTCCCGGTGGTCAGCTAGTGCCCACATGCTGAGAATTAAGTGGCGAATCACTACACAAATGTCCCAAGACATAAGAATTAGGCTGTATCGACAGGTTTCTCAGATGAAGCAAAACAATAATTTCTCACCTGCTACATTCCATTGCTGGATTGCTCAGTCATTGCATAGAGACTTCTGCTAACAATTAATACAGTCATAAAA
Source organism: Orcinus orca (assembly GCF_937001465.1). Classification (NCBI taxonomy): domain Eukaryota; kingdom Metazoa; phylum Chordata; class Mammalia; order Artiodactyla; family Delphinidae; genus Orcinus; species Orcinus orca. Next base: position 38,049,138 of record NC_064575.1, on the reverse strand, counting down.
AAGGGAAAATAACAGGGGGAAACATGCACACAAACTGAAAGCAGATATCTGCATGCTGTTGTCCCACAAGTTTAGATCAACCCCACGTCTGCCTGGAAACTTGTAAATAGCATTCATAAGTGATGTTATCATATAAAGTGTGGTGGGGAAATCACAATGGTGCCTATTTGTACATTCTGGAATTAATATCTATGTGCAGATAAGAGAACAATTAAAATACACGAAACAAATGTACACAGGGGAAGGTAAGAACTGAACATGATCCAAATATGTCATACTGTGGAAACCTTAGGGAAATAAAGTTTTTTGGGATACTGGCAGACAGCATAGCTGCTGGAACCAGGATTTTGAAGTCTTGCAGCTTGGAAATAATGCTTTCAGTTAATAAGGGTGTGTGGGTGGAATTAAACACACCACTCCCACTACTGTAGTCAGAATTATGTGCCTCATTTCCATGCACGGTCCTGAAAATAATTCTTGCAACTTCTTTTACGAGAATACTTTTGAACAAACCATGGTAGCATCAAATGATATCAAGATAAAACTTCTGTTGCTACGTGCTCATCCTCTTACATTATAAATAGGTTTAGATATACACACAGGCATCAGGAACACTCCAGTGTGTTCCAAGAGAACAGACTTTAGCCAAGTGAATCAATTTTAATTTTAGACCCAATGAACATCCTTTGAAGACTGCCGAGGTTATTAAAAGGCAACAATACTACAACAAGCGGTGTTTTCACAAACTAGTGTTTCCTGGTTTTAGGAATGTGTTGTGCAACAATGTAGATACAAGGCCAGATATAGTCTAAGTGATTTAAATCTTTTGTTTATGTATTTCACAATATAGGGCAGCAGACTTAGGTGTGTGTGTGGGGGACAAGTCTCACATTTGAGGCACAATTAAATGCACATGTAGTTTTTTTTTTTAACATCTTTATTGGAGTATAATTGCTTTACATTGTGGTATTAGTTTCTGCTGCATAACAAAGTGGATCAGCGATGTGTATATTTATATCCCCATATCCCCTCCTTCTTGCTTCTCCCTCCCACACTCCCTATCCCACCCCTCTAGGTGGTCACAAAGCGCCTAGCTGATCTCCCTGTGCTATGCGGCTGCTTCCCACTAGCTATCTATTTTACATTTGGTAGTGCATGTATGTAAATGCCACTCTCTCACTTCATCCCAGCTTACCCTTCCCCCTCCCCGCGTCCTCAAGTCCATTCTCTACGTCTGTGTCTTCTTCCTGTCCTGCCCCTAGGTTTTTCAGAACCTTTTTTTTTTTTTAGATTCCATATATATGTTAGCATACGGTATTTGTTTTTCTCTTTCTGACCTACTTCACTCTGTGCACTATTCAGTGTACTTTGATTTATAACAGAGTAGATTTCAAAATCAAAAAGTTTATATTATCAAATGTGTGTGTTTCTGTGTGTGTGTGTGTTGGAGAAAAGGGAGCTCAGGTTTGTTTTAAGAAGTCTGGTATTTCTTCACAAATAAATTCCAGTGAAATTAAATCACATGATAAGTTTTATAGATAGTTTTAAAAGAAAATAAAAAAAATTAAACACAAGGCAATTTCTAGACACAGTTTCCAAATACCCAAAGACATGCATTTTCTTTTGAGAGAGATAAACCAAATGGATTAAGCTCATTGAATAGTGTAAGGACAAAAGTTTCTGTCACAAATTGCTTTAAAACAATACTTTCCCATGTTCACTTAACTTTGTAAAATTGTTAATAAGTAAATAAGAATAGTACCACTCTCAGTAGTGAAAAGACATTTTTAGATGCCCCTTGGTAAGGGGCGCCATCAGAAAAACTAACAAGAAGAAAAAAATAAAACCAAATATATTACCCCTATAATAAATCATTTTCTTCTGTGATCTTCGTTCTGTAGCAACTGATGATTAATAATAAATTGTTTTGTATGCCATCATGAGAAATACAACTTTCTCACATTCTAACAAGTCTTATTTGACTTAAAATGGAAATTTTATTATACTGGCATGTGGTATGGCCTTCAACAGACCATTAGTAGAGCTGTATTTGTAATTTAAAAATATTTCTGTTAGTAATGGAAGGGCCATAAATATTTGTTTTCAGTCAAGAAAGAGGGCAGTTAGTCACCATAAGAGAAAGAATGACACATTGAAAGAAGATTTAATTCTGTAACACCTATAGGACTTGTATGAAAATCATTATCCCCCAGCTTCTTGCTGGGAAGATTTGGAGAAAAGACTTTTTGACTGTGATATTTTCTATTCTCCTGTTATTCTCAGGGTTGATAATTCTAAATAGAGGAGAGTGCTCCTTCTACCAACGACAAAACTGTGACAAAGGTGACGTGCCACCTGGTCTACATAGAGGTACACGGAGTTGCCACTCACCTGTTCTTCCTCCATCCCTGTTATGCCCTTTCTCAGCCCTGCTCCCTAAGCAGAATTGTCTCTGAAACATAAATTCATTCATCCTTCCAGGGACTAAAGGTCACTTCTCCTCTGGGCTTTTGAGATTTTAAGAAATGCACTTAGCCTATTTGGCTTAAACTAAAACCTCAAAGTGACTTTCAGAAATAAAGGGAGTGTCCAAGTGAGTGTGTATATGTGTGTGTGTGTGTGTTTGTGTGTGTGTGTATGTGTGTATGTATGTATGCATGTGTTATTTTGGGCACATTGGAAAGTTCTCTTGAGATGTAACACGCAGTATGGAGATTACACACTATTCTGTCTCTTTAGGAGGATAGTCCTATCTTTGCGAGGTCCTCAGAGATCAAAACTGTTTCACATTCACACTATATTTTGCATCCACATCATTAGAAAACCATAACACAAATAAATCTTTAACTATTCGTAAGTGTTCTTCAAGATTTCCTTATACTAATTAAGATCTCACAGTTGTTCCGACAGTTACTCTTTTCCAGGGCAACTTGTATATTTCACGTGCTCAGTATTGATTTTTCTTTTTTTTTTTTTTTTTTTGTGGTACACGGGCCTCTCACTGTTGTGGCGTCTCCCGTTGCGGAGCACAGGCTCTGGACGCGCAGGCTCAGCGGCCATGGCTCACGGGCCCAGCCGCTCCGCAGCATGTGGGGTCTTCACGGACCGGGGCACAAACCCGTGTCCCCTGCATAGACAGGCAGACTCTCAACCACTGCGCCACCAGGGAAGCCCCTGATTTTTCTTTTTTTATTAGATACGTGATGTGACTGCATGTTATGCTACATTTGGCTGATATCATCCCAAGATGTGTTCATGGGGTCCACCCTCCTGATTGCATAAGGAAACCAAAATTCAGTGATAAATCAGCTTTGATAATAAAGAACACAAAGAAAAATGATAAATACAAGTATTATTGGCTTTAGTAGTTGGTCTAATATTGGGAGCTGATCATGTCATAATAAAAATAGAAGTTAAGAATCATTAACTGTTGCAGTAACCGGGGTACCTAAAACCCCTCTATAAGGGGAAACTGCTCTATAAGATGCTCTATAAGCAGCTGCTTTATAAGATGGAAACAGACATTCAGAATCCACAGTATATTCCTTGTCTTCAGGTGCATCCTTATCTAAAAAAGAATCCCTAAAGATTAAGAAGGACAAATTCTATATTTGATTTCGAAGCCTGTTTTGAGATGTGTGCATTAATGGCTCCTTTTGAAATAAGATCATCTACTCCCTCCCCTCCATTGCTTCTTTTAATCTTTCAAGCTCTTACCATATACTATTTTAACCAGTGGGTGAATGTAGAGGTATAGGAAATATGCATATGATATTACCTTCATAAATTCACCAATCTTGTGCAAAATAGGGTGCATAAGCAAATAATTTTATTACAAAGTGACAATTTCTTCCAGAGGAGTAGTAAAAGGTCCTCTGAAAGCATGAAAAGGAAGATATTCTATGATATTTCAGTTGATTTTTGAAGGATCAGTAAGAATTTTTACAAGCAGAGGTAGAGATAGGACAAGTCAGGCAAATCACGTAGATATCACGTTTCAAAAGCTGTAAGAACTTCATGTGGCTGGAGAATAAAGGTGAATAACAAGGGGCAGAAAAAAAGTGGTTAAAGGTAACCATGATGAGATAGGTAAGAGTCTAGATTGAACAAACCATGTCTGTGTACAAAAGTAGTTTGGACCTCACCTTACATACAAGAAAGGGTTTTAAAACATATTTGTCATATTTGTGTCTCGTGGATGTGCGTAGATGGGTAGAGGATTAGATGGGAAGAGAGGAATAGAACAATCAGTTTTGATTGAGTTGAGAACCTTACTCCTGTTTTCATGTGTGAGACTCAGCCTTGAAAGAAACTAAGTAGCAGACTGTCAGATTTGTATTGATCAAATGTGAAAGCATGCGAGATCTGCATACCCTTTGGAGGGCTGGCTGACACTGTGTCTGCCTTGCACATGGTAGAGAGTGTACAGCCAAAATATTGAGTGATTCTCATTCCTTGTGGTTCATTAAGATAAGACAAAAAGGGGTGAGACTCACATTTTCAGCTCCACATCTCTAATAGAGAAATGTCAATGGCTGGTGGCAAATTGGAATGACAAAAGATTACCCCTTTTTTTTGTATTTCCAATGGAGATGCAGCATATGATAAAAGTGTGTGTATAATCTAGTGTCAAAATCCAGAAAAATAATTCCAGACCCAGTTTAGTGATATTGTCTACAATTCTCTATGTTAGTCTGACATAAAGATTCTTTCTAGTGTCAGGGGGAGTGTCTCATGAAAAATTATAATACGTGTAATATAGAATCATCTAAAAGAAGAGGCACACTACTTCGCTGATTATTTGAAGGGATGTTTCATAAATAGACAATTTAATAGGAATGAACAAAACTCCAGTGGCTATTTGAATTATAATATTTTCTTTTAGGGTGGAAATAGTTTAGTACGGTATGTGGCTGGCCAAGACATTGCACCTGAACTGAGTGTGTAAGCCTCTAAGTCAACTAATTCCAAAAAGGAAAAGCAGCAATATATTATTCATTCATTCATTCACTTATTTTCTACTTCCTCAGAATTGCCATTTTAAATAGCTTTACAAAGCACTGTGGATACAAAGTTAATAAAAATAATGACTCCACTCTTGAGGAATTTTCAGACTAGCAGAGATAAAACATAGACATGCAAACAATAGACTGTAACACAATGCAGCAAGTACAATGGAAAGATGGAAACAATTCTGTCTAGGATCCTCCAGGAAGGGTTCACAGAAGTGATATCAGAATTCTGTCTTGAAGTGTGGATGGCAGTGAGCCAGGTTTAAAGGGGAAAGTCATGCTAACAAAGAAATTACAGCTAAAAAATGTAACTAAGAAACATATTTTTAAAATCTTAAGGTATAATAGAATGACACTTTCAAAAACAACGATAAACAGTAGGTAACGGATACATCTGAAATCAGTAAGCAGCTTGGAGCTCTGTCTTTTCAGGCCATGCTGGATAGTCTACTGCATTTTGCCAAAATCAATAAGAAAGTAAAATCTTTCATTTCATTCAGTGGTAAAATTTCTCCTCCTTAATGCCATGATTTTCTTCCATCATACACTCATTTTTAATAGCAGCATCAATAGAAACACTGTTTTGGATATAATTATATAAAAACACAATATTGAGAGCCTGCCAATTATATATTTAAAATTTTAGTTTAATGGAAAATAATTACTGGACTTCGAATTTCATCTCTTGAATTAGATTCTTAATGTTGTTTCTTAACAAGCATACAAATTCAAGCAACCTATTTACTGTGTTCTTAGAACCTTAATTTAGTAATGTTTAGAAAGGAGGTAATTTCCCTGAAATGGAAGAGACAAATGCTCACTGGATCATGCTTTACATTGAAAATGTAAAATGCTATAAATGTGAATGTGGCATTATTATAATAATGATTATCTGTGATATCAATGCTTGTCTATTGAGGTAGAAGTAGAATGAATGTCCTGTTAATGAGAAATATATTCTGCTTAGCTTTGCCTTTTGGAAGAGAATGGGGGACTCTTAAGCAAAACTATCTATTTTCTTATCTTAGGCCTACTAATTACTAGTCATGTGACAATCAGCTTACCTTTCTGAATCTCAGTGTTTCTCATATGTAAATTGTCAGCGGAAATAGCTAACACCTATACATGTAATATCTTTGCATTTACAATATGATTTTGCATATAATAGTTGGGTAATTTACAACAAGCATATTAAGTTAGCAATTGTATAATCCCCATGTTTCTGTATTAAAAACTGAACCTCAAAAAAAGTGTATCACTTGTTGGAAGCCACAGTTTAACAGCTCAGGGAGAAGAATTTTTACTTCTCTCATTTGTTCTTATATCTTAGGTTCTTTTTTTTTTAACATCTTTATTGGAGTATAATTGCTTTACAATGGTGTGTTAGTTTCTGCTGTATAACAAAGTGGATCAGCTATACATATACATATATCCCCATATATGGGGGATCTTGCCTCTCCCTCCCACCCTCCCTATCCCACCCTCTAGGTGGTCACAAAGCACCGAGCTGATCTTCCTGTGCTATGCGGCTGCTTCCCACTAGCTATCTATTTTACATTTGGTGGTGTATATATGTTCATGCCACTCTCTTAGGTTCTTTTTAAATACCATGTAGTTGCCTTACTGAATTCTAGTTGCACTACATTTCTTCAGGGCTGTGAGGAGGACCAAATGAAATAATATATTGAGTCTAATTAAATTAATGCCTATGCATAAGGCACTGTTACTGTTTTCACATTAGAAAATGATATACTTGTGCTTATTTCCATGTATATATGAGACTTTTCATATTCACTTTAAATTATATGGTTAATATTTTATTCCCCCAAATTATAATATAAAATAAATGTTATTCTGGAATTTTTATGCTGATGATTTTTTGTAAGTATAGAAGATTTTAATTCTATTCCAGATACATAAGATAAGGCAGCAATGCCTTGCTAGTTTGAGTGTTTTAGGAAAGAAAAAGCCCATTCAAACCACAGTTCCTCCTAGTTCACACACTTAGGCTCTGTTTGCTTAGGTTTCATTATAAGCTATGGCATCCTCAAAGAATTAGCTGGGCGCAAGGAAGAAATCTTCATTCCCTGAGAATAATCAACTGAATCACCCTGGGATAGGAAAACAGGAGTGAAACAAGGATTTGAGTACTTTCAAGCCCAGTATTAGATTTGAGGACCCTTGTCTGCCTACACTAAGGGATTTTAAACAAAAATGTATCCATTTACCTTAAGAAGTACAAAGTTTATTTAAGAGCCCCTGATTTCTTTAGAATACGATATGAGTCTCGGCATTGAACAGAAACGTGATTTTGCAACATGTGTCCATATGTGGTTCACATACTCCACATGTGTTCTGTCAGTGGGTCCTGTGACCTCGCTGTGGATCACATGTGTTTTACATATGCTTTGTATGGTTCACATCTGTTTTAAACATTTTTTTTTCCTGACAGTAGACACTCTTGTTATATTACCATTTGCTATAATAATTAAATTCAAGGAACTGAACTTGAGAGCGTTTGTGGGGGAGGGCATTTGTTAGTTTTGATTTATATTTGGTGCTGTATTCAGTGATACCCATTATAACTGCTTATCGTATCTCTTCGTAGGCATACTGTTGCTGCGTTTAACCTCACTGAAGCCAGACTAATCCAGAGATGTTCTTAGCTTCCTGTGACTCATATGAAGGTTATCATTTTAGAAGAGACCTTGAAAACATACTCTGGATTTAGGGGGGAAAAAAAACTCTGACATTTCCAAGAGGAAAAGCTTTTTTTAAGTTTTATATTGTAGATGCAGAGCTTAAAGCATTTAAACACATACAGCAAGCAATATAATATGAATCATGTAACAAAAGTTAAATTTAAGTGAAAACCTTGTGTGGTATGTTGCAGTCACAAAAGAAGATACAAAATTAATGTGGACACCTGCTTGTTTTACTTGTATCAGGAGAAAATAAAATTAATTGTCATTTAATGAATTGCTTTCTGTTGTAGCACACTTAATTATCTCTTCCTGTAACCCCAAGAAGTATCTTTTCAAACTCACAGCTGTATCTGAATAGGGGCTACCAACTAAAGAGGTAAGCAATACTTTTTAATAATTACAGTGTATTTGTTTTCATCTGTCTTTACGGAACATTGTAAAATTAGACACCTGCCCCTTGAATAAAGCAATACCGAGCTTAATGAAGTCTGAGAAGCAGTGACTCTATTTTGTATCTTTTCTTGATGTGTGGATGTAATGCTCATTAGTGTTAATAGTTCTTGGAAATAAATGAAGAATATTGGATTGAGGCTACCTTCTCCAAACACTAAGTAGGAACCTGTTGCCCCCCAGCCAACAAGGTACCTAATGCTCAGTTGGCCAAATGTTAAAAGAGATTTGGTGCTGTAGGCAATTAAATCCATAGTCTGCCCCTGTGGACCAGGCAGCCATAAATAAGCATTTTAAAAGAATCTCAGCCTTTAATGAAGAACAGGGGAATTTTGATCAGTAATCAGAAACAGGTTTGGAGGTACAGGGACAGTGGCATGCGTATTTTGATTTGGTGCATAGAACATGCCTTGTTTTAGAAACATTCCAAAGAATGGATCCCAGTGTACTAGTAAATGTTCAGTGGGTTTTGAAAAGTTGAAGAATTTAGAGTCAGCCATCTAGAGTAGAAAGAGGAATCCTTAATTAAAAATAAATGGTATAGAATGAAATGAGACAAAGAACAGGTACACCAGAAAAAAGGAAAATGTATGAAATACGAAGTGTAGCAATTCTAATGCTTGCAGGTGCTGCATATGAATGTGTGTATATATTTAGAAAGAACTTTTAAATAAAAACGAAAACATGCTTTTATCTTATAGTTTGTAATAACAAGCACATTAATGCAGTGTATGAAATCAACCCAGCTAATGAGGCATCAGAATTCTCAGGAGGAAACACAGTTCCATTCCCATATAGTTAAATGTACTTAAAACATACTAGAAAAACATTAAAAGCAAAGGTAGGTCAGAGGAAAAAAGTAAGAACTGGTAATGGAAGAAACACATTTAGACGGACAAAATGTATGTAGTTTAAAATACTTCATCTTGTAGTGTGTAGTTTAAAATACTTCATTCATACTTCACTTACTATTCTAACTAAACTGAATAGTCAAAACTTGTCATTTTTTTCCTTCTGCTTGGAGTCAGTAATCACTCCATACATCTTATTGTGTTTGAGATTGAAATTCAATGAGCTGTGGATTCAGAGATACAATGTAAGGCAAACAATGTCTAAATGTGGAGAGGTGGTGGAAAGTGGTACCAAGAATTGGTAAGGCTGTCCCTTTGCTTCACACCATGCAGCTGCCCATCATACTTTCAGAGATGATCTCTTATAACTCTATTGATGCCTTGTTGGATGGGGTGGACATAAAGGTATTTCTGTTATTTATCATCATGCTAACTTGTACGAGACAAATGACCAGCAGTATGTTGTCAATGTATGAAAGTCATGGGCACATCCAAAACATCATGACAATGATGAGTCTACCCCTTGGATCTTATTCCCAGAGTAACCAAATCTTGACAGTGTACCTCACTGCTTCCTTGATACTCCCACTAAGTATCTAATAGTCATCTCACATTTAAACAAATTCACAGTGAGATTTCTGATTCTCTCTGATTCCCCAAACCCCACCCATCCCACAATTTTGCCAGCTCATTAAAGTCAACTCCATCCTCCCTTATACTCATACCAAAAACACTGCAGTTGTCCATAACCTCCTTGTTTCTCTCAAACCCATATCCAGTCTATGAACAAACACCCTTGTTTCTGTCCCTAAGGACTGTATACTCAGAATACAAATTCTTTTACCATCTTAATCATTGCTATCCTCATCCAAGATATTATCATTTCTTGCCTGGATTATTGCAACAGCCTTCTAATTGCATTGGCTCTTGCCCTCTTTCAATCTATTTGCAACACATCAAAGACACTTTTTGTAAACCATGTTTGATGATATTTCTCTACTCCAGTTCTTCAATGCTCTCAATGCGCTGAGAGTAAAAGCCACATTTCTTACAAAAGCCTGCATGATCCCATGTCTTGGAGCTTCACAATCATTCTTCTTTCCTCATTTTGCTCTAGACATACTGGCTTCTGCAATGCCCTACACACCAAGCATGACTTTGCTACAGGGTATTTGCACTTACTGTTATTTTTCCTTCAAACACTCAGGGCTCAAATACGCCCATGGATTATTCACTCTCTTCCTGTAGGTCTCTTCTCAAATGTTAACTCATTGGAAAACTGACACTCCCTAACTTTTGCAGTTTTTCTTTGTAGCATGTAACTTCACCTGATACAGCATTCATACATCCACAGTACCTACCATAGTTTCAGGCACATAGTATTTATTCAGTAAACTTTTATCAAATGAGTTAATTCCCTCATCACAAGTGGAGAAAAATAAAGCCCTGGAAATCTTATCAAGTCTCAGCTTGTCACAGAAAACTACAGACTAAAGAGGTAGAAAGTAGTGTCCATACAACACAACATCAAAGAGAAGAGCTTTAGCTATTTGTTCTCAGGACTGTCCAGAGGCTGTTGAAGGACACTCAGTGGAAAAACAGACATCAGACATTCTTCACACGCTTCCTCTGTGCTAGTGATTTTTTTTCCTGAACACATAGAAGATTCAAACTTTATGAGGTAAAGACTACCGTCATCTCCTTTTCAATAGTGACCAAGGACTTCCAAGGTACAGAAATATTAAATAACTTGTCCAAGGCACTTGGTCAGAAAGTGTCAGAGTTGGCATTGAAACTAAGGCAAGCAGGCTTAGGACCTTCTCTCTTAAATACTGTGATATATTTCATTGAACACTTTTGTGGTCAAGAGGACTCACACATTTCTCACTTCTGACTTAATAGAATTTCTGGACTTTCAAATCTAAGTAATTCGGAAATTATTGTGACTCTGCCCGCTAGGCCCTGGCACCACCCAGGATTCTGTAACGCTGTAAAACTCACAATATGTGATGGGACAGACACCTCTATATCTTTTTTTCTTATTGAAGTACATTTGATTTACAATGTTGTGTTAGTTTCAGGTGTATAGCAAAGTGATTCAGTTATACATATATCTATATCTATATCTATCTATATATATATATTTTAGATTCTTTTCCCTTATAGGTTATTACAAAATATTGAGTAGAGTTTCCTGTGTTATACAGTAGATCCTTTTTGGTAATCTATTTTACATATAGTAGTGTGTATATATTAATCCCAAACTCCTAATTTATCTCTCCTCCCAATGCTAAATAGATCAAGTCATGGACAGTCAACTTTAAAAAGATATTATTCTCAATAGGATGATTATACCCTTAGGCTATGAGCTTAAATGTCTTTGCGTAATCCATTTGTTGTAGAGTAAGACCAGGCCCATTTGTAAAGTTTTGACTTTAACCACTTTCAAATTAGAACTATTGCATTTCGAGAAATTCTGTGATTTACATCTTATACATTTTATAAGCCCAATAGAATATCCCATAGAATTAAGACACTTAATATTTATATGAGTGGTATAGATTTTTTACTCCTGTAGTATTCAATATGCTGTAATATTAGTTTGTATTCACAGGTATATGTCGGTGTGGACAAATACCACAGATGCACGCTCACACACACACACACACAGTAGACACACATGGTTGCATTTCTCCTTGGAAATATCTGACAATGCATACAAGGTTAGATAATGTGTTTGCCATTGGAGTTTGGCCTTTGTGCTTGAAAATATATTTATTAGCTATGAGAAAAATTCCTGAATTCAACTTAAGAAAAGAAAAATCTCTTTAATTTTAGTTTATTCTCCCTTACTCTTAAAGATAGAAGACAAATGAAAGTTTATAGCATGATTTTCCCTATGACTAAACTGAGGTACAGAAAATTTCAATGGCTGTGCAAAAGGTATACTGTTACTAAGCAGCAAAGAAAGAACTTGATAGTTGGCGTGTTGCTTCCCAGTCTATTGCTTTGTGAACGTGCAGATCAAGAGAGCAGAGACAAGTATTTATCTTAAATAACCAAGCCGCAGGCTTCTTAGAAACAGATAAAGGTTCTTTATGGCTCCCAGGGGTCCTTTGTGTCACTATTATTGTGTCACATTATTTCTGACCCTTCTTTAATTTACTCGCTTAATTTTTTGTATCTCTTTTTATATAAAATGAAACACTGACATTTCAAAAAATGATTGTATCAAATGATAGTATGTTTTGAATATAAATGTATATGTACAGACAGATAAATAGATAGACAAATAGATCTCATTATTTCTACTACATTGATAGACATTTAATATTCAAACTCAGAATCGACGTATCTGGGGAGAGGTGAGTCCAGGGGTAAACAGATGAAAATAAGCAGCCCTTTCCTTTTCACATCAAAAGTAGAAAAATCCAGTCTTTTCTCCTAATTTTTTTCTTGTTCTTTTGACAGCAGTCCATTTCCCATTATTTCAGGGCTGGTTGTTATACTAGTCTTTATTTTTTATATTCATAAACTCAGCTTTTATACTTTTCTCATAGAAAACACTTCACTCTGCTTCTTTTGTGGATTAACATTTAAAACAAAAGATGAACAAAGTAGGAAGTAGGCTCGTTTATACGCGATCCGTCCCAGTGTATTGGTGAGTATTCTAAGCTCTGAAGAGCTTTTAAGAAATATAAGCTCTTAATGCTAAGATCGCTATTGTGTTAACAAATACTTTTCTATAAACTCAAACTCCCCAGCTGTATGAAACATCACTTTATTTATTTTTTGGTTTTAAAAAAATTTATTGCAGTCAAGACATCTATCTTTTAAGATGATGCATTTTGAATACATAGTTGGGTTAAGCCTTATTACTTTGGTCTAATAAACAGAGAGATGAAAATTGAGCTGCTGGATGAAGCCCTAAAACTCTGACATTTGTGTCACTTGCCTCAGCCACCTGGTTGCCTACAAAGAGATCCTGACCTTTGTCCCAAAGCATTGCTGTGGGGATTAAATAACGAATAGCTGCAAGTGATTTTGAAGGGCAACTTGGGATGACTTTTGGGTGTTAGTTTACCCTGGGTGCCCCAAAGAACAATCCAGTGCACTTGTACTGTGGCGTCAGACTTGACTCCTAGCAGGTAACCAATATGCTTTATTTTGATTATAGTAGGAGGCCAGGATTAATAACAATACTCACTTAAGGATGAAATTATATTCAGTCCAAATAATGGATGAACTTACAATTCTGGACTTTTCTTATTGTTCTCTTTCAAAGTAAAAAAGAGTTAGAGAAAGCCAAAAGATGTTCATTATTTTTTTTTAATTTTTATTTTACAAATGCCCAAGCAAAAGATTATTTTCTTGGGCTAGGGTTTTGTTATATTTTTTTCTTTAAAATGTGAAGAGCAAGTGCCTTATTAAATTAATTGAAAAGGCTGATGCAGTTTTTCAGTGTAGACTCCATAAGCTTTTGTCAGCAGATTGGGTATGAGTTATTGTATAGGCAAAATGATATGGACAACTAATTATTTGAATGGTAAATATCAGTCAAATAATGAAACTGCTTTAAAATATACATCTTAAAATTTAAATAAATTTATTCACACCAGTATTTTTTTTTATCTTCAATTGTAAGAGAAATTTGTTAACAGTGATTTATCCATTTTGTTGGAATATATTTGCCATACTTATTCTTGAAATAGGTTTCCATTATTCACAAGTAAAGATAATCCTGTCCATTCCCCACTGCCCATCCCCCCAGCCCAGGTTCTCATTATCTCACACCTGGGCTATTGTCTATTTCTCACCAATCTCTCCCCTTCCAATTCTTTCTAGACAACATATCCACTCTGTCTTTTATCATCCCATTTATGTGACCTCTCCCATTTTCTAGAGGATAGAGTTCAAAGCCCATATTCTTGCCGTGAAACCATTCTACATGCTCCCTTTCTTTATCCTCCTAATTTTATCTTTGCTTTTATTTTTCTACATAAAGCTTTTACTCCAGCCAAATGACTTTATTAATTAGTCCTCTTGTCCATTAATTCAATAACTATCTACTTATTATCCACTCCATGTAAGATTGTGTTTCTTGTGTCTGTGATGATTCTGAAGGATGCAAGGCAGCAGCTCTCTGACCTGCTCAGCTATGAACATGCTCTCTCCAGTCAGGAGTTATTCACCTGCTCCTTTCCTAGTTTCACTTGAAGACTTCCCTGGAACATTCTAGTCTTAATGATCAGGCCTCTTCTACATATATAAAGACTGCATCACTATATCAGTACATTTGCTCTATCAGTTAATCCACAGAAAGACAGGAGCTTATGTTTGTTTCTAGCCTATGAAGGCCCTTTACAGTATCCTTCATATAATACAATCTTAATAATTATTGATTGAGAGGAAACATAAGGAAGTAAAAGAGAATATGTTTTAAGTCGGACACAAGCGTGAATCCTGTTTGTGCTCCTGTCTAGCTGTGCTTAGGCAATTTTATTTAATCCTTCTGAGTGATTTTTCCTCATTTAGTAATGGGCATGATAACTACGCCATAGGGAGCTCTGAATGCTAAATAGTTAATCACCTTTTCTCTTGATGATGAAGAGGAACTAAAATTAGAACTTGTGAATTTATTCTTTGGATAATCATTTTTTCCAAGGAAAGATTACAAAAGAATCATAATCCATTCCTGCCACAATCAAACATGAATTGTCTTTCTGGTTTATGTATATGTTTAATATTTACATATGTGTGATTGCATTATGGCTGATTTTCTTTGAAAATCAGAAGGTCTGGTTTTAATATTTGTCCATAAATAGAAGAAACAAATTTCTACTTGCAAGTGTCATTAAGCATAGTTTTCAAGAGACTGAAGATTTGTCTGTTTTAATCATAATTGCCTAGTAACAAACTTCATAGCACAATATTAATGAGTTCAGATAATATCTAACTTTTTCAATGGCTCCATTTGTGGTGTAGACAGCTAACGTCACTCAGGAAGAAGTGGGTCTACTTATCTGGATTGTGGAGCAGCATTTCCACTGCATATGCCATAGCCCAGTCCTCCAGGTTTTAGAAACCATAGGTCCTGACACCTTGCAGCTCTCAGCAAAGGAAACTGTCACCATAGGAAATTAAAGTGCCAACCCCTCAACCAGAGAGAACCGTCATGGTGGTTAGTTCTGCAAGCCACCTAGCTATTTCCTGAGCTTTTATAAGGAATGGTACCTTGAGACCGCAAACATGGTAGACACTTAGCATCCTTCTCTAGGGCCTGAAGCATCACAGTGTCTGAGGGTTGTGCGAGCAACTTAGGGACTTGTAAAATGTTCTCAAAAATGCAGAAGATATAGATGCCTATGAGAGAAATCATTAGCAAATTCACTATTTTTCTCACCTCAGAAGGGGAACCAACTTGGACAATTATGAAAAACAAAAGAATAACATTTTAGATTTGGGTAAGATACAAATTAAGCAGTTGATCGAGTGCAATCATTATGACTATCTCTTATTTGCTTTCTTCTTTTTTGTTGTTTTTAACAAGTCTTTAAAAAAAATTGTGGCGAGATGTATATAACATAAAGTTTGCACATGGTTGTGCAAGTCACCACTATCCATCTCCAGATTTCTTTTCAGCGTCCCGTCTTGTACCCGGTCAACAATATTTCTCCCTTCTTCCCTCCTGATTCCAACCTCTGCAAACCACTCTCCTTCCTTCTGCTCTATGCATTTGACAGCTCTAGGTACCTCATGTACTGGCTTTCTTTTCTTCACCTTTCACTCCTAAACATATACATTTTTCAATGTGTTGTCTTTGGGAATGTGGACTTACTTACAAACCATTTGCTAAGAAGTGCTGCAGCGCAGTGAGAACTCCTATGCTGGTGGTTTGATCTGTGCCGGTGGTTGATCAGCCCAGCTTGCTACTGCCTCTGCGGAGGGTGGCTTGGTGGGCCGCCCTCGTGAGCGGCTCCTCAGGTTTACTTTGAGAGACTGTATGTGACCCTGCTGAGGCAACCTTTGGACCACAGATGCCCATGCAAAAACTTTTACCATTAGAGTGTAATGGAAAGCAGATTTTCACATTCAGGGAAAATGTGATTTCAGAAATATTAAAGATCTTTATGTGGAAAAGGCATCTTTTTAACTGAGTCCCCACAGGAAACACATTTCCCCTTGGGTGTTATGTAACATGAGCATGGTTCGGGCTTTGAGATAGAGTTCAGGCAATTTAATGGGGGACAAGCAACAAACTCAAGCTATCCAGACTTGAACTTGAAAGAAATACAGATGGAAAAAATATAAAATGATCAAAATTTATACAAGATTGCTCTGATCAGGAAATCAGTTCATCAAAAGCAATGGTTTGCAGAGTATTTATAAGTCCATAATTTGAAATATTCCTTTCTCCATAAGCTGCCTTTTAATACTTCATTGAATGATAAATCAAGGCAGAATACTATACGTAGTAAATTCCTACAACTGACTAATCCTTTCATAATTATTTGTGTGTATAGAGAATAATGTACTGCTCTGCAGAGAATACCAGGTTTGAATTTACTTAAATTACCTTATTAACATAAAAATTGGAAAAATATGTATTCATTTGTCTTTGGACCATCTCTTGGTGTTATTATCTCTAGCAATAATAATCATAATATTGTATACACTACTCATAATTAAATCACTTTTTTCTTTTCATTTATAAAATGCTGAAGGTTTTGCACACTCATTTCTAAATATACAGATGTCAAGGCTAAGGTACTACAAAGTCATTAAAACTGAATTTTTATGCATTGATCTAGCAGGAAGCAGTTTCCCCTGATGTCAGTGAAAGAAAATTGCTGTTTTTTTCTCTGTGACCCTTCCCAGAGAAATAAACTGGCATTTGTATATTGTAAACAGCCAAACAGCATCTTTTAAATATAAAACTTTACAGTCAAGTGCCAGTAGTTAGATCTGATATGAATTTTCTGATGAGCATTATGGTATAATGTGTAAAATGCCAGGAAAACAAAGACTTATAGGAAGAGAATTCCTCAAGGGAAACCAAGCTCCAAACCTGTCAATCAAAACCTCAGGCACATTTCTATCCCTATATCCAGCCAGTGGTATTGCTACTGAGCGAGAAAGAATATAAAATCTGAATAACTGCACGGCACACGGTTGACCTTTGTTATGACCTCTGGCTTTGCATGTAAACAATGTCTTCACAGGGGAGGAATCATCAGTTTGGAGGCAGAGAATTTGAAGAAACATCTTTGCCAAACATTTGCCTATGCCTATTTCCCATCATTCCTCATATATCCTGAATGGTCTTAGAGTTATAAGTATCAGTTAACTGCTATAGTACCTGCTTTGTACGTCACGTCCACTCTAAAATAAAAAGCGTTCGTAATTTTTTTAATCTTTATCCTTATCTTTCTCTCTTTTTTTTGAATTTAATTTTGACTGTAATGATCATGCCTAAAAATATCGATAATATTTTCATGAAATATTGAAGAAATACATGTCTTTCTCACAGACAGGCTAACATTGCAGTTCCTGTTGGTGAGAAATTTGGGGTCCTATTATGACAACCAAGCAGGGTTTGCACCTATCTGTCGCTTATCTTTCCAGCTGCAATGATTTTCTCATGGTTGCAAGCACAACAATGTATTTTTTTAAACATCTTTATTGGAGTACAATTGCTTTACAATGGTGTGTTAATTTCTGCTTTATAACAAAGTGAAGCAGCTATACATATACATATATCCGCATATCTCCTCCCTCTTGCATCTCCCTCCCACACTCCCTATCCCACCATGTAGGTAGACAAAAAGCACCGAACTGAACTATCTCCCTGTGCTATGTGGCTGTTTCCCACTAGTTATCTATTTTACATTTGGTAGTGTATATATGTCCATGCCACTCTCTCACTTCATCCCAGCTTACTCTTCCCCCTCCCCGTGTCCTCAAGTCCATTCTCTACATCTGCGACTTTATTCCTGTCCTGCCCCTAAGTTCGTCAAAACCATTTTTTTTTTTTAGATTCCATATATATGTGTTAGCATACGCTATTTGTTATTCTCCTTCTGACTTGCTTCACTCTGTATGACAGACTCTAGGTCCATCTACCTCACTACAAATAACTCAATTTCATTTCTTTTATGGCCCAGTAATATTCCATTGTATACATGTGCCACATCTTCTTTATCCATTCATCTGTCAATGGACACTTAGTTTGCTTCCATGTCCTGGCTACTGTAAATAGAGCTGCAATGAACATTGTGGTACATGACTCTTTTTGAATTATGGTTTTCTCAGGGTATATGCCCAGTAGTGGGATTGCTGGGTCATATGGTAGTACTATTTTTAGTTTTTTGAAGGACCCTCCATACTGTTCTCCATAGTGGCTGTATCAATTTACACTCCCACCAGCAGTGCAAGAGTGTTCCCTTTTCTCCACACCCTCTCCAGCATTTATTGTTTCTAGATTTTTTCATGATGGCCATTCTGACTGGTGTGAGGTGATACCTCATTGTAGTTTTGATTTGCATTTCTCTAATGATTAGTGATGTTGAGTATCCTTTCATTTATTTGTTGGCAATCTGTATATCTTCTTTGGATAAATGTCTCTTTAGGTCTTCTGCCCATTTTTTGATTGAGTTGTTTGTTTTTTTGATACTGAGCTGCATGAGCTGCTTGTAAATTTTGGAGATTAATCCTTTGTCGGTTGCTGCGTTTTCAAATATTTTCTCCCATCCTGAGCATTGGCTTTTCGTCTTGTTTATGGTTTCCTTTGCTGTGCCTAAGCTTTAAAGTTTCATTAGGTCCCATTTGTTTATTTATTTTATTTTTATTTATTTATTTTTTTTCTTTTGTTTTTTTTTTAATTTATTTATTTATTTTTTTTTAACATCTTTATTGGGGTATAATTGCTTTACAATGGTGTGTTAGTTTCTGCTTTATAACAAAGTGAATCAGTCATACATAAACATATGTTCCCATATGTCTTCCCTGTTGCGTCTCCCTCCCTCCCACCCTCCCCATCCCACCCCTCCAGGCTGTCACAAAGCACCGAGCCAATATCCCTGTGCCATGCGGCTGCTTCCCACTAGCTATCTACCTTACTGCGTTTGTTAGTGTGTATATGCCCATGACTCTCTCTCGCCCTGTCACAGCTCACCCTTCCCCCTCCCCATAACCTCAAGTCCGTTCTCTAAGAGGTCTGCGTCTTTATTCCTGCTTTACCCCTAGGTTCTTCATGACATTTTTTTCTTAAATTCCATATATATGTGTTAGCATACGGTATTTGTCTTTTTCTTTCTGACTTACTTCACTCTGTATGACAGACTCTAGGTCTATCCACCTCATTACAAATAGCTCAATTTCGTTTCTTTTTATGGCTGAGTAATATTCCATTGTATATATGTGCCACATCTTCTTTATCCATTCATCCGATGACGGGCACTTAGGTTGTTTCCATCTCCGGGCTATTGTAAATAGAGCTGCAATGAACATTTTGGTACATGACTCTTTTTGAATTTTGGTTTTCTCAGGGTATATGCCCAGTAGTGGGATTGCTGGGTCATATGGTAGTTCTATTTGTAGTTTTTTAAGGAACCTCCATACTGTTCTCCATAGTGGCTGAACCAATTCACATTCCCACCAGCAGTGCAAGAGTGTTCCCTTTTCTCCACATCCTCTCCAGCATTTATTGTTTCTAGATTTTTTGATGATGGCCATTCTGACTGGTGTGAGATGATATCTCATTGTAGTTTTGATTTGCATTTCTCTAATGATTAATGATGTTGAGCATTCTTTCATGTGTTTGTTGGCAGTCTGTATATCTTCTTTGGAGAAATGTCTATTTAGGTCTTCTGCCCATTTTTGGATTGGGTTGTTTGTTTTCTTGTTATTGAGCTGCATGAGCTGCTTGTAAATTTTGGAGATTAATCCTTTGTCGGTTGCTTCATTTGCAAATATTTTCTCCCATTCTGAGGGTTGTCTTTTGGTCTTGTTTATGGTTTCCTTTGCTGTGCAAAAGCTTTGAAGTTTCATTAGGTCCCATTTGTTTATTTTTGTTTTTATTTCCATTTCTCTAGGAGGTGGGTCAAAAAGGATCTTGCTGTGATTTATGTCATAGAGTGTTCTGCCTATGTTTTCCTATAAGAGTTGTATAGTATCTGGCCTTACAGTTAAGTCTTTAATCCATTTTGAGTTTATTATGTTGTATGGCATTAGGTATTGTTCTAATTTCATTCTTTTACATGTAGCTGTCCAGTTTTCCCAGCACCACTTATTGAAGTGGCTATCTCTTCTCCATTGTATATTCTCACCTCCTTTATCAAAGATAAGGTGACCATATGTACGTGGGTTTATGTCTGAGCTTTCTATGCTGTTCCATTGATCTATATTTCCGTTTTTGTGCCAGTACCATACTGTCTTGATTACTCTAGCTCTGTAGCATAGTCTGAAGTCAGCCAGCCTGATTCCTCCAGCTTTGTTTTCCTTTCTGAAAAATTGCTTTGGCTATTCGGGGTCTTTTGTGTTTCTATACAAATTGTGAATTTTTTTGTTCTAATTCTGTGAAAAATGCCATTGGTAGTTTGATGGGGATTTCATTGAATCTGTAGATTGCTTGAGGTAGTAGAGTCATTTTCACAATGTTGATTCTTCCAATCCAAGAACATAGTATATCTCTCCATCTGCATGTATCATCTTTAATTTCTTTCAGCAGTGTCTTCTAGTTTTCTGCATACAGGTCTTTTGTATCCCTAGGTAGGTTTATTCCTAGGTATTTTACTCTTTTTGTTGCAATGGTAAATGGGAGTGTTTCCTTAATTTCTCTTTCAGATTTTTCATCATTAGGGTATAGGAATGCAAGAGATTTCTGTGTGTTAATTTTGTATCCTGCTAATTTACCAAATTCATTGATTAGCTCTAGTAGTTTTTTGGTAGCATCCTTAGGAATCTCTTTGTATAGTATCATGTCATCTGCAAACAGTGACAGTTTTACTTCTTCTTTTCTGATTTGGTTTCCTTTGATTTCTTTTTCTTCTCTGATTGCTGTGGCTAAAATTCCAAAACTACGTTGAATAATAGTGGTGAGAGTGGGCAATTTTGTCTTGTGTCTGATCTTAATGGAAATGGTTTCAATTTTTCACCGTTGAGAACGATGTTGCATATGGGTTTGTCATACATGGTCTTTATTATGTTGAGGTAATTTCCCTCTATGCCTACTTCCTGGAGGGTTTTTTTGTTTTTTATTTTTTACATCTTTATTGGAGTATAATTGCTTTACAATGGTGTGTTAGTTTCTGCTTTATGACAAAGTGAATCAGTTATACATATACATATGTGCCCATATCTCCTCCCTCTTGCATTTCCCTCCCTCCCACCCTCCCTATCCCACCCATCCAGGTGCTCCCAAAGCACCAAGCTGATCTACATGTGCTATGCGGCTGCTTCCCACTAGCTATCTATTTTACATTTGGTAGTGTATATATATCCATGCCACTCTCTCACTTTGTCACAGCTTACCCTTCCCCCTCCCCATATCCTCAAGTCCATTCTCTAGTAGGTCTGTGACTTTATTCCCGTCTTACCCTTAGGTTCCTCATGACATTTTTTTTCTTAGATTCCATATATATGTGTTAGTATACGGTATTTGTCTTTGTCTTTCTGACTTCACTCTCTCTATGACACTCTCCATGACAGACTCTAGGTCCATCCACCTCACTACAAATAACTCAATTTCATTTCTTTTTATGGCTAATATTCCATTGTATATATGTGCCACATCTTCTTTATCCATTCATCCTATGATGGACACTTAGGTTGTTTCCATCTCCTGGCTACTGTAAATAGAGCTGCAATGAACATTTTGGTACATGACTCTTTCTGAATTATGGTTTTCTCAGGGTATATGCCCAGTAGTGGGATTGCTGGGTCATATGGTAGTTCTATTTGTAGTTTTTTAAGGAACCTCCATAGTGTTCTCCATAGTGGCTGAACCAATTCACATTCCCACCAGCAGTGCAAGAGTGTTCCCTTTTCTCCACACCCTCTCCAGCATTTATTGTTTCTAGATTTTTGATGATGGCCATTCTGACTGGTGTGAGATGATATCTCATTGTAGTTTTGATTTGCATTTCTCTAATGATTAATGATGTTGAGCATTCTTTCATGTTTTTGTTGGCACTCTGTATATCTTCTTTGGAGAAATGTCTATTTAGGTCTTCTGACCATTTTCGGATTGGGTTGTTTTGTTTTTTTGTTATTGAGCTGCATGAGCTGCTTGTAAATTTTGGAGGTTAATTCTTTGTCAGTTGCTTCATTTGCAAATATTTTCTCCCATTCTGACGGTTGTCTTTTGGTCTTGTTTATGGTTTCCTTTGCTGTGCAAAAGCTTTGAAGTTTCATTAGGTCCCATTTGTTTATTTTTGTTTTTATTTCCATTTCTCTAGGAGGTAGGTCAAAAAGGATCTTGCTGTGATTTATGTCATAGAGTGTTCTTCCTATGTTTTCCTCAAGAGTTTGATAGTTTCTGGCCTTACATTTAGGTCTTTAATCCATTTTGAGCTTATTTTTGTGCATGGTGTTAGGGAGTGATCTAGTCTCATACTTTGACATGTACCTGTCCAGTTTTCCCGGCACCACTTATTGAAGAGGCTGTCCTTTCTCCACTGTACATTCCTGCCTCCTTTATCAAAGATAAGGTGACCCTATGGAAATGGGTTTGTTTCTGGGTTTTCTATCCTGTTCCATTGATCTATCTTTCTGTTTTTGTGCCAGTACCATACTGTCTTGATTACTGTAGCTTTGTAGTATAGTCTGAAGTCAGGGAGCCTGATTCCTCCAGCTCCGTTTTTCATTCTCAAGATTGCTTTGGGTATTTGGGGTCTTTTGTGTTTCCATACAAATTGTGAAATTTTTAGTTCTAGTTCTGTGAAAAATGCCAGTGGTAGTTTGATAGGGATTGCATTGAATCTGTAGATTGCTTTAGATAGTAGAGTCATTTTCACAATGTTGATTCTTCCAATCCAAGAACATGGTATATCTCTCCATCTATTTGTATCGTCTTTAATTTCTTTCATCAGTGTCTTATAATTTTCTGCATACAGGTCTTTTGTCTCCTTAGGTAGGATTATTCCTAGATATTTTATTCTTTTTGTTGCAATGGTCAATGGGAGTGTTTTCTTGATTTCACTTTCAGATGTTTCATCATTAGTGTATAGGAATGCCAGAGATTTCTGTGCATTAATTTTGTATCCTGCAACTTTACCAAATTCATTGATTAGCTCTAGTAGTTTTCTGGTAGCATCTTTAGAATTCTCTATGTATAGTATCATGTCCTCTGCAAACAGTGACAGCTTTACTTCTTCTTTTCCGATTTGGATTCCTGGAGGGTTTTTATCATAAATCGGTGTTGAATTTTGTCAAAAGCTTTTTCTGCATCTATCCAGATGAACATATGGTTTTTCTCCTTCAATTTGTTAATATGGTTTATCACATTGATTGATTTGCATATATTGAAGAATCCTTGCATTCCTGGGATAAACCCTACTTGATCATGTTGTATGATCCTTTTAATGTGCTGTTGGATTCTGATTGCTAGTATTTTGTTGATGAGTTTTGCACCTATATTCATCAGTGATATTGGCCTGTAGTTTTCTTTTTTTGTGATATCTTTGTCTGATTTTGGTATCAGGGTGATGGTGGACTCATAGAATGAGTTTGGGAATGGTCCACCCTCTGCTCTATTTTGGAAGAGTTTGAGAAGGATAGGTGTTAGCTCTTCTCTAAATGTTTGATAGAATTCTCCTGTGAAGCCATCTGGTCCTGGGCTTTTGTTACAAGTATCTAATTTCTATTTTCCACTCTATGCTTTTTATAGTCTATACTGCCCTCTGAAATATTCTTTCTCTCGTCTCTTCAGTGACAATCCTAGCAATATTTATAGCTGAACTCCTCTCTGAAGCTTTCTTTAATGATTTCAGACAAGTTTAATAGCACTTAATAGATTTAATACTACTTTTGCTCTTGTTCTAGATTGTGTGCTTGCATGTACAAATACATAAATTGCTTTTTAAATCAAATGTAAATTGCTTGGGACCAAAGGATATGTCTTCTTTTAACCCCTGTAGTCCTTTTAATGCTAACTTTCATTGTAAGACTATGAGGAGTCTTATCTCACTAAAAGCCATCCTTCTTTTAAATTATAAGGAGATGTGGTACATATATACAGTAGAATATTACTCAGCCGTAAAAACAGAGTGAAATAATGTCATTTGCAGCAACACAGATGGACCTAGATATTATCATACTAAGTGAAGCAAGTCAGACAAAGAGAAATATTATATGATATAGCTTATATGTGGAATCTAAAAAAATGCTACAAATGAACTCATTTACAAAACAGAAATAGACTCACAGACATAAAACCAATTTATGGTTACCAAAGGAAAATGAGAGAGTTGGAATAAATTAGGAGTTTGGGATTAACAGATACACATTACTGTATATAAAATAGATAAACAACAAGGACCTACTGTATAGCACAGGGAACCATCCTCAATATCTTGTAATAACCTATAATGGAAAAGAATATATGTATAAATATTTATCACTGAATCACTTTACTGTATACCTGGAACTAACACAACATGGCAAATCAGCTTCAATAAAAATTTTGAAAAATAAAAAAATTAAGTACTGAGTACTAAAAAAATAAATAAATAAAATATAAGGTGTCTTTCTAAAATGAGAAGTAGTCTGTTCATATTGATTCGAACCTGAAATCCTTGCTAGCTGTGATAGGACCCTCTTTGATCTTACCTGTTCCTTCCTTCCAACTTCATCCCAAACCTACAATTGCTATTGTGCTCTTGTGACCAGGAATTGGGTGTCTTACAGCACACACCAGTGCATATGTTTATAGGTTCATCATCTCCCTGTCCTGTCAATCCTTCTCATTCACCTATTAATTCTTTTTTTTTTTTTTTTTTTTGCGGTACGTGGGCCTCTCACTGTTGTGGTCTCTCCCGTTGCGGAGCACAGGCTCCGGATGCACAGGCTCAACGGCCATGGATCACAGGCCTAGCCACTCCGTGGCATGTGGGATCTTCCCAGACCGGCGCACGAACCCGTGTCCCCTGCATCGGCAGGCGGACTCTCAAACACTGCACCACCAGGGAAGCCCACACCTATTAATTTTTAATCGCCTTTTAAGATTCAGGTCAAGTAACACTTCTTCATTGAAGCCTTGCCCCTGGAGACACATGCACTCTGCTATGAGTAACATCTGTCCTCTGATAGTGCCTGAGCTTCCTTCCCCTCTGTCTGGGCCAGCTTCATATTACACAGTATTCTAAAGTACTGTCAACGTCTCTTCTTTTCCCTGGGGCACTGTAAACTCTTCAAGGAAAAAGGGCTGTGTTTTATCTGTCCCTGAATTCCTTGCATGTGGCAGAGGACCATCACATGGTAAGCAGGTAACAAATCACACGAGAAGTGAGGTGACAAGGAAGCTGAATGACTGCTTCTCAAGTACATTGTGGTTTACTGCCTGGGGCTGAACTTCACTTACATCTTTAAGTAGGTTAATAATGATGACCCATAAAATAAGTGAATGTGTTTGTAAAACTGTAAAGTGTTATCCAGCACTGGTTAAATTTTAGTATGCGTGAAACTTTATCAAGGAGCATTGAATTTTAAATTGATTTTATTATGAATATGTACATTGTTAGGCCAAGTAGTGATGAACCTCACTGTTTTTTGCCTTTTCAGACTGTTTCCTTGCCACAGGTGATCACAGGCTTAGGCAAACCCAGACCGTATTTAGCTGTTGGCCTTCTGTTTCCCTTAACACAGGAGATGAATGCTAACCCCTTTTCCAGCTAGCTGCATGTGGAACAGTTCTGGCTTCAGTCCCCTGCCACCTGCCGGCTCTGGGATCTCAGGGTGCTCCTGGGAGAATCATAGGAATGCGGATGAACCCCTGAAAGAGACCTGATGGTGCAGAGAAGGCATCCGACAGAGGATCATGAAGCAGAGAGCAAAGAAGTGGGGTTGAAAAGAGGGAGGTATACGCGGAGATTGTTTTTCATCTCAAAATGTGCCATTGTATTCTACATTCTCCTTGAAACATTTCAAGGGCTCCATTTGCATATATTAGATGCTTACTTCTTTTCACATCATGTTCTCCATTCCTACCGAATTACGTGTCAATCTATGAACTGTTTCTCCTTTGTACTTCTGTCACTTTAGTACATTAACAATTGCAAGTAGAGGTTTTCCACAGTGTGTTTTCCTCTTGGTACAACTTCTTTTGAATCTATCCTGTGTATACAGAAAGATCTCAAGCGTGTGGGCCAGTCAGAATGAAGCCAAGCCCGCACTGGTGGAAGTCTACATTCTAGAAGGGCTCCAAAGACACAAGGACACACAGTTGCAGTGATTACAGTACTCAAACCTACCTAGATTAGTTGCAAAGATACTTCTTTAGCACTATTTTCACATTAATTCTATTATTGTTTAAATATAATTGCGTTTCTCTAGTTGATGTAAGTAAATCCTTTGCTTAAAATATTTCATTTTGTTTCAACTGTTAATTTGTTTTCTGAAATGAGTGTAATAAATACAAATTTTTATTTGTCCTAACAATTAAAATGCATGGATTAACCCCCAGCTTGTACAAATGCAGAATCATTACTATCCCTAACAATGTAAAACTCTGACAAATTAGATATCACTATTTCTTAAGGAAAATTGATCATAAGATAATTTTTGGACCTAAAAATCTGCATTTGTCTCAAGCACATTTAACATGCATTCATGGGAGAAGGATCATCTTTTTTCTGTTTCATATACAACTCTGTTAAGTGGATATCTTATGTTTTCTTACATTTCCTGCATATAATTTAAAGGAAAAAAAAGCCACCCAAAAAGAGAATAGAGGGAATGAATGTCTCAATCCTTTTTTAATTGTATCACTGATTCTTGGGGGGGTATAGTGTGATAGCTTCTGTATTTTCTTTACTCCCTCCCTCCCCAATTTTACTGAGTTGTGGTTGACTATAACATTGTATAAGTTTAAAGAGTACAACATAATGATTTGATACATGCATATAATGTGAAATGATTACCACAATAAATTTAGTTAACATCTGTCACCTCACATAGTTGCAACATTTTTTTTGTGAAGAGAACTTTTAAGATTTACTCTCTTAGCAATTTTCAAATATACAAAACAGTATTGTTAACTTTAATCATTATGCTGTGCATTACATCCCTAAGACTTTTTATTTTATAATTAAAAGTTTGTGCCCTTTGACCACCTTCAACTATTTCCCCTACACCCCAGCTCCCACATGTGGCAACCACTGATTTGATGCCTTTTTATGAGTTTTTTCTTTTCAGATTCCATTTAATTGAGGCCATACACTGTTTGTCTTTCTCTGATTTATTTCACTTAGTATAATGCCTTCTCTACTTTCTTGATGACTTGGTTATTTGCCCTAATTTAATAACAACAAAAAATGTTTATTGAAGACCCCTGTGAATATTAAGACTAAATTTACAAACTGTCTCACACGTTTTTTTGACAAATCTGTTCAGTCCTACATGTCTCAGACACTAGTATTTATTGATATTTTTGTTATAGTGTTTAAAGAATTTTTGTACCTTCTGTTAATGGTGATATCACCACCTTGCTACAGAATTAACCTTGTCTTCAGTTAAGCTGTGAGTAAATGTGGTGCAGCAGAAATGGGTGGCCTTCTACTCTGTTCACACGCGAACATGTGAACAAAAAAACGGAAAGAAACACAGTAAATTGTTGTTGTGACTGAAGTAACTTACTATGTAGGTCTATGGGTTTTAATTATTTCTTCCTTCTGGGATTCTACTTGCTTACTTCTTTTTTTCTTATACAGGATATGTCAGCATTTAGAGCCAATTCTGTTCTTCAGTGATGTGAGAGAAATATCAGTTTAAACTTATGTCACTGGTTGCAGCAGGGGATTGGGACCATAAAAAAATGATTATGAATTCGGTAATATGCCTTGCATAAAGTGGTCAGAAAAGATCTGGACTTTTCCCAAAGACTTATAGAGCCTGAAAATAAAGCCTGGTTATAAGGGAAGAGAACTCTAAGAAGACAAACTTTCAGTTAAACTAAAATGAAAATAGCTACAGAAAAACATTTTAGCCAAAAAAATCTAGCAATATTTTCAGAGTTTCAGTTTCAAAAAAAAAGAAAAACAAAACTAAAGAACAATAAGAGATATTTTTATATGTAAACCTGAGAGATGTGGCCAAATGATACTTCTTGGAAAATATGTGTGAATTTCTTATTTGATAATTTATATCAGTATGGACTCATGGATATATATTTTATTCTAAAGGGTAAAATCCAATGCTATCATATTAGTTTTGTTCTCATATTGATTATTAAGAGCTTCTACTCTATATTTAAATAAATATTTTAGAAAAAATAAACTACGTAAACCATTCAAGTAGCTGGAAAAAAATGACAGGCATGAAAATTGTTTAAAGTAATTAATAATAAAGATAACAATTAACCAAATATAAAATATTTATAATTGAGAATGATATATATAAGAAACAATATAAGAAAACTAAATCCAGTGCTTTAAAGGGACCAAAGATACATTCTATGTAAACCAGGTTTTTATAAAGGCTATTAGTTTTGTGATTTGAAAGAGACTGAGAAACCATGCGGCTACTAATTATAATCTGCTGTGAATAAATTTGAAAGATAATATTATATGAAAAAAATTTCAGACACACATAAATGCTGAAATCAAATTAGGTCAAATTGAGAAACCAGAATAGACCAATGACTATAGAAAATATGTTAGAAATTGTACTTTATGCCTCTACTAAAATCTCTCCTTCTCCACCAGATCTACTGTGACCACTATTTAAAACTGTAGCCCCTCTACTCATTTCCTCTTTCTCAAACCCCTAGACCTTGCCCTACTTTTAATTCTCTTCAGCAGTATTTATCAATGTCTAAGATACTATACTGCTTACCTATTTATTATGCTTGTTGTTGACTGTCTCCCTCACTAGAGTGTAGTATCAAAAGCTCAAAGCTAGGGCTTCCCTGGTGGCACAGTGGTTGAGAGTCCACCTGCTGATGCGGGAGACGTGGGTTCGTGCCCCTGTCCGAGAGGATCCCACGTGCCATGGAGCGGCTGGGCCCGTGAGCCATGGCCGCTGAGCCTGCACGTCCAGAGCCTGTGCTCTGCAACGGGAGAGGCCACAACAGTGAGAGGCCCGCGTACAGCAAAAAAAAAAAAAAAAAAAGCTCAAAGCTGTTTGTCTGTATTGTTCACTGATATATCCCAAGAATCTTGGACATTTTCTAGTATATAGCAAACATCAAAAGTTTTTGTTGAATAATAATAAAAAAAATGAATGAACATAAAAAGCATTCCTATTAAAGTGAAAAAAATATAAGAGGCATGTTACACTACTATTATTACATGTTACTCTGGAGGTCTTAGACTATTATGACTAGAAAAAATATAAATCCATACATATATGTATATGGCAATTCATATATATAATTTGTAAATAATTTTGAAAATTATAGTTAAAACCTCATGTTTAAAATAGAAATAACAATCAAAATAAACCACAGAATCGTACCCAATATAAAAAAATACAAAGTTTTGGTGAAATGTATTTTAAAAGCCTTTAATAAAAAGTTCTATTATGTTTCCGGATGAGAAGATAAAATTTCGTAAGAAATTTCACTTCTCTCTAAATTACTCTAAAAACATTAAAAACAATTACAATTAAAATCACAGTATGAAATTTCATGAGAGTTAACAAGATGATTATAAAATTCGTCTGCAAGAGTAAATAATAGACCTAAGACTCAAGTCAGAAAATCCATTAAAAGACAAAGATACTAAGATTGAATTAAGCCATCAAATATTTGAAAAATCCCACTTAAAATCAAAGTGATGTAGATCATTTAAAATGAAAGTACATACTCAGATTTAACATGCAAGTATAAAGAAACAAAAAGGCTCTTAGGACAAATCAAGCTTCAAAATGTGTGTCTCACTATGAGGTTCCTTCTAAGCAGACATGTCCAGCACATGTCCATGTTCAAGAAATGGACATATTTAGGGGTGCAGGACCCCCATCACCATTTCCGCATGTCTGGTTGAATTGAGGATGTATTCTAGATCCAAGGGCAATCAGTTCTCAGGCAAATGTGTGGCTTATGAATGACATGGGTATGATGAAATCATGAATGAGATCAATCAAATTCTCTCTCTTGGTATATTGACCTAGAAAAAAATG
Organism: Orcinus orca; assembly: GCF_937001465.1. Taxonomy (NCBI): domain Eukaryota; kingdom Metazoa; phylum Chordata; class Mammalia; order Artiodactyla; family Delphinidae; genus Orcinus; species Orcinus orca. Next base: position 38,018,784 of record NC_064575.1, on the reverse strand, counting down.
AGTTAATGGGGCAATAAAGCTAAAAAGGTTCTATGAAGAAGAGTAGGGGCAAGGTCATAATGAAACGTACACTGCATAGGTAACATGAAGGACAGGAAATCAGGAAATTAAGAAGGAAGTGGAGGGAAAGGGAAAAGATATTTTGAGGAGGGGATGAGGAGTTGGATAAGTAGACAGAATCAGGAAATGAAAATCAGAGAGAAGCAGAGATATGAGAAAAATAGCAAATGACCCACAAGAGATTTTAAAAATTAGGCATTCATTAGAAATTCCTCTATTTCTAAAGCAGGGGTCAGTAACCTACAGCCCACTGGCCACATACAGCCATCCCCCTTTTTTTGTACTACTCACAAATAAGTAATTTTTTTGCAGTTTTAATAATTTAAAAATCAAAATAATAATATTTAGTCATGAATTAAAATATATAAAATTCCAATTTCAGTGTCCATAAATGAAGTTATTAGAACATAGGCATACCCATTTGTTTATGGATTGTCTATGGTTGTTTCTATGCTACATTGGTTGAATATTTGCCTCAGAGACTTTGTGTGTGTTTGTGTGTGTGTGTGTTGATTGCATCGCTTTGCACTGATGCTTGGTGCACTGCAAATTGATGAGGTGCAGTTAAAACTTAGTGTTTTTAGGCATGATGTGTGACAGGACACATATATTCGAAGATGAAAGGTGTAAAATCTTATAAAAGATCATCATTAAATTTTGCAGTTTGCAAATGATTTTGATGATAGGGATCGTTAACTCTGAGTCCAAATTCAAGGAATGCTATCCCCTCAGAAAAGAACTCTTCTCATTAGTAAACTTGTATTACAAAATTTTATTCAACTTTTATTAAATTTTGAGGAAATTTATTTTCTCTCTTACATAAATACATAAATATCATCTTCAATTTTGAATTCTTTCTGCAAAACCTTAAATACTGAACAGAAAAAAAAGTGGTTTGTTTTGGGGTTTTTTTTTTTTTTTGTAGTTTTACAGAAAACCCCTGTGAACCTCTGCTGTAAAGGATTTCCATTTTGGATTTCAATGCACATATATGCTCACAGTATGTCTATGATGGTTAATTTTGTGTCAACTTGTCTGGGCCAAGGGATGCACACATAGCTAATTAAATACTATTTATGGGTGTGTCTGTAAAGGTTTTTTTCCGTCTTCCACCTTTAGATTAATATAGAGAGAAGTGACATATATTGGTCCTGTTTCTCTGGAGAACACTGACTAGTATACATCTTTTGTTTGAGAGAAATTCAGGAATTTTTCTTGAGAAAGATAAAAGGAACAACTACAAAATTAGGAATGAGTGACAAAAGTGTTGTCTAAAATGTAAAAATACAAAGCACAATTTATTAGATAAAATTAAGTGAATAACTTCATAATAAAAAGTTGTAGGTACTAATAAATGCATAATAGTAATGACTCCATGTTTTACATAAAGAGTCAATTAGAAAAAAAGACAGATTTATATAAATAACCCTTTTGTCAGAAATTAATACTTTTTTTACTTGCAACCATTCAACTAGACAAAAAAATAAGATAGAAGAGGACTTCCAAGATGGTGGAGGAGTAAGACGTGGAGATCACCTTCCTCCCTACAAATACATCAGAAATACATCTACATGTGGAACAGCTCCTACAGAACACCTACTGAATGCTGGCATAAGACCTCAGACTTCCCGAAAGACGCCCTCAGGCGACCTACACACAGAGGCGGGGCCAAATCCAAAGCTGAACACAAGGAGCTGTGTGAACAAAGAAGAGAAAGGGAAATCTCTCCCAGCAGCCTCAGGAGCAGTGGATTAAATCTCCACAATCAACTTGATGTACCCTGCATCTGTGGAATACATGAATAAACAAACAATTCCAAATTGAGGAGGTGGACTTGGAGAGCCACTGTAGAATTGGGGTTTGTTTTCTGCATCTAATTTGTTTCTGGTATTATGTTCATCTTAGTTTAGTATTTAAAATTTATTATAGTATGTAGATTTGATTATTGATTAGGCTGCTCTCTGCCTTTATTATATATATATATATATATGTGTGTGTGTGTGTGTGTGTGTGTGTGTGTGTGTGTGTGTGTCTGTATGTGTGTGTGTGTATTTCTGTATCTGTTTTTCTGAGTGTATATGTGTATGCTGCTTTGTGTGTTTTGTCTGTGAGTTTGTATGTGTATGCTTCTTTCTGTGATTTTGTCTGTATAGCTTTGCTTTTATGATTTGTCCTAGGGTTCTGTCTGACCATTTCTTGTTTTTTTTCTTTTAATTTAATTTTTAGCACTTGTTATCATTGATGGTTTGGTTGCTCTCTTCTTTCATTCTTTTTCTTATTACTTTTTAATTATTTTATTTTATTTTTTATTTTATCTTTCTCTCTTTCTTTCTTGTTTTTCTATTTTTCTTTCTTTCTTTCCTTCTTCCTTTTTTCTCCCTTCTGAGCTGTGTGGCTGACAGGGTCATCATGCTCTGGCAGGGTGTCAGGCCTGTGCCTCTGAGGTAGGGGAGCCAAGTTCAGGACATTGGGCCACCAGAGACCTCCCAGCTCCACATAATAACAAATGGCAAAAGCTTTCCCAGAGATCTCCATCTCAATGCTATGACCCAGCTCCACTCAACGACCAGCAAGCTACAGTGCTGGACACCCTATGCAAACAACTAGCAATAGAGGAACACAACCCCACCCATTAGAGAAAGGCAGCCTAAAATTATAATAATGTTACAGACACCCCAAAACACACCACCAGGCACAGACCTACCCACCAGAAAGACAAGATCCAGCCTCATCCAACAGAACACAGGCACCAGTCCCTTCCACCAGGAAGCCTACAAAACTCACTAAACCAACCTTGGTCACTGGGGGCAGACACCAAAACCCATGGGAACTCCAAACCTGCAGCCTGCAAAAAAGAGACCCCGAACACAATAAGTTAAGCAAACTGAGAAGACAGAGAAACACACAGCAGATGAAGGAGCAAGGTAAAAACCCATCAGACCAAACAAATGAAGAGGAAATAGGCAGTCTACTTGAAAAAGAATTCAGAGTAATGATAGTAAAGATGATCCAAAATCTTGGAAATACAATGGAGAAAATTCAAAAAATATTCAACAAGGACCTAGAAGAACTAAAGAAGAACAAACAATGATGAACAACACAATAAATGAAATTAAAAATGCTCTAGAAGGAATCAATAGTGAAATAAATGAGGCAGAAGAATGGATAAGTGACCTGGGAGATAAAATAGTGGAAATAACAACCGCAGAGAAGAATAAAGAAAAAAGAATGAAAAGAACTGAGGACAGTCTCAGAGACCTCTGGGACAACATTAAAGGCACCAACATTCGAATTATAGGGGTTCCAGAAGAAGTAGAGAAAAAGAAAGGGACTGAGAAAATATTTGAAGAGATTATAGCTGAAAATTTCCCTAATATGGGAAAGGAAATAGTTAATCAAGTCCAGGAAGTGCAGAGAGTCCCATACAAGATAAATCCAAGGAGAAATACAAGACACATATGATTCAAACTATCAAAAATTAAATGCAAAGAGAAAATATTAAAAGCATCAAGGGAAAACTGCCAATAAACACATGAAAGAATGCTCAACATCATTAATCATTAGAGAAATGCAAATCAAAACTGCAATGAGATATCATCTCACACCAGTCAGAATGGCCATCATCAAAAAATCTAGAAACAATAAATGCTGGAGAGGGTGTGGAGAAAAGGGAACACTCTTGCACTGCTGGTGGGAATGTGAATTGGTTCAGCCACTATGGAGAACAGTATGGAGGTTCCTTAAAAAACTACAAATAGAACTACCATATGACTCAGCAATCCCACTACTGGGCATATACCCTGAGAAAACCAAAATTCAAAAAGAGTCATGTACCAAAATGTTCATTGCAGCTCTATTTACAATAGCCCAGAGATGGAAACAACCTAAGTGCCCATCATTGGATGAATGGATAAAGAAGATGTGGCACATATATACAATGGAATATTACTCAGCCATAAAAAGAAACGAAATTGAGCTATTTGTAATGAGGTGGATAGACCTAGAGTCTGTCATACAGAGTGAAGTAAGTCAGAAAGAGAAAGACAAATACTGTATGCTAACACATATATATATGGAATTTAAGAAGAAAAAAAAATGTCATGAAGAACCCAGGGGTAAGACAGGAATAAAGACACAGACCTACTGGAGAACGAACTTGAGGATATGGGGAGGGGAAGGGTGAGCTGTGACAGGGCGAAAGAGAGTCATGGACATATACACACTAACAAACGTAAGGTAGATAGCTAGTGGGAAGCAGCCGCATGGCACAGGGATATCGGCTCGGTGCTTTGTGACTGCCTGGAGGGGTGTGATAGGGAGGGTGGGAGGGAGGGAGATGCAAGAGGGAAGAGATATGGGAACATATGTATATGTATAACTGATTCACTTTTTTATAAAGCAGAAAGTAACACACCATTGTAAAGCAATTATACCCCAATAAAGATGTTAAAAAAAAAAAGCATCAAGGGAAAAACAACAAATAACATACAAGGGAATCCCCATAAGGTTAACAGCTGATCTTTCAGCAGAAACTCTACAAGCCAGAATGGAGTGGCAGGACATACTTAAAGTGATGAAATGGAAAAAACTACAACCAAGTTTAGTCTACCCAGCACGGATCTCATTCAGATTCAATGGAGAAACTAAAATCTTTACAGACAAGTAAAAGCTAAGAGAACACAGCACCACAAAACCAGCTTTGCAATGAATGCTAAAGGAACTTCTCTATGTAGGAAACACAAGAGAAGGAAAGACCTACAATGACAAACCCAAAACAATTTAGAAAATGGGAATACGAATATACATATCTATAATTACCTTAAATGTAAATAGATTAAATGCTCCAACCAAAAGACATGGACTGGCTGAATGGATACAAAAACAAGACCCATATATATGCGGTCTACAAGAGACCCACTTCAGGCCTAGGGACACATAAAGACTGAAAGTGAGGGCATGGAAAAAGATATTCCATGCAAATGGAAATCAAAAGAAAGCAGGAGTAGCAATTCTTGTATCAGACAAAATAGACTTTAAAATAAAGACAATTACAAGAGATAAAGAAGGACATTACATAATGATCAAGGGATCAATCCAAAAAGAAAATATAACAACTGTAAATATTTTTGCACCCAACATAGGAGCACCTCAATACATAAGGCAAACACTAACAGTCATAAAAGGGGAAATCAACAGTAACACAATCAGAGTAGGGGAATTTAACACCCCACTTTCACCAATGGACAGATATTCCAAAATGAAAATAAGTAAGGAAACACAAGCTTTAAATGATACATTAAACAAGATGGACTTAATTGATATTTATAGGACATTCCATCCAAAAACAACAGAATACATATTTTTCTCAAGCCTCATGGAACATTCTCCAGGACAGATCATATCTTGGGTCACAAATCAAGCCTTGATAAATTTAAGAAAATTGAAATCGTATCAAGTATCTTTTCCGACCACAACACTATGAGACTAGATATCAATTTCAGGAAAAAATTTGTAAAAAATGCAAAAACATGGAGGCTAAACAATACACTACTTAATAACCAAGAGATCACTGAAGAAACCAAACAGGAAATAAAAAAATACCTAGAAACAAATGACAATGAAAACATGAAGACCCAAAACCTATGGGATGCCGCAAGAGCAGTTTTAAGAGGGAAGTTTATAGCAATACAGTGCTATCTCAAAGAACAAGAAACATCTCAAATAAACAACCTAACCTTACACCTAAAGCAATTAGAGAAAGAGGAACAAAAAAGTCCCAAAGTTAGCAGGAAGAAAGAAATCATAAAGATCAGATCAGAAATAAATGTTAAAGAAATGAAGGAAACAGTAGCAAAGATCAATAAAACTAAAAGTTGCTTCTTTGAGAAGATAAACAAAATTGATAAACCATTAGCCAGATTCAACAAGAAAAAAAAGAAGACTCAAATCAATAGAATTAGAAATGAAAATGAAGAAGTAACAACTGACACTGCAGAAATACAAAGGATCATGAGAGATTGCTACAAGCAACTATATGACAATAAATTAGACAACCTGGAAGAAATGGACTTTGAAATTCTTGGAAAAGCACCACCTTCCGAGACTGAACCACAAAGAAATAGGAAATATAAACAGACCAATCACAAGCACTGAATTGGAGACTGTGATTAAAAATCTTCCAACAAACAAAAGCCCAGGGCCAGATGGCTTCCTAGGCAAATACTATCAAACATTTAGAGAAGAGCTAACACCTATCCTTCTCAAACTCTTCCAAAATATAGCAGAGGGAGGAACACTCCCAAACTCATTCTAGAATGTCACCATCACACTGATATGAAAGCCAGATAAAGATGTCACAAAGAAAACTAAAGGCCAATATCACTGATGAACATAGATGCAAAAAACATAACAAAATATTAGCAAACAGAATCCAACAGCCCATCAAAAGGATCATACACTATGATCAAGTAGGGTTTATCCCAGGAATGCAAGGATTCTTCAATATATACAAATCAACCAGTGATAAACCACGTTAACAAATTGAAGGAGAAAAGCCATATGATCATCTTAATAGATGCAAAAAAAACTTTTGAAAAAATTCAAAACCTATTTATGATAAAAACCCTCCAGAAAGTAGGCATAGAGGGACCTTACCTGAACATAATAAAGGCCACATATGACAAACCCACAGCCAACATCATTCTCAATGGTGAAAAAGTGAAACCATTTCCACTAAGATCAGACACAAGACAAGATTGTCCACTATTACCACTATTATTCAACATACTTTTGGAAGTTTTAGCCACAGCAATCAGAGAGGAAAAATAAATGAAAGGAATCCAAATAGGAAAAGAAGAAGTAAAGCTTGCACTGTTTGCAGATGACATGATATTATACATAGAGAATCCTAAAGATGCTACCAGAAAACTACTAGAGCTAATCAATGAATTTGGTAAATTAGCAGGTTACAAACTTAATGCACAGAAATCTCTTGCATTCCTAGCCTCTAATGATGAAAAATCTGAAAGAGAAATTAAGGAAACACTCCCATTTACCATTGCAACAAAAAGAATAAAATACCTAGGAATAAACCTACCTAAGGAGACAAAAGACCTGTATGCAGAAAACTATAAGACACTGGTGAAAGAAATTAAAGCTGTGTGATGGAGAGATATACCACGTTCTTGGAGTGGAAGAATGAACATTGTGAAAATGACGATACTGCCCAAAGCAATATACAATTCAATGCAATCCCTATGAAACTGTCAATGGCATTTTCCACTGAACTAGAACAAAAAAATTCACAATATGTACAGAAACACAAAAGACCCCAAAGAGCCAAAGCAATCTTGATAAAGAAAAATGAAGATGGAGGAATCAGGCTCCCGGACTTCAGATGATACTACAAAGCTACCATAATCAAGAGAGTGTGGTACTGGCACAAAAACAGAAATATAGATCAATGGAACAGCATAGAAAGCCCAGAGATAAACGCACATACATATGGTCAACTTATTTTTGATAAAGGAGGTGAGAATATACAATGGAGATAAGACAGCCTCTTCAATATGTGCTGCTGGGAAAACTGGACAGGTACATGTAAAAGAATGAAATTCTTTTTCTTACCAGGTGCTTCCGTGGCCGCGGTTGTGGTCTGCCTGACAAGCTCTAGAGCTAAAGGGAATCTCAACGTGAAAACTTGGCTCCAGGTTAGGCCCCTAGTAGCCGTGCAGAAAGGGAAGTGGGCAGCTGTTTCCATGAGTTCTTAGTCGCTTATGTGCTTGATTTGAACGGAAGTACACTTTGGAGGACTCCTAGGACTCTCGGGTAGGCATCACTTTCCCTCCAAGTTCACTGAGTACCTCCAGACCCCGTGGGCCGGCTGAGCCACTTCGAGACCCATTGGTTGATCCCTCGGAAGCCCTCTGTGCGTGCCGAGTGATGGGCAGCACACTGTACGTTCCGTGAGGAGAGCTACATTTCCAGAGTCCTCGAACAGCCTCAAGACAACATTTCCGGTGAGTCCGACTTTGTCATCTCCCTTGTGTGAGCTGCCATGAGAAACAGTGTGCTTTGAATACTTCGAGGACCTCGTACCCGAAGTCCCTCTGCTCGAGGAGAAAGTCAGCATCTTACCGTGTGGTATCGCTAACGGCACACCCAGCATGAACAGATGCCTGGAAGTAAGGCCCTCACCTGCCGTGTAGAAGCGGAGGCGTGCAGCAGTTTCCATGAGGCGGTGGCCTCTGCTCTGGGTAACTCCACGGCAGCACAGTTTTCTGGACACCTAGGAGGCTAGCGTGGGCACCCTGCTCCCGGCAGGAACCCTGAGTAACCCCAGGCCCACCTGGGTCTGCTAAGCAATATCCGGGCCCGTAGCCCTTTAGAGCCACTCTGTGTATGCCGAGCGTAGGGTAACGCACTGCACTCTCTTTGGGAGCAGCTTAATTTCCTCAGCACTCGCACACGTTCACGAACACCGTTATGGCACCTCCCTCATGGCGTCGAAGTCTTACGCATTGCCCGAGTCTGAGCTGAACTCCGAGTAACCCTCGGCTTCGCATTCCATCTAGGAGCTCCTGCCTGAAGTCACCGTGCCTCCCAGAGATAGTCGGCATGCGTTCTTACTGCCATTTAAGTAAGTCCTGCTCTTCCTGTGACACTGCAGGCTTTGGAATAGCCACAGGCCCAGAGGAGCAGCTGCGGCGTTCCTTGGTTGAGGCAGTTCGCTTGATGCAGAACACCCTACTTCGAGAAGTTGATTCAGGGGAGGAAACACAGGGTAACCTGTGTGTCTTTAGACTTGGTAGAAACCACAGGGGTGTATGCTGAGTGTGCCCATGGAAATGGGGGCCTGCTAGAACTAGCCTTGCTTTCCCATTTTGAAGGCTGCATTCATGCTGCCTTGAAGCTACCTGACATTCCCTGCTCTTGACAGGCCTGTCAACCCTGTAAGAATGCTTCGGGGAAAATTGTGAGTCTGTTCTGTGTAAACCAGGTGCTTCTGCGGCCGCGGTTGTGGTCCGCCTGACAAGCTCTAGCGCTATAGGGAATCTCAACGTGAAAACTTGCCTCCAGGTTAGGCCCCTCGTAGCCGTGCAGAAAGGGAAGCGGGCAGCTGTTTCCATGAGTTCTTAGTCACTTATATGCTTGATGTGAAAGCAAGTACACTTTGGAGGACTCCTAGGTCTCTCGGGTATGCATCACTTTCCCTCCAAGTTCACTGAGTACCTCCAGACACCCGTGGGCCGGCTGAGCCACTTCGAGACCCGTTGCTTGATCCCTCGGAGTCCCTCTGTGCCGGCCGAGAGATGGGCAGCACACTGTACGTTCCTTGAGGAGAGCTACATTTCCAGAGTCCTCGAACAGCCTCAGGACAACATTTCTGGTGAGTCCGACTTTGTCATGGCCCTGTGTGAGCTGCCATGAGAAAACAGTGTGCTTTGAATACTTCGAGGACCTCGTACCCGAAGTCCCTCTGCTCGAGGAGAAAGTCAGCATCTTACCGTGCGGTGTCGCTATCGGCACACCCAGCATGAACAGATGCCTGGAAGTAAGGCCCTGACCTGCCGTGCAGAAGCGGATGCGTGCAGCAGTTTCCATGAGGCGGTAGCCTCTGCTCTGGGTAACTCCACGGCAGCACAGTTTTCTGGACACCTAGGAGGCTAGCGTGGGCACCCTGCTCCCGGCAGGAACCCTGAGTACCCCCAGGCCCACCTGGGTCTGCTAAGCAACATCCGGGACCGTAGCCCTTTAGAGCCCCTCTGTGTATGCTGAGCGTAGGGAAAAGCACTGCACTCCATTTGGGAGCAGCTTAATTTCCTCAGCACTCGCACACGTTCACGAACACCATTGTGGCACGTCCCTCATGGCGTCGAAGTCTGACGCATTGCCCGAGTCTGAGCTGAACTCCGAGTAACCCTCGGCTTCGCATTCCATCTAGGAGCTCCTGCCTGAAGTCACCGTGCCTCCCAGAGATAGTCGGCGTGCGTTCTTACTGCCATTTAAGTACGTCCTGCTCTTCCTGTGACACTGCAGGCTTTGGAATAGCCACAGGCCCGGAGGAGCAGCTGCGGCCTTCCTTGGTTGAGGCAGTTCGCTTGATGCAGAACACCCTACTTCGAGAAGTTGATTCAGGGGAGGAAACACAGGGTAACCTGTGTGTCTTTAGACTTGGTAGAAACCACAGGGGTGTATGCTGAGTGTGCCCATGGAAACGGGGGCCTGCTGGAACTAGCCTTGCTTTCCCATTTGAAGGATGCATTCATGCTGCCTTGAAGCTACCTGACATTCCCTGCTCTTGACAGGTCTGTCAACCCTATAAGAATGCTACGGGGAAAATTATGAGTCTGTTCTGTCTAAACCAGGTGCTTCCCTGGCCGCGGTTGTGGTCCGCCTGTTAAGCTCTAGAGCTAAAGGGAATCTCAACGTGAAAACTTGCCTCCAGGTTAGGCCCCTCGTAGCCGTGCAGAAAGGGAAGCGGGCAGCTGTTTCCATGAGTTCTTAGTCGCTTATATGCTTGATGAGAAAGCAAGTACACTTTGGAGGACTCCTAGGCCTCTCGGGTATGCATCACTTTCCCTCCAAGTTCACTGAGTACCTCCAGACCCCCGTGGGCCGGCTGAGCCACTTCGAGACCCGTTGGTTGATCCCTCGGAGGCCCTGTGCGTGCCGAGTGATGGGCAACACACTGTACGTTCCTTGAGGAGAGCTACATTTCCAGAGACCTCGGACAGCCTCAGGACAACATTTCTGGTGAGTCCGACTTTGTCATGGCCCTGTGTGAGCTGCCATGAGAAAAGAGTGTGCTTTGAAAACTTCGAGGACCTCGTACCCGAAGTCACTCTGCCTGAGGAGAAAGTCAGCATCTCATCATGCGGTGTCGCTAACGGCACACCCAGCATGAACAGATGCCTGGAAGTAAGGCCCTGACCTGCCGTGCAGAAGCGGAGACATGCAGCAGTTTCCGTGAGGCGGTGGCCTCTACTCTGGGTAACTTCCACGGCAGCACTGTTTCCTGGACACCTAGGAGGCTAGCGTGGGCACCCTGCTCCCGGCAGGAACACTGAGTACCCCCAGGCCCACCTGAGTCTGCTAAGCAACATCCAGGACCGGAGCCCTTTAGAGCCCCTCTGTGTATGCCGAGCGAAGGGAAACGCACTGCACTCTCTTTGGGAGCAGCTTAATTTCCTCAGCACTCGCACACGTTCACGAACACCGTTGTGGCACGTCCCTCATGGCGTCGAAGTCTGACGCATTGCCCTGGTCTGAGCTGAACTCAGAGTAACCCTCGGCTTCGCATTCCATCTAGGAGCTCCTGCCTGAAGTCACCGTGCCTCCCAGAGGTAGTGTGCGTGCGTTCTTACTGCCATTTAAGTAAGTCCTGCTCTTCTTGTGACACTGCAGGCTTTTGGATAGCCACAGGCCCAGAGGAGCAGCTGCGGCGTTCCTTGGTTGAGGCAGTTCGCTTGATGCAGAACACCCTACTTCGAGAAGTTGATTCAGGGGAGGAAACACAGGGTAACCTGTGTGTCTTTAGACTTGGTAGAAACCACAGGGGTGTATGCTGCGTGTGCCCATGGAAACAGGGGCCTGCTGGAACTAGCCTTGCTTTCCCATTTTGAAGGCTGCATTCATGCTGCCTTGAAGCTACCTGACATTGCCTGCTCTTGACAGGCCTGTCAACCCTGTAAGAATGCTTCACGGAAAAGTATGAGTCTGTTCTGTCTGAACCAGATGCTTCCGTGGCTGCAGTTGTGGTCCGCCTGACAAGCTCTAGAGCTAAAGGGAATCTCAACGTGAAAACTTGCCTCCAGGTTAGGCCCCTAGTAGCCGTGCAGAAGGGAAGCGGGCAGCTGTTTCCATGAGTTCTTAGTCGCTTATATGCTTGATGTGAAAGGAAGTACACTTTGGAGGACTCCTAGGCCTCTCGGGTATGCATCACTTTCCCTCCAAGTTCACTGAGTACCTCCAGACCCCCGTGGGCCGGCTGAGCCACTTCGAGACCCGTTGTTTGATCCCTCGGAGTCCCTCTGTGCCGGCCGAGAGATGGGCAACACACTGTACGTTCCTTGAGGAGCGCTACATGTCCAGAGTCCTGGAACAGCCTCAGGACAACATTTCCGGTGAGTCCGACTTTGTCATGGCCCTGTGTGAGCTGCCATGAGAAAAGAGTGTGCTTTGAATACTTCGAGGACCTCGTGCCCGAAGTGACTCTGCCTGAGGAGAAAGTCAGCATCTCATCATGCGGTGTCGCTAACGGCACACCCAGCATGAACAGATGCCTGGAAGTAAGGCCCTGACCTGCCGTGCAGAAGCGGAGGCGTGCAGCAGTTTCCGTGAGGCGGTGACCTCTGCTCTGGGTAACTTCCACGGCAGCACAGTTTCCTGGACACCTAGGAGGCAAGCGTGGGCACCCTGCTCCCGGCAGGAACCCTGAGTACCCCCAGGCCCACCTGGGTCTGCTAAGCAACATCCGGGACCGTAGCCCTTTAGAGCCCCTCTGTGTATGCCGAGCGTAGGGAAACGCACTGCAGTCTCTTTGGGAGCAGCTTAATTTCCTCAGCACTCGCACACGTTCACGAACACCGTTGTGGCACGTCCCTCATGGTGTCGAAGCCTGACGCATTGCCCTGGTCTGAGGTGAACTCAGGGTAACCCTCGGCTTCGCATTCCATCTAGGAGCTCCTGCCTGAAGTCACCGTGCCTCCCAGAGATAGTGTGCGTGCGTCCTTCCTGCCATTTAAGACAGTCCTGCTCTTCCTGTGACACTGCAGGCTTTAGAATAGCCACAGGCCCAGAGGAGCAGCTGCCGCCTTCCTTGGTTGAGGCAGTTCGCTTGATGCAGAACACCCTACTTTGAGAAGTTGATTCAGGGGAGGAAACACAGGGTAACCTGTGTGTCTTTAGACTTGGTAGAAACCACAGGGGTGTATGCTGAGTGTGCCCATGGAAACGGGGGCCTGCTGGAACTAGCCTTGCTTTCCCATTTGAAGGATGCTTTCTTTCATGCTGCCTTGAAGCTACCTGCCATTCCCTGCTCTTGACAGGTCTGTCAACCCTGTAAGAATGCTACGGGGAAAATTATGAGTCTGTTCTGTCTAAACCAGGTGCTTCCCTGGCCGCGGTTGTGGTCCGCCTGACAAGCTCTAGAGCTAAAGGGAATCTCAACGTGAAAACTTGCCTCCAGGTTAGGCCCCTAGTAGCCGTGCAGAAAGGGAAGCGGGCAGCTGTTTCCGTGAGTTCTTAGTCGCTTATATGCTTGATGTGAAAGCAGGTACTCTTTTGAGGACTCCTAGGCCTCTCGGGTATGCATCACTTTCCCTCCAAGGTCACTGAGTACCTCCAGACCCCCGTGGGCCGGCTGAGCCACTTCGAGACCCGTTGGCTGATGCCTCGGAGGCCCTCTGTGCCGGTCGAGAGATGGGCAACACACTGTACGTTCCTTGAGGAGCGCTACATGTCCAGAGTCCTGGAACAGCCTCAGGACAACATTTCCGGTGAGTCCGACTTTGTCATGGCCCTTGTGTGAGCTGCCATGAGAAAAGAGTGTACTTTGAATACTTCGAGGACCCCGTACCCGAAGTCACTCTGCCTGAGGAGAAAGTCAGCATCTCACCATGCGGTGTCGCTAACGGCACACCCAGCATGAACAGATGCCTGGAAGTAAGGCCCTGACCTGCCGTGCAGAAGCGGAGGCATGCAGCAGTTTTCGTGAGGCGGTGGCCTCTGCTCTGGGTAACTTCCACGGCAGCACAGTTTTCTGGACACCTAGGAGGCTAGCGTGGGCACCCTGCTCCCGGCAGGAACACAGTACCCCCAGCCCACCTGGGTCTGCTAAGCAACATCCGGGCCCGTAGCCCTTTAGAGCCCCTCTGTGTATACCGAGCGTAGGGAAACGCACTGCACTCTCTTTGGGAGCAGCTTAATTTCCTCAGCACTCGCACACGTTCACGAACACCGTTGTGGCACGTCCTTATTGGCGTCGAAGTCTGACGCATTGCCCGAGTCTGAGCTGAACTCAGAGTAACCCTCGACTTCGCATTCCATCTAGGAGCTCCTGCCTGAAATCACAGTGCCTCCCAGAGATAGTCGGCGTGCGTTCTTCCTGCCATTTAAGACAGTCCTGCTCTTTCTGTGACACTGCAGGCTTTGGAATAGCCACAGGCCCAGAGGAGCAGCTGCGGCGTTCCTTGGTTGAGGCAGTTCGCTTGATGCAGAACACCCTACTTCGAGAAGTTGATTCAGGGGAGGAAACACAGGGTAACCTGTGTGTCTTTAGACTTGTTAGAAATCACAGGGGTGTATCCTGAGTGTGCCCATTGAAAAGGGGGCCTGCTGGAACTAGCCTTGCTTTCCCATTTTGAAGCCTGCATTCATGCTGCCTTGAAGCTACCTGACATTGCCTGCTCTTGACAGGCCTGTCAACCCTGTAAGAATGCTTCACGGAAAAGTATGAGTCTGTTCTGTCTGAACCAGATGCTTCCGTGGCTGCAGTTGTGGTCTGCCTGACAAGCTCTAGAGCTAAAGGGAATCTCAACGTGAAAACTTGCCTCCAGGTTAGGCCCCTAGTAGCCGTGCAGAAGGGAAGCGGGCAGCTGTTTCCATGAGTTCTTAGTCGCTTATATGCTTGATGTGAAAGGAAGTACACTTTGGAGGACTCCTAGGCCTCTCGGGTATGCATCACTTTCCCTCCAAGTTCACTGAGTACCTCCAGACCCCCGTGGGCCGGCTGAGCCACTTCGAGACCCGTTGTTTGATCCCTCGGAGTCCCTCTGTGCCGGCCGAGAGATGGGCAACACACTGTACGTTCCTTGAGGAGCGCTACATGTCCAGAGTCCTGGAACAGCCTCAGGACAACATTTCCGGTGAGTCCGACTTTGTCATGGCCCTGTGTGAGCTGCCATGAGAAAAGAGTGTGCTTTGAATACTTCGAGGACCTCGTGCCCGAAGTGACTCTGCCTGAGGAGAAAGTCAGCATCTCATCATGCGGTGTCGCTAACGGCACACCCAGCATGAACAGATGCCTGGAAGTAAGGCCCTGACCTGCCGTGCAGAAGCGGAGACGTGCAGCAGTTTCCGTGAGGCGGTGGCCTCTACTCTGGGTAACTTCCACGGCAGCACTGTTTCCTGGACACCTAGGAGGCTAGCGTGGGCACCCTGCTCCCGGCAGGAACACTGAGTACCCCCAGGCCCACCTGAGTCTGCTAAGCAACATCCAGGACCGGAGCCCTTTAGAGCCCCTCTGTGTATGCCGAGCGAAGGGAAACGCACTGCACTCTCTTTGGGAGCAGCTTAATTTCCTCAGCACTCGCACACGTTCACGAACACCGTTGTGGCACGTCCCTCATGGCGTCGAAGTCTGACGCATTGCCCTGGTCTGAGCTGAACTCAGAGTAACCCTCGGCTTCGCATTCCATCTAGGAGCTCCTGCCTGAAGTCACCGTGCCTCCCAGAGATAGTGTGCGTGCGTTCTTACTGCCATTTAAGTAAGTCCTGCTCTTCTTGTGACACTGCAGGCTTTTGGATAGCCACAGGCCCAGAGGAGCAGCTGCGGCGTTCCTTGGTTGAGGCAGTTCGCTTGATGCAGAACACCCTACTTCGAGAAGTTGATTCAGGGGAGGAAACACAGGGTAACCTGTGTGTCTTTAGACTTGGTAGAAACCACAGGGGTGTATGCTGCGTGTGCCCATGGAAACAGGGGCCTGCTGGAACGAGCCTTGCTTTCCCATTTTGAAGGCTGCATTCATGCTGCCTTGAAGCTACCTGACATTGCCTGCTCTTGACAGGCCTGTCAACCCTGTAAGAATGCTTCACGGAAAAGTATGAGTCTGTTCTGTCTGAACCAGATGCTTCCGTGGCTGCAGTTGTGGTCCGCCTGACAAGCTCTAGAGCTAAAGGGAATCTCAACGTGAAAACTTGCCTCCAGGTTAGGCCCCTAGTAGCCGTGCAGAAGGGAAGCGGGCAGCTGTTTCCATGAGTTCTTAGTCGCTTATATGCTTGATGTGAAAGGAAGTACACTTTGGAGGACTCCTAGGCCTCTCGGGTATGCATCACTTTCCCTCCAAGTTCACTGAGTACCTCCAGACCCCCGTGGGCCGGCTGAGCCACTTCGAGACCCGTTGTTTGATCCCTCGGAGTCCCTCTGTGCCGGCCGAGAGATGGGCAACACACTGTACGTTCCTTGAGGAGCGCTACATGTCCAGAGTCCTGGAACAGCCTCAGGACAACATTTCCGGTGAGTCCGACTTTGTCATGGCCCTGTGTGAGCTGCCATGAGAAAAGAGTGTGCTTTGAATACTTCGAGGACCTCGTGCCCGAAGTGACTCTGCCTGAGGAGAAAGTCAGCATTTCATCATGCGGTGTCGCTAACGGCACACCCAGCATGAACAGATGCCTGGAAGTAAGGCCCTGACCTGCCGTGCAGAAGCGGAGGCGTGCAGCAGTTTCCGTGAGGCGGTGACCTCTGCTCTGGGTAACTTCCACGGCAGCACAGTTTCCTGGACACCTAGGAGGCAAGCGTGGGCACCCTGCTCCCGGCAGGAACCCTGAGTACCCCCAGGCCCACCTGGGTCTGCTAAGCAACATCCGGGACCGTAGCCCTTAAGAGCCCCTCTGTGTATGCCGAGCGTAGGGAAACGCACTGCAGTCTCTTTGGGAGCAGCTTAATTTCCTCAGCACTCGCACACGTTCACGAACACCGTTGTGGCACGTCCCTCATGGTGTCGAAGCCTGACGCATTGCCCTGGTCTGAGGTGAACTCAGGGTAACCCTCGGCTTCGCATTCCATCTAGGAGCTCCTGCCTGAAGTCACCGTGCCTCCCAGAGATAGTGTGCATGCGTCCTTCCTGCCATTTAAGACAGTCCTGCTCTTCCTGTGACACTGCAGGCTTTAGAATAGCCACAGGCCCAGAGGAGCAGCTGCCGCCTTCCTTGGTTGAGGCAGTTCGCTTGATGCAGAACACCCGACTTTGAGAAGTTGATTCAGGGGAGGAAACACAGGGTAACCTGTGTGTCTTTAGACTTGGTAGAAACCACAGGGGTGTATGCTGCGTGTGCCCATGGAAACAGGGGCCTGCTGGAACTAGCCTTGCTTTCCCATTTTGAAGGCTGCATTCATGCTGCCTTGAAGCTACCTGACATTCCCTGCTCTTGACAGGCCTGTCAACCCTGTAAGAATGCTTTGGGGAAAATTATGAGTCTGTTCTGTCTAAACCAGGTGCTTCCGTGGCCGCGGTTGTAGTCCGCCTGACAAGCTCTAGCCCTATAGGGAATCTCAACGTGAAAACTGGCCTCCAGGTTAGGCCCCTCGTAGCCGTGCAGAAAGGGAAGCGGGCAGCTGCTTCCATGAGTTCTTAGTCGCTTATATGCTTGATGAGAAAGCAAGTACACTTTGGAGGACTCCTAGGCCTCTCGGGTATGCATCACTTTCCCTCCAAGTTCACTGAGAACCTCCAGACCCCGTGGGCCGGCTGAGCCACTTCGAGACCTGTTGGTTGATCCCTCGGTGGCCCTGTGCGTGCCGAGTGATGGGCAACACACTGTACGTTCCTTGAGGAGAGCTACATTTCCAGAGACCTCGGACAGCCTCAGGACAACATTTCTGGTGAGTCCGACTTTGTCATGGCCCTGTGTGAGCTGCCATGAGAAAAGAGTGTGCTTTGAAAACTTCGAGGACCTCGTACCCGAAGTCACTCTGCCTGAGGAGAAAGTCAGCATCTTACCGTGCGGTGTTGCTAACGGCACACCCAGCATGAACAGATGCTTGGAAGTAAAGCCCTGACCTGCCGTGCAGAAGCGGAGGCGTGCAGCATTTTCCATGAGGCGGTGGCCTCTGCTCTGGGTAACTTCCACGACAGCACAGTTTTCTGGACACCTAGGAGGCTAGCGTGGGCACCCTGCTCCCGGCAGGAACCCTGAGTACCCCCAGGCCCACCTGGGTCTGCTAAGCAACATCCGGGCCCATAGCCCTTTAGAGCCCCTCTGTGTATGCCGAGCGTAGGGAAACGCACTGCACTCTCTTTGGGAGCAGCTTAATTTCCTCAGCACTCGCACACGTTCACGATCACCGTTGTGGCACGTCCCTCATGGCGTCGAAGTCTGACGCATTGCCATGGTCTGAGCTGAACTCAGAGTAACCCTCGGCTTCGCATTCCATCTAGGAGCTCCTGCCTGAAATCACCGTGCCTCCCAGAGATAGCCGGCATGCGTTCTTACTGCCATTTAAGTAAGTCCTGCTCTTCCTGTGACACTGCAGGCTTTGGAATAGCCACAGGCCCAGAGGAGCAGCTGCGGCGTTCCTTGGTTGAGGCAGTTCGCTTGATGCACAACACCCTACTTCGAGAAGTTGATTCAGGGGAGGAAACACAGGGTAACCTGTGTGTCTTTAGACTTGTTAGAAACCACAGGGGTGTATGCTGAGTGTGCCCATGGAAACGGGGGTCTGCTGGAACTAGCCTTGCTTTCCCATTTTGAAGGCTGCATTCATGCTGCCTTGAAGCTACCTGACATTCCCTGTTCTTGACAGGCCTGAAAACCCTGTAAGAATGCTTCGGGGAAAATTATGAGTCTGTTCTGTCTAAACCAGGTGCTTCTGCGGCCCCGGTTGTGGTCCGCCTGACAACCAGTAGCGCTATAGGGAATCTCAAAGTGAAAACTTGCCTCCATATTAGACCCCTTGTAGCCGTGCAGAAAGGGAAGCGGGCAGCTGTTTCCATGAGTTCTTAGTCGCTTATATGCTTGATGAGAAAGCAAGTACACTTTTGAGGACTCCTAGGCTTCTCGTGTATGCATCACTTTCCCTCCAATTTCACTGAGTACCTCCAGACCCCCGTGGGCCGGCTGAGCCACTTCGAGACCCGTTGGCTGATGCCTCGGAGGCCCTCTGTGCCGGCCGAGTGATGGGCAACACACTGAACGTTCCTTGAGGACAGCTACATGTCCAGAGTCCTCGAACAGCATCAGGACAACATTTCTGGTGAGTCCGACTTTGTCATGGCCCTTGTGTGAGCTTCCGTGAGAAAACAGTGTTCTTTGAATACTTCGAGGCCCTCGTACCCGAAGTCACTCTGCCTGAGGAGAAAGTCAGCATCTCACCATGCGGTGTCGCTAACGGCACACCTAGCGTGAACAGATGCCTGAAAGTAAGGCCCTGATTTGCCGTGCAGAAGCGGAGGCGAGCAGCAGTTTCCATGAGGCGGTGGCCTCTGCTCTGGGTAACTTCCACGGCAGCACAGTTTTCTGGACACCTAGGAGGCTAGCGAGGGCACCCTGCTCCCGGCAGGAACCCTGAGTACCCCCAGGCCCACCTGGGTCTGCTAAGCAACATCCGGGCCCGTAGCCCTTTAGAGCCCCTCTGTGTATGCCGAGCGTAGGGTAACGCACTGCACTCTCTTTGGGAGCAGCTTAATTTCCTCAGCACTCGCACACGTTCACGAACACCATTGTGGCACGTCCCTCATGGTGTTGAAGTCTGACGCATTGCCCTGGTCTGAGCTGAACTCAGAGTAACCCTCGACTTCGCATTCCATCTAGGAGCTCCTGCCTGAAGTCACCGTGCCTCCCAGAGATAGTCGGCGTGCGTCCTTCCTGCCATTTAAGACAGTCCTGCTCTTCCTGTGACACTGCAGGCTTTGGAATAGCCACAGGCCCAGAGGAGCAGCTGCGGCCTTCCTTGGTTGAGGCAGTTCGCTTGATGCAGAACACCCTACTTTGAGAAGTTGATTCAGGGGAGGAAACACAGGGTAACCTGTGTGTCTTTAGACTTGGTAGAAACCACAGGGGTGTATGCTGAGTGTGCCCATGGAAACGGGGGCCTGCTGGAACTAGCCTTGCTTTCCCATTTGAAGGATGCTTTCTTTCATGCTGCCTTGAAGCTACCTGACATTCCCTGCTCTTGACAGGTCTGTCAACCCTGTAAGAATGCTACGGGGAAAATTATGAGTCTGTTCTGTCTAAACCAGGTGTTTCCCTGGCCGCGGTTGTGGTCCGCCTGACAAGCTCTAGAGCTAAAGGGAATCTCAACGTGAAAACTTAACTCCAGTTTAGGCCCCTTGTAGCCGTGCAGAAAGGGAAGCGGGCAGCTGTTTCCGTGAGTTCTTAGTCGCTTATATGCTTGATGTGAAAGCAAGTACACTTTTGAGGACTCCTAGGCCTCTCGGGTATGCATCACTTTCCTTCCAAGTTCACTGAGTACCTCCAGACCCCCGTGGGCCGGCTGAGCCACTTCGAGACCCGTTGCTTGATCCCTCGGAGGCCCTCTGTGCCGGTCGAGAGATGGGCAACACACTGTACGTTCCTTGAGGAGCGCTACATGTCCAGAGTCCTGGAACAGCCTCAGGACATTTCCGGTGAGTCCGACTTTGTCATGGCCCTTGTGTGAGCTGCCATGAGAAAAGAGTGTACTTTGAATACTTCGAGGACCCCGTACCCGAAGTCACTCTGCCTGAGGAGAAAGTCAGCATCTCACCATGCGGTGTCGCTAACGGCACACCCAGCATGAACAGATGCCTGGAAGTAAGGCCCTGACCTGCCGTGCAGAAGCGGAGGCCTGCAGCAGTTTTCGTGAGGCGGTGGCCTCTGCTCTGGGTAACTTCCACGGCAGCACAGTTTTCTGGACACCTAGGAGGCTAGCGTGGGCACCCTGCTCCCGGCAGGAACACAGTACCCCCAGCCCACCTGGGTCTGCTAAGTAACATCCGGGCCCGTAGCCCTTTAGAGCCCCTCTGTGTATGCCGAGCGTAGGGAAACGCACTGCACTCTATTTGGGAGCAGCTTAATTTCCTCAGCACTCGCACACGTTCACGAACACCGTTGTGGCACGTCCTTATTGGCGTCGAAGTCTGACGCATTGCCCGAGTCTGAGCTGAACTCAGAGTAACCCTCGACTTCGCATTCCATCTAGGAGCTCCTGCCTGAAGTCACAGTGCCTCCCAGAGATAGTCGGCGTGCGTTCTTCCTGCCATTTAAGACAGTCCTGCTCTTCCTGTGACACTGCAGGCTTTGGAATAGCCACAGGCCCAGAGGAGCAGCTGCAGTGTTCCTTGGTTGAGGCAGTTCGCTTGATGCAGAACACCCTACTTCGAGAAGTTAATTCAGGGGAGGAACACAGGGTAACCTGTGTCTTTAGACTTGTTAGAAACCACAGGGGTGTATCCTGAGTGTGCCCATTGAAAAGGGGGCCTGCTGGAACTAGCCTTGCTTTCCCATTTTGAAGCCTGCATTCATGCTGCCTTGAAGCTACCTGACATTGCCTGCTCTTGACAGGCCTGTCAACCCTGTAAGAATGCTTCACGGAAAAGTATGAGTCTGTTTTGTCTGAACCAGATGCTTCCGTGGCTGCAGTTGTGGTCCACCTGACAAGCTCTAGAGCTAAAGGGAATCTCAACGTGAAAACTTGCCTCCAGGTTAGGCCCCTAGTAGCCGTGCAGAAGGGAAGCACGCAGCTGTTTCCATGAGTTCTTAGTCGCTTATATGCTTGATGTGAAAGGAAGTACACTTTTGAGGACTCCTAGGCCTCTCGGGTATGCATCACTTTCCCTCCAAGTTCACTGAGTACCTCCAGACCCCCGTGGGCCGGCTGAGCCACTTCGAGACCCGTTGGTTGATCCCTCGGAGGCCCTCTGTGCCGGCCGAGTGATGGGCAACACACTGTACGTTCCTTGAGGAGAGCTACATGTCCAGAGTCCTGCAACAGCCTCAGGGCAACATTTCCGGTGAGTCCGACTTTGTCATGGCCCTGTGTGAGCTGCCATGAGAAAACTGTGCTTTGAATACTTCGAGGACCTCGTACCCGAAGTCCCTCTGCTCGAGGAGAAAGTCAGCATCTTACCGTGCGGTGTCGCTAACGGCACACCCAGCATGAACAGATGCCTGGAAGTAAGGCCCTGACCTGCCGTGCAGAAGCGGAGGCCTGCAGCAGTTTTCGTGAGGCGGTGGCCTCTGCTCTGGGTAACTTCCACGGCAGCACAGTTTTCTGGACACCTAGGAGGCTAGCGTGGGCACCCTGCTCCCGGCAGGAACACAGTACCCCCAGCCCACCTGGGTCTGCTAAGCAACATCCGGGCCCGTAGCCCTTTAGAGCCCCTCTGTGTATGCCGAGCGTAGGGAAACGCACTGTACTCCATTTGGGAGCAGCTTAATTTCCTCAGCACTCGCACACGTTCACGAACACCGTTGTGGCACGTCCCTCATGGCGTCGAAGTCTGACGCATTGCCCTGGTCTGAGCTGAACTCAGAGTAACCCTCGGCTTCGCATTCCATCTAGGAGCTCCTGCCTGAAGTCACCGTGCCTCCCAGAGATAGTCGGCATGCGTTCTTACTGCCATTTAAGACAGACCTGCTCTTCCTGTGACACTGCAGGCTTTGGAATAGCCACAAGCCCAGAGGAGCAGCTGCGGCGTTCCTTGGTTGAGGCAGTTCGCTTGATGCAGAACACCCTACTTCGAGAAGTTGATTCAGGGGAGGAAACACAGGGTAACCTGTGTGTCTTTAGACTTGGTAGAAACCACAGGGGTGTATCCTGAGTGTGCCCATGGAAACGGGGGCCTGCTGGAACTAGCCTTGCTTTCCCATTTGAAGGATGCATTCATGCTGCCTTGAAGCTACCTGACATTCCCTGCTCTTGACAGGTCTGTCAACCCTATAAGAATGCTTCGGGGAAAATTATGAGTCTGTTCTGTCTAAACCAGGTGCTTCCGTGGCCGCGGTTGTGTTCCGCCTGTTAAGCTCTAGAGCTAAAGGGAATCTCAACGTGAAAACTTGCCTCCAGGTTAGGGCCCTCGTAGCCGTGCAGAAAGGGAAGCGGGCAGCTGTTTCCATGAGTTCTTAGTCGCTTATATGCTTGATGAGAAAGCAAGTACACTTTGGAGGACTCCTAGGCCTCTCGGGTATGCATCACTTTCCCTCCAAGTTCACTGAGTACCTCCAGACACCCGTGGGCCGGCTGAGCCACTTCGAGACCCGTTGGTTGATCCCTCGGAGGCCCTGTGCGTGCCGAGTGATGGGCAACACACTGTACGTTCCTTGAGGAGAGCTACATTTCCAGAGACCTCGAACAGCCTCAGGACAACATTTCTGGTGAGTCCGACTTTGTCATGGCCCTGTGTGAGCTGCCATGAGAAAAGAGTGTGCTTTGAAAACTTCGAGGACCTCGTACCCGAAGTCACTCTGCCTGAGGAGAAAGTCAGCATCTCACCATGCGGTGTCGCTAACGGCACACCCAGCATGAACAGATGCCTGGAAGTAAGGCCCTGACCTGCCGTGCAGAAGCGGAGGCCTGCAGCAGTTTCCGTGAGGCGGTGGCCTCTGCTCTGGGTAACTTCCACGGCAGCACTATTTGCTGGACACCTAGGAGGCTAGCGTGGGCACCGTGCTCCCGGCAGGAACACTGAATACCCCCAGGGCTACCTGAGTCTGCTAAGCAACATTCAGGTCCGAAGCCCTTTAGAGCCCCTCTGTGTATGCCGAGCGTAGGGAAACGCACTGCACTGCATTTGGGAGCAGCTTAATTTCCTCAGCACTCGCACACGTTCACGAACACCGTTGTGGCACGTCCCTCATGGCATCGAAGTCTGACGCATTGCCCTGGTCTGAGCTGAACTCAGAGTAACCCTCGGCTTCGCATTCCATCTAGGAGCTCCTGCCTGAAGTCACCGTGCCTCCCAGAGATAGTCGGCGTGCGTTCTTCCTGCCATTTAAGTAAGTCCTGCTCTTCCTGTGACACTGCAGGCTTTGGAATAGCCACAGGCCCAGAGGAGCAGCTGCGGCGTTCCTTGGTTGAGGCAGTTCGCTTGATGCAGAACACTCTACTTCGAGAAGTTGATTCAGGGGAGGATACACAGGGTAACCTGTGTGTCTTTAGACTTGGTAGAAACCACAGGGGTGTATGCTGCGTGTGCCCATGGAAACAGGGGCCTGCTGGAACTAGCCTTGCTTTCCCATTTGAAGGATGCTTTCTTTCATGCTGCCTTGAAGCTACCTGACATTCCCTGCTCTTGACAGGTCTGTAAACCCTGTAAGAATGCTACGGGGAAAATTATGAGTCTGTTCTGTCTAAACCAGGTGCTTCCCTGGCCGCGGTTGTGGTCTGCCTGACAAGCTCTAGAGCTAAAGGGAATCTCAACGTGAAAACTTGCCTCCAGGTTAGGCCCCTAGTAGCCGTGCAGAAAGGGAAGCGGGCAGCTGTTTCCGTGAGTTCTTAGTCGCTTATATGCTTGATGTGAAAGCAGGTACACTTTTGAGGACTCCTAGGCCTCTCGGGTATGCATCACTTTCCCTCCAAGTTCACTGAGTACCTCCAGACCCCCGTGGGCCGGCTGAGCCACTTCGAGACCCGTTGGCTGATGCCTCGGAGGCCCTCTGTGCCGGTCGAGAGATGGGCAACACACTGTACGTTCCTTGAGGAGCGCTACATGTCCAGAGTCCTGGAACAGCCTCAGGACAACATTTCCGGTGAGTCCGACTTTGTCATGGCCCTTGTGTGAGCTGCCACGAGAAAGGAGTGTACTTTGAATACTTCGAGGACCCCGTACCCGAAGTCACTCTGCCTGAGGAGAAAGTCAGCATCTCACCATGCGGTGTCGCTAACGGCACACCCAGCATGAACAGATGCCTGGAAGTAAGGCCCTGACCTGCCGTGCAGAAGCGGAGGCCTGCAGCAGTTAACGTGAGGCGGTGATCTCTGCTCTGGGTAACTTCCACGGCAGCACAGTTTTCTGGACACCTAGGAGGCTAGCGTGGGCACCCTGCTCCCGGCAGGAACACAGTACCCCCAGCCCACCTGGGTCTGCTAAGCAACATCCGGGCCCGTAGCCCTTTAGAGCCCCTCTGTGTATGCCGAGCGTAGGGAAACGCACTGCACTCTCTTTGGGAGCAGCTTAATTTCCTCAGCACTCGCACACGTTCACGAACACCGTTGTGGCACGTCCTTATTGGCGTCGAAGTCTGACGCATTGCCCGAGTGTGAGCTGAACTCAGAGTAACCCTCGACTTCGCATTCCATCTAGGAGCTCCTGCCTGAAGTCACAGTGCCTCCCAGAGATAGTCGGCGTGCGTTCTTCCTGCCATTTAAGACAGTCCTGCTCTTCCTGTGACACTGCAGGCTTTGGAATAGCCACAGGCCCAGAGGAGCAGCTGCGGCGTTCCTTGGTTGAGGCAGTTCGCTTGATGCAGAACACCCTACTTCGAGAAGTTGATTCAGGGGAGGAACACAGGGTAACCTGTGTCTTTAGACTTGTTAGAAACCACAGGGGTGTATCCTGAGTGTGCCCATTGAAAAGGGGGCCTGCTGGAACTAGCCTTGCTTTCCCATTTTGAAGGCTGCATTCATGCTGCCTTGAAGCTACCTGACATTCCCTGCTCTTGACAGGCCTGTCAACCCTGTAAGAATGCTTCACGGAAAAGTATGAGTCTGTTCTGTCTGAACCAGATGCTTCCGTGGCTGCAGTTGTGGTCCGCCTGACAAGCTCTAGAGCTAAAGGGAATCTCAACGTGAAAACTTGCCTCCAGGTTAGGCCCCTAGTAGCCGTGCAGAAGGGAAGCGCGCAGCTGTTTCCATGAGTTCTTAGTCGCTTATATGCTTGATGTGAAAGGAAGTACACTTTTGAGGACTCCTAGGCCTCTCGGGTATGCATCACTTTCCCTCCAAGTTCACTGAGTACCTCCAGACCCCCGTGGGCCGGCTGAGCCACTTCGAGACCCGTTGGTTGATCCCTCGGAGGCCCTGTGTGCCGGCCGAGTGATGGGCAACACACTGTACGTTCCTTGAAGAGAGCTACATGTCCAGAGTCCTGGAACAGCCTCAGGACAACATTTCCGGTGAGTCCGACTTTGTCATGGCCCTTGTTTGAGCTGCCATGAGAAAACAGTGTGCTTTGAATACTTCGAGGACCTCGTACCCGAAGTCCCTCTGCTCGAGGAGAAAGTCAGCATCTTACCGTGTGGTATCGCTAACGGCACACCCAGCATGAACAGATGCCTGGAAGTAAGGCCCTGACCTGCCGTGCAGAAGCGGAGGCGTGCAGCAGTTTCCATGAGGCGGTGGCCTCTGCTCTGGGTAACTTCCACGGCAGCACAGTTTCCTGGACACCTAGGAGGCTAGCGTGGGCACCCTGCTCCCGGCAGGAACCATGAGTACCCCCAGGCCCACCTGGGTATGCTAAGCAACATCCGGGCCCGTAGCCCTTTAGAGCCACTCTGTGTATGCCGAGCGTAGGGAAACGCACTGCACTCTCTTTGGGAGCAGCTTAATTTCCTCAGCACTCGCACACGTTCACGAACACCGTTGTGGCACGTCCCTCATGGCGTCGAAGTCTGACGCATTGCCCTGGTCTGAGCTGAACTCAGAGTAACCCTCGGCTTCGCATTCCATCTAGGAGCTCCTGCCTGAAGTCACCGTGCCTCCCAGAGATAGTCGGCATGCGTTCTTACTGCCATTTAAGTAAGTCCTGCTCTTCCTGTGACACTGCAGGCTTTGGAATAGCCACAAGCCCAGAGGAGCAGCTGCGGCCTTCCTTGGTTGAGGCAGTTCGCTTGATGCAGAACACCCTACTTCGAGAAGTTGATTCAGGGGAGGAAACACAGGGTAACCTGTGTGTCTTTAGACTTGGTAGAAACCACAGGGTGTATGCTGCGTTTGCCCATGGAAACAGGGGCCTGCTGGAACTAGCCTTGCTTTCCCATTTTGAAGGCTGCATTCATGCTGCCTTGAAGCTACCTGACATTCCCTGCTCTTGACAGGCCTGAAAAACCTGTAAGAATGCTTCGGGGAAAATTATGAGTCTGTTCTGTCTAAACCAGGTGCTTCCGTGGCCGCGGTTGTGGTCCGCCTGACAAGCTCTAGAGCTAAAGGGAATCTCAACGTGAAAACTTGCCTCCAGGTTAGGCCCCTAGTAGCCGTGCAGAAGGGAAGCGGGCAGCTGTTTCCATGAGTTCTTAGTCGCTTATATGCTTGATGTGAAAGGAAGTACACTTTGGAGGACTCCTAGGCCTCTCGGGTATGCATCACTTTCCCTCCAAGTTCACTGAGTACCTCCAGACCCCCGTGGGCCGGCTGAGCCACTTCGAGACCCGTTGTTTGATCCCTCGGAGTCCCTCTGTGCCGGCCGAGAGATGGGCAACACACTGTACGTTCCTTGAGGAGCGCTACATGTCCAGAGTCCTGGAACAGCCTCAGGACAACATTTCCGGTGAGTCCGATTTTGTCATGGCCCTGTGTGAGCTGCCATGAGAAAAGAGTGTGCTTTGAATACTTCGAGGACCTCGTGCCCGAAGTGACTCTGCCTGATGAGAAAGTCAGCAACTCATCATGCGGTGTCGCTAACGGCACACCCAGCATGAACAGATTCCTGGAAGTAAGGCCCTGACCTGCCGTGCAGAAGCGGAGGCGTGCAGCAGTTTCCGTGAGGCGGTGACCTCTGCTCTGGGTAACTTCCACGGCAGCACAGTTTCCTGGACACCTAGGAGGCAAGCGTGGGCACCCTGCTCCCGGCAGGAACCCTGAGTACCCCCAGGCCCACCTGGGTCTGCTAAGCAACATCCGGGACCGTAGCCCTTTAGAGCCCCTCTGTGTATGCCGAGCGTAGGGAAACGCACTGCACTCTCTTTGGGAGCAGCTTAATTTCCTCAGCACTCGCACACGTTCACGAACACCATTGTGGCACGTCCCTCATGGTGTCGAAGTCTGACGCATTGCCCTGGTCTGAGCTGAACTCAGAGTAACCCTCGACTTCGCATTCCAACTAGGAGCTCCTGCCTGAAGTCACCGTGCCTCCCAGAGATAGTCGGCGTGCGTTCTTACTGCCATTTAAGTAAGTCCTGCTCTTCCTGTGACACTGCAGGCTTTGGAATAGCCACAAGCCCAGAGGAGCAGCTGCGGCCTTCCTTGGTTGAGGCAGTTCGCTTGATGCAGAACACCCTACTTTGAGAAGTTGATTCAGGGGAGGAAACACAGGGTAACCTGTGTGTCTTTAGACTTGGTAGAAACCACAGGGGTGTATGCTGAGTGTGCCCATGGAAACGGGGGCCTGCTGGAACTAGCCTTGCTTTCCCATTTGAAGGATGCTTTCTTTCATGCTGCCTTGAAGCTACCTGACATTCCCTGCTCTTGACAGGTCTGTCAACCCTGTAAGAATGCTACGGGGAAAATTATGAGTCTGTTCTGTCTAAACCAGGTGCTTCCCTGGCCGCGGTTGTGGTCCGCCTGATAAGCTCTAGAGCTAAAGCGAATCTCAACGTGAAAACTTGCCTCCAGGTTAGGCCCCTAGTAGCCGTGCAGAAAGGGAAGCGGGCAGCTGTTTCCGTGAGTTCTTAGTCGCTTATATGCTTGATGTGAAAGCAGGTACTCTTTTGAGGACTCCTAGGCCTCTCGGGTATGCATCACTTTCCCTCCAAGGTCACTGAGAACCTCCAGACCCCCGTGGGCCGGCTGAGCCACTTCGAGACCCGTTGGCTGATGCCTCGGAGGCCCTCTGTGCCGGTCGAGAGATGGGCAACACACTGTACGTTCCTTGAGGAGCGCTACATGTCCAGAGTCCTGGAACAGCCTCAGGACAACATTTCCGGTGAGTCCGACTTTGTCATGGCCCTTGTGTGAGCTGCCATGAGAAAAGAGTGTACTTTGAATACTTCGAGGACCCCGTACCCGAAGTCACTCTGCCTGAGGAGAAAGTCAGCATCTCACCATGCGGTGTCGCTAACGGCACACCCAGCATGAACAGATGCCTGGAAGTAAGGCCCTGACCTGCCGTGCAGAAGCGGAGGCCTGCAGCAGTTTTCGTGAAGCGGTGGCCTCTGCTCTGGGTAACTTCCACGGCAGCACAGTTTTCTGGACACCTAGGAGGCTAGCGTGGGCACCCTGCTCCCGGCAGGAACACAGTACCCCCAGCCCACCTGGGTCTGCTAAGTAACATCCGGGCCCGTAGCCCTTTAGAGCCCCTCTGTGTATGCCGAGCGTAGGGAAACGCACTGCACTCTCTTTGGGAGCAGCTTAATTTCCTCAGCACTCGCACACGTTCACGAACACCGTTGTGGCACGTCCTTATTGGCGTCGAAGTCTGACGCATTGCCCGAGTCTGAGCTGAACTCAGACTAACCCTCGACTTCGCATTCCATCTAGGAGCTCCTGCCTGAAGTCACAGTGCCTCCCAGAGATAGTCGGCGTGCGTTCTTCCTGCCATTTAAGACAGTCCTGCTCTTCCTGTGACACTGCAGGCTTTGGAATAGCCACAGGCCCAGAGGAGCAGCTGCGGCGTTCCTTGGTTGAGGCAGTTCGCTTGATGCAGAACACCCTACTTCGAGAAGTTGATTCAGGGGAGGAAACACAGGGTAACCTGTGTGTCTTTAGACTTGTTAGAAACCACAGGGGTGTATCCTGAGTGTGCCCATTGAAAAGGGGGCCTGCTGGAACTAGCCTTGCTTTCCCATTTTGAAGCCTGCATTCATGCTGCCTTGAAGCTACCTGACATTGCCTGCTCTTGACAGGCCTGTCAACCCTGTAAGAATGCTTCACGGAAAAGTATGAGTCTGTTCTGTCTGAACCAGATGCTTCCGTGGCCGCGGTTGTGTTCCGCCTGTTAAGCTGTAGAGCTAAAGGGAATCTCAACGTGAAAACTTGCCTCCAGGTTAGGCCCCTCGTAGCCGTGCAGAAAGGGAAGCGCGCAGCTGTTTCCATGAGTTCTTAGTCGCTTATATGCTTGATGAGAAAGCAAGTACACTTTGGAGGACTCCTAGGCCTCTCGGGTATGCATCACTTTCCCTCCAAGTTCACTGAGTACCTCCAGACACCCGTGGGCCGGCTGAGCCACTTCGAGACCCGTTGGTTGATCCCTCGGAGGCCCTGTGCGTGCCGAGTGATGGGCAACACACTGTACGTTCCTTGAGGAGAGCTACATTTCCAGAGACCTCGAACAGCCTCAGGACAACATTTCTGGTGAGTCCGACTTTGTCATGGCCCTGTGTGAGCTGCCATGAGAAAAGAGTGTGCTTTGAAAACTTCGAGGACCTCGTACCCGAAGTCACTCTGCCTGAGGAGAAAGTCAGCATCTCACCATGCGGTGTCGCTAACGGCACACCCAGCATGAACAGATGCCTGGAAGTAAGGCCCTGACCTGCCGTGCAGAAGCGGAGGCCTGCAGCAGTTTTCGTGAGGCGGTGGCCTCTGCTCTGGGTAACTTCCACGGCAGCACAGTTTTCTGGACACCTAGGAGGCTAGCGTGGGCACCCTGCTCCCGGCAGGAACACAGTACCCCCAGTCCACCTGGGTCTGCTAAGCAACATCCGGGCCCGTAGACCTTTAGAGCCCCTCTGTGTATGCCGAGCGTAGGGAAACGCACTGCACTCTCTTTGGGAGCAGCTTAATTTCCTCAGCACTCGCACACGTTCACGAACACCGTTGTGGCACGTCCCTCATGGCGTCGAAGTCTGACGCATTGCCCTGGTCTGAGCTGAACTCAGAGTAACCCTCGGCTTCGCATTCCATCTAGGAGCTCCTGCCTGAAGTCACCGTGCCTCCCAGAGATAGTCGGCATGCGTTCTTACTGCCATTTAAGTAAGTCCTGCTCTTCCTGTGACACTGCAGGCTTTGGAATAGCCACAGGCCCAGAGGAGCAGCTGCGGCCTTCCTTGGTTGAGGCAGTTCGCTTGATGCAGAACACTCTACTTCGAGAAGTTGATTCAGGGGAGGATACACAGGGTAACCTGTGTGTCTTTAGACTTGGTAGAAACCACAGGGGTGTATGCTGCGTGTGCCCATGGAAACAGGGGCCTGCTGGAACTAGCCTTGCTTTCCCATTTGAAGGATGCTTTCTTTCATGCTGCCTTGAAGCTACCTGACATTCCCTGCTCTTGACAGGTCTGTCAACCCTGTAAGAATGCTACGGGGAAAATTATGAGTCTGTTCTATCTGAACCAGATGCTTCCGTGGCTGCAGTTGTGGTCCGCCTGACAAGCTCTAGAGCTAAAGGGAATCTCAACGTGAAAACTTGCCTCCAGGTTAGGCCCCTAGTAGCCGTGCAGAAGGGAAGCGCGCAGCTGTTTCCATGAGTTCTTAGTCGCTTATATGCTTGATGTGAAAGCAAGTACACTTTTGAGGACTCCTAGGCCTCTCGGGTATGCATCACTTTCCCTCCAAGTTCACTGAGTACCTCCAGACCCCCGTGGGCCGGCTGAGCCACTTCGAGACCCGTTGGTTGATCCCTCGGAGGCCCTGTGTGCCGGCCGAGTGATGGGCAACACACTGTACGTTCCTTGAGGAGAGCTACATGTCCAGAGTCCTGGAACAGCCTCAGGACAACATTTCCGGTGAGTCCGACTTTGTCATGGCCCTTGTTTGAGCTGCCATGAGAAAACAGTGTGCTTTGAATACTTCGAGGACCTCGTACCCGAAGTCCCTCTGCTCGAGGAGAAAGTCAGCATCTTACCGTGTGGTATCGCTAACGGCACACCCAGCATGAACAGATGCCTGGAAGTAAGGCCCTGACCTGCCGTGCAGAAGCGGAGGCGTGCAGCAGTTTCCATGAGGCGGTGGCCTCTGCTCTGGGTAACTTCCACGGCAGCACAGTTTCCTGGACACCTAGGAGGCTAGCGTGGGCACCCTGCTCCCGGCAGGAACCCTGAGTACCCCCAGGCCCACCTGGGTCTGCTAAGCAACATCCGGGCCC
Organism: Orcinus orca; assembly: GCF_937001465.1. Taxonomy (NCBI): domain Eukaryota; kingdom Metazoa; phylum Chordata; class Mammalia; order Artiodactyla; family Delphinidae; genus Orcinus; species Orcinus orca. The sequence continues at coordinate 37,987,069 of NC_064575.1, read as the reverse complement.
GTAGCCCTTTAGAGCCCCTCTGTGTATGCCGAGCGTAGGGAAACGCACTGCACTCTCTTTGGGAGCAGCTTAATTTCCTCAGCACTCGCACACGTTCACGAACACCGTTGTGGCACGTCCCTCATGGCGTCGAAGTCTGACGCATTGCCCTGGTCTGAGCTGAACTCAGAGTAACCCTCGGCTTCGCATTCCATCTAGGAGCTCCTGCCTGAAGTCACCGTGCCTCCCAGAGATAGTCGGCATGCGTTCTTACTGCCATTTAAGACAGTCCTGCTCTTCCTGTGACACTGCAGGCTTTGGAATAGCCACAAGCCCAGAGGAGCAGCTGCGGCGTTCCTTGGTTGAGGCAGTTCGCTTGATGCAGAACACCCTACTTCGAGAAGTTGATTCAGGGGAGGATACACAGGGTAACCTGTGTGTCTTTAGACTTGGTAGAAACCACAGGGGTGTATGCTGAGTGTGCCCATGGAAACGGGGGCCTGCTGGAACTAGCCTTGCTTTCCCATTTGAAGGCTGCATTCATGCTGCCTTGAAGCTACCTGACATTCCCTGCTCTTGACAGGCCTGAAAAACCTGTAAGAATGCTTCGGGGAAAATTATGAGTCTGTTCTGTCTAAACCAGGTGCTTCCGTGGCCGCGGTTGTGGTCCGCCTGACAAGCTCTAGAGCTAAAGGGAATCTCAACGTGAAAACTTGCCTCCAGGTTAGGCCCCTAGTAGCCGTGCAGAAGGGAAGCGGGCAGCTGTTTCCATGAGTTCTTAGTCGCTTATATGCTTGATGTGAAAGGAAGTACACTTTGGATGACTCCTAGGCCTCTCGGGTATGCATCACTTTCCCTCCAAGTTCACTGAGTACCTCCAGACCCCCGTGGGCCGGCTGAGCCACTTCGAGACCCGTTGTTTGATCCCTCGGAGTCCCTCTGTGCCGGCCGAGAGATGGGCAACACACTGTACGTTCCTTGAGGAGCGCTACATGTCCAGAGTCCTGGAACAGCCTCAGGACAACATTTCCGGTGAGTCCGATTTTGTCATGGCCCTGTGTGAGCTGCCATGAGAAAAGAGTGTGCTTTGAATACTTCGAGGACCTCGTGCCCGAAGTGACTCTGCCTGAGGAGAAAGTCAGCATCTCATCATACGGTGTCGCTAACGGCACACCCAGCATGAACAGATTCCTGGAAGTAAGGCCCTGACCTGCCGTGCAGAAGCGGAGGCGTGCAGCAGTTTCCGTGAGGCGGTGACCTCTGCTCTGGGTAACTTCCACGGCAGCACAGTTTCCTGGACACCTAGGAGGCAAGCGTGGGCACCCTGCTCCCGGCAGGAACCCTGAGTACCCCCAGGCCCACCTGGGTCTGCTAAGCAACATCCGGGACCGTAGCCCTTAAGAGCCCCTCTGTGTATGCCGAGCGTAGGGAAACGCACTGCACTCTCTTTGGGAGCAGCTTAATTTCCTCAGCACTCGCACACGTTCACGAACACCATTGTGGCACGTCCCTCATGGTGTCGAAGTCTGACGCATTGCCCTGGTCTGAGCTGAACTCAGAGTAACCCTCGACTTCGCATTCCAACTAGGAGCTCCTGCCTGAAGTCACCGTGCCTCCCAGAGATAGTCGGCGTGCGTCCTTCCTGCCATTTAAGACAGTCCTGCTCTTCCTGTGACACTGCAGGCTTTGGAATAGCCACAAGCCCAGAGGAGCAGCTGCGGCGTTCCTTGGTTGAGGCAGTTCGCTTGATGCAGAACACCCTACTTTGAGAAGTTGATTCAGGGGAGGAAACACAGGGTAACCTGTGTGTCTTTAGACTTGGTAGAAACCACAGGGGTGTATGCTGAGTGTGCCCATGGAAACGGGGGCCTGCTGGAACTAGCCTTGCTTTCCCATTTGAAGGATGCTTTCTTTCATGCTGCCTTGAAGCTACCTGACATTCCCTGCTCTTGACAGGTCTGTCAACCCTGTAAGAATGCTACGGGGAAAATTATGAGTCTGTTCTGTCTAAACCAGGTGCTTCCCTGGCCGCGGTTGTGGTCCGCCTGATAAGCTCTAGAGCTAAAGCGAATCTCAACGTGAAAACTTGCCTCCAGGTTAGGCCCCTAGTAGCCGTGCAGAAAGGGAAGCGGGCAGCTGTTTCCGTGAGTTCTTAGTCGCTTATATGCTTGATGTGAAAGCAGGTACTCTTTTGAGGACTCCTAGGCCTCTCGGGTATGCATCACTTTCCCTCCAAGGTCACTGAGAACCTCCAGACCCCCGTGGGCCGGCTGAGCCACTTCGAGACCCGTTGGCTGATGCCTCGGAGGCCCTCTGTGCCGGTCGAGAGATGGGCAACACACTGTACGTTCCTTGAGGAGCGCTACATGTCCAGAGTCCTGGAACAGCCTCAGGACAACATTTCCGGTGAGTCCGACTTTGTCATGGCCCTTGTGTGAGCTGCCATGAGAAAAGAGTGTACTTTGAATACTTCGAGGACCCCGTACCCGAACTCACTCTGCCTGAGGAGAAAGTCAGCATCTCACCATGCGGTGTCGCTAACGGCACACCCAGCATGAACAGATGCCTGGAAGTAAGGCCCTGACCTGCCGTGCAGAAGCGGAGGCCTGCAGCAGTTTTCGTGAGGCGGTGGCCTCTGCTCTGGGTAACTTCCACGGCAGCACAGTTTTCTGGACACCTAGGAGGCTAGCGTGGGCACCCTGCTCCCGGCAGGAACACAGTACCCCCAGCCCACCTGGGTCTGCTAAGTAACATCCGGGCCCGTAGCCCTTTAGAGCCCCTCTGTGTATGCCGAGCGTAGGGAAACGCACTGCACTCTCTTTGGGAGCAGCTTAATTTCCTCAGCACTCGCACACGTTCACGAACACCGTTGTGGCACGTCCTTATTGGCGTCGAAGTCTGACGCATTGCCCGAGTCTGAGCTGAACTCAGAGTAACCCTCGACTTCGCATTCCATCTAGGAGCTCCTGCCTGAAGTCACAGTGCCTCCCAGAGATAGTCGGCGTGCGTTCTTCCTGCCATTTAAGACAGTCCTGCTCTTCCTGTGACACTGCAGGCTTTGGAATAGCCACAGGCCCAGAGGAGCAGCTGCGGCGTTCCTTGGTTGAGGCAGTTCGCTTGATGCAGAACACCCTACTTCGAGAAGTTGATTCAGGGGAGGAAACACAGGGTAACCTGTGTGTCTTTAGACTTGTTAGAAACCACAGGGGTGTATCCTGAGTGTGCCCATTGAAAAGGGGGCCTGCTGGAACTAGCCTTGCTTTCCCATTTTGAAGCCTGCATTCATGCTGCCTTGAAGCTACCTGACATTGCCTGCTCTTGACAGGCCTGTCAACCCTGTAAGAATGCTTCACGGAAAAGTATGAGTCTGTTCTGTCTGAAACAGATGCTTCCGTGGCCGCGGTTGTGTTCCGCCTGTTAAGCTGTAGAGCTAAAGGGAATCTCAACGTGAAAACTTGCCTCCAGGTTAGGCCCCTCGTAGCCGTGCAGAAAGGGAAGCGCGCAGCTGTTTCCATGAGTTCTTAGTCGCTTATATGCTTGATGAGAAAGCAAGTACACTTTGGAGGACTCCTAGGCCTCTCGGGTATGCATCACTTTCCCTCCAAGTTCACTGAGTACCTCCAGAAACCCGTGGGCCGGCTGAGCCACTTCGAGACCCGTTGGTTGATCCCTCGGAGGCCCTGTGCGTGCCGAGTGATGGGCAACACACTGTACGTTCCTTGAGGAGAGCTACATTTCCAGAGACCTCGAACAGCCTCAGGACAACATTTCTGGTGAGTCCGACTTTGTCATGGCCCTGTGTGAGCTGCCATGAGAAAAGAGTGTGCTTTGAAAACTTCGAGGACCTCGTACCCGAAGTCACTCTGCCTGAGGAGAAAGTCAGCATCTCACCATGCGGTGTCGCTAACGGCACACCCAGCATGAACAGATGCCTGGAAGTAAGGCCCTGACCTGCCGTGCAGAAGCGGAGGCCTGCAGCAGTTTTCGTGAGGCGGTGGCCTCTGCTCTGGGTAACTTCCACGGCAGCACAGTTTTCTGGACACCTAGGAGGCTAGCGTGGGCACCCTGCTCCCGGCAGGAACACAGTACCCCCAGTCCACCTGGGTCTGCTAAGCAACATCCGGGCCCGTAGACCTTTAGAGCCCCTCTGTGTATGCCGAGCGTAGGGAAACGCACTGCACTCTCTTTGGGAGCAGCTTAATTTCCTCAGCACTCGCACACGTTCACGAACACCGTTGTGGCACGTCCTTATTGGCGTCGAAGTCTGACGCATTGCCCGAGTCTGAGCTGAACTCAGAGTAACCCTCGACTTCGCATTCCATCTAGGAGCTCCTGCCTGAAGTCACAGTGCCTCCCAGAGATAGTCGGCGTGCGTTCTTCCTGCCATTTAAGACAGTCCTGCTCTTCCTGTGACACTGCAGGCTTTGGAATAGCCACAGGCCCAGAGGAGCAGCTGCGGCGTTCCTTGGTTGAGGCAGTTCGCTTGATGCAGAACACCCTACTTCGAGAAGTTGATTCAGGGGAGGAAACACAGGGTAACCTGTGTGTCTTTAGACTTGTTAGAAACCACAGGGGTGTATCCTGAGTGTGCCCATTGAAAAGGGGGCCTGCTGGAACTAGCCTTGCTTTCCCATTTTGAAGCCTGCATTCATGCTGCCTTGAAGCTACCTGACATTGCCTGCTCTTGACAGGCCTGTCAACCCTGTAAGAATGCTTCACGGAAAAGTATGAGTCTGTTCTGTCTGAACCAGATGCTTCCGTGGCCGCGGTTGTGTTCCGCCTGTTAAGCTGTAGAGCTAAAGGGAATCTCAACGTGAAAACTTGCCTCCAGGTTAGGCCCCTCGTAGCCGTGCAGAAAGGGAAGCGCGCAGCTGTTTCCATGAGTTCTTAGTCGCTTATATGCTTGATGAGAAAGCAAGTACACTTTGGAGGACTCCTAGGCCTCTCGGGTATGCATCACTTTCCCTCCAAGTTCACTGAGTACCTCCAGACACCCGTGGGCCGGCTGAGCCACTTCGAGACCCGTTGGTTGATCCCTCGGAGGCCCTGTGCGTGCCGAGTGATGGGCAACACACTGTACGTTCCTTGAGGAGAGCTACATTTCCAGAGACCTCGAACAGCCTCAGGACAACATTTCTGGTGAGTCCGACTTTGTCATGGCCCTGTGTGAGCTGCCATGAGAAAAGAGTGTGCTTTGAAAACTTCGAGGACCTCGTACCCGAAGTCACTCTGCCTGAGGAGAAAGTCAGCATCTCACCATGCGGTGTCGCTAACGGCACACCCAGCATGAACAGATGCCTGGAAGTAAGGCCCTGACCTGCCGTGCAGAAGCGGAGGCCTGCAGCAGTTTTCGTGAGGCGGTGGCCTCTGCTCTGGGTAACTTCCACGGCAGCACAGTTTTCTGGACACCTAGGAGGCTAGCGTGGGCACCCTGCTCCCGGCAGGAACACAGTACCCCCAGTCCACCTGGGTCTGCTAAGCAACATCCGGGCCCGTAGACCTTTAGAGCCCCTCTGTGTATGCCGAGCGTAGGGAAACGCACTGCACTCTCTTTGGGAGCAGCTTAATTTCCTCAGCACTCGCACACGTTCACGAACACCGTTGTGGCACGTCCCTCATGGCGTCGAAGTCTGACGCATTGCCCTGGTCTGAGCTGAACTCAGAGTAACCCTCGGCTTCGCATTCCATCTAGGAGATCCTGCCTGAAGTCACCGTGCCTCCCAGAGATAGTCGGCATGCGTTCTTACTGCCATTTAAGTAAGTCCTGCTCTTCCTTTGACACTGCAGGCTTTGGAATAGCCACAGGCCCAGAGGAGCAGCTGCGGCCTTCCTTGGTTGAGGCAGTTCGCTTGATGCAGAACACTCTACTTCGAGAAGTTGATTCAGGGGAGGATACACAGGGTAACCTGTGTGTCTTTAGACTTGGTAGAAACCACAGGGGTGTATGCTGCGTGTGCCCATGGAAACAGGGGCCTGCTGGAACTAGCCTTGCTTTCCCATTTGAAGGATGCTTTCTTTCATGCTGCCTTGAAGCTACCTGACATTCCCTGCTCTTGACAGGTCTGTCAACCCTGTAAGAATGCTACGGGGAAAATTATGAGTCTGTTCTGTCTGAACCAGATGCTTCCGTGGCTGCAGTTGGTGTCCGCCTGACAAGCTCTAGAGCTAAAGGGAATCTCAACGTGAAAACTTGCCTCCAGGTTAGGCCCCTAGTAGCCGTGCAGAAGGGAAGCGCGCAGCTGTTTCCATGAGTTCTTAGTCGCTTATATGCTTGATGTTAAAGGAAGTACACTTTTGAGGACTCCTAGGCCTCTCGGGTATGCATCACTTTCCCTCCAAGTTCACTGAGTACCTCCAGACCCCGTGAGCAGGCTGAGCCACTTCGAGACCCGTTGGTTGATCCCTCGGAGGCCCTCTGTGCCGGCCGAGTGATGGGCAACACACTGTACGTTCCTTGAGGAGAGCTACATGTCCAGAGTCCTGGAACAGCCTCAGGACAACATTTCCGGTGAGTCCGACTTTTTCATGGCCCGTGTTTGAGCTGCCATGAGAAAACAGTGTGCTTTGAATACTTCGAGGACCTCGTACCCGAAGTCCCTCTGCTCGAGGAGAAAGTCAGCATCTTACCGTGTGGTATCGCTAACGGCACACCCAGCATGAACAGATGCCTGGAAGTAAGGCCCTGACCTGCCGTGCAAAGGGGAGGCGTGCAGCAGTTTCCATGAGGCGGTGGCCTCTGCTCTGGGTAACTTCCACGGCAGCACAGTTTCCTGGACACCTAGGAGGCTAGCGTGCGCACCCTGCTCCCGGCAGGAACCCTGAGTACCCCCAGGCCCACCTGGGTCTGCTAAGCAACATCCGGGCCCGTAGCCCTTTAGAGCCCCTCTGTGTATGCCGAGCGTAGGGAAACGCACTGCACTCTCTTTGGGAGCAGCTTAATTTCCTCAGCACTCACACACGTTTACGAACACCGTTGTGGCACGTCCCTCATGGCGTCGAAGTCTGACGCATTGCCCTGGTCTGAGCTGAACTCAGGGTAACCCTCGGCTTCGCATTCCATCTAGGAGCTCCTGCCTGAAGTCACCGTGCCTCCCAGAGATAGTCGGCGTGCGTTCTTACTGCCATTTAAGTAAGTCCTGCTCTTCCTGTGACACTGCAGGCTTTGGAATAGCCACAGGCCCAGAGGAGCAGCTGCGGCCTTCCTTGGTTGAGGCAGTTCGCTTGATGCAGAACACCCTACTTCGAGAAGTTGATTCAGGGGAGGAAACACAGGGTAACCTGTGTGTCTTTAGACTTGGTAGAAACCACAGGGGTGTATGCTGAGTGTGCCCATGGAAACGGGGGCCTGCTGGAACTAGCCTTGCTTTCCCATTTGAAGGATGCATTCATGCTGCCTTGAAGCTACCTGACATTCCCTGCTCTTGACAGGTCTGTCAACCGTATAAGAATGCTTCGGGGAAAATTATGAGTCTGTTCTGTCTAAACCAGGTGCTTCCGTGGCCGCGGTTGTGGTCCGCCTGATAAGCTCTAGAGCTAAAGGGAATCTCAACGTGAAAACTTGCCTCCAGGTTAGGCCCCTCGTAGCCGTGCAGAAAGGGAAGCGGGCAGCTGTTTCCATGAGTTCTTAGTCGCTTATATGCTTGATGAGAAAGCAAGTACACTTTGGAGGACTCCTAGGCCTCTCGGGTATGCATCACTTTCCCTCCAAGTTCACTGAGTACCTCCAGACACCCGTGGGCCGTCTGAGCCACTTCGAGACCCGTTGGTTGATCCCTCGGAGGCCCTGTGCGTGCCGAGTGATGGGCAACACACTGTACGTTCCTTGAGGAGAGCTACATTTCCAGAGACCTCGAACAGCCTCAGGACAACATTTCTGGTGAGTCCGACTTTGTCATGGCCCTGTGTGAGCTGCCATGAGAAAAGAGTGTGCTTTGAAAACTTCGAGGACCTCGTACCCGAAGTCACTCTGCCTGAGGAGAAAGTCAGCATCTCACCATGCGGTGTCGCTAACGGCACACCCAGCATGAACAGATGCCTGGAAGTAAGGCCCTGACCTGCCGTGCAGAAGCAGAGACGTGCAGCAGTTTCCGTGAGGCGGTGGCCTCTACTCTGGGTAACTTCCACGGCAGCACTGTTTCCTGGACACCTAGGAGGCTAGCGTGGGCACCCTGCTCCCGGCAGGAACCCTGAGTACCCCCAGGCCCACCTGGGTCTGCTAAGCAACATCCGGGCCCGTAGCCCTTTAGAGCCCCTCTGTGTATGCCGAGCGTAGGGAAACGCACTGTACTCTCTTTGGGAGCAGCTTAATTTCCTCAGCACTCGCACACGTTCACGAACACCGTTGTGGCACGTCCCTCATGGTGTCGAAGTCTGACGCAATGCCCTGGTCTGAGGTGAACTCAGGATAACCCTCGGCTTCGCATTCCATCTAGGAGCTCCTGCCTGAAGTCACCGTGCCTCCCAGAGATAGTGTGCGTGCATTCGTACTGCCATTTAAGTAAGTCCTGCTCTTCCTGTGACACTGGAGGCTTTTGGATAGCCACAGGCCCAGAGGAGCAGCTGCGGCCTTCCTTGGTTGAGGCAGTTCGCTTGATGCAGAACACCCTACTTTGAGAAGTTGATTCAGGGGAGGAAACACAGGGTAACCTGTGTGTCTTTAGACTTGGTAGAAACCACAGGGGTGTATGCTGAGTGTGCCCATGGAAACGGGGGCCTGCTGGAACTAGCTTTGCTTTCCCATTTGAAGGATGCTTTCTTTCATGCTGCCTTGAAGCTACCTGACATTCCCTGCTCTTGACAGGTCTGTCAACCCTGTAAGAATGCTACGGGGAAAATTATGAGTCTGTTCTGTCTAAACCAGGTGCTTCTGCGGCCCCGGTTGTGGTCCGCCTGACAACCAGTAGAGCTATAGGGAATCTCAAAGTGAAAACTTGCCTCCATGTTAGGCCCCTTGTAGCCGTGCAGAAAGGGAAGCGGGCAGCTGTTTCCATGAGTTCTTAGTCGCTTATATGCTTGATGAGAAAGCAAGTACACTTTTGAGGACTCCTAGGCCTCTCGGGTATGCATCACTTTCCCTCCAAGTTGACTGAGTACCTCCAGACCCCGTGGGCCGGCTGAGCCACTTCGAGACCCGTTGGCTGATGCCTCGGATGCCCTCTGTGCCGGTCGAGAGATGGGCAACACCGTGTACGTTCCTTGAGGAGAGCTACATATCCATAGTCCTGGAACAGCCTCAGGACAACATTTCCGGTGAGTCCGACTTTGTCATGGCCCTTGTGTGAGCTGCCATGAGAAAAGAGTGTGCTTTGAATACTTCGAGGACCCCGTACCCGAAGTCACTCTGCCTGAGGAGAAAGTCAGCATCTCACCATGCGGTGTCGCTAACGGCACACCCAGCATGAACAGATGCCTGGAAGTAAGGCCCTCACCTGCCGTGCAGAAGCGGAGGCCTGCAGCAATTTCCATGAGGCGGTGGCCTCTGCTCTGGGTAACTTCCTCGACAGCACAGTTTTCTGGACACCTAGGAGGCTAGCGTGGGCACCCTGCTCCCGGCAGGAACCCTGAGTACCCCCAGGCCCACCTGGGTCTGCTAAGCAACATCCGGGCCCGTAGCCCTTTAGAGCCCCTCTGTGTATGCCGAGCGTAGGGAAACGCACTGCATTCTCTTTGGGAGCAGCTTAATTTCCTCAGCACTCGCACACGTTCACGAACACCGTTGTGGCACGTCCCTCATGGCGTCGAAGTCTGACGCATTGCCCTGGTCTGAGCTGAACTCAGAGTAACCCTCAGCTTCGCATTCCATCTAGGAGCTCCTGCCTGAAGTCACCGTGCCTCCCAGAGATAGTCGGCGTGCGTTCTTACTGCCATTTAAGACAGTCCTGCTCTTCCTGTGACACTGCAGGCTTTGGAATAGCCACAGGCCCAGAGGAGCAGCTGCGGCGTTCCTTGGTTGAGGCAGTTCGCTTGATGCAGAACACTCTACTTCGAGAAGTTGATTCAGGGGAGGAAACACTGGGTAACCTGTGTGTCTTTAGACTTGTTAGAAACCACAGGGGTGTATGCTGCGTGTGCCCATGGAAACAGGGGCCTGCTGGAACTAGCCTTGCTTTCCCATTTTGAAGGCTGCATTCATGCTGCCTTGAAGCTACCTGACATCCCCTGCTCTTGACAGGCCTGTCAACCCTGTAAGAATGCTTCGGGGAAAATTATGAGTCTGTTCTCTCTAAACCAGGTGCTTCCGCGGCCGCGGTTGTGGTCCGCCTGACAAGCTCTAGAGCTAAAGGGAATCTCAACGTGAAAACTTGCCTCCAGGTTAGGCCCCTAATAGCCGTGCAGAAAGGGACGCGGTCAGCTGTTTCCATGAGTTCTTAGTCGCTTATATGCTTGAGTTGAAAGGAAGTACACTTTGGAGGACTCCTAGGCCTCTCGGGTATGCATCACTTTCCCTCCAAGTTCACTGAGTACCTCCAGACCCCGTGGGCCGGCTGAGCCACTTCGAGACCCATTGGTTGATCCCTCGGAGGCCCTCTGTGCGTGCAGAGTGATGGGCAACACCCTGTACGTTCCTTGAGGAGAGCTACATTTCCAGAGTCCTCGCACAGCCTCAGGACAACATTTCTGGTGAGTCCGACTTTGTCATGGCCCATGCGAGCTTCCGTGAGAAAACAGTGTGCTTTGAATACTTCGAGGACCTCGTACCCGAAGTCACTCTGCTCGAGGAGAAAGTCAGCATCTCACCATGCGGTGTCGCTAACGGCACACCCAGCGTGAACAGAAGCCTGGAAGTAAGGCCCTGACCTGCCGTGCAGAAGCGGAGGCCTGCAGCAGTTTTCGTGAGGCGGTGGCCTCTGCTCTGGGTAACTTCCACGGCAGCACAGTTTTCTGGACACCTAGGAGGCTAGCGTGGGCACCCTGCTCCCGGCAGGAACACTGAATACCCCCAGGCCTACCTGAGTCTGCTAAGCAACATCCGGGCCCGTAGCCCTTTAGAGCCCCTCTGTGTATGCCGAGCGTAGGGAAACGCACTGCACTCTCTTTGGGAGCAGCTTAATTTCCTCAGCACTCGCACACGTTCACGAACACCGTTGTGGCACGTCCTTATTGGCGTCGAAGTCTGACGCATTGCCCGAGTCTGAGCTGAACTCAGAGTAACCCTCGACTTCGCATTCCATCTAGGAGCTCCTGCCTGAAGTCACAGTGCCTCCCAGAGATAGTCGGCGTGCGTTCTTCCTGCCATTTAAGACAGTCCTGCTCTTCCTGTGACACTGCAGGCTTTGGAATAGCCACAGGCCCAGAGGAGCAGCTGCGGCGTTCCTTGGTTGAGGCAGTTCGCTTGATGCAGAACACCCTACTTCGAGAAGTTGATTCAGGGGAGGAAACACAGGGTAACCTGTGTGTCTTTAGACTTGTTAGAAACCACAGGGGTGTATCCTGAGTGTGCCCATTGAAAAGGGGGCCTGCTGGAACTAGCCTTGCTTTCCCATTTTGAAGCCTGCATTCATGCTGCCTTGAAGCTACCTGACATTGCCTGCTCTTGACAGGCCTGTCAACCCTGTAAGAATGCTTCACGGAAAAGTATGAGTCTGTTCTGTCTGAACCAGATGCTTCCGTGGCTGCAGTTGTGGTCCGCCTGACAAGCTCTAGAGCTAAAGGGAATCTCAACGTGAAAACTTGCCTCCAGGTTAGGCCCCTAGTAGCCGTGCAAAAGGGAAGCGCGCAGCTGTTTCCATGAGTTCTTAGTCGCTTATATGCTTGATGTGAAAGGAAGTACACTTTTGAGGACTCCTAGGCCTCTCGGGTATGCATCACTTTCCCTCCAAGTTCACTGAGTACCTCCAGACCCCCGTGGGCCGGCTGAGCCACTTCGAGACCCGTTGGTTGATCCCTCGGAGGCCCTGTGTGCCGGCCGAGTGATGGGCAACACACTGTACGTTCCTTGAGGAGAGCTACATGTCCAGAGTCCTGGAACAGCCTCAGGACAACATTTCCGGTGAGTCCGACTTTGTCATGGCCCTTGTTTGAGCTGCCATGAGAAAACAGTGTGCTTTGAATACTTCGAGGACCTCGTACCCGAAGTCCCTCTGCTCGAGGAGAAAGTCAGCATCTTACCGTGTGGTATCGCTAACGGCACACCCAGCATGAACAGATGCCTGGAAGTAAGGCCCTGACCTGCCGTGCAGAAGCGGAGGCGTGCAGCAGTTTCCATGAGGCGGTGGCCTCTGCTCTGGGTAACTTCCACGGCAGCACAGTTTCCTGGACACCTAGGAGGCTAGCGTGGGCACCCTGCTCCCGGCAGGAACCCTGAGTACCCCCAGGCCCACCTGGGTCTGCTAAGCAACATCCGGGCCCGTAGCCCTTTAGAGCCCCTCTGTGTATGCCGAGCGTAGGGAAACGCACTGCACTCTCTTTGGGAGCAGCTTAATTTCCTCAGCACTCGCACACGTTCACGAACACCGTTGTGGCACGTCCCTCATGGCGTCGAAGTCTGACGCATTGCCCTGGTCTGAGCTGAACTCAGAGTAACCCTCGGCTTCGCATTCCATCTAGGAGCTCCTGCCTGAAGTCACCGTGCCTCCCAGAGATAGTCGGCGTGCGTTCTTACTGCCATTTAAGACAGTCCTGCTCTTCCTGTGACACTGCAGGCTTTGGAATAGCCACAAGCCCAGAGGAGCAGCTGCGGCGTTCCTTGGTTGAGGCAGTTCGCTTGATGCAGAACACCCTACTTCGAGAAGTTGATTCAGGGGAGGATACACAGGGTAACCTGTGTGTCTTTAGACTTGGTAGAAACCACAGGGGTGTATCCTGAGTGTGCCCATGGAAACGGGGGCCTGCTGGAACTAGCCTTGCTTTCCCATTTGAAGGATGCATTCATGCTGCCTTGAAGCTACCTGACATTCCCTGCTCTTGACAGGTCTGTCAACCCTATAAGAATGCTTCGGGGAAAATTATGAGTCTGTTCTGTCTAAACCAGGTGCTTCCGTGGCCGCGGTTGTGGTCCGCCTGTTAAGCTGTAGAGCTAAAGGGAATCTCAACGTGAAAACTTGCCTCCAGGTTAGGCCCCTCGTAGCCGTGCAGAAAGGGAAGCGGGCAGCTGTTTCCATGAGTTCTTAGTCGCTTATATGCTTGATGTGAAAGCAAGTACACTTTGGAGGACTCCTAGGCCTCTCGGGTATGCATCACTTTCCCTCCAAGTTCACTGAGTACCTCCAGACACCCGTGGGCCGGCTGAGCCACTTCGAGACCCGTTGGTTGATCCCTCGGAGGCCCTGTGCGTGTCGAGTGATGGGCAACACACTGTACGTTCCTTGAGGAGAGCTACATTTCCAGAGACCTCGAACAGCCTCAGGACAACATTTCTGGTGAGTCCGACTTTGTCATGGCCCTGTGTGAGCTGCCATGAGAAAAGAGTGTGCTTTGAAAACTTCGAGGACCCCGTACCCGAAGTCACTCTGCCTGAGGAGAAAGTCAGCATCTCACCATGCGGTGTCGCTAACGGCACACCCAGCATGAACAGATGCCTGGAAGTAAGGCCCTGACCTGCCGTGCAGAAGCGGAGACGTGCAGCAGTTTCCGTGAGGCGGTGGCCTCTGCTCTGGGTAACTTCCACGGCAGCACTGTTTCCTGGACACCTAGGAGGCTAGCGTGGGCACCCTGCTCCCGGCAGGAACACTGAATACCCCCAGGCCTACCTGAGTCTGCTAAGCAACATCCAGGCCCGTAGCCCTTTAGAGCCCCTCTGTGTATGCCGAGCGTAGGGAAACGCACTGCACTCCATTTGGGAGCAGCTTAGTTTCCTCAGCACTCGCACACGTTCACGAACACCGTTGTGGCACGTCCCTCATGGCGTCGAAGTCTGACGCATTGCCCTGGTCTGAGCTGAACTCAGAGTAACCCTCGGCTTCGCATTCCATCTAGGAGCTCCTGCCTGAAGTCACCGTGCCTCCCAGAGATAGTCGGCGTGCGTTCTTACTGCCATTTAAGTAAGTCCTGCTCTTCCTGTGACACTGCAGGCTTTAGAATAGCCTCAGGCCCAGAGGAGCAGCTGCGGCGTTCCTTGGTTGAGGCAGTTCGCTTGATGCAGAACACCCTACTTCGAGAAGTTGATTCAGGGGAGGAAACACAGGGTAACCTGTGTGTCTTTAGACTTGGTAGAAACCACAGGGTGTATGCTGCGTTTGCCCATGGAAACAGGGGCCTGCTGGAACTAGCCTTGCTTTCCCATTTTGAAGGCTGCATTCATGCTGCCTTGAAGCTACCTGACATTCCCTGCTCTTGACAGGCCTGTCAACCCTGTAAGAATGCTTCACGGAAAAGTATGAGTCTGTTCTGTCTAAACCAGGTGCTTCCGTGGCCGCGGTTGTGGTCCGCCTGACAAGCTCTAGAGCTAAAGGGAATCTCAACGTGAAAACTTGCCTCCAGGTTAGGCCCCTAGTAGCCGTGCAGAAGGGAAGCGGGCAGCTGTTTCTATGAGTTCTTAGTCGCTTATATGCTTGATGTGAAAGGAAGTACACTTTGGAGGACTCCTAGGCCTCTCGGGTATGCATCACTTTCCCTCCAAGTTCACTGAGTACCTCCAGACCCCCGTGGGCCGGCTGAGCCACTTCGAGACCCGTTGGTTGATCCCTCGGAGGACCTCTGTGCCGGCCGAGTGATGGGCAACACACTGTACGTTCCTTGAGGAGAGCTACATGTCCAGAGTCCTGGAACAGCCTCAGGACAACATTTCCGGTGAGTCCGACTTTGTCATGGCCCTGTGTGAGCTGCCATTAGAAAACAGTGTGCTTTGAATACTTCGAGGACCTCGTGCCCGAAGTGACTCTGCCTGAGGAGAAAGTCAGCATCTCATCATGCGGTGTCGCTAACGGCACACACAGCATGAACAGATTCCTGGAAGTAAGGCCCTGACCTGCCGTGCAGAAGCGGAGGCGTGCAGCAGTTTCCGTGAGGCGGTGGCCTCTGCTCTGGGTAACTTCCACGGCAGCACAGTTTCCTGGACACCTAGGAGGCAAGCGTGGGCACCCTGCTCCCGGCAGGAACCCTGAGTACCCCCAGGCCCACCTGGGTCTGCTAAGCAACATCCGGGACCGTAGCCCTTAAGAGCCCCTCTGTGTATGCCGAGCGTAGGGAAACGCACTGCACTCTCTTTGGGAGCAGCTTAATTTCCTCAGCACTCGCACACGTTCACGAACACCGTTGTGGCACGTCCTTATTGGCGTCGAAGTCTGAAGCATTGCCCGAGTCTGAGCTGAACTCAGAGTAACCCTCGACTTCGCATTCCATCTAGGAGCTCCTGCCTGAAGTCACAGTGCCTCCCAGAGATAGTCGGCGTGCGTTCTTCCTGCCATTTAAGACAGTCCTGCTCTTCCTGTGACACTGCAGGCTTTGGAATAGCCACAGGCCCAGAGGAGCAGCTGCGGCGTTCCTTGGTTGAGGCAGTTCGCTTGATGCAGAACACCCTACTTCGAGAAGTTGATTCAGGGGAGGAAACACAGGGTAACCTGTGTGTCTTTAGACTTGTTAGAAACCACAGGGGTGTATCCTGAGTGTGCCCATTGAAAAGGGGGCCTGCTGGAACTAGCCTTGCTTTCCCATTTTGAAGCCTGCATTCATGCTGCCTTGAAGCTACCTGACATTGCCTGCTCTTGACAGGCCTGTCAACCCTGTAAGAATGCTTCACGGAAAAGTATGAGTCTGTTCTGTCTGAACCAGATGCTTCCGTGGCTGCAGTTGTGGTCCGCCTGACAAGCTCTAGAGCTAAAGGGAATCTCAACGTGAAAACTTGCCTCCAGGTTAGGCCCCTAGTAGCCGTGCAAAAGGGAAGCGCGCAGCTGTTTCCATGAGTTCTTAGTCGCTTATATGCTTGATGTGAAAGGAAGTACACTTTTGAGGACTCCTAGGCCTCTCGGGTATGCATCACTTTCCCTCCAAGTTCACTGAGTACCTCCAGACCCCCGTGGGCCGGCTGAGCCACTTCGAGACCCGTTGGTTGATCCCTCGGAGGCCCTGTGTGCCGGCCGAGTGATGGGCAACACACTGTACGTTCCTTGAGGAGAGCTACATGTCCAGAGTCCTGGAACAGCCTCAGGACAACATTTCCGGTGAGTCCGACTTTGTCATGGCCCTTGTTTGAGCTGCCATGAGAAAACAGTGTGCTTTGAATACTTCGAGGACCTCGTACCCGAAGTCCCTCTGCTCGAGGAGAAAGTCAGCATCTTACCGTGTGGTATCGCTAACGGCACACCCAGCATGAACAGATGCCTGGAAGTAAGGCCCTGACCTGCCGTGCAGAAGCGGAGGCGTGCAGCAGTTTCCATGAGGCGGTGGCCTCTGCTCTGGGTAACTTCCACGGCAGCACAGTTTCCTGGACACCTAGGAGGCTAGCGTGGGCACCCTGCTCCCGGCAGGAACCCTGAGTACCCCCAGGCCCACCTGGGTCTGCTAAGCAACATCCGGGCCCGTAGCCCTTTAGAGCCCCTCTGTGTATGCCGAGCGTAGGGAAACGCACTGCACTCTCTTTGGGAGCAGCTTAATTTCCTCAGCACTCGCACACGTTCACGAACACCGTTGTGGCACGTCCCTCATGGCGTCGAAGTCTGACGCATTGCCCTGGTCTGAGCTGAACTCAGAGTAACCCTCGGCTTCGCATTCCATCTAGGAGCTCCTGCCTGAAGTCACCGTGCCTCCCAGAGATAGTCGGCGTGCGTTCTTACTGCCATTTAAGACAGTCCTGCTCTTCCTGTGACACTGCAGGCTTTGGAATAGCCACAAGCCCAGAGGAGCAGCTGCGGCGTTCCTTGGTTGAGGCAGTTCGCTTGATGCAGAACACCCTACTTCGAGAAGTTGATTCAGGGGAGGATACACAGGGTAACCTGTGTGTCTTTAGACTTGGTAGAAACCACAGGGGTGTATCCTGAGTGTGCCCATGGAAACGGGGGCCTGCTGGAACTAGCCTTGCTTTCCCATTTGAAGGATGCATTCATGCTGCCTTGAAGCTACCTGACATTCCCTGCTCTTGACAGGTCTGTCAACCCTATAAGAATGCTTCGGGGAAAATTATGAGTCTGTTCTGTCTAAACCAGGTGCTTCCGTGGCCGCGGTTGTGTTCCGCCTGTTAAGCTCTAGAGCTAAAGGGAATCTCAACGTGAAAACTTGCCTCCAGGTTAGGGCCCTCGTAGCCGTGCAGAAAGGGAAGCGGGCAGCTGTTTCCATGAGTTTTTAGTCGCTTATATGCTTGATGAGAAAGCAAGTACACTTTGGAGGACTCCTAGGCCTCTCGGGTATGCATCACTTTCCCTCCAAGTTCACTGAGTACCTCCAGACACCCGTGGGCCGGCTGAGCCACTTCGAGACCCGTTGGTTGATCCCTCGGAGGCCCTGTGCGTGCCGAGTGATGGGCAACACACTGTACGTTCCTTGAGGAGAGCTACATTTCCAGAGACCTCGAACAGCCTCAGGACAACATTTCTGGTGAGTCCGACTTTGTCATGGCCCTGTGTGAGCTGCCATGAGAAAAGAGTGTGCTTTGAAAACTTCGAGGACCTCGTACCCGAAGTCACTCTGCCTGAGGAGAAAGTCAGCATCTCACCATGCGGTGTCGCTAACGGCACACCCAGCATGAACAGATGCCTGGAAGTAAGGCCCTGACCTGCCGTGCAGAAGCGGAGGCCTGCAGCAGTTTTCGTGAGGCGGTGGCCTCTGCTCTGGGTAACTTCCACGGCAGCACAGTTTTCTGGACACCTAGGAGGCTAGCGTGGGCACCCTGCTCCCGGCAGGAACACAGTACCCCCAGCCCACCTGGGTCTGCTAAGCAACATCCGGGCCCGTAGCCCTTTAGAGACCCTCTGTGTATGCCGAGCGTAGGGAAACGCACTGCACTCTCTTTGGGAGCAGCTTAATTTCCTCAGCACTCGCACACGTTCACGAACACCGTTGTGGCACGTCCCTCATGGTGTCGAAGTCTGACGCATTGCCCTGGTCTGAGCTGAACTCCGAGTAACCCTCGGCTTCGCATTCCATCTAGGAGCTCCTGCCTGAAGTCACCGTGCCTCCCAGAGATAGTCGGCGTGCGTTCTTACTGCCATTTAAGTAAGTCCTGCTCTTCCTGTGACACTGCAGGCTTTGGAATAGCCACAAGCCCAGAGGAGCAGCTGCGGCGTTCCTTGGTTGAGGCAGTTCGCTTGATGCAGAACACCCTACTTCGAGAAGTTGATTCAGGGGAGGAAACACAGGGTAACCTGTGTGTCTTTAGACTTGGTAGAAACCACAGGGTGTATGCTGCGTTTGCCCATGGAAACAGGGGCCTGCTGGAACTAGCCTTGCTTTCCCATTTTGAAGGCTGCATTCATGCTGCCTTGAAGCTACCTGACATTCCCTGCTCTTGACAGGCCTGTCAACCCTGTAAGAATGCTTCACGGAAAAGTATGAGTCTGTTCTGTCTGAACCAGATGCTTCCGTGGCTGCAGTTGTGGTCCGCCTGACAAGCTCTAGAGCTAAAGGGAATCTCAACGTGAAAACTTGCCTCCAGGTTAGGCCCCTAGTAGCCGTGCAAAAGGGAAGCGCGCAGCTGTTTCCATGAGTTCTTAGTCGCTTATATGCTTGATGTGAAAGGAAGTACACTTTTGAGGACTCCTAGGCCTCTCAGGTATGCATCACTTTCCCTCCAAGTTCACTGAGTACCTCCAGACCCCCGTGGGCCGGCTGAGCCACTTCGAGACCCGTTGGTTGATCCCTCGGAGGCCCTGTGTGCCGGCCGAGTGATGGGCAACACACTGTACGTTCCTTGAGGAGAGCTACATGTCCAGAGTCCTGGAACAGCCTCAGGACAACATTTCCGGTGAGTCCGACTTTGTCATGGCCCTTGTTTGAGCTGCCATGAGAAAACAGTGTGCTTTGAATACTTCGAGGACCTCGTACCCGAAGTCCCTCTGCTCGAGGAGAAAGTCAGCATCTTACCGTGTGGTATCGCTAACGGCACACCCAGCATGAACAGATGCCTGGAAGTAAGGCCCTGACCTGCCGTGCAGAAGCGGAGGCGTGCAGCAGTTTCCATGAGGCAGTGGCCTCTGCTCTGGGTAACTTCCACGGCAGCACAGTTTCCTGGACACCTAGGAGGCTAGCGTGGGCACCCTGCTCCCGGCAGGAACCCTGAGTACCCCCAGGCCCACCTGGGTCTGCTAAGCAACATCCGGGCCCGTAGCCCTTTAGAGCCCCTCTGTGTATGCCGAGCGTAGGGAAACGCACTGCACTCTCTTTGGGAGCAGCTTAATTTCCTCAGCACTCGCACACGTTCACGAACACCGTTGTGGCACGTCCCTCATGGCGTCGAAGTCTGACGCATTGCCCTGGTCTGAGCTGAACTCAGAGTAACCCTCGGCTTCGCATTCCATCTAGGAGCTCCTGCCTGAAGTCACCGTGCCTCCCAGAGATAGTCGGCATGCGTTCTTACTGCCATTTAAGACAGTCCTGCTCTTCCTGTGACACTGCAGGCTTTGGAATAGCCACAAGCCCAGAGGAGCAGCTGCGGCGTTCCTTGGTTGAGGCAGTTCGCTTGATGCAGAACACCCTACTTCGAGAAGTTGATTCAGGGGAGGATACACAGGGTAACCTGTGTGTCTTTAGACTTGGTAGAAACCACAGGGGTGTATCCTGAGTGTGCCCATGGAAACGGGGGCCTGCTGGAAGTAGCCTTGTTTTCCCATTTGAAGGATGCATTCATGCTGCCTTGAAGCTACCTGACATTCCCTGCTCTTGACAGGTCTGTCAACCCTATAAGAATGCTTCGGGGAAAATTATGAGTCTGTTCTGTCTAAACCAGGTGCTTCCGTGGCCGCGGTTGTGTTCCGCCTGTTAAGCTGTAGAGCTAAAGGGAATCTCAACGTGAAAACTTGCCTCCAGGTTAGGCCCCTCGTAGCCGTGCAGAAAGGGAAGCGGGCAGCTGTTTCCATGAGTTCTTAGTCGCTTATATGCTTGATGTGAAAGCAAGTACACTTTGGAGGACTCCTAGGCCTCTCGGGTATGCATCACTTTCCCTCCAAGTTCACTGAGTACCTCCAGACACCCGTGGGCCGGCTGAGCCACTTCGAGACCCGTTGGTTGATCCCTCGGAGGCCCTGTGCGTGCCGAGTGATGGGCAACACACTGTACGTTCCTTGAGGAGAGCTACATTTCCAGAGACCTCGAACAGCCTCAGGACAACATTTCTGGTGAGTCCGACTTTGTCATGGCCCTGTGTGAGCTGCCATGAGAAAAGAGTGTGCTTTGAAAACTTCGAGGACCCCGTACCCGAAGTCACTCTGCCTGAGGAGAAAGTCAGCATCTCACCATGCGGTGTCGCTAACGGCACACCCAGCATGAACAGATTCCTGGAAGTAAGGCCCTGACCTGCCGTGCAGAAGCGGAGGCGTGCAGCAGTTTCCGTGAGGCGGTGACCTCTGCTCTGGGTAACTTCCACGGCAGCACAGTTTCCTGGACACCTAGGAGGCAAGCGTGGGCACCCTGCTCCCGGCAGGAACCCTGAGTACCCCCAGTCCCACCTGGGTCTGCTAAGCAACATCCGGGACCGTAGCCCTTAAGAGCCCCTCTGTGTATGCCGAGCGTAGGGAAACGCACTGCACTCTCTTTGGGAGCAGCTTAATTTCCTCAGCACTCGCACACGTTCACGAACACCATTGTGGCACGTCCCTCATGGTGTCGAAGTCTGACGCATTGCCCTGGTCTGAGCTGAACTCAGAGTAACCCTCGACTTCGCATTCCAACTAGGAGCTCCTGCCTGAAGTCACCGTGCCTCCCAGAGATAGTCGGCGTGCGTCCTTCCTGCCATTTAAGACAGTCCTGCTCTTCCTGTGACACTGCAGGCTTTGGAATAGCCACAAGCCCAGAGGAGCAGCTGCGGCCTTCCTTGGTTGAGGCAGTTCGCTTGATGCAGAACACCCTACTTTGAGAAGTTGATTCAGGGGAGGAAACACAGGGTAACCTGTGTGTCTTTAGACTTGGTAGAAACCACAGGGGTGTATGCTGAGTGTGCCCATGGAAACGGGGGCCTGCTGGAACTAGCCTTGCTTTCCCATTTGAAGGATGCTTTCTTTCATGCTGCCTTGAAGCTACCTGACATTCCCTGCTCTTGACAGGTCTGTCAACCCTGTAAGAATGCTACGGGGAAAATTATGAGTCTGTTCTGTCTAAACCAGGTGCTTCCCTGGCCGCGGTTGTGGTCCGCCTGATAAGCTCTAGAGCTAAAGGGAATCTCAACGTGAAAACTTGCCTCCAGGTTAGGCCCCTAGTAGCCGTGCAGAAAGGGAAGCGGGCAGCTGTTTCCGTGAGTTCTTAGTCGCTTATATGCTTGATGGAAAGCAGGTACTCTTTTGAGGACTCCTAGGCCTCTCGGGTATGCATCACTTTCCCTCCAAGGTCACTGAGTACCTCCAGACCCCCGTGGGCCGGCTGAGCCACTTCGAGACCCGTTGGCTGATGCCTCGGAGGCCCTCTGTGCCGGTCGAGAGATGTGCAACACACTGTACGTTCCTTGAAGAGCGCTACATGTCCAGAGTCCTGGAACAGCCTCAGGACAACATTTCCGGTGAGTCCGACTTTGTCATGGCCCTTGTGTGAGCTGCCATGAGAAAAGAGTGTACTTTGAATACTTCGAGGACCCCGTACCCGAAGTCACTCTGCCTGAGGAGAAAGTCAGCATCTCACCATGCGGTGTCGCTAACGGCACACCCAGCATGAACAGATGCCTGGAAGTAAGGCCCTGACCTGCCGTGCAGAAGCGGAGGCCTGCAGCAGTTTTCGTGAGGCGGTGGCCTCTGCTCTGGGTAACTTCCACGGCAGCACAGTTTTCTGAACACCTAGGAGGCTAGCGTGGGCACCCTGCTCCCGGCAGGAACACTGAATACCCCCAGCCCACCTGGGTCTGCTAAGTAACATCCGGGCCCGTAGCCCTTTAGAGCCCCTCTGTGTATGCCGAGCGTAGGGAAACGCACTGCACTCTCTTTGGGAGCAGCTTAATTTCCTCAGCACTCGCACACGTTCACGAACACCGTTGTGGCACGTCCTTATTGGCGTCGAAGTCTGACGCATTGCCCGAGTCTGAGCTGAACTCAGAGTAACCCTCGACTTCGCATTCCTTCTAGGAGCTCCTGCCTGAAGTCACAGTGCCTCCCAGAGATAGTCGGCGTGCGTTCTTCCTGCCATTTAAGACAGTCCTGCTCTTCCTGTGACACTGCAGGCTTTGGAATAGCCACAGGCCCAGAGGAGCAGCTGCGGCGTTCCTTGGTTGAGGCAGTTCGCTTGATGCAGAACACCCTACTTCGAGAAGTTGATTCAGGGGAGGAAACACAGGGTAACCTGTGTGTCTTTAGACTTGGTAGAAACCACAGGGGTGTATCCTGAGTGTGCCCATGGAAACGGGGGCCTGCTGGAACTAGCCTTGCTTTCCCATTTGAAGGATGCATTCATGCTGCCTTGAAGCTACCTGACATTCCCTGCTCTTGACAGGTCTGTCAAACCTATAAGAATGCTTCGGGGAAAATTATGAGTCTGTTCTGTCTAAACCAGGTGCTTCCGTGGCCGCGGTTGTGTTCCGCCTGTTAAGCTGTAGAGCTAAAGGGAATCTCAACGTGAAAACTTGCCTCAAGGTTAGGCCCCTCGTAGCCGTGCAGAAAGGGAAGCGGGCAGCTGTTTCCATGAGTTCTTAGTCGCTTATATGCTTGATGAGAAAGCAAGTACACTTTGGAGGACTCCTAGGCCTCTCGGGTATGCATCACTTTCCCTCCAAGTTCACTGAGTACCTCCAGACACCCGTGGGCCGGCTGAGCCACTTCGAGACCCGTTGGTTGATCCCTCGGAGGCCCTGTGCGTGCCGAGTGATGGGCAACACACTGTACGTTCCTTGAGGAGAGCTACATTTCCAGAGACCTCGAACAGCCTCAGGACAACATTTCTGGTGAGTCCGACTTTGTCATGGCCCTGTGTGAGCTGCCATGAGAAAAGAGTGTGCTTTGAATACTTCGAGGACCTCGTACCCGAAGTCACTCTGCCTGAGGAGAAAGTCAGCATCTCACCATGCGGTGTCGCTAACGGCACACCCAGCATGAACAGATGCCTGGAAGTAAGGCCCTGACCTGCCGTGCAGAAGCGGAGGCCTGCAGCAGTTTTCGTGAGGCGGTGGCCTCTGCTCTGGGTAACTTCCACGGCAGCACAGTTTTCTGGACACCTAGGAGGCTAGCGTGGGCACCCTGCTCCCGGCAGGAACACAGTACCCCCAGCCCACCTGGGTCTGCTAAGCAACATTCAGGTCCGTAGCCCTTTAGAGCCCCTCTGTGTATGCCGAGCGTAGGGAAACGCACTGCACTCCATTTGGGAGCAGCTTAATTTCCTCAGCACTCGCACACGTTCACGAACACCGTTGTGGCACGTCCCTCATGGCATCGAAGTCTGACGCATTGCCCTGGTCTGAGCTGAACTCAGAGTAACCCTCGGCTTCGCATTCCATCTAGGAGCTCCTGCCTGAAGTCACCGTGCCTCCCAGAGATAGTCGGCGTGCGTTCTTACTGCCATTTAAGTAAGTCCTGCTCTTCCTGTGACACTGCAGGCTTTAGAATAGCCTCAGGCCCAGAGGAACAGCT
Organism: Orcinus orca; assembly: GCF_937001465.1. NCBI lineage: Eukaryota > Metazoa > Chordata > Mammalia > Artiodactyla > Delphinidae > Orcinus > Orcinus orca. The sequence goes on along the minus strand of NC_064575.1, from coordinate 37,963,466 downwards.
GCGGCGTTCCTTGGTTGAGGCAGTTCGCTTGATGCAGAACACCTTACTTCGAGAAGTTGATTCAGGGGAGGAAACACAGGGTAACCTGTGTGTCTTTAGACTTGGTAGAAACCACAGGGTGTATGCTGCGTTTGCCCATGGAAACAGGGGCCTGCTGGAACTAGCCTTGCTTTCCCATTTTGAAGGCTGCATTCATGCTGCCTTGAAGCTACCTGACATTCCCTGCTCTTGACAGGCCTGTCAACCCTGTAAGAATGCTTCACGGAAAAGTATGAGTCTGTTCTGTCTGAACCAGATGCTTCCGTGGCTGCAGTTGTGGTCCGCCTGACAAGCTCTAGAGCTAAAGGGAATCTCAACGTGAAAACTTGCCTCCAGGTTAGGCCCCTAGTAGCCGTGCAAAAGGGAAGCGCGCAGCTGTTTCCATGAGTTCTTAGTCGCTTATATGCTTGATGTGAAAGCAAGTACACTTTGGAGGACTCCTAGGCCTCTCGGGTATGCATCACTTTCCCTCCAAGTTCACTGAGTACCTCCAGACCCCCGTGGGCCGGCTGAGCCACTTCGAGACCCGTTGGTTGATCCCTCGGAGGCCCTGTGTGCCGGCCGAGTGATGGGCAACACACTGTACGTTCCTTGAGGAGAGCTACATGTCCAGAGTCCTGGAATAGCCTCAGGACAACATTTCCGGTGAGTCCGACTTTGTCATGGCCCTTGTTTGAGCTGCCATGAGAAAACAGTGTGCTTTGAATACTTCGAGGACCTCGTACCCGAAGTCCCTCTGCTCGAGGAGAAAGTCAGCATCTTACCGTGTGGTATCGCTAACGGCACACCCAGCATGAACAGATGCCTGGAAGTAAGGCTCTGACCTGCCGTGCAGAAGCGGAGGCGTGCAGCAGTTTCCATGAGGCGGTGGCCTCTGCTCTGGGTAACTTCCACGGCAGCACAGTTTCCTGGACACCTAGGAGGCTAGCGTGGGCACCCTGCTCCCGGCAGGAACCCTGAGTACCCCCAGGCCCACCTGGGTCTGCTAAGCAACATCCGGGCCCGTAGCCCTTTAGAGCCCCTCTGTGTATGCCGAGCGTAGGGAAACGCACTGCACTCTCTTTGGGAGCAGCTTAATTTCCTCAGCACTCGCACACGTTCACGAACACCGTTGTGGCACGTCCCTCATGGCGTCGAAGTCTGACGCATTGCCCTGGTCTGAGCTGAACTCAGAGTAACCCTCGGCTTCGCATTCCATCTAGGAGCTCCTGCCTGAAGTCACCGTGCCTCCCAGAGATAGTCGGCATGCGTTCTTACTGCCATTTAAGACAGTCCTGCTCTTCCTGTGACACTGCAGGCTTTGGAATAGCCACAAGCCCAGAGGAGCAGCTGCGGCGTTCCTTGGTTGAGGCAGTTCGCTTGATGCAGAACACCCTACTTCGAGAAGTTGATTCAGGGGAGGATACACAGGGTAACCTGTGTGTCTTTAGACTTGGTAGAAACCACAGGGGTGTATCCTGAGTGTGCCCATGGAAACGGGGGCCTGCTGGAACTAGCCTTGCTTTCCCATTTGAAGGATGCATTCATGCTGCCTTGAAGCTACCTGACATTCCCTGCTCTTGACAGGTCTGTCAACCCTATAAGAATGCTTCGGGGAAAATTATGAGTCTGTTCTGTCTAAACCAGGTGCTTCCGTGGCCGCGGTTGTGTTCCGCCTGTTAAGCTGTAGAGCTAAAGGGAATCTCAACGTGAAAACTTGCCTCCAGGTTAGGCCCCTCGTAGCCGTGCAGAAAGGGAAGCGGGCAGCTGTTTCCATGAGTTCTTAGTCGCTTATATGCTTGATGTGAAAGCAAGTACACTTTGGAGGACTCCTAGGCCTCTCGGGTATGCATCACTTTCCCTCCAAGTTCACTGAGTACCTCCAGACACCCGTGGGCCGGCTGAGCCACTTCGAGACCCGTTGGTTGATCCCTCGGAGGCCCTGTGCGTGTCGAGTGATGGGCAACACACTGTACGTTCCTTGAGGAGAGCTACATTTCCAGAGACCTCGAACAGCCTCAGGACAACATTTCTGGTGAGTCCGACTTTGTCATGGCCCTGTGTGAGCTGCCATGAGAAAAGAGTGTGCTTTGAAAACTTCGAGGACCCCGTACCCGAAGTCACTCTGCCTGAGGAGAAAGTCAGCATCTCACCATGCGGTGTCGCTAACGGCACACCCAGCATGAACAGATGCCTGGAAGTAAGGCCCTCACCTGCCGTGCAGAAGCGGAGACGTGCAGCAGTTTCCGTGAGGCGGTGGCCTCTGCTCTGGGTAACTTCCACGGCAGCACTGTTTCCTGGACACCTAGGAGGCTAGCGTGGGCACCCTGCTCCCGGCAGGAACACTGAATACCCCCAGGCCTACCTGAGTCTGCTAAGCAACATCCAGGCCCGTAGCCCTTTAGAGCCCCTCTGTGTATGCCGAGCGTAGGGAAACGCACTGCACTCCATTTGGGAGCAGCTTAATTTCCTCAGCACTCGCACACGTTCACGAACACCGTTGTGGCACGTCCCTCATGGCGTCGAAGTCTGACGCATTGCCCTGGTCTGAGCTGAACTCAGAGTAACCCTCGGCTTCGCATTCCATCTAGGAGCTCCTGCCTGAAGTCACCGTGCCTCCCAGAGATAGTCGGCGTGCGTTCTTACTGCCATTTAAGTAAGTCCTGCTCTTCCTGTGACACTGCAGGCTTTAGAATAGCCTCAGGCCCAGAGGAGCAGCTGCGGCGTTCCTTGGTTGAGGCAGTTCGCTTGATGCAGAACACCCTACTTCGAGAAGTTGATTCAGGGGAGGAAACACAGGGTAACCTGTGTGTCTTTAGACTTGGTAGAAACCACAGGGTGTATGCTGCGTTTGCCCATGGAAACAGGGGCCTGCTGGAACTAGCCTTGCTTTCCCATTTTGAAGGCTGCATTCATGCTGCCTTGAAGCTACCTGACATTCCCTGCTCTTGACAGGCCTGAAAACCCTGTAAGAATGCTTCGGGGAAAATTATGACTCTGTTCTGTCTAAACCAGGTGCTTCCGTGGCCGCGGTTGTGGTCCGCCTGACAAGCTCTAGAGCTAAAGGGAATCTCAACGTGAAAACTTGCCTCCAGGTTAGGCCCCTAGTAGCCCTGCAGAAGGGAAGCGCGCAGCTGTTTCCATGAGTTCTTAGTCGCTTATATGCTTGATGTGAAAGCAAGTACACTTTGGAGGACTCCTAGGCCTCTCGGGTATGCATCACTTTCCCTCCAAGTTCACTGAGTACCTCCAGACCGCCGTGGGCCGGCTGAGCCACTTCGAGACCCGTTGTTTGATCCCTCGGAGTCCCTCTGTGCCGGCCGAGAGATGGGCAACACACTGTACGTTCCTTGAGGAGCGCTACATGTCCAGAGTCCTGGAACAGCCTCAGGACAACATTTCCGGTGAGTCCGACTTTGTCATGGCCCTGTGTGAGCTGCCATGAGAAAAGAGTGTGCTTTGAATACTTCGAGGACCTCGTGCCCGAAGTGACTCTGCCTGAGGATAAAGTCAGCATCTCATCATGCAGTGTCGCTAACGGCACACCCAGCATGAACAGATTCCTGGAAGTAAGGACCTGACCTGCCGTGCAGAAGCGGAGGCGTGCAGCAGTTTCCGTGAGGCGGTGACCTCTGCTCTGGGTAACTTCCACGGCAGCACAGTTTCCTGGACACCTAGGAGGCAAGCGTGGGCACCCTGCTCCCGGCAGGAACCCTGAGTACCCCCAGGCCCACCTGGGTCTGCTAAGCAACATCCGGGCCCGTAGCCCTTTAGAGCCCCTCTGTGTATGCCGAGCGTAGGGAAACGCACTGCACTCTCTTTGGGAGCAGCTTAATTTCCTCAGCACTCGCACACGTTCACGAACACCGTTGTGGCACGTCCCTCATGGCGTCGAAGTCTGACGCATTGCCCTGGTCTGAGCTGAACTCAGAGTAACCCTCGGCTTCGCATTCCATCTAGGAGCTCCTGCCTGAAGTCACCGTGCCTCCCAGAGATAGTCGGCATGCGTTCTTACTGCCATTTAAGACAGTCCTGCTCTTCCTGTGACACTGCAGGCTTTGGAATAGCCACAAGCCCAGAGGAGCAGCTGCGGCGTTCCTTGGTTGAGGCAGTTCGCTTGATGCAGAACACCCTACTTCGAGAAGTTGATTCAGGGGAGGATACACAGGGTAACCTGTGTGTCTTTAGACTTGGTAGAAACCACAGGGGTGTATCCTGAGTGTGCCCATGGAAACGGGGGCCTGCTGGAACTAGCCTTGCTTTCCCATTTGAAGGATGCATTCATGCTGCCTTGAAGCTACCTGACATTCCCTGCTCTTGACAGGTCTGTCAACCCTATAAGAATGCTTCGGGGAAAATTATGAGTCTGTTCTGTCTAAACCAGGTGCTTCCGTGGCCGCGGTTGTGTTCCGCCTGTTAAGCTGTAGAGCTAAAGGGAATCTCAACGTGAAAACTTGCCTCCAGGTTAGGCCCCTCGTAGCCGTGCAGAAAGGGAAGCGGGCAGCTGTTTCCATGAGTTCTTAGTCGCTTATATGCTTGATGAGAAAGCAAGTACACTTTGGAGGACTCCTAGGCCTCTCGGGTATGCATCACTTTCCCTCCAAGTTCACTGGGTACCTCCAGACACCCGTGGGCCGGCTGAGCCACTTCGAGACCCGTTGGTTGATCCCTCGGAGGCCCTGTGCGTGCCGAGTGATGGGCAACACACTGTACGTTCCTTGAGGAGAGCTACATTTCCAGAGACCTCGAACAGCCTCAGGACAACATTTCTGGTGAGTCCGACTTTGTCATGGCCCTGTGTGAGCTGCCATGAGAAAAGAGTGTGCTTTGAAAACTTCTAGGACCTCGTACCCGAAGTCACTCTGCCTGAGGAGAAAGTCAGCATCTCACCATGCGGTGTCGCTAACGGCACACCCAGCATGAACAGATGCCTGGAAGTAAGGCCCTGACCTGCCGTGCAGAAGCGGAGGCCTGCAGCAGTTTTCGTGAGGCGGTGGCCTCTGCTCTGGGTAACTTCCACGGCAGCACAGTTTTCTGGACACCTAGGAGGCTAGCGTGGGCACCCTGCTCCCGGCAGGAACACAGTACCCCCAGCCCACCTGGGTCTGCTAAGCAACATCCGGGCCCGTAGCCCTTTAGAGCCCCTCTGTGTATGCCGAGCGTAGGGAAACGCACTGCACTCTCTTTGGGAGCAGCTTAATTTCCTCAGCACTCGCACACGTTCACGAACACCGTTGTGGCACGTCCCTCATGGCGTCGAAGTCTGACGCATTGCCCTGGTCTGAGCTGAACTCAGAGTAACCCTCGGCTTCGCATTCCATCTAGGAGCTCCTGCCTGAAGTCACCGTGCCTCCCAGAGATAGTCGGCGTGCGTTCTTACTGCCATTTAAGTAAGTCCTGCTCTTCCTGTGACACTGCAGGCTTTGGAATAGCCACAGGCCCAGAGGAGCAGCTGCGGCGTTCCTTGGTTGAGGCAGTTCGCTTGATGCAGAACACTCTACTTCGAGAAGTTGATTCAGGGGAGGATACACAGGGTAACCTGTGTGTCTTTAGACTTGGTAGAAACCACAGGGGTGTATGCTGCGTGTGCCCATGGAAACAGGGGCCTGCTGGAACTAGCCTTGCTTTCCCATTTGAAGGATGCTTTCTTTCATGCTGCCTTGAAGCTACCTAACATTCCCTGCTCTTGACAGGTCTGTCAACCCTGTAAGAATGCTACGGGGAAAATTATGAGTCTGTTCTGTCTAAACCAGGTGCTTCCCTGGCCGCGGTTGTGGTCCGCCTGACAAGCTCTGGAGCTAAAGGGAATCTCAACGTGAAAACTTGCCTCCAGGTTAGGCCCCTAGTAGCCGTGCAGAAAGGGAAGCGGGCAGCTGTTTCCATGAGTTCTTAGTCGCTTATATGCTTGATGAGAAAGCAAGTACACTTTGGAGGACTCCTAGGCCTCTCGGATATGCATCACTTTCCCTCCAAGTTCACTGAGTACCTCCAGACCCCCGTGGGCCGGCTGAGCCACTTCGAGACCCGTTGGCTGATGCCTCGGAGGCCCTCTGTGCCGGTCGAGAGATGGGCAACACACTGTACGTTCCTTGAGGAGCGCTACATGTCCAGAGTCCTGGAACAGCCTCAGGACAACATTTCCGGTGAGTCCGACTTTGTCATGGCCCTTGTGTGAGCTGCCAAGAGAAAAGAGTGTGCTTTGAATACTTCGAGGACCCCGTACCCGAAGTCACTCTGCCTGAGGAGAAAGTCAGCATCTCACCATGCGGTGTCGCTAACGGCACACCCAGCATGAACAGATGCCTGGAAGTAAGGCCCTCACCTGCCGTGCAGAAGCGGAGGCCTGCAGCAGTTTCCGTGAGGCGGTGGCCTCTGCTCTGGGTAACTTCCACGGCAGCACTGTTTCCTGGACACCTAGGAGGCTAGCGTGGGCACCCTGCTCCCGGCAGGAACACTGAATACCCCCAGGCCTACCTGAGTCTGCTAAGCAACATTCAGGTCCGTAGCCCTTTAGAGCCCCTCTGTGTATGCCGAGCGTAGGGAAACGCACTGCACTCCATTTGGGAGCAGCTTAATTTCCTCAGCACTCGCACACGTTCACGAACACCGTTGTGGCACGTCCCTCATGGCATCGAAGTCTGACGCATTGCCCTGGTCTGAGCTGAACTCAGAGTAACCCTCGGCTTCGCATTCCATCTAGGAGCTCCTGCCTGAAGTCACCGTGCCTCCCAGAGATAGTCGGCGTGCGTTCTTACTGCCATTTAAGTAAGTCCTGCTCTTCCTGTGACACTGCAGGCTTTAGAATAGCCTCAGGCCCAGAGGAGCAGCTGCGGCGTTCCTTGGTTGAGGCAGTTCGCTTGATGCAGAACACCCTACTTCGAGAAGTTGATTCAGGGGAGGAAACACAGGGTAACCTGTGTGTCTTTAGACTTGGTAGAAACCACAGGGTGTATGCTGCGTTTGCCCATGGAAACAGGGGCCTGCTGGAACTAGCCTTGCTTTCCCATTTTGAAGGCTGCATTCATGCTGCCTTGAAGCTACCTGACATTCCCTGCTCTTGACAGGCCTGAAAACCCTGTAAGAATGCTTCGGGGAAAATTATGAGTCTGTTCTGTCTAAACCAGGTGCTTCCGTGGCCGCGGTTGTGGTCCGCCTGACAAGCTCTAGAGCTAAAGGGAATCTCAACGTGAAAACTTGCCTCCAGGTTAGGCCCCTAGTAGCCGTGCAGAAGGGAAGCGGGCAGCTGTTTCTATGAGTTCTTAGTCGCTTATATGCTTGATGTGAAAGCAAGTACACTTTGGAGGACTCCTAGGCCTCTCGGGTATGCATCACTTTCCCTCCAAGGTCACTGAGTACCTCCAGACCCCCGTGGGCCGGCTGAGCCACTTCGAGACCCGTTGGCTGATGCCTCGGAGGCCCTCTGTGCCGGTCGAGAGATGGGCAACACACTGTACGTTCCTTGAGGAGCGCTACATGTCCAGAGTCCTGGAACAGCCTCAGGACAACATTTCCGGTGAGTCCGACTTTGTCATGGCCCTTGTGTGAGCTGCCATGAGAAAAGAGTGTACTTTGAATACTTCGAGGACCCCGTACCCGAAGTCACTCTGCCTGAGGAGAAAGTCAGCATCTCACCATGCGGTGTCGCTAACGGCACACCCAGCATGAACAGATGCCTGGAAGTAAGGCCCTGACCTGCCGTGCAGAAGCGGAGGCCTGCAGCAGTTTTCGTGAGGCGGTGGCCTCTGCTCTGGGTAACTTCCACGGCAGCACAGTTTTCTGAACACCTAGGAGGCTAGCGTGGGCACCCTGCTCCCGGCAGGAACACTGAATACCCCCAGCCCACCTGGGTCTGCTAAGTAACATCCGGGCCCGTAGCCCTTTAGAGCCCCTCTGTGTATGCCGAGCGTAGGGAAACGCACTGCACTCTCTTTGGGAGCAGCTTAATTTCCTCAGCACTCGCACACGTTCACGAACACCGTTGTGGCACGTCCTTATTGGCGTCGAAGTCTGAAGCATTGCCCGAGTCTGAGCTGAACTCAGAGTAACCCTCGACTTCGCATTCCATCTAGGAGCTCCTGCCTGAAGTCACAGTGCCTCCCAGAGATAGTCGGCGTGCGTTCTTCCTGCCATTTAAGACAGTCCTGCTCTTCCTGTGACACTGCAGGCTTTGGAATAGCCACAGGCCTAGAGGAGCAGCTGCGGCGTTCCTTGGTTGAGGCAGTTCGCTTGATGCAGAACACCCTACTTCGAGAAGTTGATTCAGGGGAGGAAACACAGGGTAACCTGTGTGTCTTTAGACTTGTTAGAAACCACAGGGGTGTATCCTGAGTGTGCCCATTGAAAAGGGGGCCTGCTGGAACTAGCCTTGCTTTCCCATTTTGAAGCCTGCATTCATGCTGCCTTGAAGCTACCTGACATTGCCTGCTCTTGACAGGCCTGTCAACCCTGTAAGAATGCTTCACGGAAAAGTATGAGTCTGTTCTGTCTGAACCAGATGCTTCCGTGGCTGCAGTTGTGGTCCGCCTGACAAGCTCTAGAGCTAAAGGGAATCTCAACGTGAAAACTTGCCTCCAGGTTAGGCCCCTAGTAGCCGTGCAAAAGGGAAGCGCGCAGCTGTTTCCATGAGTTCTTAGTCGCTTATATGCTTGATGTGAAAGGAAGTACACTTTTGAGGACTCCTAGGCCTCTCGGGTATGCATCACTTTCCCTCCAAGTTCACTGAGTACCTCCAGACCCCCGTGGGCCGGCTGAGCCACTTCGAGACCCGTTGGTTGATCCCTCGGAGGCCCTGTGTGCCGGCCGAGTGATGGGCAACACACTGTACGTTCCTTGAGGAGAGCTACATGTCCAGAGTCCTGGAACAGCCTCAGGACAACATTTCCGGTGAGTCCGACTTTGTCATGGCCCTTGTTTGAGCTGCCATGAGAAAACAGTGTGCTTTGAATACTTCGAGGACCTCGTACCCGAAGTCCCTCTGCTCGAGGAGAAAGTCAGCATCTTACCGTGTGGTATCGCTAACGGCACACCCAGCATGAACAGATGCCTGGAAGTAAGGCCCTGACCTGCCGTGCAGAAGCGGAGGCGTGCAGCAGTTTCCATGAGGCGGTGGCCTCTGCTCTGGGTAACTTCCACGGCAGCACAGTTTCCTGGACACCTAGGAGGCTAGCGTGGGCACCCTGCTCCCGGCAGGAACCCTGAGTACCCCCAGGCCCACCTGGGTCTGCTAAGCAACATCCGGGCCCGTAGCCCTTTAGAGCCCCTCTGTGTATGCCGAGCGTAGGGAAACGCACTGCACTCTCTTTGGGAGCAGCTTAATTTCCTCAGCACTCGCACACGTTCACGAACACCGTTGTGGCACGTCCCTCATGGCGTCGAAGTCTGACGCATTGCCCTGGTCTGAGCTGAACTCAGAGTAACCCTCGGCTTCGCATTCCATCTAGGAGCTCCTGCCTGAAGTCACCGTGCCTCCCAGAGATAGTCGGCATGCGTTCTTACTGCCATTTAAGACAGTCCTGCTCTTCCTGTGACACTGCAGGCTTTGGAATAGCCACAAGCCCAGAGGAGCAGCTGCGGCGTTCCTTGGTTGAGGCAGTTCGCTTGATGCAGAACACCCTACTTCGAGAAGTTGATTCAGGGGAGGATACACAGGGTAACCTGTGTGTCTTTAGACTTGGTAGAAACCACAGGGGTGTATCCTGAGTGTGCCCATGGAAACGGGGGCCTGCTGGAACTAGCCTTGCTTTCCCATTTGAAGGATGCATTCATGCTGCCTTGAAGCTACCTGACATTCCCTGCTCTTGACAGGTCTGTCAACCCTATAAGAATGCTTCGGGGAAAATTATGAGTCTGTTCTGTCTAAACCAGGTGCTTCCGTGGCCGCGGTTGTGTTCCGCCTGTTAAGCTGTAGAGCTAAAGGGAATCTCAACGTGAAAACTTGCCTCCAGGTTAGGCCCCTCGTAGCCGTGCAGAAAGGGAAGCGGGCAGCTGTTTCCATGAGTTCTTAGTCGCTTATATGCTTGATGTGAAAGCAAGTACACTTTGGAGGACTCCTAGGCCTCTCGGGTATGCATCACTTTCCCTCCAAGTTCACTGAGTACCTCCAGACACCCGTGGGCCGGCTGAGCCACTTCGAGACCCGTTGGTTGATCCCTCGGAGGCCCTGTGCGTGCCGAGTGATGGGCAACACACTGTACGTTCCTTGAGGAGAGCTACATTTCCAGAGACCTCGAACAGCCTCAGGACAACATTTCTGGTGAGTCCGACTTTGTCATGGCCCTGTGTGAGCTGCCATGAGAAAAGAGTGTGCTTTGAAAACTTCGAGGACCCCGTACCCGAAGTCACTCTGCCTGAGGAGAAAGTCAGCATCTCACCATGCGGTGTCGCTAACGGCACACCCAGCATGAACAGATGCCTGGAAGTAAGGCCCTGACCTGCCGTGCAGAAGCGGAGACGTGCAGCAGTTTCCGTGAGGCGGTGGCCTCTGCTCTGGGTAACTTCCACGGCAGCACTGTTTCCTGGACACCTAGGAGGCTAGCGTGGGCACCCTGCTCCCGGCAGGAACACTGAATACCCCCAGGGCTACCTGAGTCTGCTAAGCAACATCCAGGCCCGTAGCCCTTTAGAGCCCCTCTGTGTATGCCGAGCGTAGGGAAACGCACTGCACTCCATTTGGGAGCAGCTTAATTTCCTCAGCACTCGCACACGTTCACGAACACCGTTGTGGCACGTCCCTCATGGCGTCGAAGTCTGACGCATTGCCCTGGTCTGAGCTGAACTCAGAGTAACCCTCGGCTTCGCATTCCATCTAGGAGCTCCTGCCTGAAGTCACCGTGCCTCCCAGAGATAGTCGGCGTGCGTTCTTACTGCCATTTAAGTAAGTCCTGCTCTTCCTGTGACACTGCAGGCTTTAGAATAGCCTCAGGCCCAGAGGAGCAGCTGCGGCGTTCCTTGGTTGAGGCAGTTCGCTTGATGCAGAACACCCTACTTCGAGAAGTTGATTCAGGGGAGGAAACACAGGGTAACCTGTGTGTCTTTAGACTTGGTAGAAACCACAGGGTGTATGCTGCGTTTGCCCATGGAAACAGGGGCCTGCTGGAACTAGCCTTGCTTTCCCATTTTGAAGGCTGCATTCATGCTGCCTTGAAGCTACCTGACATTCCCTGCTCTTGACAGGCCTGAAAACCCTGTAAGAATGCTTCGGGGAAAATTATGAGTCTGTTCTGTCTAAACCAGGTGCTTCCGTGGCCGCAGTTGTGGTCCGCCTGACAAGCTCTAGAGCTAAAGGGAATCTCAACGTGAAAACTTGCCTCCAGGTTAGGCCCCTAGTAGCCGTGCAGAAGGGAAGCGGGCAGCTGTTTCCATGAGTTCTTAGTCGCTTATATGCTTGATGTGAAAGGAAGTACACTTTGGAGGACTCCTAGGCCTCTCGGGTATGCATCACTTTCCCTCCAAGTTCACTGAGTACCTCCAGACCCCCGTGGGCCGGCTGAGCCACTTCGAGACCCGTTGTTTGATCCCTCGGAGTCCCTCTGTGCCGGCCGAGAGATGGGCAACACACTGTACGTTCCTTGAGGAGCGCTACATGTCCAGAGTCCTGGAACAGCCTCAGGACAACATTTCCGGTGAGTCCGACTTTGTCATGGCCCTGTGTGAGCTGCCATGAGAAAAGAGTGTGCTTTGAATACTTCGAGGACCTCGTGCCCGAAGTGACTCTGCCTGAGGATAAAGTCAGCATCTCATCATGCGGTGTCGCTAACGGCACACCCAGCATGAACAGATTCCTGGAAGTAAGGCCCTGACCTGCCGTGCAGAAGCGGAGGCGTGCAGCAGTTTCCGTGAGGCGGTGACCTCTGCTCTGGGTAACTTCCACGGCAGCACAGTTTCCTGGACACCTAGGAGGCAAGCGTGGGCACCCTGCTCCCGGCAGGAACCCTGAGTACCCCCAGGCCCACCTGGGTCTGCTAAGCAACATCCGGGCCCGTAGCCCTTTAGAGCCCCTCTGTGTATGCCGAGCGTAGGGAAACGCACTGCACTCTCTTTGGGAGCAGCTTAATTTCCTCAGCACTCGCACACGTTCACGAACACCGTTGTGGCACGTCCCTCATGGCGTCGAAGTCTGACGCATTGCCCTGGTCTGAGCTGAACTCAGAGTAACCCTCGGCTTCGCATTCCATCTAGGAGCTCCTGCCTGAAGTCACCGTGCCTCCCAGAGATAGTCGGCATGCGTTCTTACTGCCATTTAAGACAGTCCTGCTCTTCCTGTGACACTGCAGGCTTTGGAATAGCCACAAGCCCAGAGGAGCAGCTGCGGCGTTCCTTGGTTGAGGCAGTTCGCTTGATGCAGAACACCCTACTTCGAGAAGTTGATTCAGGGGAGGATACACAGGGTAACCTGTTTGTCTTTAGACTTGGTAGAAACCACAGGGGTGTATCCTGAGTGTGCCCATGGAAACGGGGGCCTGCTGGAACTAGCCTTGCTTTCCCATTTGAAGGATGCATTCATGCTGCCTTGAAGCTACCTGACATTCCCTGCTCTTGACAGGTCTGTCAACCCTATAAGAATGCTTCGGGGAAAATTATGAGTCTGTTCTGTCTAAACCAGGTGCTTCCCTGGCCGCGGTTGTGGTCGGCCTGACAAGCTCTAGAGCTAAAGGGAATCTCAACGTGAAAACTTGCCTCCAGGTTAGGCCCCTAGTAACCGTGCAGAAAGGGAAGCGGGCAGCTGTTTCCATGAGTTCTTAGTCGCTTATATGCTTGATGAGAAAGCAAGTACACTTTGGAGGACTCCTAGGCCTCTCGGATATGCATCACTTTCCCTCCAAGTTCACTGAGTACCTCCAGACCCCCGTGGGCCGGCTGAGCCACTTCGAGACCCGTTGGCTGATGCCTCGGAGGCCCTCTGTGCCGGTCGAGAGATGGGCAACACACTGTACGTTCCTTGAGGAGCGCTACATGTCCAGAGTCCTGGAACAGCCTCAGGACAACATTTCCGGTGAGTCCGACTTTGTCATGGCCCTTGTGTGAGCTGCCAAGAGAAAAGAGTGTGCTTTGAATACTTCGAGGACCCCGTACCCGAAGTCACTCTGCCTGAGGAGAAAGTCAGCATCTCACCATGCGGTGTCGCTAACGGCACACCCAGCATGAACAGATGCCTGGAAGTAAGGCCCTGACCTGCCGTGCAGAAGCGGAGGCCTGCAGCAGTTTCCGTGAGGCGGTGGCCTCTGCTCTGGGTAACTTCCACGGCAGCACTGTTTCCTGGACACCTAGGAGGCTAGCGTGGGCACCCTGCTCCCGGCAGGAACACTGAATACCCCCAGGCCTACCTGAGTCTGCTAAGCAACATCCGGGCCCGTAGCCCTTTAGAGCCCCTCTGTGTATGCCGAGCGTAGGGAAACGCACTGCACTCTCTTTGGGAGCAGCTTAATTTCCTCAGCACTCGCACACGTTCACGAACACCGTTGTGGCACGTCCTTATTGGCGTCGAAGTCTGAAGCATTGCCCGAGTCTGAGCTGAACTCAGAGTAACCCTCGACTTCGCATTCCATCTAGGAGCTCCTGCCTGAAGTCACAGTGCCTCCCAGAGATAGTCGGCGTGCGTTCTTCCTGCCATTTAAGACAGTCCTGCTCTTCCTGTGACACTGCAGGCTTTGGAATAGCCACAGGCCTAGAGGAGCAGCTGCGGCGTTCCTTGGTTGAGGCAGTTCGCTTGATGCAGAACACCCTACTTCGAGAAGTTGATTCAGGGGAGGAAACACAGGGTAACCTGTGTGTCTTTAGACTTGTTAGAAACCACAGGGGTGTATCCTGAGTGTGCCCATTGAAAAGGGGGCCTGCTGGAACTAGCCTTGCTTTCCCATTTTGAAGCCTGCATTCATGCTGCCTTGAAGCTACCTGACATTGCCTGCTCTTGACAGGCCTGTCAACCCTGTAAGAATGCTTCACGGAAAAGTATGAGTCTGTTCTGTCTGAACCAGATGCTTCCGTGGCTGCAGTTGTGGTCCGCCTGACAAGCTCTAGAGCTAAAGGGAATCTCAACGTGAAAACTTGCCTCCAGGTTAGGCCCCTAGTAGCCGTGCAAAAGGGAAGCGCGCAGCTGTTTCCATGAGTTCTTAGTCGCTTATATGCTTGATGTGAAAGGAAGTACACTTTTGAGGACTCCTAGGCCTCTCGGGTATGCATCACTTTCCCTCCAAGTTCACTGAGTACCTCCAGACCCCCGTGGGCCGGCTGAGCCACTTCGAGACCCGTTGGTTGATCCCTCGGAGGCCCTGTGTGCCGGCCGAGTGATGGGCAACACACTGTACGTTCCTTGAGGAGAGCTACATGTCCAGAGTCCTGGAACAGCCTCAGGACAACATTTCCGGTGAGTCCGACTTTGTCATGGCCCTTGTTTGAGCTGCCATGAGAAAACAGTGTGCTTTGAATACTTCGAGGACCTCGTACCCGAAGTCCCTCTGCTCGAGGAGAAAGTCAGCATCTTACCGTGTGGTATCGCTAACGGCACACCCAGCATGAACAGATGCCTGGAAGTAAGGCCCTGACCTGCCGTGCAGAAGCGGAGGCGTGCAGCAGTTTCCATGAGGCGGTGGCCTCTGCTCTGGGTAACTTCCACGGCAGCACAGTTTCCTGGACACCTAGGAGGCTAGCGTGGGCACCCTGCTCCCGGCAGGAACCCTGAGTACCCCCAGGCCCACCTGGGTCTGCTAAGCAACATCCGGGCCCGTAGCCCTTTAGAGCCCCTCTGTGTATGCCGAGCGTAGGGAAACGCACTGCACTCTCTTTGGGAGCAGCTTAATTTCCTCAGCACTCGCACACGTTCACGAACACCGTTGTGGCACGTCCCTCATGGCGTCGAAGTCTGACGCATTGCCCTGGTCTGAGCTGAACTCAGAGTAACCCTCGGCTTCGCATTCCATCTAGGAGCTCCTGCCTGAAGTCACCGTGCCTCCCAGAGATAGTCGGCATGCGTTCTTACTGCCATTTAAGACAGTCCTGCTCTTCCTGTGACACTGCAGGCTTTGGAATAGCCACAAGCCCAGAGGAGCAGCTGCGGCGTTCCTTGGTTGAGGCAGTTCGCTTGATGCAGAACACCCTACTTCGAGAAGTTGATTCAGGGGAGGATACACAGGGTAACCTGTGTGTCTTTAGACTTGGTAGAAACCACAGGGGTGTATCCTGAGTGTGCCCATGGAAACGGGGGCCTGCTGGAACTAGCCTTGCTTTCCCATTTGAAGGATGCATTCATGCTGCCTTGAAGCTACCTGACATTCCCTGCTCTTGACAGGTCTGTCAACCCTATAAGAATGCTTCGGGGAAAATTATGAGTCTGTTCTGTCTAAACCAGGTGCTTCCGTGGCCGCGGTTGTGTTCCGCCTGTTAAGCTGTAGAGCTAAAGGGAATCTCAACGTGAAAACTTGCCTCCAGGTTAGGCCCCTAGTAGCCGTGCAGAAAGGGAAGCGGGCAGCTGTTTCCATGAGTTCTTAGTCGCTTATATGCTTGATGAGAAAGCAAGTACACTTTGGAGGACTCCTAGGCCTCTCGGGTATGCATCACTTTCCCTCCAAGTTCACTGAGTACCTCCAGACACCCGTGGGCCGGCTGAGCCACTTCGAGACCCGTTGGTTGATCCCTCGGAGGCCCTGTGCGTGCCGAGTGATGGGCAACACACTGTACGTTCCTTGAGGAGAGCTACATTTCCAGAGACCTCGAACAGCCTCAGGACAACATTTCTGGTGAGTCCGACTTTGTCATGGCCCTGTGTGAGCTGCCATGAGAAAAGAGTGTGCTTTGAAAACTTCGAGGACCTCGTACCCGAAGTCACTCTGCCTGAGGAGAAAGTCAGCATCTCACCATGCGGTGTCGCTAACGACACACCCAGCATGAACAGATGCCTGGAAGTAAGGCCCTGACCTGCCGTGCAGAAGCGGAGGCCTGCAGCAGTTTTCGTGAGGCGGTGGCCTCTGCTCTGGGTAACTTCCACGGCAGCACAGTTTTCTGGACACCTAGGAGGCTAGCGTGGGCACCCTGCTCCCGGCAGGAACACAGTACCCCCAGCCCACCTGGGTCTGCTAAGCAACATCCGGGCCCGTAGCCCTTTAGAGCCCCTCTGTGTATGCCGAGCGTAGGGAAACGCACTGCACTCTCTTTGGGAGCAGCTTAATTTCCTCAGCACTCGCACACGTTCACGAACACCGTTGTGGCACGTCCCTCATGGCGTCGAAGTCTGACGCATTGCCCTGGTCTGAGCTGAACTCAGAGTAACCCTCGGCTTCGCATTCCATCTAGGAGCTCCTGCCTGAAGTCACCGTGCCTCCCAGAGATAGTCGGCATGCGTTCTTACTGCCATTTAAGACAGTCCTGCTCTTCCTGTGACACTGCAGGCTTTGGAATAGCCACAAGCCCAGAGGAGCAGCTGCGGCGTTCCTTGGTTGAGGCAGTTCGCTTGATGCAGAACACCCTACTTCGAGAAGTTGATTCAGGGGAGGATACACAGGGTAACCTGTTTGTCTTTAGACTTGGTAGAAACCACAGGGGTGTATCCTGAGTGTGCCCATGGAAACGGGGGCCTGCTGGAACTAGCCTTGCTTTCCCATTTGAAGGATGCATTCATGCTGCCTTGAAGCTACCTGACATTCCCTGCTCTTGACAGGTCTGTCAACCCTATAAGAATGCTTCGGGGAAAATTATGAGTCTGTTCTGTCTAAACCAGGTGCTTCCCTGGCCGCGGTTGTGGTCGGCCTGACAAGCTCTAGAGCTAAAGGGAATCTCAACGTGAAAACTTGCCTCCAGGTTAGGCCCCTAGTAACCGTGCAGAAAGGGAAGCGGGCAGCTGTTTCCATGAGTTCTTAGTCGCTTATATGCTTGATGAGAAAGCAAGTACACTTTGGAGGACTCCTAGGCCTCTCGGATATGCATCACTTTCCCTCCAAGTTCACTGAGTACCTCCAGACCCCCGTGGGCCGGCTGAGCCACTTCGAGACCCGTTGGCTGATGCCTCGGAGGCCCTCTGTGCCGGTCGAGAGATGGGCAACACACTGTACGTTCCTTGAGGAGCGCTACATGTCCAGAGTCCTGGAACAGCCTCAGGACAACATTTCCGGTGAGTCCGACTTTGTCATGGCCCTTGTGTGAGCTGCCAAGAGAAAAGAGTGTGCTTTGAATACTTCGAGGACCCCGTACCCGAAGTCACTCTGCCTGAGGAGAAAGTCAGCATCTCACCATGCGGTGTCGCTAACGGCACACCCAGCATGAACAGATGCCTGGAAGTAAGGCCCTGACCTGCCGTGCAGAAGCGGAGGCCTGCAGCAGTTTCCGTGAGGCGGTGGCCTCTGCTCTGGGTAACTTCCACGGCAGCACTGTTTCCTGGACACCTAGGAGGCTAGCGTGGGCACCCTGCTCCCGGCAGGAACACTGAATACCCCCAGGCCTACCTGAGTCTGCTAAGCAACATCCGGGCCCGTAGCCCTTTAGAGCCCCTCTGTGTATGCCGAGCGTAGGGAAACGCACTGCACTCTCTTTGGGAGCAGCTTAATTTCCTCAGCACTCGCACACGTTCACGAACACCGTTGTGGCACGTCCTTATTGGCGTCGAAGTCTGACGCATTGCCCGAGTCTGAGCTGAACTCAGAGTAACCCTCGACTTCGCATTCCATCTAGGAGCTCCTGCCTGAAGTCACAGTGCCTCCCAGAGATAGTCGGCGTGCGTTCTTCCTGCCATTTAAGACAGTCCTGCTCTTCCTGTGACACTGCAGGCTTTGGAATAGCCACAGGCCCAGAGGAGCAGCTGCGGCGTTCCTTGGTTGAGGCAGTTCGCTTGATGCAGAACACCCTACTTCGAGAAGTTGATTCAGGGGAGGAAACACAGGGTAACCTGTGTGTCTTTAGACTTGTTAGAAACCACAGGGGTGTATCCTGAGTGTGCCCATTGAAAAGGGGGCCTGCTGGAACTAGCCTTGCTTTCCCATTTTGAAGCCTGCATTCATGCTGCCTTGAAGCTACCTGACATTGCCTGCTCTTGACAGGCCTGTCAACCCTGTAAGAATGCTTCACGGAAAAGTATGAGTCTGTTCTGTCTGAACCAGATGCTTCCGTGGCTGCAGTTGTGGTCCGCCTGACAAGCTCTAGAGCTAAAGGGAATCTCAACGTGAAAACTTGCCTCCAGGTTAGGCCCCTAGTAGCCGTGCAGAAGGGAAGCGCGCAGCTGTTTCCATGAGTTCTTAGTCGCTTATATGCTTGATGTGAAAGGAAGTACACTTTTGAGGACTCCTAGGCCTCTCGGGTATGCATCACTTTCCCTCCAAGTTCACTGAGTACCTCCAGACCCCCGTGGGCCGGCTGAGCCACTTCGAGACCCGTTGGTTGATCCCTCGGAGGCCCTGTGTGCCGGCCGAGTGATGGGCAACACACTGTACGTTCCTTGAGGAGAGCTACATGTCCAGAGTCCTGGAACAGCCTCAGGACAACATTTCCGGTGAGTCCGACTTTGTCATGGCCCTTGTTTGAGCTGCCATGAGAAAACAGTGTGCTTTGAATACTTCGAGGACCTCGTACCCGAAGTCCCTCTGCTCGAGGAGAAAGTCAGCATCTTACCGTGTGGTATCGCTAACGGCACACCCAGCATGAACAGATGCCTGGAAGTAAGGCCCTGACCTGCCGTGCAGAAGCGGAGGCGTGCAGCAGTTTCCATGAGGCGGTGGCCTCTGCTCTGGGTAACTTCCACGGCAGCACAGTTTCCTGGACACCTAGGAGGCTAGCGTGGGCACCCTGCTCCCGGCAGGAACCCTGAGTACCCCCAGGCCCACCTGGGTCTGCTAAGCAACATCCGGGCCCGTAGCCCTTTAGAGCCCCTCTGTGTATGCCGAGCGTAGGGAAACGCACTGCACTCTCTTTGGGAGCAGCTTAGTTTCCTCAGCACTCGCACACGTTCACGAACACCGTTGTGGCACGTCCCTCATGGCGTCGAAGTCTGACGCATTGCCCTGGTCTGAGCTGAACTCAGAGTAACCCTCGGCTTCGCATTCCATCTAGGAGCTCCTGCCTGAAGTCACCGTGCCTCCCAGAGATAGTCGGCATGCGTTCTTACTGCCATTTAAGACAGTCCTGCTCTTCCTGTGACACTGCAGGCTTTGGAATAGCCACAAGCCCAGAGGAGCAGCTGCGGCGTTCCTTGGTTGAGGCAGTTCGCTTGATGCAGAACACCCTACTTCGAGAAGTTGATTCAGGGGAGGATACACAGGGTAACCTGTGTGTCTTTAGACTTGGTAGAAACCACAGGGGTGTATCCTGAGTGTGCCCATGGAAACGGGGGCCTGCTGGAACTAGCCTTGCTTTCCCATTTGAAGGATGCATTCATGCTGCCTTGAAGCTACCTGACATTCCCTGCTCTTGACAGGTCTGTCAACCCTATAAGAATGCTTCGGGGAAAATTATGAGTCTGTTCTGTCTAAACCAGGTGCTTCCGTGGCCGCGGTTGTGTTCCGCCTGTTAAGCTGTAGAGCTAAAGGGAATCTCAACGTGAAAACTTGCCTCCAGGTTAGGCCCCTCGTAGCCGTGCAGAAAGGGAAGCGGGCAGCTGTTTCCATGAGTTCTTAGTCGCTTATATGCTTGATGTGAAAGCAAGTACACTTTGGAGGACTCCTAGGCCTCTCGGGTATGCATCACTTTCCCTCCAAGTTCACTGAGTACCTCCAGACACCCGTGGGCCGGCTGAGCCACTTCGAGACCCGTTGGTTGATCCCTCGGAGGCCCTGTGCGTGCCGAGTGATGGGCAACACACTGTACGTTCCTTGAGGAGAGCTACATTTCCAGAGACCTCGAACAGCCTCAGGACAACATTTCTGGTGAGTCCGACTTTGTCATGGCCCTGTGTGAGCTGCCATGAGAAAAGAGTGTGCTTTGAAAACTTCGAGGACCCCGTACCCGAAGTCACTCTGCCTGAGGAGAAAGTCAGCATCTCACCATGCGGTGTCGCTAACGGCACACCCAGCATGAACAGATGCCTGGAAGTAAGGCCCTGACCTGCCGTGCAGAAGCGGAGACGTGCAGCAGTTTCCGTGAGGCGGTGGCCTCTGCTCTGGGTAACTTCCACGGCAGCACTGTTTCCTGGACACCTAGGAGGCTAGCGTGGGCACCCTGCTCCCGGCAGGAACACTGAATACCCCCAGGGCTACCTGAGTCTGCTAAGCAACATCCAGGCCCGTAGCCCTTTAGAGCCCCTCTGTGTATGCCGAGCGTAGGGAAACGCACTGCACTCCATTTGGGAGCAGCTTAATTTCCTCAGCACTCGCACACGTTCACGAACACCGTTGTGGCACGTCCCTCATGGCGTCGAAGTCTGACGCATTGCCCTGGTCTGAGCTGAACTCAGAGTAACCCTCGGCTTCGCATTCCATCTAGGAGCTCCTGCCTGAAGTCACCGTGCCTCCCAGAGATAGTCGGCGTGCGTTCTTACTGCCATTTAAGTAAGTCCTGCTCTTCCTGTGACACTGCAGGCTTTAGAATAGCCTCAGGCCCAGAGGAGCAGCTGCGGCGTTCCTTGGTTGAGGCAGTTCGCTTGATGCAGAACACCCTACTTCGAGAAGTTGATTCAGGGGAGGAAACACAGGGTAACCTGTGTGTCTTTAGACTTGGTAGAAACCACAGGGTGTATGCTGCGTTTGCCCATGGAAACAGGGGCCTGCTGGAACTAGCCTTGCTTTCCCATTTTGAAGGCTGCATTCATGCTGCCTTGAAGCTACCTGACATTCCCTGCTCTTGACAGGCCTGAAAACCCTGTAAGAATGCTTCGGGGAAAATTATGAGTCTGTTCTGTCTAAACCAGGTGCTTCCGTGGCCGCAGTTGTGGTCCGCCTGACAAGCTCTAGAGCTAAAGGGAATCTCAACGTGAAAACTTGCCTCCAGGTTAGGCCCCTAGTAGCCGTGCAGAAGGGAAGCGGGCAGCTGTTTCCATGAGTTCTTAGTCGCTTATATGCTTGATGTGAAAGGAAGTACACTTTTGAGGACTCCTAGGCCTCTCGGGTATGCATCACTTTCCCTCCAAGTTCACTGAGTACCTCCAGACCCCCGTGGGCCGGCTGAGCCACTTCGAGACCCGTTGTTTGATCCCTCGGAGTCCCTCTGTGCCGGCCGAGAGATGGGCAACACACTGTACGTTCCTTGAGGAGCGCTACATGTCCAGAGTCCTGGAACAGCCTCAGGACAACATTTCCGGTGAGTCCGACTTTGTCATGGCCCTGTGTGAGCTGCCATGAGAAAAGAGTGTGCTTTGAATACTTCGAGGACCTCGTGCCCGAAGTGACTCTGCCTGAGGATAAAGTCAGCATCTCATCATGCGGTGTCGCTAACGGCACACCCAGCATGAACAGATTCCTGGAAGTAAGGCCCTGACCTGCCGTGCAGAAGCGGAGGCGTGCAGCAGTTTCCGTGAGGCGGTGACCTCTGCTCTGGGTAACTTCCACGGCAGCACAGTTTCCTGGACACCTAGGAGGCAAGCGTGGGCACCCTGCTCCCGGCAGGAACCCTGAGTACCCCCAGGCCCACCTGGGTCTGCTAAGCAACATCCGGGCCCGTAGCCCTTTAGAGCCCCTCTGTGTATGCCGAGCGTAGGGAAACGCACTGCACTCTCTTTGGGAGCAGCTTAATTTCCTCAGCACTCGCACACGTTCACGAACACCGTTGTGGCACGTCCCTCATGGCGTCGAAGTCTGACGCATTGCCCTGGTCTGAGCTGAACTCAGAGTAACCCTCGGCTTCGCATTCCATCTAGGAGCTCCTGCCTGAAGTCACCGTGCCTCCCAGAGATAGTCGGCATGCGTTCTTACTGCCATTTAAGACAGTCCTGCTCTTCCTGTGACACTGCAGGCTTTGGAATAGCCACAAGCCCAGAGGAGCAGCTGCGGCGTTCCTTGGTTGAGGCAGTTCGCTTGATGCAGAACACCCTACTTCGAGAAGTTGATTCAGGGGAGGATACACAGGGTAACCTGTGTGTCTTTAGACTTGGTAGAAACCACAGGGGTGTATCCTGAGTGTGCCCATGGAAACGGGGGCCTGCTGGAACTAGCCTTGCTTTCCCATTTGAAGGATGCATTCATGCTGCCTTGAAGCTACCTGACATTCCCTGCTCTTGACAGGTCTGTCAACCCTATAAGAATGCTTCGGGGAAAATTATGAGTCTGTTCTGTCTAAACCAGGTGCTTCCGTGGCCGCGGTTGTGTTCCGCCTGTTAAGCTGTAGAGCTAAAGGGAATCTCAACGTGAAAACTTGCCTCCAGGTTAGGCCCCTCGTAGCCGTGCAGAAAGGGAAGCGGGCAGCTGTTTCCATGAGTTCTTAGTCGCTTATATGCTTGATGTGAAAGCAAGTACACTTTGGAGGACTCCTAGGCCTCTCGGGTATGCATCACTTTCCCTCCAAGTTCACTGAGTACCTCCAGACACCCGTGGGCCGGCTGAGCCACTTCGAGACCCGTTGGTTGATCCCTCGGAGGCCCTGTGCGTGCCGAGTGATGGGCAACACACTGTACGTTCCTTGAGGAGAGCTACATTTCCAGAGACCTCGAACAGCCTCAGGACAACATTTCTGGTGAGTCCGACTTTGTCATGGCCCTGTGTGAGCTGCCATGAGAAAAGAGTGTGCTTTGAAAACTTCGAGGACCCCGTACCCGAAGTCACTCTGCCTGAGGAGAAAGTCAGCATCTCACCATGCGGTGTCGCTAACGGCACACCCAGCATGAACAGATGCCTGGAAGTAAGGCCCTGACCTGCCGTGCAGAAGCGGAGACGTGCAGCAGTTTCCGTGAGGCGGTGGCCTCTGCTCTGGGTAACTTCCACGGCAGCACTGTTTCCTGGACACCTAGGAGGCTAGCGTGGGCACCCTGCTCCCGGCAGGAACACTGAATACCCCCAGGGCTACCTGAGTCTGCTAAGCAACATCCAGGCCCGTAGCCCTTTAGAGCCCCTCTGTGTATGCCGAGCGTAGGGAAACGCACTGCACTCCATTTGGGAGCAGCTTAATTTCCTCAGCACTCGCACACGTTCACGAACACCGTTGTGGCACGTCCCTCATGGCGTCGAAGTCTGACGCATTGCCCTGGTCTGAGCTGAACTCAGAGTAACCCTCGGCTTCGCATTCCATCTAGGAGCTCCTGCCTGAAGTCACCGTGCCTCCCAGAGATAGTCGGCGTGCGTTCTTACTGCCATTTAAGTAAGTCCTGCTCTTCCTGTGACACTGCAGGCTTTAGAATAGCCTCAGGCCCAGAGGAGCAGCTGCGGCGTTCCTTGGTTGAGGCAGTTCGCTTGATGCAGAACACCCTACTTCGAGAAGTTGATTCAGGGGAGGAAACACAGGGTAACCTGTGTGTCTTTAGACTTGGTAGAAACCACAGGGTGTATGCTGCGTTTGCCCATGGAAACAGGGGCCTGCTGGAACTAGCCTTGCTTTCCCATTTTGAAGGCTGCATTCATGCTGCCTTGAAGCTACCTGACATTCCCTGCTCTTGACAGGCCTGAAAACCCTGTAAGAATGCTTCGGGGAAAATTATGAGTCTGTTCTGTCTAAACCAGGTGCTTCCGTGGCCGCAGTTGTGGTCCGCCTGACAAGCTCTAGAGCTAAAGGGAATCTCAACGTGAAAACTTGCCTCCAGGTTAGGCCCCTAGTAGCCGTGCAGAAGGGAAGCGGGCAGCTGTTTCCATGAGTTCTTAGTCGCTTATATGCTTGATGTGAAAGGAAGTACACTTTTGAGGACTCCTAGGCCTCTCGGGTATGCATCACTTTCCCTCCAAGTTCACTGAGTACCTCCAGACCCCCGTGGGCCGGCTGAGCCACTTCGAGACCCGTTGTTTGATCCCTCGGAGTCCCTCTGTGCCGGCCGAGAGATGGGCAACACACTGTACGTTCCTTGAGGAGCGCTACATGTCCAGAGTCCTGGAACAGCCTCAGGACAACATTTCCGGTGAGTCCGACTTTGTCATGGCCCTGTGTGAGCTGCCATGAGAAAAGAGTGTGCTTTGAATACTTCGAGGACCTCGTGCCCGAAGTGACTCTGCCTGAGGATAAAGTCAGCATCTCATCATGCGGTGTCGCTAACGGCACACCCAGCATGAACAGATTCCTGGAAGTAAGGCCCTGACCTGCCGTGCAGAAGCGGAGGCGTGCAGCAGTTTCCGTGAGGCGGTGACCTCTGCTCTGGGTAACTTCCACGGCAGCACAGTTTCCTGGACACCTAGGAGGCAAGCGTGGGCACCCTGCTCCCGGCAGGAACCCTGAGTACCCCCAGGCCCACCTGGGTCTGCTAAGCAACATCCGGGCCCGTAGCCCTTTAGAGCCCCTCTGTGTATGCCGAGCGTAGGGAAACGCACTGCACTCTCTTTGGGAGCAGCTTAATTTCCTCAGCACTCGCACACGTTCACGAACACCGTTGTGGCACGTCCCTCATGGCGTCGAAGTCTGACGCATTGCCCTGGTCTGAGCTGAACTCAGAGTAACCCTCGGCTTCGCATTCCATCTAGGAGCTCCTGCCTGAAGTCACCGTGCCTCCCAGAGATAGTCGGCATGCGTTCTTACTGCCATTTAAGACAGTCCTGCTCTTCCTGTGACACTGCAGGCTTTGGAATAGCCACAAGCCCAGAGGAGCAGCTGCGGCGTTCCTTGGTTGAGGCAGTTCGCTTGATGCAGAACACCCTACTTCGAGAAGTTGATTCAGGGGAGGATACACAGGGTAACCTGTTTGTCTTTAGACTTGGTAGAAACCACAGGGGTGTATCCTGAGTGTGCCCATGGAAACGGGGGCCTGCTAGAACTAGCCTTGCTTTCCCATTTGAAGGATGCATTCATGCTGCCTTGAAGCTACCTGACATTCCCTGCTCTTGACAGGTCTGTCAACCCTATAAGAATGCTTCGGGGAAAATTATGAGTCTGTTCTGTCTAAACCAGGTGCTTCCCTGGCCGCGGTTGTGGTCGGCCTGACAAGCTCTAGAGCTAAAGGGAATCTCAACGTGAAAACTTGCCTCCAGGTTAGGCCCCTAGTAACCGTGCAGAAAGGGAAGCGGGCAGCTGTTTCCATGAGTTCTTAGTCGCTTATATGCTTGATGAGAAAGCAAGTACACTTTGGAGGACTCCTAGGCCTCTCGGATATGCATCACTTTCCCTCCAAGTTCACTGAGTACCTCCAGACCCCCGTGGGCCGGCTGAGCCACTTCGAGACCCGTTGGCTGATGCCTCGGAGGCCCTCTGTGCCGGTCGAGAGATGGGCAACACACTGTACGTTCCTTGAGGAGCGCTACATGTCCAGAGTCCTGGAACAGCCTCAGGACAACATTTCCGGTGAGTCCGACTTTGTCATGGCCCTTGTGTGAGCTGCCAAGAGAAAAGAGTGTGCTTTGAATACTTCGAGGACCCCGTACCCGAAGTCACTCTGCCTGAGGAGAAAGTCAGCATCTCACCATGCGGTGTCGCTAACGGCACACCCAGCATGAACAGATGCCTGGAAGTAAGGCCCTGACCTGCCGTGCAGAAGCGGAGGCCTGCAGCAGTTTCCGTGAGGCGGTGGCCTCTGCTCTGGGTAACTTCCACGGCAGCACTGTTTCCTGGACACCTAGGAGGCTAGCGTGGGCACCCTGCTCCCGGCAGGAACACTGAATACCCCCAGGCCTACCTGAGTCTGCTAAGCAACATCCGGGCCCGTAGCCCTTTAGAGCCCCTCTGTGTATGCCGAGCGTAGGGAAACGCACTGCACTCTCTTTGGGAGCAGCTTAATTTCCTCAGCACTCGCACACGTTCACGAACACCGTTGTGGCACGTCCTTATTGGCGTCGAAGTCTGACGCATTGCCCGAGTCTGAGCTGAACTCAGAGTAACCCTCGACTTCGCATTCCATCTAGGAGCTCCTGCCTGAAGTCACAGTGCCTCCCAGAGATAGTCGGCGTGCGTTCTTCCTGCCATTTAAGACAGTCCTGCTCTTCCTGTGACACTGCAGGCTTTGGAATAGCCACAGGCCCAGAGGAGCAGCTGCGGCGTTCCTTGGTTGAGGCAGTTCGCTTGATGCAGAACACCCTACTTCGAGAAGTTGATTCAGGGGAGGAAACACAGGGTAACCTGTGTGTCTTTAGACTTGTTAGAAACCACAGGGGTGTATCCTGAGTGTGCCCATTGAAAAGGGGGCCTGCTGGAACTAGCCTTGCTTTCCCATTTTGAAGCCTGCATTCATGCTGCCTTGAAGCTACCTGACATTGCCTGCTCTTGACAGGCCTGTCAACCCTGTAAGAATGCTTCACGGAAAAGTATGAGTCTGTTCTGTCTGAACCAGATGCTTCCGTGGCTGCAGTTGTGGTCCGCCTGACAAGCTCTAGAGCTAAAGGGAATCTCAACGTGAAAACTTGCCTCCAGGTTAGGCCCCTAGTAGCCGTGCAGAAGGGAAGCGCGCAGCTGTTTCCATGAGTTCTTAGTCGCTTATATGCTTGATGTGAAAGGAAGTACACTTTTGAGGACTCCTAGGCCTCTCGGGTATGCATCACTTTCCCTCCAAGTTCACTGAGTACCTCCAGACCCCCGTGGGCCGGCTGAGCCACTTCGAGACCCGTTGGTTGATCCCTCGGAGGCCCTGTGTGCCGGCCGAGTGATGGGCAACACACTGTACGTTCCTTGAGGAGAGCTACATGTCCAGAGTCCTGGAACAGCCTCAGGACAACATTTCCGGTGAGTCCGACTTTGTCATGGCCCTTGTTTGAGCTGCCATGAGAAAACAGTGTGCTTTGAATACTTCGAGGACCTCGTACCCGAAGTCCCTCTGCTCGAGGAGAAAGTCAGCATCTTACCGTGTGGTATCGCTAACGGCACACCCAGCATGAACAGATGCCTGGAAGTAAGGCCCTGACCTGCCGTGCAGAAGCGGAGGCGTGCAGCAGTTTCCATGAGGCGGTGGCCTCTGCTCTGGGTAACTTCCACGGCAGCACAGTTTCCTGGACACCTAGGAGGCTAGCGTGGGCACCCTGCTCCCGGCAGGAACCCTGAGTACCCCCAGGCCCACCTGGGTCTGCTAAGCAACATCCGGGCCCGTAGCCCTTTAGAGCCCCTCTGTGTATGCCGAGCGTAGGGAAACGCACTGCACTCTCTTTGGGAGCAGCTTAATTTCCTCAGCACTCGCACACGTTCACGAACACCGTTGTGGCACGTCCCTCATGGCGTCGAAGTCTGACGCATTGCCCTGGTCTGAGCTGAACTCAGAGTAACCCTCGGCTTCGCATTCCATCTAGGAGCTCCTGCCTGAAGTCACCGTGCCTCCCAGAGATAGTCGGCATGCGTTCTTACTGCCATTTAAGACAGTCCTGCTCTTCCTGTGACACTGCAGGCTTTGGAATAGCCACAAGCCCAGAGGAGCAGCTGCGGCGTTCCTTGGTTGAGGCAGTTCGCTTGATGCAGAACACCCTACTTCGAGAAGTTGATTCAGGGGAGGATACACAGGGTAACCTGTGTGTCTTTAGACTTGGTAGAAACCACAGGGGTGTATCCTGAGTGTGCCCATGGAAACGGGGGCCTGCTGGAACTAGCCTTGCTTTCCCATTTGAAGGATGCATTCATGCTGCCTTGAAGCTACCTGACATTCCCTGCTCTTGACAGGTCTGTCAACCCTATAAGAATGCTTCGGGGAAAATTATGAGTCTGTTCTGTCTAAACCAGGTGCTTCCGTGGCCGCGGTTGTGTTCCGCCTGTTAAGCTGTAGAGCTAAAGGGAATCTCAACGTGAAAACTTGCCTCCAGGTTAGGCCCCTCGTAGCCGTGCAGAAAGGGAAGCGGGCAGCTGTTTCCATGAGTTCTTAGTCGCTTATATGCTTGATGTGAAAGCAAGTACACTTTGGAGGACTCCTAGGCCTCTCGGGTATGCATCACTTTCCCTCCAAGTTCACTGAGTACCTCCAGACACCCGTGGGCCGGCTGAGCCACTTCGAGACCCGTTGGTTGATCCCTCGGAGGCCCTGTGCGTGCCGAGTGATGGGCAACACACTGTACGTTCCTTGAGGAGAGCTACATTTCCAGAGACCTCGAACAGCCTCAGGACAACATTTCTGGTGAGTCCGACTTTGTCATGGCCCTGTGTGAGCTGCCATGAGAAAAGAGTGTGCTTTGAAAACTTCGAGGACCCCGTACCCGAAGTCACTCTGCCTGAGGAGAAAGTCAGCATCTCACCATGCGGTGTCGCTAACGGCACACCCAGCATGAACAGATGCCTGGAAGTAAGGCCCTGACCTGCCGTGCAGAAGCGGAGACGTGCAGCAGTTTCCGTGAGGCGGTGGCCTCTGCTCTGGGTAACTTCCACGGCAGCACTGTTTCCTGGACACCTAGGAGGCTAGCGTGGGCACCCTGCTCCCGGCAGGAACACTGAATACCCCCAGGGCTACCTGAGTCTGCTAAGCAACATCCAGGCCCGTAGCCCTTTAGAGCCCCTCTGTGTATGCCGAGCGTAGGGAAACGCACTGCACTCCATTTGGGAGCAGCTTAATTTCCTCAGCACTCGCACACGTTCACGAACACCGTTGTGGCACGTCCCTCATGGCGTCGAAGTCTGACGCATTGCCCTGGTCTGAGCTGAACTCAGAGTAACCCTCGGCTTCGCATTCCATCTAGGAGCTCCTGCCTGAAGTCACCGTGCCTCCCAGAGATAGTCGGCGTGCGTTCTTACTGCCATTTAAGTAAGTCCTGCTCTTCCTGTGACACTGCAGGCTTTAGAATAGCCTCAGGCCCAGAGGAGCAGCTGCGGCGTTCCTTGGTTGAGGCAGTTCGCTTGATGCAGAACACCCTACTTCGAGAAGTTGATTCAGGGGAGGAAACACAGGGTAACCTGTGTGTCTTTAGACTTGGTAGAAACCACAGGGTGTATGCTGCGTTTGCCCATGGAAACAGGGGCCTGCTGGAACTAGCCTTGCTTTCCCATTTTGAAGGCTGCATTCATGCTGCCTTGAAGCTACCTGACATTCCCTGCTCTTGACAGGCCTGAAAACCCTGTAAGAATGCTTCGGGGAAAATTATGAGTCTGTTCTGTCTAAACCAGGTGCTTCCGTGGCCGCAGTTGTGGTCCGCCTGACAAGCTCTAGAGCTAAAGGGAATCTCAACGTGAAAACTTGCCTCCAGGTTAGGCCCCTAGTAGCCGTGCAGAAGGGAAGCAGGCAGCTGTTTCCATGAGTTCTTAGTCGCTTATATGCTTGATGTGAAAGGAAGTACACTTTGGAGGACTCCTAGGCCTCTCGGGTATGCATCACTTTCCCTCCAAGTTCACTGAGTACCTCCAGACCCCCGTGGGCCGGCTGAGCCACTTCGAGACCCGTTGTTTGATCCCTCGGAGTCCCTCTGTGCCGGCCGAGAGATGGGCAACACACTGTACGTTCCTTGAGGAGCGCTACATGTCCAGAGTCCTGGAACAGCCTCAGGACAACATTTCCGGTGAGTCCGACTTTGTCATGGCCCTGTGTGAGCTGCCATGAGAAAAGAGTGTGCTTTGAATACTTCGAGGACCTCGTGCCCGAAGTGACTCTGCCTGAGGAGAAAGTCAGCATCTCATCATGCGGTGTCGCTAACGGCACACCCAGCATGAACAGATTCCTGGAAGTAAGGCCCTGACCTGCCGTGCAGAAGCGGAGGCCTGCAGCAGTTTTCGTGAGGCGGTGGCCTCTGCTCTGGGTAACTTCCACGGCAGCACAGTTTTCTGGACACCTAGGAGGCTAGCGTGGGCACCCTGCTCCCGGCAGGAACACAGTACCCCCAGCCCACCTGGGTCTGCTAAGTAACATCCGGGCCCGTAGCCCTTTAGAGCCCCTCTGTGTATGCCGAGCGTAGGGAAACGCACTGCACTCTCTTTGGGAGCAGCTTAATTTCCTCAGCACTCGCACACGTTCACGAACACCGTTGTGGCACGTCCTTATTGGCGTCGAAGTCTGACGCATTGCCCGAGTCTGAGCTGAACTCAGAGTAACCCTCGACTTCGCATTCCATCTAGGAGCTCCTGCCTGAAGTCACAGTGCCTCCCAGAGATAGTCGGCGTGCGTTCTTCCTGCCATTTAAGACAGTCCTGCTCTTCCTGTGACACTGCAGGCTTTGGAATAGCCACAGGCCCAGAGGAGCAGCTGCGGCGTTCCTTGGTTGAGGCAGTTCGCTTGATGCAGAACACCCTACTTCGAGAAGTTGATTCAGGGGAGGAAACACAGGGTAACCTGTGTGTCTTTAGACTTGTTAGAAACCACAGGGGTGTATCCTGAGTGTGCCCATTGAAAAGGGGGCCTGCTGGAACTAGCCTTGCTTTCCCATTTTGAAGCCTGCATTCATGCTGCCTTGAAGCTACCTGACATTGCCTGCTCTTGACAGGCCTGTCAACCCTGTAAGAATGCTTCACGGAAAAGTATGAGTCTGTTCTGTCTGAACCAGATGCTTCCGTGGCTGCAGTTGTGGTCCGCCTGACAAGCTCTAGAGCTAAAGGGAATCTCAACGTGAAAACTTGCCTCCAGGTTAGGCCCCTAGTAGCCGTGCAAAAGGGAAGCGCGCAGCTGTTTCCATGAGTTCTTAGTCGCTTATATGCTTGATGTGAAAGGAAGTACACTTTTGAGGACTCCTAGGCCTCTCGGGTATGCATCACTTTCCCTCCAAGTTCACTGAGTACCTCCAGACCCCCGTGGGCCGGCTGAGCCACTTCGAGACCCGTTGGTTGATCCCTCGGAGGCCCTGTGTGCCGGCCGAGTGATGGGCAACACACTGTACGTTCCTTGAGGAGAGCTACATGTCCAGAGTCCTGGAACAGCCTCAGGACAACATTTCCGGTGAGTCCGACTTTGTCATGGCCCTTGTTTGAGCTGCCATGAGAAAACAGTGTGCTTTGAATACTTCGAGGACCTCGTACCCGAAGTCCCTCTGCTCGAGGAGAAAGTCAGCATCTTACCGTGTGGTATCGCTAACGGCACACCCAGCATGAACAGATGCCTGGAAGTAAGGCCCTGACCTGCCGTGCAGAAGCGGAGGCGTGCAGCAGTTTCCATGAGGCGGTGGCCTCTGCTCTGGGTAACTTCCACGGCAGCACAGTTTCCTGGACACCTAGGAGGCTAGCGTGGGCACCCTGCTCCCGGCAGGAACCCTGAGTACCCCCAGGCCCACCTGGGTCTGCTAAGCAACATCCGGGCCCGTAGCCCTTTAGAGCCCCTCTGTGTATGCCGAGCGTAGGGAAACGCACTGCACTCTCTTTGGGAGCAGCTTAATTTCCTCAGCACTCGCACACGTTCACGAACACCGTTGTGGCACGTCCCTCATGGCGTCGAAGTCTGACGCATTGCCCTGGTCTGAGCTGAACTCAGAGTAACCCTCGGCTTCGCATTCCATCTAGGAGCTCCTGCCTGAAGTCACCGTGCCTCCCAGAGATAGTCGGCATGCGTTCTTACTGCCATTTAAGACAGTCCTGCTCTTCCTGTGACACTGCAGGCTTTGGAATAGCCACAAGCCCAGAGGAGCAGCTGCGGCGTTCCTTGGTTGAGGCAGTTCGCTTGATGCAGAACACCCTACTTCGAGAAGTTGATTCAGGGGAGGATACACAGGGTAACCTGTTTGTCTTTAGACTTGGTAGAAACCACAGGGGTGTATCCTGAGTGTGCCCATGGAAACGGGGGCCTGCTGGAACTAGCCTTGCTTTCCCATTTGAAGGATGCATTCATGCTGCCTTGAAGCTACCTGACATTCCCTGCTCTTGACAGGTCTGTCAACCCTATAAGAATGCTTCGGGGAAAATTATGAGTCTGTTCTGTCTAAACCAGGTGCTTCCCTGGCCGCGGTTGTGGTCGGCCTGACAAGCTCTAGAGCTAAAGGGAATCTCAACGTGAAAACTTGCCTCCAGGTTAGGCCCCTAGTAACCGTGCAGAAAGGGAAGCGGGCAGCTGTTTCCATGAGTTCTTAGTCGCTTATATGCTTGATGAGAAAGCAAGTACACTTTGGAGGACTCCTAGGCCTCTCGGATATGCATCACTTTCCCTCCAAGTTCACTGAGTACCTCCAGACCCCCGTGGGCCGGCTGAGCCACTTCGAGACCCGTTGGCTGATGCCTCGGAGGCCCTCTGTGCCGGTCGAGAGATGGGCAACACACTGTACGTTCCTTGAGGAGCGCTACATGTCCAGAGTCCTGGAACAGCCTCAGGACAACATTTCCGGTGAGTCCGACTTTGTCATGGCCCTTGTGTGAGCTGCCAAGAGAAAAGAGTGTGCTTTGAATACTTCGAGGACCCCGTACCCGAAGTCACTCTGCCTGAGGAGAAAGTCAGCATCTCACCATGCGGTGTCGCTAACGGCACACCCAGCATGAACAGATGCCTGGAAGTAAGGCCCTGACCTGCCGTGCAGAAGCGGAGGCCTGCAGCAGTTTCCGTGAGGCGGTGGCCTCTGCTCTGGGTAACTTCCACGGCAGCACTGTTTCCTGGACACCTAGGAGGCTAGCGTGGGCACCCTGCTCCCGGCAGGAACACTGAATACCCCCAGGCCTACCTGAGTCTGCTAAGCAACATCCGGGCCCGTAGCCCTTTAGAGCCCCTCTGTGTATGCCGAGCGTAGGGAAACGCACTACACTCCATTTGGGAGCAGCTTAATTTCCTCAGCACTCGCACACGTTCACGAACACCGTTGTGGCACGTCCCTCATGGCATCGAAGTCTGACGCATTGCCCTGGTCTGAGCTGAACTCAGAGTAACCCTCGGCTTCGCATTCCATCTAGGAGCTCCTGCCTGAAGTCACCGTGCCTCCCAGAGATAGTCGGCGTGCGTTCTTACTGCCATTTAAGTAAGTCCTGCTCTTCCTGTGACACTGCAGGCTTTAGAATAGCCTCAGGCCCAGAGGAGCAGCTGCGGCGTTCCTTGGTTGAGGCAGTTCGCTTGATGCAGAACACCCTACTTCGAGAAGTTGATTCAGGGGAGGAAACACAGGGTAACCTGTGTGTCTTTAGACTTGGTAGAAACCACAGGGTGTATGCTGCGTTTGCCCATGGAAACAGGGGCCTGCTGGAACTAGCCTTGCTTTCCCATTTTGAAGGCTGCATTCATGCTGCCTTGAAGCTACCTGACATTCCCTGCTCTTGACAGGCCTGTCAACCCTGTAAGAATGCTTCACGGAAAAGTATGAGTCTGTTCTGTCTGAACCAGATGCTTCCGTGGCTGCAGTTGTGGTCCGCCTGACAAGCTCTAGAGCTAAAGGGAATCTCAACGTGAAAACTTGCCTCCAGGTTAGGCCCCTAGTAGCCGTGCAGAAGGGAAGCGCGCAGCTGTTTCCATGAGTTCTTAGTCGCTTATATGCTTGATGTGAAAGGAAGTACACTTTTGAGGACTCCTAGGCCTCTCGGGTATGCATCACTTTCCCTCCAAGTTCACTGAGTACCTCCAGACCCCCGTGGGCCGGCTGAGCCACTTCGAGACCCGTTGTTTGATCCCTCGGAGTCCCTCTGTGCCGGCCGAGAGATGGGCAACACACTGTACGTTCCTTGAGGAGCGCTACATGTCCAGAGTCCTGGAACAGCCTCAGGACAACATTTCCGGTGAGTCCGACTTTGTCATGGCCCTGTGTGAGCTGCCATGAGAAAAGAGTGTGCTTTGAATACTTCGAGGACCTCGTGCCCGAAGTGACTCTGCCTGAGGAGAAAGTCAGCATCTCATCATGCGGTGTCGCTAACGGCACACCCAGCATGAACAGATTCCTGGAAGTAAGGCCCTGACCTGCCGTGCAGAAGCGGAGGCCTGCAGCAGTTTTCGTGAGGCGGTGGCCTCTGCTCTGGGTAACTTCCACGGCAGCACAGTTTTCTGGACACCTAGGAGGCTAGCGTGGGCACCCTGCTCCCGGCAGGAACACAGTACCCCCAGCCCACCTGGGTCTGCTAAGTAACATCCGGGCCCGTAGCCCTTTAGAGCCCCTCTGTGTATGCCGAGCGTAGGGAAACGCACTGCACTCTCTTTGGGAGCAGCTTAATTTCCTCAGCAC
This sequence comes from Orcinus orca, assembly GCF_937001465.1. Taxonomy (NCBI): domain Eukaryota; kingdom Metazoa; phylum Chordata; class Mammalia; order Artiodactyla; family Delphinidae; genus Orcinus; species Orcinus orca. The sequence goes on along the minus strand of NC_064575.1, from coordinate 37,929,477 downwards.
TCGCACACGTTCACGAACACCGTTGTGGCACGTCCTTATTGGCGTCGAAGTCTGACGCATTGCCCGAGTCTGAGCTGAACTCAGAGTAACCCTCGACTTCGCATTCCATCTAGGAGCTCCTGCCTGAAGTCACAGTGCCTCCCAGAGATAGTCGGCGTGCGTTCTTCCTGCCATTTAAGACAGTCCTGCTCTTCCTGTGACACTGCAGGCTTTGGAATAGCCACAGGCCCAGAGGAGCAGCTGCGGCGTTCCTTGGTTGAGGCAGTTCGCTTGATGCAGAACACCCTACTTCGAGAAGTTGATTCAGGGGAGGAAACACAGGGTAACCTGTGTGTCTTTAGACTTGTTAGAAACCACAGGGGTGTATCCTGAGTGTGCCCATTGAAAAGGGGGCCTGCTGGAACTAGCCTTGCTTTCCCATTTTGAAGCCTGCATTCATGCTGCCTTGAAGCTACCTGACATTGCCTGCTCTTGACAGGCCTGTCAACCCTGTAAGAATGCTTCACGGAAAAGTATGAGTCTGTTCTGTCTGAACCAGATGCTTCCGTGGCTGCAGTTGTGGTCCGCCTGACAAGCTCTAGAGCTAAAGGGAATCTCAACGTGAAAACTTGCCTCCAGGTTAGGCCCCTAGTAGCCGTGCAAAAGGGAAGCGCGCAGCTGTTTCCATGAGTTCTTAGTCGCTTATATGCTTGATGTGAAAGGAAGTACACTTTTGAGGACTCCTAGGCCTCTCGGGTATGCATCACTTTCCCTCCAAGTTCACTGAGTACCTCCAGACCCCCGTGGGCCGGCTGAGCCACTTCGAGACCCGTTGGTTGATCCCTCGGAGGCCCTGTGTGCCGGCCGAGTGATGGGCAACACACTGTACGTTCCTTGAGGAGAGCTACATGTCCAGAGTCCTGGAACAGCCTCAGGACAACATTTCCGGTGAGTCCGACTTTGTCATGGCCCTTGTTTGAGCTGCCATGAGAAAACAGTGTGCTTTGAATACTTCGAGGACCTCGTACCCGAAGTCCCTCTGCTCGAGGAGAAAGTCAGCATCTTACCGTGTGGTATCGCTAACGGCACACCCAGCATGAACAGATGCCTGGAAGTAAGGCCCTGACCTGCCGTGCAGAAGCGGAGGCGTGCAGCAGTTTCCATGAGGCGGTGGCCTCTGCTCTGGGTAACTTCCACGGCAGCACAGTTTCCTGGACACCTAGGAGGCTAGCGTGGGCACCCTGCTCCCGGCAGGAACCCTGAGTACCCCCAGGCCCACCTGGGTCTGCTAAGCAACATCCGGGCCCGTAGCCCTTTAGAGCCCCTCTGTGTATGCCGAGCGTAGGGAAACGCACTGCACTCTCTTTGGGAGCAGCTTAATTTCCTCAGCACTCGCACACGTTCACGAACACCGTTGTGGCACGTCCCTCATGGCGTCGAAGTCTGACGCATTGCCCTGGTCTGAGCTGAACTCAGAGTAACCCTCGGCTTCGCATTCCATCTAGGAGCTCCTGCCTGAAGTCACCGTGCCTCCCAGAGATAGTCGGCATGCGTTCTTACTGCCATTTAAGACAGTCCTGCTCTTCCTGTGACACTGCAGGCTTTGGAATAGCCACAAGCCCAGAGGAGCAGCTGCGGCGTTCCTTGGTTGAGGCAGTTCGCTTGATGCAGAACACCCTACTTCGAGAAGTTGATTCAGGGGAGGATACACAGGGTAACCTGTGTGTCTTTAGACTTGGTAGAAACCACAGGGGTGTATCCTGAGTGTGCCCATGGAAACGGGGGCCTGCTGGAACTAGCCTTGCTTTCCCATTTGAAGGATGCATTCATGCTGCCTTGAAGCTACCTGACATTCCCTGCTCTTGACAGGTCTGTCAACCCTATAAGAATGCTTCGGGGAAAATTATGAGTCTGTTCTGTCTAAACCAGGTGCTTCCGTGGCCGCGGTTGTGTTCCGCCTGTTAAGCTGTAGAGCTAAAGGGAATCTCAACGTGAAAACTTGCCTCCAGGTTAGGCCCCTCGTAGCCGTGCAGAAAGGGAAGCGGGCAGCTGTTTCCATGAGTTCTTAGTCGCTTATATGCTTGATGTGAAAGCAAGTACACTTTGGAGGACTCCTAGGCCTCTCGGGTATGCATCACTTTCCCTCCAAGTTCACTGAGTACCTCCAGACACCCGTGGGCCGGCTGAGCCACTTCGAGACCCGTTGGTTGATCCCTCGGAGGCCCTGTGCGTGCCGAGTGATGGGCAACACACTGTACGTTCCTTGAGGAGAGCTACATGTCCAGAGTCCTGGAACAGCCTCAGGACAACATTTCCGGTGAGTCCGACTTTGTCATGGCCCTTGTGTGAGCTGCCAAGAGAAAAGAGTGTGCTTTGAATACTTCGAGGACCCCGTACCCGAAGTCACTCTGCCTGAGGAGAAAGTCAGCATCTCACCATGCGGTGTCGCTAACGGCACACCCAGCATGAACAGATGCCTGGAAGTAAGGCCCTGACCTGCCGTGCAGAAGCGGAGGCCTGCAGCAGTTTCCGTGAGGCGGTGGCCTCTGCTCTGGGTAACTTCCACGGCAGCACTGTTTCCTGGACACCTAGGAGGCTAGCGTGGGCACCCTGCTCCCGGCAGGAACACTGAATACCCCCAGGCCTACCTGAGTCTGCTAAGCAACATCCGGGCCCGTAGCCCTTTAGAGCCCCTCTGTGTATGCCGAGCGTAGGGAAACGCACTACACTCCATTTGGGAGCAGCTTAATTTCCTCAGCACTCGCACACGTTCACGAACACCGTTGTGGCACGTCCCTCATGGCATCGAAGTCTGACGCATTGCCCTGGTCTGAGCTGAACTCAGAGTAACCCTCGGCTTCGCATTCCATCTAGGAGCTCCTGCCTGAAGTCACCGTGCCTCCCAGAGATAGTCGGCGTGCGTTCTTACTGCCATTTAAGTAAGTCCTGCTCTTCCTGTGACACTGCAGGCTTTAGAATAGCCTCAGGCCCAGAGGAGCAGCTGCGGCGTTCCTTGGTTGAGGCAGTTCGCTTGATGCAGAACACCCTACTTCGAGAAGTTGATTCAGGGGAGGAAACACAGGGTAACCTGTGTGTCTTTAGACTTGGTAGAAACCACAGGGTGTATGCTGCGTTTGCCCATGGAAACAGGGGCCTGCTGGAACTAGCCTTGCTTTCCCATTTTGAAGGCTGCATTCATGCTGCCTTGAAGCTACCTGACATTCCCTGCTCTTGACAGGCCTGTCAACCCTGTAAGAATGCTTCACGGAAAAGTATGAGTCTGTTCTGTCTGAACCAGATGCTTCCGTGGCTGCAGTTGTGGTCCGCCTGACAAGCTCTAGAGCTAAAGGGAATCTCAACGTGAAAACTTGCCTCCAGGTTAGGCCCCTAGTAGCCGTGCAGAAGGGAAGCGCGCAGCTGTTTCCATGAGTTCTTAGTCGCTTATATGCTTGATGTGAAAGGAAGTACACTTTTGAGGACTCCTAGGCCTCTCGGGTATGCATCACTTTCCCTCCAAGTTCACTGAGTACCTCCAGACCCCCGTGGGCCGGCTGAGCCACTTCGAGACCCGTTGTTTGATCCCTCGGAGTCCCTCTGTGCCGGCCGTGAGATGGGCAACACACTGTACGTTCCTTGAGGAGCGCTACATGTCCAGAGTCCTGGAACAGCCTCAGGACAACATTTCCGGTGAGTCCGACTTTGTCATGGCCCTGTGTGAGCTGCCATGAGAAAAGAGTGTGCTTTGAATACTTCGAGGACCTCGTGCCCGAAGTGACTCTGCCTGAGGAGAAAGTCAGCATCTCATCATGCGGTGTCGCTAACGGCACACCCAGCATGAACAGATTCCTGGAAGTAAGGCCCTGACCTGCCGTGCAGAAGCGGAGGCCTGCAGCAGTTTTCGTGAGGCGGTGGCCTCTGCTCTGGGTAACTTCCACGGCAGCACAGTTTTCTGGACACCTAGGAGGCTAGCGTGGGCACCCTGCTCCCGGCAGGAACACAGTACCCCCAGCCCACCTGGGTCTGCTAAGTAACATCCGGGCCCGTAGCCCTTTAGAGCCCCTCTGTGTATGCCGAGCGTAGGGAAACGCACTGCACTCTCTTTGGGAGCAGCTTAATTTCCTCAGCACTCGCACACGTTCACGAACACCGTTGTGGCACGTCCTTATTGGCGTCGAAGTCTGACGCATTGCCCGAGTCTGAGCTGAACTCAGAGTAACCCTCGACTTCGCATTCCATCTAGGAGCTCCTGCCTGAAGTCACAGTGCCTCCCAGAGATAGTCGGCGTGCGTTCTTCCTGCCATTTAAGACAGTCCTGCTCTTCCTGTGACACTGCAGGCTTTGGAATAGCCACAGGCCCAGAGGAGCAGCTGCGGCGTTCCTTGGTTGAGGCAGTTCGCTTGATGCAGAACACCCTACTTCGAGAAGTTGATTCAGGGGAGGAAACACAGGGTAACCTGTGTGTCTTTAGACTTGTTAGAAACCACAGGGGTGTATCCTGAGTGTGCCCATTGAAAAGGGGGCCTGCTGGAACTAGCCTTGCTTTCCCATTTTGAAGCCTGCATTCATGCTGCCTTGAAGCTACCTGACATTGCCTGCTCTTGACAGGCCTGTCAACCCTGTAAGAATGCTTCACGGAAAAGTATGAGTCTGTTCTGTCTGAACCAGATGCTTCCGTGGCTGCAGTTGTGGTCCGCCTGACAAGCTCTAGAGCTAAAGGGAATCTCAACGTGAAAACTTGCCTCCAGGTTAGGCCCCTAGTAGCCGTGCAGAAGGGAAGCGCGCAGCTGTTTCCATGAGTTCTTAGTCGCTTATATGCTTGATGTGAAAGGAAGTACACTTTTGAGGACTCCTAGGCCTCTCGGGTATGCATCACTTTCCCTCCAAGTTCACTGAGTACCTCCAGACCCCCGTGGGCCGGCTGAGCCACTTCGAGACCCGTTGGTTGATCCCTCGGAGGCCCTGTGTGCCGGCCGAGTGATGGGCAACACACTGTACGTTCCTTGAGGAGCGCTACATGTCCAGAGTCCTGGAACAGCCTCAGGACAACATTTCCGGTGAGTCCGACTTTGTCATGGCCCTTGTTTGAGCTGCCATGAGAAAACAGTGTGCTTTGAATACTTCGAGGACCTCGTACCCGAAGTCCCTCTGCTCGAGGAGAAAGTCAGCATCTTACCGTGTGGTATCGCTAACGGCACACCCAGCATGAACAGATGCCTGGAAGTAAGGCCCTGACCTGCCGTGCAGAAGCGGAGGCGTGCAGCAGTTTCCATGAGGCGGTGGCCTCTGCTCTGGGTAACTTCCACGGCAGCACAGTTTCCTGGACACCTAGGAGGCTAGCGTGGGCACCCTGCTCCCGGCAGGAACCCTGAGTACCCCCAGGCCCACCTGGGTCTGCTAAGCAACATCCGGGCCCGTAGCCCTTTAGAGCCCCTCTGTGTATGCCGAGCGTAGGGAAACGCACTGCACTCTCTTTGGGAGCAGCTTAATTTCCTCAGCACTCGCACACGTTCACGAACACCGTTGTGGCACGTCCCTCATGGCGTCGAAGTCTGACGCATTGCCCTGGTCTGAGCTGAACTCAGAGTAACCCTCGGCTTCGCATTCCATCTAGGAGCTCCTGCCTGAAGTCACCGTGCCTCCCAGAGATAGTCGGCATGCGTTCTTACTGCCATTTAAGACAGTCCTGCACTTCCTGTGACACTGCAGGCTTTGGAATAGCCACAGGCCCAGAGGAGCAGCTGCGGCGTTCCTTGGTTGAGGCAGTTCGCTTGATGCAGAACACCCTACTTCGAGAAGTTGATTCAGGGGAGGATACACAGGGTAACCTGTGTGTCTTTAGACTTGGTAGAAACCACAGGGGTGTATCCTGAGTGTGCCCATGGAAACGGGGGCCTGCTGGAACTAGCCTTGCTTTCCCATTTGAAGGATGCATTCATGCTGCCTTGAAGCTACCTGACATTCCCTGCTCTTGACAGGTCTGTCAACCCTATAAGAATGCTTCGGGGAAAATTATGAGTCTGTTCTGTCTAAACCAGGTGCTTCCGTGGCCGCGGTTGTGTTCCGCCTGTTAAGCTGTAGAGCTAAAGGGAATCTCAACGTGAAAACTTGCCTCCAGGTTAGGCCCCTCGTAGCCGTGCAGAAAGGGAAGCGGGCAGCTGTTTCCATGAGTTCTTAGTCGCTTATATGCTTGATGAGAAAGCAAGTACACTTTGGAGGACTCCTAGGCCTCTCGGGTATGCATCACTTTCCCTCCAAGTTCACTGAGTACCTCCAGACACCCGTGGGCCGGCTGAGCCACTTCGAGACCCGTTGGTTGATCCCTCGGAGGCCCTGTGCGTGCCGAGTGATGGGCAACACACTGTACGTTCTTTGAGGAGAGCTACATTTCCAGAGACCTCCAACAGCCTCAGGACAACATTTCTGGTGAGTCCGACTTTGTCATGGCCCTGTGTGAGCTGCCATGAGAAAAGAGTGTGCTTTGAAAACTTCGAGGACCTCGTACCCGAAGTCACTCTGCCTGAGGAGAAAGTCAGCATCTCACCATGCGGTGTCGCTAACGGCACACCCAGCATGAACAGATGCCTGGAAGTAAGGCCCTGACCTGCCGTGCAGAAGCGGAGGCCTGCAGCAGTTTTCGTGAGGCGGTGGCCTCTGCTCTGGGTAACTTCCACGGCAGCACAGTTTTCTGGACACCTAGGAGGCTAGCGTGGGCACCCTGCTCCCGGCAGGAACACAGTACCCCCAGCCCACCTGGGTCTGCTAAGCAACATCCGGGCCCGTAGCCCTTTAGAGCCCCTCTGTGTATGCCGAGCGTAGGGAAACGCACTGCACTCTCTTTGGGAGCAGCTTAATTTCCTCAGCACTCGCACACGTTCACGAACACCGTTGTGGCACGTCCCTCATGGCGTCGAAGTGTGACGCATTGCCCTGGTCTGAGCTGAACTCAGAGTAACCCTCGGCTTCGCATTCCATCTAGGAGCTCCTGCCTGAAGTCACCGTGCCTCCCAGAGATAGTCGGCATGCGTTCTTACTGCCATTTAAGTAAGTCCTGCTCTTCCTGTGACACTGCAGGCTTTGGAATAGCCACAAGCCCAGAGGAGCAGCTGCGGCGTTCCTTGGTTGAGGCAGTTCGCTTGATGCAGAACACTCTACTTCGAGAAGTTGATTCAGGGGAGGATACACAGGGTAACCTGTGTGTCTTTAGACTTGGTAGAAACCACAGGGTGTATGCTGCGTTTGCCCATGGAAACAGGGGCCTGCTGGAACTAGCCTTGCTTTCCCATTTTGAAGGCTGCATTCATGCTGCCTTGAAGCTACCTGACATTCCCTGCTCTTGACAGGCCTGTCAACCCTGTAAGAATGCTTCACGGAAAAGTATGAGTCTGTTCTGTCTGAACCAGATGCTTCCGTGGCTGCAGTTGTGGTCCGCCTGACAAGCTCTAGAGCTAAAGGGAATCTCAACGTGAAAACTTGCCTCCAGGTTAGGCCCCTAGTAGCCGTGCAGAAAGGGAAGCGCGCAGCTGTTTCCATGAGTTCTTAGTCGCTTATATGCTTGATGTGAAAGGAAGTACACTTTTGAGGACTCCTAGGCCTCTCGGGTATGCATCACTTTCCCTCCAAGTTCACTGAGTACCTCCAGACCCCCGTGGGCCGGCTGAGCCACTTCGAGACCCGTTGTTTGATCCCTCGGAGTCCCTCTGTGCCGGCCGAGAGATGGGCAACACACTGTACGTTCCTTGAGGAGCGCTACATGTCCAGAGTCCTGGAACAGCCTCAGGACAACATTTCCGGTGAGTCCGACTTTGTCATGGCCCTTGTTTGAGCTGCCATGAGAAAACAGTGTGCTTTGAATACTTCGAGGACCTCGTACCCGAAGTCCCTCTGCTCGAGGAGAAAGTCAGCATCTTACCGTGTGGTATCGCTAACGGCACACCCAGCATGAACAGATGCCTGGAAGTAAGGCCCTGACCTGCCGTGCAGAAGCGGAGGCGTGCAGCAGTTTCCATGAGGCGGTGGCCTCTGCTCTGGGTAACTTCCACGGCAGCACAGTTTCCTGGACACCTAGGAGGCTAGCGTGGGCACCCTGCTCCCGGCAGGAACCCTGAGTACCCCCAGGCCCACCTCGGTCTGCTAAGCAACATCCGGGCCCGTAGCCCTTTAGAGCCCCTCTGTGTATGCCGAGCGTAGGGAAATGCACTGCACTCTCTTTGGGAGCAGCTTAATTTCCTCAGCACTCGCACACGTTCACGAACACCGTTGTGGCACGTCCCTCATGGCGTCGAAGTGTGACGCATTGCCCTGGTCTGAGCTGAACTCAGAGTAACCCTCGGCTTCGCATTCCATCTAGGAGCTCCTGCCTGAAGTCACCGTGCCTCCCAGAGATAGTCGGCATGCGTTCTTACTGCCATTTAAGTAAGTCCTGCTCTTCCTGTGACACTGCAGGCTTTGGAATAGCCACAAGCCCAGAGGAGCAGCTGCGGCCTTCCTTGGTTGAGGCAGTTCGCTTGATGCAGAACACTCTACTTCGAGAAGTTGATTCAGGGGAGGATACACAGGGTAACCTGTGTGTCTTTAGACTTGGTAGAAACCACAGGGGTGTATCCTGAGTGTGCCCATGGAAACAGGGGCCTGCTGGAACTAGCCTTGCTTTCCCATTTGAAGGATGCTTTCTTTCATGCTGCCTTGAAGCTACCTGACATTCCCTGCTCTTGACAGGTCTGTCAACCCTGTAAGAATGTTACGGGGAAAATTATGAGTCTGTTCTGTCTAAACCAGGTGCTTCCCTGGCCGCGGTTGTGGTCCGCCTGACAAGCTCTAGAGCTAAAGGGAATCTCAACGTGAAAACTTGCCTCCAGGGTAGGCCCCTCGTAGCCGTGCAAAAGGGAAGCGGGCAGCTGTTTCCGTGAGTTCTTAGTCGCTTATATGCTTGATGTGAAAGCAAGTACACTTTGGAGGACTCCTAGGCCTCTCGGGTATGCATCACTTTCCCTGCAAGTTCACTGAGTACCTCCAGACCCCCGTGGGCCGGCTGAGCCACTTCGAGACCCATTGGCTGATGCCTCGGAGGCCCTCTGTGCCGGTCGAGAGATGGGCAACACACTGTACGTTCCTTGAGGAGCGCTACATGTCCAGAGTCCTGGAACAGCCTCAGGACAACATTTCCGGTGAGTCCGACTTTGTCATGGCCCTTGTGTGAGCTGCCAAGAGGAAAGAGTGTGCTTTGAATACTTCGAGGACCCCGTACCCGAAGTCACTCTGCCTGAGGAGAAAGTCAGCATCTCACCATGCGGTGTCGCTAACGGCACACCCAGCATGAACAGATGCCTGGAAGTAAGGCCCTGACCTGCCGTGCAGAAGCGGAGACGTGCAGCAGTTTCCGTGAGGCGGTGGCCTCTGCTCTGGGTAACTTCCACGGCAGCACTGTTTCCTGGACACCTAGGAGGCTAGCGTGGGCACCCTGCTCCCGGCAGGAACACTGAATACCCCCAGGCCTACCTGAGTCTGCTAAGCAACATCCAGGCCCGTAGCCCTTTAGAGCCCCTCTGTGTATGCCGAGCGTAGGGAAACGCACTGCACTCCATTTGGGAGCAGCTTAATTTCCTCAGCACTCGCACACGTTCACGAACACCGTTGTGGCACGTCCCTCATGGCGTCGAAGTCTGACGCATTGCCCTGGTCTGAGCTGAACTCAGAGTAACCCTCGGCTTCGCATTCCATCTAGGAGCTCCTGCCTGAAGTCACCGTGCCTCCCAGAGATAGTCGGCGTGCGTTCTTACTGCCATTTAAGTAAGTCCTGCTCTTCCTGTGACACTGCAGGCTTTAGAATAGCCTCAGGCCCAGAGGAGCAGCTGCGGCGTTCCTTGGTTGAGGCAGTTCGCTTGATGCAGAACACCCTACTTCGAGAAGTTGATTCAGGGGAGGAAACACAGGGTAACCTGTGTGTCTTTAGACTTGGTAGAAACCACAGGGTGTATGCTGCGTTTGCCCATGGAAACAGGGGCCTGCTGGAACTAGCCTTGCTTTCCCATTTTGAAGGCTGCATTCATGCTGCCTTGAAGCTACCTGACATTCCCTGCTCTTGACAGGCCTGAAAACCCTGTAAGAATGCTTCGGGGAAAATTATGAGTCTGTTCTGTCTAAACCAGGTGCTTCCGTGGCCGCGGTTGTGGTCCGCCTGACAAGCTCTAGAGCTAAAGGGAATCTCAACGTGAAAACTTGCCTCCAGGTTAGGCCCCTAGTAGCCGTGCAGAAGGGAAGCGCGCAGCTGTTTCCATGAGTTCTTAGTCGCTTATATGCTTGATGTGAAAGGAAGTACACTTTGGAGGACTCCTAGGCCTCTCGGGTATGCATCACTTTCCCTCCAAGTTCACTGAGTACCTCCAGACCCCCGTGGGCCGGCTGAGCCACTTCGAGACCCGTTGTTTGATCCCTCGGAGTCCCTCTGTGCCGGCCGAGAGATGGGCAACACACTGTACGTTCCTTGAGGAGCGCTACATGTCCAGAGTCCTGGAACAGCCTCAGGACAACATTTCCGGTGAGTCCGACTTTGTCATGGCCCTGTGTGAGCTGCCATGAGAAAAGAGTGTGCTTTGAATACTTCGAGGACCTCGTGCCCGAAATGACTCTGCCTGAGGAGAAAGTCAGCATCTCATCATGCGGTGTCGCTAACGGCACACCCAGCATGAACAGATTCCTGGAAGTAAGGCCCTGACCTGCCGTGCAGAAGCGGAGGCGTGCAGCAGTTTCCGTGAGGCGGTGACCTCTGCTCTGGGTAACTTCCACGGCAGCACAGTTTTCTGGACACCTAGGAGGCAAGCGTGGGCACCCTGCTCCCGGCAGGAACCCTGAGTACCCCCAGGCCCACCTGGGTCTGCTAAGCAACATCCGGGACCGTAGCCCTTAAGAGCCCCTCTGTGTATGCCGAGCGTAGGGAAACGCACTGCACTCTCTTTGGGAGCAGCTTAATTTCCTCAGCACTCGCACACGTTCACGAACACCATTGTGACACGTCCCTCATGGTGTCGAAGTCTGACGCATTGCCCTGGTCTGAGCTGAACTCAGAGTAACCCTCGACTTCGCATTCCAACTAGGAGCTCCTGCCTGAAGTCACCGTGCCTCCCAGAGATAGTCGGCGTGCGTCCTTCCTGCCATTTAAGACAGTCCTGCTCTTCCTGTGACACGGCAGGCTTTGGAATAGCCACAAGCCCAGAGGAGCAGCTGCGGCGTTCCTTGGTTGAGGCAGTTCGCTTGATGCAGAACACCCTACTTTGAGAAGTTGATTCAGGGGAGGAAACACAGGGTAACCTGTGTGTCTTTAGACTTGGTAGAAACCACAGGGGTGTATGCTGAGTGTGCCCATGGAAACGGGGGCCTGCTGGAACTAGCCTTGCTTTCCCATTTGAAGGATGCTTTCTTTCATGCTGCCTTGAAGTTACCTGACATTCCCTGCTCTTGACAGGTCTGTCAACCCTGTAAGAATGCTACGGGGAAAATTATGAGTCTGTTCTGTCTAAACCAGGTGCTTCCCTGGCCGCGGTTGTGGTCCGCCTGATAAGCTCTAGAGCTAAAGGGAATCTCAACGTGAAAACTTGCCTCCAGGTTAGGCCCCTAGTAGCCGTGCAGAAAGGGAAACGGGCAGCTGTTTCCGTGAGTTCTTAGTCGCTTATATGCTTGATGTGAAAGCAGGTACTCTTTTGAGGACTCCTAGGCCTCTCGGGTATGCATCACTTTCCCTCCAAGGTCACTGAGTACCTCCAGACCCCCGTGGGCCGGCTGAGCCACTTCGAGACCCGTTGGCTGATGCCTCGGAGGCCCTCTGTGCCGGTCGAGAGATGGGCAACACACTGTACGTTCCTTGAGGAGCGCTACATGTCCAGAGTCCTGGAACAGCCTCAGGACAACATTTCCGGTGAGTCCGACTTTGTCATGGCCCTTGTGTGAGCTGCCATGAGAAAAGAGTGTACTTTGAATACTTCGAGGACCCCGTACCCGAAGTCACTCTGCCTGAGGAGAAAGTCAGCATCTCACCATGCGGTGTCGCTAACGGCACACCCAGCATGAACAGATGCCTGGAAGTAAGGCCCTGACCTGCCGTGCAGAAGCGGAGGCCTGCAGCAGTTTTCGTGAGGCGGTGGCCTCTGCTCTGGGTAACTTCCATGGCAGCACAGTTTTCTGGACACCTAGGAGGCTAGCGTGGGCACCCTGCTCCCGGCAGGAACACAGTACCCCCAGCCCACCTGGGTCTGCTAAGTAACATCCGGGCCCGTAGCCCTTTAGAGCCCCTCTGTGTATGCCGAGCGTAGGGAAACGCACTGCACTCTCTTTGGGAGCAGCTTAATTTCCTCAGCACTCGCACACGTTCACGAACACCGTTGTGGCACGTCCTTATTGGCGTCGAAGTCTGACGCATTGCCCGAGTCTGAGCTGAACTCAGAGTAACCCTCGACTTCGCATTCCATCTAGGAGCTCCTGCCTGAAGTCACAGTGCCTCCCAGAGATAGTCGGCGTGCGTTCTTCCTGCCATTTAAGACAGTCCTGCTCTTCCTGTGACACTGCAGGCTTTGGAATAGCCACAGGCCCAGAGGAGCAGCTGCGGCGTTCCTTGGTTGAGGCAGTTCGCTTGATGCAGAACACCCTACTTCGAGAAGTTGATTCAGGGGAGGAAACACAGGGTAACCTGTGTGTCTTTAGACTTGTTAGAAACCACAGGGGTGTATCCTGAGTGTGCCCATTGAAAAGGGGGCCTGCTGGAACTAGCCTTGCTTTCCCATTTTGAAGCCTGCATTCATGCTGCCTTGAAGCTACCTGACATTGCCTGCTCTTGACAGGCCTGTCAACCCTGTAAGAATGCTTCACGGAAAAGTATGAGTCTGTTCTGTCTGAACCAGATGCTTCCGTGGCTGCAGTTGTGGTCCGCCTGACAAGCTCTAGAGCTAAAGGGAATCTCAACGTGAAAACTTGCCTCCAGGTTAGGCCCCTAGTAGCCGTGCAGAAGGGAAGCGCGCAGCTGTTTCCATGAGTTCTTAGTCGCTTATATGCTTGATGTGAAAGGAAGTACACTTTTGAGGACTCCTAGGCCTCTCGGGTATGCATCACTTTCCCTCCAAGTTCACTGAGTACCTCCAGACCCCCGTGGGCCGGCTGAGCCACTTCGAGACCCGTTGGTTGATCCCTCGGAGGCCCTGTGTGCCGGCCGAGTGATGGGCAACACACTGTACGTTCCTTGAGGAGAGCTACATGTCCAGAGTCCTGGAACAGCCTCAGGACAACATTTCCGGTGAGTCCGACTTTGTCATGGCCCTTGTTTGAGCTGCCATGAGAAAACAGTGTGCTTTGAATACTTCGAGGACCTCGTACCCGAAGTCCCTCTGCTCGAGGAGAAAGTCAGCATCTTACCGTGTGGTATCGCTAACGGCACACCCAGCATGAACAGATGCCTGGAAGTAAGGCCCTGACCTGCCGTGCAGAAGCGGAGGCGTGCAGCAGTTTCCATGAGGCGGTGGCCTCTGCTCTGGGTAACTTCCACGGCAGCACAGTTTCCTGGACACCTAGGAGGCTAGCGTGGGCACCCTGCTCCCGGCAGGAACCCTGAGTACCCCCAGGCCCACCTGGGTCTGCTAAGCAACATCCGGGCCCGTAGCCCTTTAGAGCCCCTCTGTGTATGCCGAGCGTAGGGAAACGCACTGCACTCTCTTTGGGAGCAGCTTAATTTCCTCAGCACTCGCACACGTTCACGAACACCGTTGTGGCACGTCCCTCATGGCGTCGAAGTCTGACGCATTGCCCTGGTCTGAGCTGAACTCAGAGTAACCCTCGGCTTCGCATTCCATCTAGGAGCTCCTGCCTGAAGTCACCGTGCCTCCCAGAGATAGTCGGCATGCGTTCTTACTGCCATTTAAGACAGTCCTGCTCTTCCTGTGACACTGCAGGCTTTGGAATAGCCACAAGCCCAGAGGAGCAGCTGCGGCGTTCCTTGGTTGAGGCAGTTCGCTTGATGCAGAACACCCTACTTCGAGAAGTTGATTCAGGGGAGGATACACAGGGTAACCTGTGTGTCTTTAGACTTGGTAGAAACCACAGGGGTGTATCCTGAGTGTGCCCATGGAAACGGGGGCCTGCTGGAACTAGCCTTGCTTTCCCATTTGAAGGATGCATTCATGCTGCCTTGAAGCTACCTGACATTCCCTGCTCTTGACAGGTCTGTCAACCCTATAAGAATGCTTCGGGGAAAATTATGAGTCTGTTCTGTCTAAACCAGGTGCTTCCGTGGCCGCGGTTGTGTTCCGCCTGTTAAGCTGTAGAGCTAAAGGGAATCTCAACGTGAAAACTTGCCTCCAGGTTAGGCCCCTAGTAGCCGTGCAGAAAGGGAAGCGGGCAGCTGTTTCCATGAGTTCTTAGTCGCTTATATGCTTGATGAGAAAGCAAGTACACTTTGGAGGACTCCTAGGCCTCTCGGGTATGCATCACTTTCCCTCCAAGTTCACTGAGTACCTCCAGACACCCGTGGGCCGGCTGAGCCACTTCGAGACCCGTTGGTTGATCCCTCGGAGGCCCTGTGCGTGCCGAGTGATGGGCAACACACTGTACGTTCCTTGAGGAGAGCTACATTTCCAGAGACCTCGAACAGCCTCAGGACAACATTTCTGGTGAGTCCGACTTTGTCATGGCCCTGTGTGAGCTGCCATGAGAAAAGAGTGTGCTTTGAAAACTTCGAGGACCTCGTACCCGAAGTCACTCTGCCTGAGGAGAAAGTCAGCATCTCACCATGCGGTGTCGCTAACGACACACCCAGCATGAACAGATGCCTGGAAGTAAGGCCCTGACCTGCCGTGCAGAAGCGGAGGCCTGCAGCAGTTTTCGTGAGGCGGTGGCCTCTGCTCTGGGTAACTTCCACGGCAGCACAGTTTTCTGGACACCTAGGAGGCTAGCGTGGGCACCCTGCTCCCGGCAGGAACACAGTACCCCCAGCCCACCTGGGTCTGCTAAGCAACATCCGGGCCCGTAGCCCTTTAGAGCCCCTCTGTGTATGCCGAGCGTAGGGAAACGCACTGCACTCTCTTTGGGAGCAGCTTAATTTCCTCAGCACTCGCACACGTTCACGAACACCGTTGTGGCACGTCCCTCATGGCGTCGAAGTGTGACGCATTGCCCTGGTCTGAGCTGAACTCAGAGTAACCCTCGGCTTCGCATTCCATCTAGGAGCTCCTGCCTGAAGTCACCGTGCCTCCCAGAGATAGTCGGCATGCGTTCTTACTGCCATTTAAGTAAGTCCTGCTCTTCCTGTGACACTGCAGGCTTTGGAATAGCCACAAGCCCAGAGGAGCAGCTGCGGCCTTCCTTGGTTGAGGCAGTTCGCTTGATGCAGAACACTCTACTTCGAGAAGTTGATTCAGGGGAGGATACACAGGGTAACCTGTGTGTCTTTAGACTTGGTAGAAACCACAGGGGTGTATGCTGAGTGTGCCCATGGAAACAGGGGCCTGCTGGAACTAGCCTTGCTTTCCCATTTGAAGGATGCTTTCTTTCATGCTGCCTTGAAGCTACCTGACATTCCCTGCTCTTGACAGGTCTGTCAACCCTGTAAGAATGTTACGGGGAAAATTATGAGTCTGTTCTGTCTAAACCAGGTGCTTCCCTGGCCGCGGTTGTGGTCCGCCTGACAAGCTCTAGAGCTAAAGGGAATCTCAACGTGAAAACTTGCCTCCAGGTTAGGCCCCTCGTAGCCGTGCAGAAAGGGAAGCGGGCAGCTGTTTCCGTGAGTTCTTAGTCGCTTATATGCTTGATGTGAAAGCAAGTACACTTTGGAGGACTCCTAGGCCTCTCGGGTATGCATCACTTTCCCTCCAAGTTCACTGAGTACCTCCAGACCCCCGTGGGCCGGCTGAGCCACTTCGAGACCCATTGGCTGATGCCTCGGAGGCCCTCTGTGCCGGTCGAGAGATGGGCAACACACTGTACGTTCCTTGAGGAGCGCTACATGTCCAGAGTCCTGGAACAGCCTCAGGACAACATTTCCGGTGAGTCCGACTTTGTCATGGCCCTTGTGTGAGCTGCCAAGAGAAAAGAGTGTGCTTTGAATACTTCGAGGACCCCGTACCCGAAGTCACTCTGCCTGAGGAGAAAGTCAGCATCTCACCATGCGGTGTCGCTAACGGCACACCCAGCATGAACAGATGCCTGGAAGTAAGGCCCTGACCTGCCGTGCAGAAGCGGAGACGTGCAGCAGTTTCCGTGAGGCGGTGGCCTCTGCTCTGGGTAACTTCCACGGCAGCACTGTTTCCTGGACACCTAGGAGGCTAGCGTGGGCACCCTGCTCCCGGCAGGAACACTGAATACCCCCAGGCCTACCTGAGTCTGCTAAGCAACATCCAGGCCCGTAGCCCTTTAGAGCCCCTCTGTGTATGCCGAGCGTAGGGAAACGCACTGCACTCCATTTGGGAGCAGCTTAATTTCCTCAGCACTCGCACACGTTCACGAACACCGTTGTGGCACGTCCCTCATGGCGTCGAAGTCTGACGCATTGCCCTGGTCTGAGCTGAACTCAGAGTAACCCTCGGCTTCGCATTCCATCTAGGAGCTCCTGCCTGAAGTCACCGTGCCTCCCAGAGATAGTCGGCGTGCGTTCTTACTGCCATTTAAGTAAGTCCTGCTCTTCCTGTGACACTGCAGGCTTTAGAATAGCCTCAGGCCCAGAGGAGCAGCTGCGGCGTTCCTTGGTTGAGGCAGTTCGCTTGATGCAGAACACCCTACTTCGAGAAGTTGATTCAGGGGAGGAAACACAGGGTAACCTGTGTGTCTTTAGACTTGGTAGAAACCACAGGGTGTATGCTGCGTTTGCCCATGGAAACAGGGGCCTGCTGGAACTAGCCTTGCTTTCCCATTTTGAAGGCTGCATTCATGCTGCCTTGAAGCTACCTGACATTCCCTGCTCTTGACAGGCCTGAAAACCCTGTAAGAATGCTTCGGGGAAAATTATGAGTCTGTTCTGTCTAAACCAGGTGCTTCCGTGGCCGCGGTTGTGGTCCGCCTGACAAGCTCTAGAGCTAAAGGGAATCTCAACGTGAAAACTTGCCTCCAGGTTAGGCCCCTAGTAGCCGTGCAGAAGGGAAGCGCGCAGCTGTTTCCATGAGTTCTTAGTCGCTTATATGCTTGATGTGAAAGGAAGTACACTTTGGAGGACTCCTAGGCCTCTCGGGTATGCATCACTTTCCCTCCAAGTTCACTGAGTACCTCCAGACCCCCGTGGGCCGGCTGAGCCACTTCGAGACCCGTTGTTTGATCCCTCGGAGTCCCTCTGTGCCGGCCGAGAGATGGGCAACACACTGTACGTTCCTTGAGGAGCGCTACATGTCCAGAGTCCTGGAACAGCCTCAGGACAACATTTCCGGTGAGTCCGACTTTGTCATGGCCCTGTGTGAGCTGCCATGAGAAAAGAGTGTGCTTTGAATACTTCGAGGACCTCGTGCCCGAAATGACTCTGCCTGAGGAGAAAGTCAGCATCTCATCATGCGGTGTCGCTAACGGCACACCCAGCATGAACAGATTCCTGGAAGTAAGGCCCTGACCTGCCGTGCAGAAGCGGAGGCGTGCAGCAGTTTCCGTGAGGCGGTGACCTCTGCTCTGGGTAACTTCCACGGCAGCACAGTTTTCTGGACACCTAGGAGGCAAGCGTGGGCACCCTGCTCCCGGCAGGAACCCTGAGTACCCCCAGGCCCACCTGGGTCTGCTAAGCAACATCCGGGACCGTAGCCCTTAAGAGCCCCTCTGTGTATGCCGAGCGTAGGGAAACGCACTGCACTCTCTTTGGGAGCAGCTTAATTTCCTCAGCACTGGCACACGTTCACGAACACCATTGTGACACGTCCCTCATGGTGTCGAAGTCTGACGCATTGCCCTGGTCTGAGCTGAACTCAGAGTAACCCTCGACTTCGCATTCCAACTAGGAGCTCCTGCCTGAAGTCACCGTGCCTCCCAGAGATAGTCGGCGTGCGTCCTTCCTGCCATTTAAGACAGTCCTGCTCTTCCTGTGACACTGCAGGCTTTGGAATAGCCACAAGCCCAGAGGAGCAGCTGCGGCGTTCCTTGGTTGAGGCAGTTCGCTTGATGCAGAACACCCTACTTCGAGAAGTTGATTCAGGGGAGGAAACACAGGGTAACCTGTGTGTCTTTAGACTTGGTAGAAACCACAGGGGTGTATGCTGAGTGTGCCCATGGAAACGGGGGCCTGCTGGAACTAGCCTTGCTTTCCCATTTGAAGGATGCTTTCTTTCATGCTGCCTTGAAGCTACCTGACATTCCCTGCTCTTGACAGGTCTGTCAACCCTGTAAGAATGCTACGGGGAAAATTATGAGTCTGTTCTGTCTAAACCAGGTGCTTCCCTGGCCGCGGTTGTGGTCTGCCTGATAAGCTCTAGAGCTAAAGGGAATCTCAACGTGAAAACTTGCCTCCAGGTTAGGCCCCTAGTAGCCGTGCAGAAAGGGAAGCGGGCAGCTGTTTCCGTGAGTTCTTAGTCGCTTATATGCTTGATGTGAAAGCAGGTACTCTTTTGAGGACTCCTAGGCCTCTCGGGTATGCATCACTTTCCCTCCAAGGTCACTGAGTACCTCCAGACCCCCGTGGGCCGGCTGAGCCACTTCGAGACCCGTTGGCTGATGCCTCGGAGGCCCTCTGTGCCGGTCGAGAGATGGGCAACACACTGTACGTTCCTTGAGGAGCGCTACATGTCCAGAGTCCTGGAACAGCCTCAGGACAACATTTCCGGTGAGTCCGACTTTGTCATGGCCCTTGTGTGAGCTGCCATGAGAAAAGAGTGTACTTTGAATACTTCGAGGACCCCGTACCCGAAGTCACTCTGCCTGAGGAGAAAGTCAGCATCTCACCATGCGGTGTCGCTAACGGCACACCCAGCATGAACAGATGCCTGGAAGTAAGGCCCTGACCTGCCGTGCAGAAGCGGAGGCCTGCAGCAGTTTTCGTGAGGCGGTGGCCTCTGCTCTGGGTAACTTCCACGGCAGCACAGTTTTCTGGACACCTAGGAGGCTAGCGTGGGCACCCTGCTCCCGGCAGGAACACAGTACCCCCAGCCCACCTGGGTCTGCTAAGTAACATCCGGGCCCGTAGCCCTTTAGAGCCCCTCTGTGTATGCCGAGCGTAGGGAAACGCACTGCACTCTCTTTGGGAGCAGCTTAATTTCCTCAGCACTCGCACACGTTCACGAACACCGTTGTGGCACGTCCTTATTGGCGTCGAAGTCTGACGCATTGCCCGAGTCTGAGCTGAACTCAGAGTAACCCTCGACTTCGCATTCCATCTAGGAGCTCCTGCCTGAAGTCACAGTGCCTCCCAGAGATAGTCGGCGTGCGTTCTTCCTGCCATTTAAGACAGTCCTGCTCTTCCTGTGACACTGCAGGCTTTGGAATAGCCACAGGCCCAGAGGAGCAGCTGCGGCGTTCCTTGGTTGAGGCAGTTCGCTTGATGCAGAACACCCTACTTCGAGAAGTTGATTCAGGGGAGGAAACACAGGGTAACCTGTGTGTCTTTAGACTTGTTAGAAACCACAGGGGTGTATCCTGAGTGTGCCCATTGAAAAGGGGGCCTGCTGGAACTAGCCTTGCTTTCCCATTTTGAAGCCTGCATTCATGCTGCCTTGAAGCTACCTGACATTGCCTGCTCTTGACAGGCCTGTCAACCCTGTAAGAATGCTTCACGGAAAAGTATGAGTCTGTTCTGTCTGAACCAGATGCTTCCGTGGCTGCAGTTGTGGTCCGCCTGACAAGCTCTAGAGCTAAAGGGAATCTCAACGTGAAAACTTGCCTCCAGGTTAGGCCCCTAGTAGCCGTGCAGAAGGGAAGCGCGCAGCTGTTTCCATGAGTTCTTAGTCGCTTATATGCTTGATGTGAAAGGAAGTACACTTTTGAGGACTCCTAGGCCTCTCGGGTATGCATCACTTTCCCTCCAAGTTCACTGAGTACCTCCAGACCCCCGTGGGCCGGCTGAGCCACTTCGAGACCCGTTGGTTGATCCCTCGGAGGCCCTGTGTGCCGGCCGAGTGATGGGCAACACACTGTACGTTCCTTGAGGAGAGCTACATGTCCAGAGTCCTGGAACAGCCTCAGGACAACATTTCCGGTGAGTCCGACTTTGTCATGGCCCTTGTTTGAGCTGCCATGAGAAAACAGTGTGCTTTGAATACTTCGAGGACCTCGTACCCGAAGTCCCTCTGCTCGAGGAGAAAGTCAGCATCTTACCGTGTGGTATCGCTAACGGCACACCCAGCATGAACAGATGCCTGGAAGTAAGGCCCTGACCTGCCGTGCAGAAGCGGAGGCGTGCAGCAGTTTCCATGAGGCGGTGGCCTCTGCTCTGGGTAACTTCCACGGCAGCACAGTTTCCTGGACACCTAGGAGGCTAGCGTGGGCACCCTGCTCCCGGCAGGAACCCTGAGTACCCCCAGGCCCACCTGGGTCTGCTAAGCAACATCCGGGCCCGTAGCCATTTAGAGCCCCTCTGTGTATGCCGAGCGTAGGGAAACGCACTGCACTCTCTTTGGGAGCAGCTTAATTTCCTCAGCACTCGCACACGTTCACGAACACCGTTGTGGCACGTCCCTCATGGCGTCGAAGTCTGACGCATTGCCCTGGTCTGAGCTGAACTCAGAGTAACCCTCGGCTTCGCATTCCATCTAGGAGCTCCTGCCTGAAGTCACCGTGCCTCCCAGAGATAGTCGGCATGCGTTCTTACTACCATTTAAGACAGTCCTGCTCTTCCTGTGACACTGCAGGCTTTGGAATAGCCACAAGCCCAGAGGAGCAGCTGCGGCGTTCCTTTGTTGAGGCAGTTCGCTTGATGCAGAACACCCTACTTCGAGAAGTTGATTCAGGGGAGGATACACAGGGTAACCTGTGTGTCTTTAGACTTGGTAGAAACCACAGGGGTGTATCCTGAGTGTGCCCATGGAAACGGGGGCCTGCTGGAACTAGCCTTGCTTTCCCATTTGAAGGATGCATTCATGCTGCCTTGAAGCTACCTGACATTCCCTGCTCTTGACAGGTCTGTCAACCCTATAAGAATGCTTCGGGGAAAATTATGAGTCTGTTCTGTCTAAACCAGGTGCTTCCGTGGCCGCGGTTGTGTTCCGCCTGTTAAGCTGTAGAGCTAAAGGGAATCTCAACGTGAAAACTTGCCTCCAGGTTAGGCCCCTCGTAGCCGTGCAGAAAGGGAAGCGGGCAGCTGTTTCCATGAGTTCTTAGTCGCTTATATGCTTGATGAGAAAGCAAGTACACTTTGGAGGACTCCTAGGCCTCTCGGGTATGCATCACTTTCCCTCCAAGTTCACTGAGTACCTCCAGACACCCGTGGGCCGGCTGAGCCACTTCGAGACCCGTTGGTTGATCCCTCGGAGGCCCTGTGCGTGCCGAGTGATGGGCAACACACTGTACGTTCCTTGAGGAGAGCTACATTTCCAGAGACCTCGAACAGCCTCAGGACAACATTTCTGGTGAGTCCGACTTTGTCATGGCCCTGTGTGAGCTGCCATGAGAAAAGAGTGTGCTTTGAAAACTTCGAGGACCTCGTACCCGAAGTCACTCTGCCTGAGGAGAAAGTCAGCATCTCACCATGCGGTGTCGCTAACGGCACACCCAGCATGAACAGATGCCTGGAAGTAAGGCCCTGACCTGCCGTGCAGAAGCGGAGGCCTGCAGCAGTTTTCGTGAGGCGGTGGCCTCTGCTCTGGGTAACTTCCACGGCAGCACAGTTTTCTGGACACCTAGGAGGCTAGCGTGGGCACCCTGCTCCCGGCAGGAACACAGTACCCCCAGCCCACCTGGGTCTGCTAAGCAACATCCGGGCCCGTAGCCCTTTAGAGCCCCTCTGTGTATGCCGAGCGTAGGGAAACGCACTGCACTCTCTTTGGGAGCAGCTTAATTTCCTCAGCACTCGCACACGTTCACGAACACCGTTGTGGCACGTCCCTCATGGCGTCGAAGTGTGACGCATTGCCCTGGTCTGAGCTGAACTCAGAGTAACCCTCGGCTTCGCATTCCATCTAGGAGCTCCTGCCCGAAGTCACCGTGCCTCCCAGAGATAGTCGGCATGCGTTCTTACTGCCATTTAAGTAAGTCCTGCTCTTCCTGTGACACTGCAGGCTTTGGAATAGCCACAAGCCCAGAGGAGCAGCTGCGGCCTTCCTTGGTTGAGGCAGTTCGCTTGATGCAGAACACTCTACTTCGAGAAGTTGATTCAGGGGAGGATACACAGGGTAACCTGTGTGTCTTTAGACTTGGTAGAAACCACAGGGGTGTATGCTGAGTGTGCCCATGGAAACAGGGGCCTGCTGGAACTAGCCTTGCTTTCCCATTTGAAGGATGCTTTCTTTCATGCTGCCTTGAAGCTACCTGACATTCCCTGCTCTTGACAGGTCTGTCAACCCTGTAAGAATGTTACGGGGAAAATTATGAGTCTGTTCTGTCTAAACCAGGTGCTTCCCTGGCCGCGGTTGTGGTCCGCCTGACAAGCTCTAGAGCTAAAGGGAATCTCAACGTGAAAACTTGCCTCCAGGTTAGGCCCCTCGTAGCCGTGCAGAAAGGGAAGCGGGCAGCTGTTTCCGTGAGTTCTTAGTCGCTTATATGCTTGATGTGAAAGCAAGTACACTTTGGAGGACTCCTAGGCCTCTCGGGTATGCATCACTTTCCCTCCAAGTTCACTGAGTACCTCCAGAACCCCGTGGGCCGGCTGAGCCACTTCGAGACCCATTGGCTGATGCCTCGGAGGCCCTCTGTGCCGGTCGAGAGATGGGCAACACACTGTACGTTCCTTGAGGAGCGCTACATGTCCAGAGTCCTGGAACAGCCTCAGGACAACATTTCCGGTGAGTCCGACTTTGTCATGGCCCTTGTGTGAGCTGCCAAGAGAAAAGAGTGTGCTTTGAATACTTCGAGGACCCCGTACCCGAAGTCACTCTGCCTGAGGAGAAAGTCAGCATCTCACCATGCGGTGTCGCTAACGGCACACCCAGCATGAACAGATGCCTGGAAGTAAGGCCCTGACCTGCCGTGCAGAAGCGGAGACGTGCAGCAGTTTCCGTGAGGCGGTGGCCTCTGCTCTGGGTAACTTCCACGGCAGCACTGTTTCCTGGACACCTAGGAGGCTAGCGTGGGCACCCTGCTCCCGGCAGGAACACTGAATACCCACAGGCCTACCTGAGTCTGCTAAGCAACATCCAGGCCCGTAGCCCTTTAGAGCCCCTCTGTGTATGCCGAGCGTAGGGAAACGCACTGCACTCCATTTGGGAGCAGCTTAATTTCCTCAGCACTCGCACACGTTCACGAACACCGTTGTGGCACGTCCCTCATGGCGTCGAAGTCTGACGCATTGCCCTGGTCTGAGCTGAACTCAGAGTAACCCTCGGCTTCGCATTCCATCTAGGAGCTCCTGCCTGAAGTCACCGTGCCTCCCAGAGATAGTCGGCGTGCGTTCTTACTGCCATTTAAGTAAGTCCTGCTCTTCCTGTGACACTGCAGGCTTTAGAATAGCCTCAGGCCCAGAGGAGCAGCTGCGGCGTTCCTTGGTTGAGGCAGTTCGCTTGATGCAGAACACCCTACTTCGAGAAGTTGATTCAGGGGAGGAAACACAGGGTAACCTGTGTGTCTTTAGACTTGGTAGAAACCACAGGGTGTATGCTGCGTTTGCCCATGGAAACAGGGGCCTGCTGGAACTAGCCTTGCTTTCCCATTTTGAAGGCTGCATTCATGCTGCCTTGAAGCTACCTGACATTCCCTGCTCTTGACAGGCCTGAAAACCCTGTAAGAATGCTTCGGGGAAAATTATGAGTCTGTTCTGTCTAAACCAGGTGCTTCCGTGGCCGCGGTTGTGGTCCGCCTGACAAGCTCTAGAGCTAAAGGGAATCTCAACGTGAAAACTTGCCTCCAGGTTAGGCCCCTAGTAGCCGTGCAGAAGGGAAGCGCGCAGCTGTTTCCATGAGTTCTTAGTCGCTTATATGCTTGATGTGAAAGGAAGTACACTTTGGAGGACTCCTAGGCCTCTCGGGTATGCATCACTTTCCCTCCAAGTTCACTGAGTACCTCCAGACCCCCGTGGGCCGGCTGAGCCACTTCGAGACCCGTTGTTTGATCCCTCGGAGTCCCTCTGTGCCGGCCGAGAGATGGGCAACACACTGTACGTTCCTTGAGGAGCGCTACATGTCCAGAGTCCTGGAACAGCCTCAGGACAACATTTCCGGTGAGTCCGACTTTGTCATGGCCCTGTGTGAGCTGCCATGAGAAAAGAGTGTGCTTTGAATACTTCGAGGACCTCGTGCCCGAAATGACTCTGCCTGAGGAGAAAGTCAGCATCTCATCATGCGGTGTCGCTAACGGCACACCCAGCATGAACAGATTCCTGGAAGTAAGGCCCTGACCTGCCGTGCAGAAGCGGAGGCGTGCAGCAGTTTCCATGAGGCGGTGGCCTCTGCTCTGGGTAACTTAAACGGCAGCACAGTTTTCTGGACACCTAGGAGGCAAGCGTGGGCACCCTGCTCCCGGCAGGAACCCTGAGTACCCCCAGGCCCACCTGGGTCTGCTAAGCAACATCCGGGACCGTAGCCCTTAAGAGCCCCTCTGTGTATGCCGAGCGTAGGGAAACGCACTGCACTCTCTTTGGGAGCAGCTTAATTTCCTCAGCACTCGCACACGTTCACGAACACCATTGTGACACGTCCCTCATGGTGTCGAAGTCTGACGCATTGCCCTGGTCTGAGCTGAACTCAGAGTAACCCTCGACTTCGCATTCCAACTAGGAGCTCCTGCCTGAAGTCACCGTGCCTCCCAGAGATAGTCGGCGTGCGTCCTTCCTGCCATTTAAGACAGTCCTGCTCTTCCTGTGACACTGCAGGCTTTGGAATAGCCACAAGCCCAGAGGAGCAGCTGCGGCGTTCCTTGGTTGAGGCAGTTCGCTTGATGCAGAACACCCTACTTTGAGAAGTTGATTCAGGGGAGGAAACACAGGGTAACCTGTGTGTCTTTAGACTTGGTAGAAACCACAGGGTGTATGCTGCGTGTGCCCATGGAAACGGGGGCCTGCTGGAACTAGCCTTGCTTTCCCATTTGAAGGATGCATTCATGCTGCCTTGAAGCTACCTGACATTCCCTGCTCTTGACAGGTCTGTCAACCGTATAAGAATGCTTCGGGGGAAATTATGAGTCTGTTCTGTCTAAACCAGGTGCTTCCGTGGCCGCGGTTGTGGTCCGCCTGTTAAGCTCTAGAGCTAAAGGGAATCTCAACGTGAAAACTTGCCTCCAGGTTAGGCCCCTCGTAGCCGTGCAGAAAGGGAAGCGGGCAGCTGTTTCCATGAGTTCTTAGTCGCTTATATGCTTGATGAGAAAGCAAGTACACTTTGGAGGACTCCTAGGCCTCTCGGGTATGCATCACTTTCCCTCCAAGTTCACTGAGTACCTCCAGACACCCGTGGGCCGGCTGAGCCACTTCGAGACCCGTTGGTTGATCCCTCGGAGGCCCTGTGCGTGCCGAGTGATGGGCAACACACTGTACGTTCCTTGAGGAGAGCTACAATTCCAGAGACCTCGAACAGCCTCAGGACAACATTTCTGGTGAGTCCGACTTTGTCATGGCCCTGTGTGAGCTGCCATGAGAAAAGAGTGTGCTTTGAAAACTTCGAGGACCCCGTACCCGAAGTCACTCTGCCTGAGGAGAAAGTCAGCATCTCACCATGCGGTGTCGCTAACGGCACACCCAGCATGAACAGATGCCTGGAAGTAAGGCCCTGACCTGCCGTGCAGAAGCGGAGGCCTGCAGCAGTTTTCGTGAGGCGGTGGCCTCTGCTCTGGGTAACTTCCACGGCAGCACAGTTTTCTGGACACCTAGGAGGCTAGCGTGGGCACCCTGCTCCCGGCAGGAACACAGTACCCCCAGCCTACCTGGGTCTGCTAAGCAACATCCGGGCCCGTAGCCCTTTAGAGCCCCTCTGTGTATGCCGAGCGTAGGGAAACGCACTGCACTCTCTTTGGGAGCAGCTTAATTTCCTCAGCACTCGCACACGTTCACGAACACCGTTGTGGCACGTCCCTCATGGCGTCGAAGTCTGACGCATTGCCCTGGTCTGAGCTGAACTCAGAGTAACCCTCGGCTTCGCATTCCATCTAGGAGCTCCTGCCTGAAGTCACCGTGCCTCCCAGAGATAGTCGGCGTGCGTTCTTACTGCCATTTAAGTAAGTCCTGCTCTTCCTGTGACACTGCAGGCTTTGGAATAGCCACAGGCCCAGAGGAGCAGCTGCGGCCTTCCTTGGTTGAGGCAGTTCGCTTGATGCAGAACACTCTACTTCGAGAAGTTGATTCAGGGGAGGATACACAGGGTAACCTGTGTGTCTTTAGACTTGGTAGAAACCACAGGGGTGTATGCTGCGTGTGCCCATGGAAACAGGGGCCTGCTGGAACTAGCCTTGCTTTCCCATTTGAAAGATGCTTTCTTTCATGTTGCCTTGAAGCTACCTGACATTGCCTGCTCTTGACAGGCCTGTCAACCCTGTAAGAATGCTTCACGGAAAAGTATGAGTCTGTTCTGTCTGAACCAGATGCTTCCGTGGCTGCAGTTGTGGTCCGCCTGACAAGCTCTAGAGCTAAAGGGAATCTCAACGTGAAAACTTGCCTCCAGGTTAGGCCCCTAGTAGCCGTGCAGAAGGGAAGCACACAGCTGTTTCCATGAGTTCTTAGTCGCTTATATGCTTGATGTGAAAGGAAGTACACTTTTGAGGACTCCTAGGCCTCTCGGGTATGCATCACTTTCCCTCCAAGTTCACTGAGTACCTCCAGACCCCCGTGGGCCGGCTGAGCCACTTCGAGACCCGTTGGTTGATCCCTCGGAGGCCCTCTGTGCCGGCCGAGTGATGGGCAACACACTGTACGTTCCTTGAGGAGAGCTACATGTCCAGAGTCCTGGAACAGCCTCAGGACAACATTTCCGGTGAGTCCGACTTTGTCATGGCCCTTGTTTGAGCTGCCATGAGAAAACAGTGTGCTTTGAATACTTCGAGGACCTCATACCCGAAGTCCCTCTGCTCGAGGAGAAAGTCAGCATCTTACCGTGTGGTATCGCTAACGGCACACCCAGCATGAACAGATGCCTGGAAGTAAGGCCCTGACCTGCCGTGCAGAAGCGGAGGCGTGAAGCAGTTTCCATGAGGTGGTGGCCTCTGCTCTGGGTAACTTCCACGGCAGCACAGTTTCCTGGACACCTAGGAGGCTAGCGTGCGCACCCTGCTCCCGGCAGGAACCCTGAGTACCCCCAGGCCCACCTGGGTCTGCTAAGCAACATCCGGGCCCGTAGCCCTTTAGAGCCCCTCTGTGTATGCCGAGCGTAGGGAAACGCACTGCACTCTCTTTGGGAGCAGCTTAATTTCCTCAGCACTCGCACACGTTCACGAACACCGTTGTGGCACGTCCCTCATAGCGTCGAAGTCTGACGCATTGCCCTGGTCTGAGCTGAACTCAGAGTAACCCTCGGCTTCGCATTCCATCTAGGAGTTCCTGCCTGAAGTCACCGTGCCTCCCAGAGATAGTCGGCATGCGTTCTTACTGCCATTTAAGACAGTCCTGCTCTTCCTGTGACACTGCAGGCTTTGGAATAGCCACAAGCCCAGAGGAGCAGCTGCGGCGTTCCTTGGTTGAGGCAGTTCGCTTGATGCAGAACACCCTACTTCGAGAAGTTGATTCAGGGGAGGAAACACAGGGTAACCTGTGTGTCTTTAGACTTGGTAGAAACCACAGGGGTGTATCCTGAGTGTGCCCATGGAAACGGGGGCCTGCTGGAACTAGCCTTGCTTTCCCATTTGAAGGATGCATTCATGCTGCCTTGAAGCTACCTGACATTCCCTGCTCTTGACAGGTCTGTCAACCCTATAAGAATGCTTCGGGGAAAATTATGAGTCTGTTCTGTCTAAACCAGGTGCTTCCGTGGCCGCGGTTGTGTTCCGCCTGTTAAGCTCTAGATCTAAAGGGAATCTCAACATGAAAACTTGCCTCCAGGTTAGGCCCCTCGTAGCCGTGCAGAAAGGGAAGCGGGCAGCTGTTTCCATGAGTTCTTAGTCGCTTATATGCTTGATGAGAAAGCAAGTACACTTTGGAGGACTCCTAGGCCTCTCGGGTATGCATCACTTTCCCTCCAAGTTCACTGAGTACCTCCAGACACCCGTGGGCCGGCTGAGCCACTTCGAGACCCGTTGGTTGATCCCTCGGAGGCCCTGTGCGTGCCGAGTGATGGGCAACACACTGTACGTTCCTTGAGGAGAGCTACATTTCCAGAGACCTCGAACAGCCTCAGGACAACATTTCTGGTGAGTCCGACTTTGTCATGGCCCTGTGTGAGCTGCCATGAGAAAAGAGTGTGCTTTGAAAACTTCGAGGACCCCGTACCCGAAGTCACTCTGCCTGAGGAGAAAGTCAGCATCTCACCATGCGGTGTCGCTAACGGCACACCCAGCATGAACAGATGCCTGGAAGTAAGGCCCTGACCTGCCGTGCAGAAGCGGAGGCCTGCAGCAGTTTTCGTGAGGCGGTGGCCTCTGCTCTGGGTAACTTCCACGGCAGCACAGTTTTCTGGACACCTAGGAGGCTAGCGTGGGCACCCTGCTCCCGGCAGGAACACAGTACCCCCAGCCCACCTGGGTCTGCTAAGCAACATCCGGGCCCGTAGCCCTTTAGAGCCCCTCTGTGTATGCCGAGCGTAGGGAAACGCACTGCACTCTCTTTGGGAGCAGCTTAATTTCCTCAGCACTCGCACACGTTCACGAACACCGTTGTGGCACATCCCTCATGGCGTCGAAGTCTGACGCATTGCCCTGGTCTGAGCTAAACTCAGAGTAACCCTCGGCTTCGCATTCCATCTAGGAGCTCCTGCCTGAAGTCACCGTGCCTCCCAGAGATAGTCGGCATGCGTTCTTACTGCCATTTAAGTAAGTCTTGCTCTTCCTTTGACACTGCAGGCTTTGGAATAGCCACAAGCCCAGAGGAGCAGCTGCGGCGTTCCTTGGTTGAGGCAGTTCGCTTGATGCAGAACACTCTACTTCGAGAAGTTGATTCAGGGGAGGATACACAGGGTAACCTGTGTGTCTTTAGACTTGGTAGAAACCACAGGGGTGTATGCTGCGTGTGCCCATGGAAACGGGGGCCTGCTGGAACTAGCCTTGCTTTCCCATTTGAAGGATGCATTCATGCTGCCTTGAAGCTACCTGACATTCCCTGCTCTTGACAGGTCTGTCAACCGTATAAGAATGCTTCGGGGAAAATTATGAGTCTGTTCTGTCTAAACCAGGTGCTTCCGTGGCCGCGGTTGTGGTCCGCCTGATAAGCTCTAGAGCTAAAGGGAATCTCAACGTGAAAACTTGCCTCCAGGTTAGGCCCCTCGTAGCCGTGCAGAAAGGGAAGCAGGCAGCTGTTTCCATGAGTTCTTAGTCGCTTATATGCTTGATGAGAAAGCAAGTACACTTTGGAGGACTCCTAGGCCTCTCGGGTATGCATCACTTTCCCTCCAAGTTCACTGAGTACCTCCAGACACCCGTGGGCCGGCTGAGCCACTTCGAGACCCGTTGGTTGATCCCTCGGAGGCCCTGTGCGTGCCGAGTGATGGGCAACACACTGTACGTTCCTTGAGGAGAGCTACAATTCCAGAGACCTCGAACAGCCTCAGGACAACATTTCTGGTGAGTCCGACTTTGTCATGGCCCTGTGTGAGCTGCCATGAGAAAAGAGTGTGCTTTGAAAACTTCGAGGACCCCGTACCCGAAGTCACTCTGCCTGAGGAGAAAGTCAGCATCTCACCATGCGGTGTCGCTAACGGCACACCCAGCATGAACAGATGCCTGGAAGTAAGGCCCTGACCTGCCGTGCAGAAGCGGAGGCCTGCAGCAGTTTTCGTGAGGCGGTGGCCTCTGCTCTGGGTAACTTCCACGGCAGCACAGTTTTCTGGACACCTAGGAGGCTAGCGTGGGCACCCTGCTCCCGGCAGGAACACAGTACCCCCAGCCTACCTGGGTCTGCTAAGCAACATCCGGGCCCGTAGCCCTTTAGAGCCCCTCTGTGTATGCCGAGCGTAGGGAAACGCACTGCACTCTCTTTGGGAGCAGCTTAATTTCCTCAGCACTCGCACACGTTCACGAACACCGTTGTGGCACGTCCCTCATGGCGTCGAAGTCTGACGCATTGCCCTGGTCTGAGCTGAACTCAGAGTAACCCTCGGCTTCGCATTCCATCTAGGAGCTCCTGCCTGAAGTCACCGTGCCTCCCAGAGATAGTCGGCGTGCGTTCTTACTGCCATTTAAGTAAGTCCTGCTCTTCCTGTGACACTGCAGGCTTTGGAATAGCCACAGGCCCAGAGGAGCAGCTGCGGCCTTCCTTGGTTGAGGCAGTTCGCTTGATGCAGAACACTCTACTTCGAGAAGTTGATTCAGGGGAGGATACACAGGGTAACCTGTGTGTCTTTAGACTTGGTAGAAACCACAGGGGTGTATGCTGCGTGTGCCCATGGAAACAGGGGCCTGCTGGAACTAGCCTTGCTTTCCCATTTGAAAGATGCTTTCTTTCATGTTGCCTTGAAGCTACCTGACATTGCCTGCTCTTGACAGGCCTGTCAACCCTGTAAGAATGCTTCACGGAAAAGTATGAGTCTGTTCTGTCTGAACCAGATGCTTCCGTGGCTGCAGTTGTGGTCCGCCTGACAAGCTCTAGAGCTAAAGGGAATCTCAACGTGAAAACTTGCCTCCAGGTTAGGCCCCTAGTAGCCGTGCAGAAGGGAAGCACGCAGCTGTTTCCATGAGTTCTTAGTCGCTTATATGCTTGATGTGAAAGGAAGTACACTTTTGAGGACTCCTAGGCCTCTCGGGTATGCATCACTTTCCCTCCAAGTTCACTGAGTACCTCCAGACCCCCGTGGGCCGGCTGAGCCACTTCGAGACCCGTTGGTTGATCCCTCGGAGGCCCTCTGTGCCGGCCGAGTGATGGGCAACACACTGTACGTTCCTTGAGGAGAGCTACATGTCCAGAGTCCTGGAACAGCCTCAGGACAACATTTCCGGTGAGTCCGACTTTGTCATGGCCCGTGTTTGAGCTGCCATGAGAAAACAGTGTGCTTTGAATACTTCGAGGACCTCGTACCCGAAGTCCCTCTGCTCGAGGAGAAAGTCAGCATCTTACCGTGTGGTATCGCTAACGGCACACCCAGCATGAACAGATGCCTGGAAGTAAGGCCCTGACCTGCCGTGCAGAAGCGGAGGCGTGCAGCATTTTGCATGAGGCGGTGGCCTCTGCTCTGGGTAACTTCCACGGCAGCACAGTTTCCTGGACACCTAGGAGGCTAGAGTGCGCACCCTGCTCCCGGCAGGAACCCTGAGTACCCCCAGGCCCACCTGGGTCTGCTAAGCAACATCCGGGCCCGTAGCCCTTTAGAGCCCCTCTGTGTATGCCGAGCGTAGGGAAACGCACTGCACTCTCTTTGGGAGCAGCTTAATTTCCTCAGCACTCACACACGTTCACGAACACCGTTGTGGCACGTCCCTCATGGCGTCGAAGTCTGACGCATTGCCCTGGTCTGAGCTGAACTCAGGGTAACCCTCGGCTTCGCATTCCATCTAGGAGCTCCTGCCTGAAGTCACCGTGCCTCCCAGAGATAGTCGGCATGCGTTCTTACTGCCATTTAAGACAGTCCTGCTCTTCCTGTGACACTGCAGGCTTTGGAATAGCCACAGGCCCAGAGGAGCAGCTGCGGCCTTCCTTGGTTGAGGCAGTTCGCTTGATGCAGAACACCCTACTTCGAGAAGTTGATTCAGGGGAGGAAACACAGGGTAACCTGTGTGTCTTTAGACTTGGTAGAAACCACAGGGGTGTATGCTGAGTGTGCCCATGGAAACGGGGGCCTGCTGGAACTAGCCTTGCTTTCCCATTTGAAGGATGCATTCATGCTGCCTTGAAGCTACCTGACATTCCCTGCTCTTGACAGGTCTGTCAACCGTATAAGAATGCTTCGGGGAAAATTATGAGTCTGTTCTGTCTAAACCAGGTGCTTCCGTGGCCGCGGTTGTGGTCCGCCTGATAAGCTCTAGAGCTAAAGGGAATCTCAACGTGAAAACTTGCCTCCAGGTTAGGCCCCTCGTAGCCGTGCAGAAAGGGAAGCGGGCAGCTGTTTCCATGAGTTCTTAGTCGCTTATATGCTTGATGAGAAAGCAAGTACACTTTGGAGGACTCCTAGGCCTCTCGGGTATGCATCACTTTCCCTCCAAGTTCACTGAGTACCTCCAGACACCCGTGGGCTGTCTGAGCCACTTCGAGACCCGTTGGTTGATCCCTCGGAGGCCCTGTGCGTGCCGAGTGATGGGCAACACACTGTACGTTCCTTGAGGAGAGCTACAATTCCAGAGACCTCGAACAGCCTCAGGACAACATTTCCGGTGAGTCCGACTTTGTCATGGCCCTGTGTGAGCTGCCATGAGAAAAGAGTGTGCTTTGAAAACTTCGAGGACCTCGTACCCGAAGTCACTCTGCCTGAGGAGAAAGTCAGCATCTCACCATGCGGTGTCGCTAACGGCACACCCAGCATGAACAGATGCCTGGAAGTAAGGCCCTGACCTGCCGTGCAGAAGCAGAGACGTGCAGCAGTTTCCGTGAGGCGGTGGCCTCTACTCTGGGTAACTTCCACGGCAGCACTGTTTCCTGGACACCTAGGAGGCTAGCGTGGGCACCCTGCTCCCGGCAGGAACCCTGAGTACCCCCAGGCCCACCTGGGTCTGCTAAGCAACATCCGGGACCGTAGCCCTTAAGAGCCCCTCTGTGTATGCCGAGCGTAGGGAAACGCACTGCAGTCTCTTTGGGAGCAGCTTAATTTCCTCAGCACTCGCACACGTTCACGAACACCGTTGTGGCACGTCCCTCATGGTGTCGAAGTCTGACGCAATGCCCTGGTCTGAGGTGAACTCAGGGTAACCCTCGGCTTCGCATTCCATCTAGGAGCTCCTGCCTGAAGTCACCGTGCCTCCCAGAGATAGTGTGCGTGCATTCGTACTGCCATTTAAGTAAGTCCTGCTCTTCCTGTGACACTACAGGCTTTTGGATAGCCACAGGCCCAGAGGAGCAGCTGCGGCGTTCCTTGGTTGAGGCAGTTCGCTTGATGCAGAACACCCTACTTCGAGAAGTTGATTCAGGGGAGGAAACACAGGGTAACCTGTGTGTCTTTAGACTTGGTAGAAACCACAGGGTGTATGCTGCGTGTGCCCATGGAAACAGGGGCCTGCTGGAACTAGCCTTGCTTTCCCATTTTGAAGGCTGCATTCATGCTGCCTTGAAGCTACCTGACATTCCCTGCTCTTGACAGGCCTGTCAACCCTGTAAGAATGCTTCACGGAAAAGTATGTCTGTTCTGTCTGAACCAGATGCTTCCGTGGCTGCAGTTGTGGTCCGCCTGACAAGCTCTAGAGCTAAAGGGAATCTCAACGTGAAAACTTGCCTCCAGGTTAGGACCCTAGTAGCCGTGCAGAAAGGGAGGTAGGCAGCTGTTTCCATGAGTTCTTATTCGCTTATATGCTTTATGTGAAAGCAAGTACACTTTGGAGGACTCCTTGGCCTCTCGGGTATGCATCACTTTCCCTCCAAGTTCACTGAGTACCTCCAGACCCCCGTGGGCCGGCTGAGCCACTTCGAGACCCGTTGTTTGATCCCTCGGAGTCCCTCTGTGCCGGCCGAGAGATGGGCAACACACTGTACGTTCCTTGAGGAGAGCTACATGTCCAGAGTCCTGGAACAGCCTCAGGACAACATTTCCGGTGAGTCCAACTTTGTCATGGCCCTGTGTGAGCTGCCATGAGAAAAGAGTGTGCTTTGAATACTTCGAGGACCTCGTGCCCGAAGTGACTCTGCCTGAGGAGAAAGTCAGCATCTCATCATGCGGTGTCGCTAACGGCACACCCAGCATGAACAGATGCCTGGAAGTAAGGCCCTGACCTGCCGTGCAGAAGCGGAGGCGTGCAGCAGTTTCCGTGAGGCGGTGACCTCTGCTCTGGGTAACTTCCACGGCAGCACAGTTTCCTGGACACCTAGGAGGCTAGCGTGGGCACCCTGCTCCCGGCAGGAACCCTGAGTACCCCCAGGCCCACCTGGGTCTGCTAAGCAACATCCGGGACCGTAGCCCTTAAGAGCCCCTCTGTGTATGCCGAGCGTAGGGAAACGCACTGCACTCTCTTTGGGAGCAGCTTAATTTCCTCAGCACTCGCACACGTTCACGAACACCATTGTGGCACGTCCCTCATGGTGTCGAAGTCTGACGCATTGCCCTGGTCTGAGCTGAACTCAGAGTAACCCTCGACTTCGCATTCCAACTAGGAGCTCCTGCCTGAAGTCACCGTGCCTCCCAGAGATAGTCGGCGTGCGTCCTTCCTGCCATTTAAGACAGTCCTGCTCTTCCTGTGACACTGCAGGCTTTGGAATAGCCACAAGCCCAGAGGAGCAGCTGCGGCGTTCCTTGGTTGAGGCAGTTCGCTTGATGCAGAACACCCTACTTCGAGAAGTTGATTCAGGGGAGGATACACAGGGTAACCTGTGTGTCTTTAGACTTGGTAGAAACCACAGGGGTGTATGCTGAGTGTGCCCATGGAAACGGGGGCCTGCTGGAACTAGCCTTGCTTTCCCATTTGAAGGATGCTTTCTTTCATGCTGCCTTGAAGCTACCTGACATTCCCTGCTCTTGACAGGTCTGTCAACCCTGTAAGAATGCTACGGGGAAAATTATGAGTCTGTTCTGTCTAAACCAGGTGCTTCTGCGGCCCCGGTTGTGGTCCGCCTGACAACCAGTAGAGCTATAGGGAATCTCAAAGTGAAAACTTGCCTCCATGTTAGGCCCCTTGTAGCCGTGCAGAAAGGGAAGCGGGCAGCTGTTTCCATGAGTTCTTAGTCGCTTATATGCTTGATGAGAAAGCAAGTACACTTTTGAGGACTCCTAGGCCTCTCGGGTATGCATCACTTTCCCTCCAAGTTCACTGAGTACCTCCAGACCCCGTGGGCCGGCTGAGCCACTTCGAGACCCGTTGGCTGATGCCTCGGAGGCCCTCTGTGCCGGTCGAGAGATGGGCAACACCGTGTACGTTCC
Organism: Orcinus orca; assembly: GCF_937001465.1. Lineage (NCBI taxonomy): Eukaryota > Metazoa > Chordata > Mammalia > Artiodactyla > Delphinidae > Orcinus > Orcinus orca. Next base: position 37,894,363 of record NC_064575.1, on the reverse strand, counting down.
TTGAGGAGAGCTACATATCCATAGTCCTGGAACAGCCTCAGGACAGCATTTCCGGTGAGTCCGACTTTGTCATGGCCCTTGTGTGAGCTGCCATGAGAAAAGAGTGTGCTTTGAATACTTCGAGGACCCCGTACCCGAAGTCACTCTGCCTGAGGAGAAAGTCAGCATCTCACCATGCGGTGTCGCTAACGGCACACCCAGCATGAACAGATGCCTGGAAGTAAGGCCCTCACCTGCCGTGCAGAAGCGGAGGCCTGCAGCAATTTCCATGAGGCGGTGGCCTCTGCTCTGGGTAACTTCCTCGACAGCACAGTTTTCTGGACACCTAGGAGGCTAGCGTGGGCACCCTGCTCCCGGCAGGAACCCTGAGTACCCCCAGGCCCACCTGGGTCTGCTAAGCAACATCCGGGCCCGTAGCCCTTTAGAGCCCCTCTGTGTATGCCGAGCGTAGGGAAACGCACTGCATTCTCTTTGGGAGCAGCTTAATTTCCTCAGCACTCGCACACGTTCACGAACACCGTTGTGGCACGTCCCTCATGGCGTCGAAGTCTGACGCATTGCCCTGGTCTGAGCTGAACTCAGAGTAACCCTCAGCTTCGCATTCCATCTAGGAGCTCCTGCCTGAAGTCACCGTGCCTCCCAGAGATAGTCGGCGTGCGTTCTTACTGCCATTTAAGACAGTCCTGCTCTTCCTGTGACACTGCAGGCTTTGGAATAGCCACAGGCCCAGAGGAGCAGCTGCGGCGTTCCTTGGTTGAGGCAGTTCGCTTGATGCAGAACACCCTACTTCGAGAAGTTGATTCAGGGGAGGAAACACAGGGTAACCTGTGTGTCTTTAGACTTGTTAGAAACCACAGGGGTGTATGCTGCGTGTGCCCATGGAAACAGGGGCCTGCTGGAACTAGCCTTGCTTTCCCATTTTGAAGGCTGCATTCATGCTGCCTTGAAGCTACCTGACATCCCCTGCTCTTGACAGGCCTGTCAACCCTGTAAGAATGCTTCGGGGAAAATTATGAGTCTGTTCTCTCTAAACCAGGTGCTTCCGCGGCCGCGGTTGTGGTCCGCCTGACAAGCTCTAGAGCTAAAGGGAATCTCAACGTGAAAACTTGCCTCCAGGTTAGGCCCCTAATAGCCGTGCAGAAAGGGACGCGGTCAGCTGTTTCCATGAGTTCTTAGTCGCTTATATGCTTGAGTTGAAAGGAAGTACACTTTGGAGGACTCCTAGGCCTCTCGGGTATGCATCACTTTCCCTCCAAGTTCACTGAGTACCTCCAGACCCCGTGGGCCGGCTGAGCCACTTCGAGACCCATTGGTTGATCCCTCGGAGGCCCTCTGTGCGTGCAGAGTGATGGGCAACACCCTGTACGTTCCTTGAGGAGAGCTACATTTCCAGAGTCCTCGCACAGCCTCAGGACAACATTTCTGGTGAGTCCGACTTTGTCATGGCCCATGCGAGCTTCCGTGAGAAAACAGTGTGCTTTGAATACTTCGAGGACCTCGTACCCGAAGTCACTCTGCTCGAGGAGAAAGTCAGCATCTCACCATGCGGTGTCGCTAACGGCACACCCAGCGTGAACAGAAGCCTGGAAGTAAGGCCCTGATTTGCCGTGCGGAAGCGGAGGCGTGCAGCAGTTTCCATGAGGCGGTGGCCTCTGCTCTGGGTAACTTCCACGGCAGCACAGTTTTCTGGACACCTAGGAGGCTAGCGAGGGCACCCTGCTCCCGGCAGGAACCCTGAGTACCCCCAGGCCCACCTGGGTCTGCTAAGCAACATCCGGGCCCGTAGCCCTTTAGAGCCCCTCTGTGTATGCCGAGCGTAGGGAAACGCACTGCATTCTCTTTGGGAGCAGCTTTATTTCCTCAGCACTCGCACACGTTCACGAACACCGTTGTGGCACGTCCCTCATGGCGTCGAAGTCTGACGCATTGCCCGAGTCTGAGCTGAACTCAGAGTAACTCTCGGCTTCGCATTCCATCTAGGAGCTCCTGCCTGAAGTCACCGTGCCTCCCAGAGATAGTCGGCGTGCGTTCTTACTACCATTTAAGTAAGTCCTGCTTTTCCTGTGACACTGCGGGCTTTGGAATAGCCACAGGCCCAGAGGAGCAGCTGCGGCGTTCCTTGGTTGAGGCAGTTCGCTTGATGCAGAACACCCTACTTCGAGAAGTTGATTCAGGGGAGGAAACACAGGGTAACCTGTGTGTCTTTAGGCTTGTTAGAAACCACAGGGGTGTATCCTGAGTGTGCCCATGGAAACGGGGGCCTGCTGGAACTAGCCTTGCTTTCCCATTTTGAAGGCTGCATTCATGCTGCCTTGAAGCTACCTGACATTCCCTGCTCTTGACAGGTCTGTCAACCGTATAAGAATGCTTCGGGGAAAATTATGAGTCTGTTCTGTCTAAACCAGGTGCTTCTGCGGCCCCGGTTGTGGTCCGCCTGACAACCAGTAGAGCTATAGGGAATCTCAAAGTGAAAACTTGCCTCCATGTTAGGCCCCTTGTAGCCGTGCAGAAAGGGAAGCGGGCAGCTGTTTCCATGAGTTCTTAGTCGCTTATATGCTTGATGAGAAAGCAAGTACACTTTTGAGGACTTCTAGGCCTCTCGGGTATGCATCACTTTCCCTCCAAGTTCACTGAGTACCTCCAGACCCCGTGGGCCGGCTGAGCCACTTCGAGACCCGTTGGTTGATCCCTCGGAGGCCCTGTGCGTGCCGATTGAGGGGCAACACACTGTACGTTCCTTGAGGAGAGCTACATATCCAGAGTCCTGGAACAGCCTCAGGACAACATTTCCGGTGAGTCCGACTTTGTCATGGCCCTGTGTGAGCTGCCATGAGAAAAGAGTGTGCTTTGAATACTTCGAGGATCTCGTACTTAAAGTCACAAGAATACAGAAAAATAGGGAAAGTTGTTTTGTTTGATAAATCATTGAGAAAAGTCATGTAGATCTCTGCGTTCTGGCTGTATTTAACTTTCCGTTTTGATTTTCGTATATTTAGATTTTATACTTTTCCTTAAGTGGATTGGAAATTTATATTTTCCTCAATAATTTTCTGTAATAATTTTCAAGAATTATTACTAGAATTACTAGAGTAACAATTCTATTGACTCTTTTCTATCTGATAATAAATATACTGTCTAATGGTACATCTTTTTAATGTTGTTGTGTTTCCTCAAATATTTCGTGTTCATCAGTAGTGGGTCCATCTTAGACTCTCCCCTGAGTCTGCTGTGAATGACTGCTTGGAGGTTGAGATATAATGTGTCACAGATGATATTCTGGCTCGTTTACAGTGAGAGCGAAGAATGGAGGAGAGAGGCATGTTCTCGGGGGAATGCCTGGGTGGCTATTCCTCTGGGTGTGGGTTCTTCCTAGACATCATTAGCATCCCAGGCCACGGTCTCTTGTTCCACACAGTCTCATAGGAGACTGCCTTGTCTGATCTTCCTGATCATTGGTGTGTGTGCGTGTGTGCGTGTGCGCGCACGTGTGCCTACATATGTGCCTGTGCACGCATACACACAAAAGACTACCCACAGAGTTTTCTCTGCTGTTGGACTGTATCTCATATTCATGTTAATTGCCCCTGAATTCCTTTTTTGTGCTCAGACTCCATCACCTTTAGGCAAGCATCCTCTTTTTACAACATTGTTTTCCCATGAATCTACGAACAATCAGTGGCATAAACTGGATGGTAAAGGGCACAATCAGAATCCAAGTGTGTGAATTTGTGAATTCTCCCAGTAACTTCCCCTTCAGATCCGCTCAGTGGACTAACTCAGTCCTGCCTCTCATATGAAATCTCAATGAGGTTCAACAGCATTTTTTTGTTATTTTTGCCTAATAAAATAATTCTTTGATTCCAGGTAACTAAAAACCTAAACTGAACTAATAATGACATGACCACTATCAAACTCTAAACCAATTAAATTTTCTGTTATGCTCTAACCTAGATTGTCTTGGATGCTACAGATACACGTTCTAGCAATGAAATCTTCTGATTATTTTTTTAAAGGAGCAAATTTTTGTTTTAATATTTATTTTTTATTTATAATATTTATTTATAATATTTATTATTTATAAAAAATAAATATTTATTTATTTTGGCTGCTCTGGTTGTGGCTTGTGGGATCTTTGCTGTGGCATGCGGGCGCTTAGTTGCAGCGTGTGGGGAGTCCCACCTTCTGGGTGTTATACAGTTCCCAAAATGACCTTTCCTTTTCTAACTAGCATTTGCACATTCTTTAGAGACCTTGAGCTGCAATTCCTAGGACTATGGGACAGAAATCTCCTTTAGCTGGCCTCTTGAAACTTCTCCCCTCCCCTGGGCTTTTGACAACCTATCCTTTTGTTTGGGATCGTTTATACTTTTCAAGTGGTTCTTCTTGGGCAATTTCCCTTTGAGGGCAACTCTAGAAACTCCCTCATCAGCCCACATCTGGTTCCCAGGGAAACAGGTCATCTGTAGACAGTAGCTTTCTCTTAACCTTCTTTCTCTTTTCTCTGCCAACTCTGTCAATCGTCATGAAAATTCTATTGTAGAAGTTAAACACCTGTCTGCACATCTCAAGTTCCAGAGAACATCAATCCAATCTTTCTGAGTGCTTTAGAGATTGCTTTTGGTGTGTCCTGTGCTCTTCCTTCCAAAACCCCTCCTTCTCTCATAGAGACCTTGATCAGTATTTCCAAGGGATTCTCCTCTAGAGGCCTCTTTCACATCAATTCTCACTGTAGGACGGTGACAAGCAACAGATGGCAGAACACATTTTATAATTTCTTAGCACGCTCTTCATGCAAGATCTAACATCACATTTTAGATTGTAAATATTTTTGACAATTATTTTCTGTTTGTCTCTATTTGAAAGAGACTGGTTTTCAACTTTTATTACATTTGTCTAAAGTTTCAATCTGATCTTGTCTTCTACATACCTAGTAGGAATCTTCATACTATTTTCTATTAAATTAAGAGGTAATTTTCTTATTTTTCTGCCCAGTTATGATTCATAAACTAAATACCATATCAAACATTTCTAAAGATCTAGAACACAAATGAAAAACTAAAAGCATGGATTCAGTCCACAATTTGAAAATGGAAGTTTTTGAGTAGTTTTATTGCTCATAGAACGTGTTACTTTAGCTGCCATCCAGCTACATCTTCTAACCAGACCAGCCATATCTCAAAACATTCAACTGTATAGATAAAACCCCTTTGTTAAACGTACAATATTCTTTATACAGTTTCTGTGATGCTCCAGGCACTCTTCCAATGTTCTAATGGTCAAGGAAATGGCAAAATATCATGGATATAGATAGATAGATGATAGATGAACAGAGACAGAGCTGCAGACAAACATGGATATCATTAAATAAGGGAGGATTAATGAAATAATATGGAATCACAACATAAGGAAACCAAAAGGCATATACGTGTGTTTGTGTGTGAGCAGCGTGAAGTATAATATGTCTGCCTAAGACACTACTCTTCAGTTCTTGACACTTGGTCTTGGGTCAAGTGTTCATCCAGGTCATTTTATTTCTAGTTGAATCAGAATTCTGTAAGCACTGCCAAGTTTGGAAAGGTGCCATAACTTGAAGCTGTCAGAGTCAGTGCTATAGATTCTCCTTTAGCCATGGCAGTGAAATCTGCTGCCATATGGCATTCTCATATTTTCAGATGGTCATTCAAGACATTAAGTGAAGACCTTGATATTTTGTCTATTTTCTAAAGAACCAGATATCTTACAACCATGTCACGTATACTTTAATTGTCCCTGAGCATTCTGTAAAATTTCTCCATCATTTTCCTTTTTCAGTTGATGCTTTGTTCTGCTTTGTTCTGCTGGTGTTGTTTCAATATTATATCACAGGTGATGTAATATCTAATAGGCTGCAGTGCTTCCTATTGTATTATTACGTTATGCACAAAGGGGCTGCCCAATTAAAGCATAGTGATTCCATTAAAAAATATTGCCTACTTGCCCAACCATTTGAAAACATTTCTTGGAAATAGTGTGAAGGTTAGAACTAAGGCAGAAATTGGTTCTCCAGAAGCTATTTTTGGTCCAAAATTTCTTTTTTAAATGGAAAACAAGCTTTTAGTGACTCAGCCTCATCTTTATGCTTAGAATTAGGAAAATAATCCTCACCTTTCCAGTCTGACAGCTGTAATCAGTTGCCAGGTATCTGTACCATAGAAAGTTGGTATGTGAAGACCTACATGTCAATGAGGGCCCAAAGAAACCACTTACCCATTCCGGGAATAAGGGCACTCCAGGAAAGCTGGTGAGTGGCTATTTCCAATTCTAAGTCTCTTTTCATATAAAACAATAATGATAGTACTAAATTAAGCATCTCAAGTCCCCTTGCTATAGTGCTGAATTGCAATGAACCTGGCTTCGGTGCCTGTGGAGTGATGGCATTCCCCAATCTCATTACTGGAAACTCTGCCTTTTCAGTCAACATTTAGTGGAGCGTGCAATGTTGCAGGTAGAATTTTCTTTCTGTTTAAATAATGACTAACAGCAAGCTGGAGTCCTCTTTATCTGGAGGAGGATGGATAGGGACATTCATTCATTTTTGCATATATTGGACAAATTTTCCTAAGTACCTGTTCTATGCCAACATGACACCCTTTGCTAAGGGAGACAAGGACAGTATCACTCATGATCCCAAGAGTAGAGATGCTTGTATTGAAAGGTTCAATTTTATCTGAAGTTTCCCTTAGCTTCATTTCTTATTAAGCAACAGTAATACCAGACACCATTTTTGATTACTTACTATGGTCCAGGCACTGTGTTAAGCACTTCCTAAATCAGCTCATTGATTGCATTATTATTTTTGCATAAAAACACCATTTTACAAATTCAGAAACTCTGAGAGTGGTTAATATCTTGCTCAAAGTAACATAGCCAACAAGTGAAGTAATATCGTAAAGCAATATCACAGTTAGCAAGTAAAATAATAGATCCAGGACCTCAATTCAGATTCATTTCACTCCACTGTCACTTATCTTAATTTCTATTCTATACTGCCTTCAAAGTACTATATCGAAATTGAAGTTCTTGCATCTTCAAAGTAAAGCAGAAGTCAAAGTAAGTAAGGGAAAGGATCAGTTAGAAACACCATAAAGCCAGCTTCTACATCAGAAGCCCAGGAAACATCGTACATTATTCTCTCCTCATTCCTCACATGTAGATCTTTTGCAAGTGTTTGTGCTCTTACACCTGCTTCCTGACATGTTTCTCTGTCTCAGATTTTGTCCCAATAATCTATCCCCTGAATTATCACATGATGATCAACCTAATATCCAAATCTGACATGTCACCCTTATATGGAGAACTTGGTAAAGGCCTTCCATCATCTGATCCGATGCCCCACATAAAGCATGGGATGTAGCCCCTTATGCTTCATCTCCTGCCATACCCTTGCTTCCCAGTAGAGTCCTTGGTGGTACAAGAGTATGTATATTTTTCTGCACACATCATTCTGTTCCATACATCCTTTTTTTTTTTTTAATCAAATATGTGCTTCCTTTCTCCTTGGATGCTTAAGGACCTCTCTACATTTCTAATAACCCAGCACACATTTCTATCTTAGCACTTCCCATATGAGATTAAATATAACTATTTTTGTGTTCTTTCTCTCCCATCAACCTGGGCTACTTCAGTGCTCAGGCCATGTCTTTTTCATATTTGAACTTTCAGTGCTTAGTCAAGGGTCTAACAATAGATGTTTATTAAATGAAGTAAGTCAAACTGACAACAAAAGCAAGCAAGCAACAAAAGATCAAGAGATATTCCTCGTTTTTCTAGTGGAACACAGGAACTGCTTTGGCAAATAAATTTGGTGAAAAATCAAAAGATCCAGGTATTTCTCTCAGGTTTCCCACAGCTTTACATTCATTCGTTATGTAATTTCAGACCAACCACTTCATGATTTGAGGTGAATCTCAATTTCTTAATTAGTTAAATGGTTGCACTGGCTCACCCTTGGGCATCATTCCAGATGTAAATTCTATGGCTACCATTCTAACTTCCCTGCAAACTAGAAATGACATTTCAGTAGATATAATTCTTCTAGAGGTCACAGATATGAATCAAACCAAGATCTACACATAAAGAACAAGAGAAACATTAAAAAAAATTTTGTTTTGTAGGCAGAAACTGCTTCCCCAACCCAACTATCCACCCTGAAATGACATGCCAGTAGTTTAAAGGAACTAAGTAAGAAAATGTGGAGAGAAAATTGCAACAAAGCACCTCAAGTAGAAATCAAGCCCTAATCATTGGGACAGTATCACAGCCTTAATGCATTTTTAATGTCTTATCTTATTCTACCTGAAAATCTGCCAGAATTGGCCTGCTTTCTACCTTTACACCTGAGGAACATATTGAAAGCTTACAGGGCTGAAGATTCAGGGGCAGTCATCCTTGGCTCCAAGAAGCCCTGCTTCCTCAGTGAAACAAAGGTTTAGCTTGAGAAACAATATCAGCTATGGCACGGGACTCCACATGAAAAATCCCTCATTAGTGTGGCTGGGCTGTCGGTTTTCTGGGGCAGGCACAGCATTCATTTCTGTAGCTGTAACATACTCAAGTTACTGGTGTTGGAAAGCTGTCCAAGCAGTTTATGAAAATATCAATGCAGAGCCTGCCAGAGTCATACACACTGTATTTCAGTCAATTCCCTCTACTTAGAAGGCTCAAATTTTAATTCTAGAAGTTGGGGACTTTATGGGTTGGTTGAACAAAAGGACATAAAAATTTATTGTCAATTTGTACATTGTTGAAGGTTTAAGGCTTTGGTAAAGTGGTATTTGGTCACAGTTGGCTGGTTCCTAAAACTAGAATCCTTTTGAGGTTATTAAGAATCAATTAAGCATTGTTCTCCTAGGTATTGCCATGGCCCCTTGGCGATTTATACAGGGTTTGAACATTCATAGCTTCTTTGTAGGTGCAGTATAAATGGGTCTGATTTAGATCAAGCATAGTCTTAAAACTAAAGAGTGGATCTCAGGGATAGACTAATGAAAAGCTTTACAAGAAAATTTCTCAACTATCTTCTCTGCATGTGCCCAATTTTAAAGCATTTAGCAGTTTCCACCGACCTTCTCTAGAACAAAGCAGCAAAATTAAGGACCATATTTATTAAAGACCCAATAAAAATTGCACTGAATTAGAGAAATGGACTAAAAGTACCCAGTTTATAGTAGCATGGAGACTACTGAAATTTGTCTTCAGAAAAGGAGACAGTTTTACTTGAAGACATTATAAAAGTCATAATTTTAAAAAATCATGGTTGGGCTTCCCTGGTGGCGCAGTGGTTGAGAGTCCGCCTGCCGATGCAGGGGACACGGGTTCGTGCCCCGGTCCGGGAAGATCCCACATGCCGCGGAGCGGCTGGGCCCGTGAGCCATGGCCGCTGGGCCTGCGCGTCCGGAGCCTGTGCTCCGCAACGGGAGAGGCCACAACAGTGAGAGGCCCGCGTACCGCAAAAAAAAAGCTTTAAAAAAAATCATGGTTGAGGGATACATTAAATGCAGATCATAGGTCTCAGCTTTTAGTGAATTTATTTTGAACCTCCTGAAGCAGACACTGCAAATTTTTACATTCTAATGAATGAACTAAAAACATATATTTCAAAGCAAATAGCACTCATAAATTACATTTATGACACATGAGGTTGCTGACTGCTGTGCAGGGAGCACAGAGTAATGGTTCTAATATGCACTCTAGCTTGATTTTCTCAGTTCCCAACATGTTCTAATTCCACACTACAAACATTTAAATGGCAATTATATTTTAATTAATGTGATTATGTGTTGCCATTAGCAAACCCTCCCCCAGCACATTTCTCCTGCCAGGCCCATGAATGCCCATAAACCATTAACATAAAAGGGCTGTTTGCTTATTAAATTCATCTATACAAATAGGCAAGGGTTGCAATTGTTGATTTTCCACTGAAAGAACAGAATGAGAAGGAGCTTCCCCGTGCCTGGCAGTCGCAATTATCTGGTGTAATTAAGTCTAATTTATAAAGCCCCCCTCAAATGAGAAAGTAACAATCTTTGTTAATTAACAAGAGCATTTGTAAAGCTCGTTAAGTACATCATTCACAGTCTCCTGGAAAAAGGGGAGCATATGGCTATTGCAATGGAACATGTTGCATATGTGTATTTGTGCATTAATCCGTTTAGAAGGTCTAATGATTGAAATGGGAGATAGAAGTGGATGTTATATTACTGAGTGGATGTTATATTACATTTATCTTTACAGCAGTGTGAGTGCTTTGTCATTATCTTCTGCACATGGTTTCATTATTCTGATACAGCGCTGTGCATTGCCTCATACCATCAGGCCCATAAGCCTGCAGGGTACAAGAGCACTTATCTTTCCTGATGACTTTTGAATCATTTAAAACAAGTTATTAGTGAAACAATTAAAATGATATTAGTTCACAATTGTATTTACAGCTGGCAGGCATAATGGAATATTCTGAATAGCAGTCGGGGGTTCTCAGAATGGATGGAAAATGCTGTTAATCAGAGACAAGAGAAACCTCTAAAGAAAACCGAAATTGCAAGAGCACATTAATTGTATTGGAGCATTTCATTTAATTGAGAACAAAGGGAAGGTAAAAATCATATTATCAATGTTTTATGAACATGAAGAAATAGAAAAATTACTATGTCATCTGTCACACCTATTCTACTGGAAGTGAAAATTAAAAAGGCAGTATTTAACTTTAACCAGAGCAGGCCAAATGCATCATGTTGTTATACATTTTCATTTTCAAAGGGAGCGCCAAAATAAAATATAACAAATTAATTAACTCATAAATACAGAGGAAGACTGTTGGGCAGGACACCCACCCACATGGGAAGATTCCAGTGAAGTTTCGAGGTGGTTAAATGACTATAAAAGACAATGAAGGTTGTCCCTGCTCCATTCCATTCATGATTCTTAAGAAATTACTGTGATTCGATTTTCTGCCAGGAGACAGAAAATATAAGACATTTATATAATGTATTATTTCTTTATTACCTTCGGTGGTAGAAGTCCCTGGAACTTATCAGACATGGTTGACAATATATAGGCAGATGACTAGCCAACTTCTCCTCTCACATAAACCAATCTGAAACATGCCCTGACCGGTATTGTGAATGGGAACCATTGATCACACCGCACTCTATGTGTGGAGGGTGTTGATATGTGTTTGAAGGAGGTAGAAGTGAAAGACTAAAGTGGGGGTAGGTGACAGTTAGAATGAGGTTGATTGGAAGAAACAAGACTCATATTTGGGAACTCAGATTTTGTCAGCAGCTCTTTGCAGGAAGCAACTCTTTGCAGGAGGCCCTTTGTTCTGTCACTTTAGCAAAGCTATATTTTAACTTAACATTTACACCAAGTACCCCCATGCTTCACTAACCTAAGCATACCTCTCAAATCTTTTGATCACACAATGCCTTGTCTAACCTGTTGATTCTTTTCTTAGGTTGAAGAAGTAGGAATGAAGAATAAACAGTTAATGGGTGGCCAGATCTCTTCCCCAGTTTCCCCTTCAGTAATCCCATGGGCAGACTGTGTGAACAAGATAGCATCTAAAGAAAGATCACAAGAAGTCAACAAACCTGCGCACAAGTGAAGATGGCAAAGAATCTGGTCCCCTACCTCAATAATTAACTAAGATTATTCCCCACTTTTCCCTTAAAAAACGTTCGTGGCCAAGCAGAATCACTGGAGTTGGTTCTTGGACATGAGTCCACCTTCTCCCCAGGTTGCTGGTCTCCTGAATGAGCAAACTTTCCTTTTCCAACCAACAGCTGTCTCTTGAGTATTGGCTTTTGAGTGGTGAGCAGCCAAATCTGAGGTCAGTAACAATTTCTTCAGTGAAAATCTAGTTCATTAAACCAGTGAGCTGGTCTCTAGTTCAAATAAGTTTATTTGTGGGTTGTATTCAAAATATGGACCCTGACATAGGTTGTTGTATTGCTATCAACAAAAAATCTTTAGGTTGGACAAAAATATAGACAGTCCAAAGAGCATAAAAATAGCACTAGCTATCAACATAACCACTATGACTCCAAGACGGCAGCTGTGTGGATAAGCATGCCACAGATTGGGAACACAAAACAAATTTTTATATACAAAAATAATTTAAAATGGATATTAAAATAGTGAGATAGGTTTCCAAATGAGGAAATATTTTATTGACCGAGAAAGTCTGAACCCATTGAAATAATGGCATCACAGTATCATTAGACAATTTAAGGATACTTGTAGAATTGTGAATCTCAAAGGAATAGATTATAATAGTAACAGTTAATCCTACTGAGTTCTTATTGCAGAACAAATATTATTCTAAATTTGTGAATTGACTTTACAAAAACTATATAACATTTCTCAAAAACTATGAAATATTAATATCTTCATTTTATAGATGAGGAAATTTAGGTACAGAAATTTATGTAACATGCCTGAGGACACACAGTCAGTCACTGGGAGAAATCCTTCCCAATTGGTTAGATAGGTTATAATCCATTTAACTGAATATTTGACCATATATATTGTTCTTAATCATGTATCCTCTTCCACTGAGAAAAATATTTAAAAATAAATACCCTATGACAATTTCACTATATTAATTTCTCTAGTTCTGAAATTACAAGCTATATATATTTATTTATATAAAAATAAAATAATTTTTGGTCTTAATAGATCAGATAATTAAAATAACATTTTTCTGGCTGTATTTTATTGTCTGCTGACTCGTAAAGTGGGGTGGTGGAAGCTGGAGAGGTAAAGGGTAGTGAAAATGTGATGGAGTACAAAAGTTAACTGTCCTTCAGTTTTTTTCTCCTTCTGGTTTTCTCCTATTCCCACTCCCCACCCCAGGTACGTGGAGTTCTCTGGTCCTAGTACTATTCCAGTTTGTGGGGGAAATGGCATAACTATGACTGACTGAAGTGACTACCTAGTTATTCTGCCAGTAGATCTGAACTGGTTTAAGCTCACTCTTATGGCAAATTTGCCTAGAACATTATGTATACACTTGATCTTACAATAAGTAAAGTTTATGAATGGCTGTTTCTTGGCTTAGTGTTTTTAAACTGCAACTGGTACCAAGTAATAGACTGATGGTTTAGGGAAATACTTCATAATCTGTAATACAGTACTTTAAAATTTTCTCCTGAAAACATATAAAAACAAAAATATAACACTGTTAACTTTTTGTTCAGTTGTTTTCAATCAAAATTCCAGAGTGTTTATTATTTTACATGAGACACTAGGAAAAATATTTCATACATGATATGTAAATCATGATGACAGGATAAGGCATAAGATGATATTTATTGGGTCTATATAAGAAAACAAAATGGGATATAAATATTATGATGAGTCTCATCCTCTTGCAATTCTATCTTATTTTGAAGTACTAGGATCCACTATTTGATGAAGAGAGAAAAATTAGTTATACGCGAGCTTCTTATCTATGTGTACCATTCCATTCCATTTGTTTTACTTAAATCTTTCTTAGGTATAATGGAGCCTCTTTAGAGAAGGAAATCTCAAATGACAAAGAATCATTACAAAGAATTTAATGAGACACAGCAAGTGTGAAGTTCAGTGTGAAGGAAAGATGGAGTTGCCTTTATTTGTCTGTCTTGTTATTCACAACATCCATAGTGAAATAAGCAACAAGATACAGATTTAGTTAAACACGCTGACTAAAGAAAATACAGAAATACTCAATACACATGCTGTTAAACACTGAAATCGGCTACCCTGAGAGCTTGTTGGATTTCCTAGTCTGAGAATGTTAGTAATTGTGAGAATTACTTGTTTAGTCTCTTATGAATCCCAGAAGAGGAAATTAGATAAAGGAGACCTCTTCTAGACTGAAGAGTTTAAGTAATGTTTATTAAACTATATATATATATATATATATATATAATCATTAGATTAAAAGTTGTAACCCAAATATATAGTTCAGCACCTACTTACACATTAGAAGTTCCTTAAATATTACTCTATTACAGCTTAAAGTGATTTTTAACTCTTAAAATGCTCTCATTATAATTGCTTCAATGGACAAAAGCTTCTAGCATTGAAAGGCAGAATTGTGTGCCATTGCTATTCTCATTGTATAAAGATCAATTTAGGACTTCCCTGGTGGTCCAGTGGTTAAGAATCCACCTGCCAATGCAGGGGACACAGGTTCGATCCCTGGTCCGGGGAAGATCTCATATGCTGCGGGGCAATTAAGCACTTGCGCCACAACTACTGATCCCACGTGCTGCAACTACTGAAGCCTGCGTGCCTAGAGCCTATGCTCCGCAACAAGAGGAGCCACCGCAATGAGAAGCCCACTCTCCACAAGGAAGAGTAGCCCCCGCTCACCACAACTAGAGAAAGCCCGGGCGCAGCAACCGAGACCCAGCGCGGCCAAAAAAAAAAGAAAGGTCAATTTACAAAAGATGTTTAATGAAAAAAAAAAGAGCCACTGACAGACATTGTTGTTCTACATAATCAAATGCAATGTTTTAATTTAATGGCAAAACGTAGCCACCATTAGAAGGGGGGAAGGTGTTCTTGCTTTGTGATAATGTCATTAAAAATTTGACTTGCAAGATATACGGTAGAACTACCTTCAATGTTCCCATACTCACAAGGATACCCATATACATGTACGCTTACTACAAAACTTAATTTCAGAATAAAGCAAATTTTAGTGAAAATTATGCTTCTCAAGACAGGTAATCAAGATAAACTGAATGTGTCATTGCCCTACAGCATCCTTCCAGCTAGTGGTGCTGTGTGCTCAGGACTAAATTCTACTTAGCACACTTCTTTCTTGGAGTTGGTCCTGGCTGCAGTCTGCTTCCCAGCCTTACCACCCTTAAGACAACTGGGAGCCAGGGACGCATACTAGGCAATAAAAATAATAACAGTAAGAATATTTTTTCATATTATCTTTCCTTTAAGCATCCCCAGCTTATGGTTAAATATTTATTAGCAAAAAATTATTAAAATTCACTCAAATAGGTTGTTTTTCACATTCTAGGGGTCTTTAAGAACAGATCACAGGCTGATTTTCGTTCCTTCTATTGATTCTTCAGAATTACTGAATAAGGAGAATAGGGATGGAAAAGAAGACATAACTTCCCTAATAAAACACTTCATTCTGCTTTCTTTTTCACTCTTTATTTACAGAGAGAGAGAGAACAGAGCAAATGGTGGGAAGCTGAAACGGAGTCTGAGACCAGGACTGCAGTTTTCCCTCACTTTGCCCAAATTCCAACATTCTTAAATATTCCTCTAGTTTCTCCATGGCCATAAAAAAGCAGGAAAAAATGAGGAAGTCAGGAAAATTATTGTTTGGTTACACTAGTAATAGGTCTTTCCTTATTGATGATGGAATTCAGTGTGGTTTCATAATGGGTCCAGTTAAATTTAATTTATGTTTTCTAAGTAATGTGAAAGCAATGTCAGACTCTCCTCTGTGTTTTGAGAACAGTCTTTCAAGTTTCTCTGGTGTGCTGGTATGTTGCTAGAATAGCGAGTTACCAAGTAAAACATTCTCTTTGACGGAACTCCCTTAATTCCTTTGTTTGACTAACTTCAAACACTATTTTCTGATTGCGTTTAATCTAATTACATCACATCTCCTGTTCCTTTAATCCCTGGTCACTACTGAAACTTCTAGGCTCTGGAGTTATTGCCTGTCCTTTTTATTCTCCCGTGTTTCTTTGCTTCATCTCTCCCTGTTTCTGCTTTCCTCCCTCTCAGTCCTTCACAAGGAATATTTTGAAACTTTATGCAACAGTAAACACTCTTATACTCATCGTTAACTAATTATTTATCACAGGATCCAAAGTTAGGAAAGGCTTTCTCTCACTTCCTAATCACGGGTTTCAGACCACACGTGCTATCCCGCACAACACACTACTTTCCCTCATAGCTGCCGCCTACTGTTTTCCTGGTAACTGCTCTCTGGTTAAGGATTTGTGTTGCCTTTTGCGATACCCAGACACCATGTTCTGTGACATCACTCCTCATACAGGCTGTCCATACAACCGTCCACATTTATGGTTCTTAACATTTTTATTTTAACTTGATAGAAACAATCCTTTATTAACACAAAATTGTCCTCTTCTTTGACGGATAACTATCTCTTTATGCAAATGGCCCAAACAGCTATTCCAGAGAGGGGACCTACAGAAAATTTGATTTGCAGTCGGAGGCCACAGAATCTTATTAGTTCATTGGAGGAATATCACACACAGAGAGAAATACACCTGCCTTCCCTGGGTGGTGTTTAGAAAATCTGATTCCTATTCCTCTACATTTGCAAAAGTACAAATCCACACCCACACAGAAAATCTCAAATGCTTAGGTTTTGATCTTCCCTGAGAACCCCACCCACCCATCCACTCATGCACTTACAGATGCACAGATTATACACTCAGTTCAGCCCTCCATTCCCATGAAAATATCATGGATTTGTCATCTAGAAATGCCATCAGATCAAAAAAATCAGACTCTAATTCCTTCATCTTTATTCAAAACTATATAATCATTCTGATTCTCACATGCTCTCACTTAGTGGTACCTGTAATTATTTCCATTTTCTACTTACCCCTGCTACAACTTTCTCCACATACCTCACCCCACTCATCAGCAATCGCTTTTGCTCTCACATCTCTACTGAGTTTATATTGTAGTGCTCAGGAGTTCAGGGACCATAAACTACCCATTTCTCCATCTATGTGAAGGGTGCCAGATGGCAGTACAACTAGGCAGAGCCGTCCTTAATCACTATGAAATCTTAACGTAGCTTCACGCTGCTAACTTGCTTTTATCTCCAGCCCCGCCATGTATTTGAGTTTGTTCCTGGCACAGGTTGTCATGAGAACCATACACCTATCAATCCCCTACGTCTTCGACCTCTTCTGTCCTCCACTTGTAGAACACAATTCTAAATCAAGTACAGAGTCACCCTTTTCATCTTAGATACCTGTGCAACTAAGTGAACTGTTGGAAAAAATACAACAGCTTTGAAGACTGCTCTTGCTTCAAACCCACATTTTCTAATCTACCTCGTCTTTTAACTTTATTTAACACTTAACTCTCTTGGTGTATTATAATAACTCTTTGTTGAGAAGATAGAGGCCCTCAGGTATTGACTTGAGTATCTCTGTACATTCTTGTCTCTGCCATCCACTGCCAGACAATAGGATGTCCCGCTTCCTGTGTAAACTTGAGATTTCTTCCTTCCCTATCATTCCATCTTCAGCAAGACCAGGGTTATTTTGCTTTCCTTCTCTCTGTCTTGCCTTCCTCCTGTCTGTTACACACACACACACCTGTCAAAGTGATTTTCCTAAAACACAAATCCTATCGCATCACCACTCTCCTAAAATCCTCTTCAGTAGCTCTCCATTGCTCTTAACTGAAGTCTAAATATTTCAACTTAGCTTTTCAGACCCTGAATTATTTGATTCCAGATGTCTCATCTCTTGCACTTAGTTCCTGTTGTGTTAGTGCATTTTGCTGAATCTTTTGCCTACAGCACTACCCTATCATCTACTGTACCCTTCACTTTATAACCAGGCTGCTCTACCCTCCAATGAGTCACTCCCCTTTCACCCCACCTCAGGGTTCATTTGATCCTTCAGACTTCAAATTAGACTTCTACTTTCTCTAACAAGATATTGCTGAGCCTCCAGATTTCTACTGGGTGACGTGCTCCCATGAAATCCTGTTATCCCCAACAGCTTTTATCACAGTGTGTTTTATTTTTTGTTTCCTTGTCTGTTTCTCCCTAGACCCTAAGTACTATAAAGTCAAGTACTCCATTCATCTTTTTCACTGATTTTTCTTAGAAGCCAAGCATTAGGATGTGACACATAAATATTTTGTGAACTAAACAGCACTAGAATTGACCCAAGATCATAAAACTAAGAGCACACATAGATAAGCAATTCAAATCTGAAAGGACTCACAAGAGGATATGACCTATTTTGCAAAGACAACAAGGCAGAATGGATGTGTTATTTAATAAATAAATAAATAAATAAGGTCATTTAGCGAAAAAAAAGAAGGACATAAAAGAATCAAGGTAAATGTTCTTTGGTAAATGTTACCAAAATTCCTAACTCTTTAGGAATTACCTAATGGTTTACTCCAGAGTGAATATGGAATACTCAGATTAAAAAGACAGCATTTGCTTACACAACCTTACTATAGCCTGACCTCAAGTTCCAGAGCAAGTTGAGGGCTTTCTACAGAGAATACCATTAATCTCTTTAGATTACCAGACGCATCAGAGGATCTGGAGAACCTATGGGTTGTGTGAGAATTCCAGTGCACAGACTGGAACTATTTCGAAAAATGGTTGACCATCAGAAATAAGTCCCTATACAAATTTTCTACACTGAGGTACAAGAGACATGGAAATTGTGTATTATTATTTTTGATTGCTTGACTGTTTTTATTGAATATACCCAGTGCACTCACACTGGTTGAAAAAGATTTCTTCTGTTTTTGTTTAATACATTTACATTGTTTACATGAGGTGATCTCCCTGTATTAATTTTAATTATAGATTGTATTTATTAAGTGCCAATCATACTAGGCCCAAGGTCGGAGTGAGAGAAGACAAAGATAGAACCTTGCATTTGGACTGGTTCTTTCAGAGAGAGAATGGGCCAGCAAACTGTCAGCAGGGCCATGACTATTTTGGCCAAAAATTATCACAGATAAAACTAGTGCTATCTCAAGGTTATTTGAGAAATAACTATTCAGTTATATAGACTAATTAATGGTCATAAATAAAGTCAGTGCTGTTTATACTATGCCTTATTCTGGATTCTGTGATTTGAAGAGAAACAGAAAATTCTTTCAGGACCTACAGAATTGCAATTAACATGTAGAAATATTTGAAAAAGAATACATCTGAAAGCATAAAGATATTTGAGTTATTTTAAATTATTTAATTATAACATATTAATATCAAATATAAAATTATTTATTAATATAACATGTCAACCTATTTAAATTTTAACGTAGTCTAATAGACTATGTTAAGAGACTATAGTCTCTTGTATAAGAAAGGTCTTGAGGTTAATGGGTCTTAATTTCAGTGAAAACAAAAAAAAGAAGAAATTAAACTACACTATGAATAAAAATGTCCTCATAGTAAGAGTGGCTAAAATTAATACACATTATTTAAAATAGAGTATTCATATAAAACACAAATTTTATGAAAAAGATTAGTAAATTCTCAAAGATTGCAGAAAAATTATATTTACTTACTTCATGCCGCCAAATTGGAATAATTCCCTATAGCCTTTCTCAGAGCTATTTTGAAAATTAACTCCTGGTAGTAACAGAGAAACAATGAAACCTAACATATACATCAGTCTATATACTCCATGGGAGTGATTATTAAAGTTTTATTTTCAACCTGAGTTTTAAAAGACCAATCTATGACCTGCTGACCTGTAGTCATTGAATAAAGTTCTGTCAGTAGGTATTTTAAGGTAATGTTGCTGAGCTATTTCATTTATATATATATATATATATATATATATATATATATATATATATATATATACACACACACACACACACTCTGACTCAGTTTTCCAATAACTGGAAGGCTTTGCCATGAAAATTCTAATAGCAAAGAATTATCAAGCTGTTACCATGAGTCAGAAACTGACCAGTGTTTTTCACATATATAACACTGTGGTTCCTTAATTGTGAACTCCTTTTTACTTTTAAAGATTATTTTTTGCACAAGTGTTTTTCAGGGAAATACATTCAGCTTTGATATTTGCAAAAGCTATGGATGGAAGAGCCATCAGGGGTTTCAGAAGTACTTTGACATGTCAAACTTATTTTACTTTTTCATTGGTAAAGTTAAATTTGGTAGGTAGGAGTTCGAGGCCCAATAGTAAGACAAAATTTTCAAACTCAGTCTATCATGAAAGGAAAACTAAAAGAACTTCTTACCTAAGACTTATTTATGTAATAGACTATTTTACTTCCATTCTCAATAACAATGGTCCTGGAGACCCTTTTATTTTGAAATGGTTCTTGGAATCGAGATCCGTCAGACTCATCTGTGAATCTCGTTAAATATCTAATGCTATTACATGTTACAGGTGGCCAAACTGTCAAAGGCAGGAGCTCCAACTTTGTTAAATGTTCTACGTAAGATATTTCAGAGCTTTTATAGAGATTAGGATTAAAAAAAAAAAAAAACAGGGCTTCCCTGGTGGCGCAGTGGTTGAGAGTCCGCCTGCCGATGCAGGGGACACGGGTTCGTGCCCCGGTCCGGGAAGATCCCACATGCCGTGGAGTGGCTGGGCCTGTGAGCCATAGCCGCTGAGCCTGCGCGTCCAGAGCCTGTGCTCCGCAACGGAGAGGCCACAACAGTGAAAGGCCCGCGAACCGCAAAAAAAAAAAAACAAAAAACTCGTGTTTTATTGATTGCATTAGTAAAATCAGATTAAGGATTCTGCATTTGAGTGGGAAACCCTGTAAGGTGCAGTCATTGAAAACAGAGTGGGAGTGATTAAGAGGTTAGTACCTGCCTTTTATCTTGCCTTAGACTGTTTATAATTTTCTATTCAGTTACTTTCAAAGGTGTTTTTTCATGGTTTAATCCTACTTAGCAAAGTGCTGCAAATCATTTCATGTTCATAGAGATGGATGTCAAACGACTCACCAGTCTTGTTGATATCAAGACCTGCTAATTTCAAGGCTAATTCATTGCTGTTACCACTTGCAGAGGAAACCAGGATATCATGTATTGCATTTCTTCTACCCGTTCTTTCTGAAGCAATAAAATCTGCATATGTAGTTTCCACATCAGTCATTGCTAACAAATATTCACATAGCAGGAGCTACAAAACAGAGAAAAATTAAAAGGTAAATATAATGTTGGTCAATGGTAAACATTTAACAAAGATACTTGTTAAATTACTGACCTATAATATGGATGTGAAATAACTGTCTTGCTTACATGTCCACAAAGCAAGTAATGCTTTGATTCTTGATCAAGGGTCAGGGAACATTGTTTGTAAAGGGCCTGATAGTAAATAGTTTAGGCTTTGAGGGTATATAGTCTTTATCCAACTCTATGGTTGTAGGACAAAAGTACTCAAAGAGAATACATTAAATAAAAGTAATAAACTAAACTTATAAAAATAGGCATAAGGCCAGATTTGGCCTGCATGCCATAGTTTGTGGACACCCAGTTTAGATCATAAAATTCTCCTTCTCTAATACCATTTTAGTCAGTCTTCAACTCCAGAAAGAAGAACTTGAGCTCAGTAGCATACCAAAGTGGTGGGAGGTGGAGTAGAAGTGCTCCACCGTAGAGATAAGCAGTAAGTAAGGGCATTGTTTGCAGAGAACCTAAGAACAATAATGAAATTGACCAAAATCCAGTTTGCTTGTTATTATCCTCACGCACCAGCAATTCTAAACAATGCCAGTGACCAAACACCGCTCCCAGTCCAGGAGCACAGCTCCCTTGTTGCCTCCTTGGTAAGTCATTCCTTGGGAGGAATAATAAATTTTCTTGACTGAAACTTTGAAATAAAATCTTCAAAATTACAAAGGACTCAATGAAAGTGAGTTTCCCCAAACAGGCCTGGTAACAAAAATACTTAATTAAAGACTTAATGAAGAAAATACTTGCAAGGTAGAATAGGAGATACATGTAATAACAAAAGATCATCAAATGTAAATCTTTCATTTCTTTTTTTTTTACATCTTTATTGGAGTATAATTGCTTTACAATGGTGTGTTAGTTTCTGCTTTATACCAAAGTGAATCAGTTATACATATACATATGTTCCCATATCTCTTCCCTCTCGCGTCTCCCGCCCTCCCACCCTCCCTATCCCACCCCTCTAGGTGGTCACAAAGCACCAAGCTGATCTCCCTGTGCTATTCAGCTGCTTCCCACTAGCTATCTATTTTACGTATATATGTCCATGCCACTCTCTCACTTTGTCACAGCTTACCCTTCCCCCTCCCCATATCCTCAAGTCCATTCTCTAGTAGGTCTGTGTCTATTCCTGTCTTATCCCTAGGTTCTTCATGACATTTTTTTTTCTTAGATTCCATATATATGTGTTAGCATATGGTACTTGTCTTTCTCTTTCTGACTTACTTCACTCTGTATGACAGACTCTAGGTCCATCCACCTCACTACAAATAACTCAATTTTGTTTCTTTTTATGGCTGAGTAATATTCCATTGTATATATGTGCCACATCTTCTTTATCCATTCATCCGATGATGGACACTTAGGTTGTTTCCATCTCTGGGCTATTGTAAATAGAGCTGCAATGAACATTTTGGTACATGACGCTTTCTGAATTATGGTTTTCTCAGGGTATATGCCCAGTAGTGGGATTGCTGGGTCATATGGTAGTTCTATTTGTAGTTTTTTAAGGAACCTCCATACTGTTCTCCATAGTGGCTGTACCAATTCACATTCCCAACAGCAGTGCAAGAGGGTTCCCTTTTCTCCACACCCTCTCCAGCATTTATTGTTTCTAGATTTTTTCATGATGGCCATTCTGACTGGTGTGAGATGATATCTCATTGTAGTTTTGATTTGCATTTCCTTAATGATTAATGATGTTGAGCATTCTTTCATGTGTTTGTTGGCACTCTATATCTTCTTTGGAGAAATGTCTATTTAGGTCTTCTGCCCATTTTTGGATTGGGTTGTTTGTTTTTTTGTTATTGAGCTGCATGAGCTGCTTGTCAATTTTGGAGATTAATCCTTTGTCAGTTGCTTCATTTGCAAATATGTTCTCCCATTCTAAGGGAGAAAAATGTAAATCTTTCATATCTTTTTCTATGTTAAAAACTCATATTCTTTCCTGAAGGTCATAAAAGGGATGAATACTAAGATATGAATAATGAATTTCTGTTGGATTAATTTTGTTTAAACAGGACTTTAAAGTAACACAATTTCCCTCCTATTCCTAAACATTCCAATTACATTTTACTATAGTTTAAGATTAAAAACCCATGCCAATAATCAAGAGAAAGGAGTCTTTTCAAAATATACAAAATGTGGAAGAAGCTAAAATGGTAGAACCCATACACTATCATGGACATGCACACTGTCACTCTGAAATAAATTGATGCCATTTACAGTGAAATCCATGATGGCAGTCAGTAGCACTTTCCTTAAAGCTTAGTTCTTCTCCCAGTGCATAATGAGGGAGCTATTAATTTAATCTGGGGGAAACGTTTACACTCTCTCTTCTGTAAGAGGAAGCTAAAAGAGGAGAAGGAGGAATAGCACAATACAAGTTTTGAAATAGGAAATATATGAATACTGCATGCTTTACTGTGACTATAGTATGGTTCCAATCACTTGACTATATCCACCATTCTTTTTTATGGGAATATGATTTAATAGTTGTTACCATTCTACCATAATCATAAGAAATAATAATTAAAATTACTTATAGCCTGGTCAGTGAGACCTTGAGTAAATTTTGGAAGCATCCATGTTTCATACAGTTTCAGGGGATGGATATTTCCTGTTATTAACTCTATAACTTCTTCAACTGGAACAGATAGACCTTTCTCTGTTGAAGCAGTTTTGTCTTTTTCCTGGGCCTTTTCAGTTTTCTCTTATTACAGACTTGTAAAGCTTACATATACAAACTTACACATACATGTATAAAGCAAAGGAGGGATAGAGTAGTCTTGAGAGGACACTGTTTTGTAGCAGGCACACAAGACAGATATAATTCCCTGATTGCATTTGCCTCCCTAGTCCCAACTCCTTTGTGGAAAGCATCAGCATTCTGACTGGTCTCTGCACCCCACTGACTGGACAGAACACTGCATTGGCATTCTTAGGGAGCACTGATGGTCGCTCCGGAAACTGGTTAGAGCTTGTGCAGCCAAAGTGCACAGGAAAGAAACAAATATACTTAATATAACATACTTACTCTGTTTTTCTAAATTAGCATTTATTCCCTGTAAGAGGTTGATTTCTGCTTTGACAGGGAGTAATCGAACTCTATATTCACCCAAACCATAAAATTAAAGTTAACATACCTCAGCTTATCATCCTACTGGAAGAAATGTATGAAATTTAAAGTATTTTTTAATTGCTGCTGTTTAGAATGGCTGAAGCCCATTCGCTGAACTTGTTAAAGAGCAGTGTTAACGAGGGTACTTTTCATTTCTTTTTTTTCCTACCACAGCATGAATTCTCAGCCCAAAGTGTGCCCTGTTTCCCACAATAGAGACAGGGGAAAAAGTGCGAGTCTCTCACCACAAAGCATGAGACAACTACAAATACTTCTCTCCCAGAGTTCACACTGATGAGAGTCTTTGTGGAAAAGAACTTCCTCTTTTTGTGGGAATACAGTAGAAATGCAAGTTGTATTCTCCACAATTTCACTACTAGAAAAATAATATTTTTATTTATTTTATTTATTTTTATAAATAAAATAAATTTTATTTATTTTTATTTATTTTATTTTTATTTATTTTTTATTGGTCTTCTTAAAAACATATACAGTGTTTACAATAAGGAGTAAAAGAGAAGATTTTCAGTGCGATATTTCAAGGAGCATTTTCTAAAGGCAGGATCCAGTCCCAACTTTGGAAAATTAACAAACACCTATGAGATCAAAGAGTCACCTGCAAAAAATTTTATTTGTTTTTCTTTCATACTAGTTTCCTAAAGATGCATTGTTACTTCTTGATAATGTAATAGTCAGACATGACTATATGGTGGCCATTTGAGGAAGAAGTAGCTCTTACATAAGTGTCTAGTTTCCTTATCTCTTGATACAACACCTCTTGGTTTCAGAGGCTTGCACAGATTTCCTCTAAATGAATAAACTTACTAATATTTTTCTAACTATCAATTAGTCTAAAAGTAGATTTAGAAATCTACTTCTGAAGCAGTTTTGTTAAGTAATTATTGGTCAGTTCTCTTTCTGATTGGTACTTCTTTCTGCAAAACAAATCCCTGTACTTAGAACAATTAATACCACCATCCCTGGCTCCTTGATTATTACACAGTGATGTTTCTTGAGAAAAAAAGCTTACCCTTTCTTTGGGGAAACTTTAGCCCATGAAATAAAACTTCATTAAAACTAGATCTGCTTCTAATGCCAGTGTGATGCAGATCAGTATCCCCTTTCTTTTGACTTTCCAGGCTGTGTGAAGAGAATGGTATGGTTTGGTTTAGGAAGGGTTGTAGCTTAAGAGGATTGCATTATGTTTCTGTGTCACTTTGGGGGATTTTATTTCAATATTATATCCTGTTCTGTAAAAACACCATAGTCATTCTCTTACTTATTATTAAATAATTAAACGCTGCCCTTTGTTTACTTTCTCCTTCTGATCAGAGGATTCCTCTCCACTCTAGGCCTTGATCTGAGTTCCAATTCATCAGCTTGTAGTAGCTACACTTCTGATTTCTGAAGTCAGACAGATATGGGTCCCATTTCTGTCTTCATCAGTTATAATTTAGCCTGATATATGCATACCAGAGCTGGCAGTGACAAACATTTTGCTTCTCCTTATTTTCCCAGGGTTCCTTGCATTTTAATAGAGGATCACAATATTTTAAGTAGAGTTGGAATGGGGTGGAAAGAAAGAGCAGGAAAACATGCTTTTAGGAAGGTCTGAAGTACAAATCACATGGAGGTAACTGCTTGAGAGAAAACCACCCTTATTTGAGTATTGTCAATAACGTAGCACAGGGAGGCAAACGAATAAATTGTTCACTAAAAATATTCTTCTTTAGAAGAATAAAATTCACAAGAAAGCGTCATTGCAAATAAAATATATTTGTTTTCCTAAAGGAAGATATTTGAAAAGTAGTAGTAAATACCTACTTTGACCTTCTGTGTCCCTAGTGTTCTATCTCCACTAAGTTTTACGAACATTACATAGAGGAGGAGCCTGAGTCTCAAAGGCCGTAAGTAAGAGATGGATTCCAGAGCCTTTGCAAGGTCCATTATGCCCCATGGCTTCCCATTGCTTGTGCTGTTCATCCAGATACGTGCTTAGGATACCAGAATGAATACATCTCTTTCAAGAGGTTTTTAACAGACATTAGATAATAAACAAGTACAACACCTAACAAATAGAACAGAATGCCTTATTTAAAGCAGAAACAGAATAAATGCTCACCTAGTATCGTTTAAGTCCCCTTTCAATTATTTTTTGAATCAACATGTTTATATTTGAGGGTATTTTCTTATTTTTTCCTTGTTCCCTTTACTTGCACCTCCTTTCTTTATCTCTTTTCCCAACTGAAATGTTTATGGTTTCAAAAGTAATTACTTCTTGAAGAAAGTTTTCGTGTATACTAAGTGCTACCTAATGGAAGCCATAAGCATAGAGTCTGCTGGCATTTGAGTGGTATAATACATAGCCAGGTTGAATCAAGTGGGAGAGAAGGTTAATCATTCTTTTAAACTGGCAGTGTTGCCGGAGGTGGATTAATATGCTTTTTGAATCTCTTATGTGCTGTAAGTCTCCTTGATCACAATCACTATGTTAATGGTTTAGGTTTTGAATTAGAGGTGTCTCCTGGGGTCAGCTGGGTCAACTCCCTTAATCTCTCTGGCCATATTAGGTGATAGTTTTCTCATTTCTATACATGATCTATGTTAGAGGGAGTGTTGACTATACCAGACTCTTAACGTGGGCGCCCAGAAAGTGGAAGAATCTCTCTACTGGTGATTAATCATAACTCTTTTCATTGTGAATATAGTCCTTCCCTTAGGTAAGGCAGGAACACCATGAAAAACAGAAGGTTCTCAGGTGTCTGTGGAAGCTGGAGTGCTCTCGACCTGTCAGCTCACTGGCAGAGCAGGCTTCGCCCAGACACTAGAGAACAAAATGTGAAATTGGCACCAGCCAGCCTCTCCATTGCACAGGATATCCCTATTTAAATTTGACAACCAGGATATTTTACAATTTGAAATTCTTGTCATCTGGTTTTCTTTAGTTTCTTCTTTGGGATGAAAAGACTGAGAAGCTTGTTTAAAAATCTGGAATTCTGACGGTGAGGCTTAACCAGATCTATTGAGTCATCAATCAGCAAACATTGACCAATGCTTACCATTCCCCCAGTTACTATACTAAGGACCCAGACACGTCTCAGATAGTGGCCTTGCTCATTCACTGTCTTTACAGTACTTTTTTCTAAATGTAACCAGAGCTCAGGTTAAGACAAGACATTGATTTGAGTCTGAAGTAAACAAAGCTGACTGGTCTGATCCCTTCAGTTCCCAGAATTATTTTGTTTCAGGTAGTAATTTTCCCAGACCAATAGAACAAAGTCCTATCATCTATTTATTTAATATTTTATCACAATAGTCCTTGCCCCTTTGACCTCTAGTGAGGAAACTTGCATAAGAAACTGAAATATGCTTAGGTTCTATGGGTAAGTGCAGATAATGATATGAATGAAATTGAAAATGAAAGCCAAAGGTAGAAGAGGCAGTTCTGAATAGATTAAGTAAGACAGAGGTATTTAAAAAATCAACTAGAAAAGATACAATAAGGAATGGAGAGCTTCTGGAAGTTTTCCAATAGGTGAGGGGTTGGTACATCTGTTTTTTTTTTTTAAGAACATGTC
The DNA here is from genome assembly GCF_937001465.1 of Orcinus orca. NCBI lineage: Eukaryota > Metazoa > Chordata > Mammalia > Artiodactyla > Delphinidae > Orcinus > Orcinus orca. Next base: position 37,866,702 of record NC_064575.1, on the reverse strand, counting down.
TGGCAGTTGTATGCCAGAGAAAGTTATAAGGGGGGCTGACTATAGGCATGAAGTCCACTGAGAACACTGTTTCTCTAGGCCACTGACGGTATTCTCAGTGTACATTCTATAGTACTGGAAATTAAGTTAGGAAAGAAAGGGTAATCTGATGTCATTTTAAATGAAATTTCACAAATGATTAGAGCTAAAAGGTGTCTTTTTTCACTCAGCCAACACGTTGAGCACGTACTATGGGGCAAGCACTGTGCTTATGGGTAAGAGATAAAAGAAAAAATAAAGACCAGAGGAGCTCAAAAGAGAGTGTGAGAGATGCATGAACAACTCATTACAATCGAATAGGGATAGGCTATTAAATAAATAGATCATAAAGATGTAACTTTGTAAAACAGAACTTGGAGTCAATAATCCTGCTAGGGGATATTGAAGAGGATGCCAACAATGAGGGGGTCTTGGAATTAGGTTTTGAATGTCAGTAGGAATTTTCCACATGGAGAGAAGGTCAGGGGCATACCAGGCGAAGGAACATCCTGGACTTGAGAACCAATACAGTATATTCAAGTGATTGTAAATGAGTTTTTTTGACTAAAGCATAAGGTATAAGTTGCCAAATGGTAGAAAATAAAGTATAAAAGTTAGGCTGGAATAAAAGTATAAAGTGTCATAATTCTTATGATGAAAGATAGGTGTTTTCCTACAAAATGGGTTACTTATAAATATTTTAAAATTAGAGACTTCTGTGTAAAGCTTGAAAAAACAGTAAATCAGAGTTGTACTGAGCTCAGGCTTAGTGGTGAAAATTTCTGTATTTTGTTTGCCAGGTTGGATAGTGTTACAATTCTTTAACATTTGTTTTTCCTAAGTAAAGGCATCTGGTGAAAATATGGGATCCATTTTATCCTGGGGAAGTTTTGTCTTAACCTTTCTTCTATGCATTTTTTCTATTTAAAATGCTTTTGCAGAATCTAATCATAGGAAGTTTGGATACTTGAAGTACCTGCTCATATTCTCTCTTTGACATAATGGGAATAATTAGGAAGTCTTCTCTAATTTTGAGACTACCATGACTGCTCTCTTATGTTGGTTATTCCTGTAGGTGAACCAATTTTAGGTTCATCTGAGTGATTAGTTAAACTTAATCCTCACAGATTGATTCAGCAGGTCTGAAAAGATATCTCAGAATATGTATATGGAGAGATAAACAATAAGAAATTACAGTAAGCACAAAAACAGATAAATATTATTCATACTTTTTCATAAGATCTTATTTTCTCTCATTTCTCTCTTATTTTTTTCATAACTTTTCTTTAATCATATGAAAAAGAAGGGAATTCACATGGCATAACAAAAGCTATGCAAAACTTAAGGAAACACAATTTTCTGAAATTTCTCAAACTTATTTGTATAGGATTCAGAATGCATTTAAAATGATTAAATGACTTAAGCTAATTTTTTTTTATTGCAAACTGTTTTAACCCCAATTAACCAAGCAAGAAACTGAGAGTCATTCTTTACTCTTCTCCCCTCCCTTAAACTCTGATTGGAACAATCCCTAAGAGTTGTCATAATTATACTATATATATATAAAAATATATATGTATAAATATAAATACACACACACACACGTCCATTGTTCTCTATGTCCATTGTCATATCTTTTACATTTCTTACTCGGATGTAACATCCCAGTTCACTTTTTCCCTGACTCCAGTATTATTTCTGTCTTGTTTATTCTCTGCATTGCAACCTAAATTTCATTCAACGGCTTAGAGCTCTTTGATAGCTTCTCTTTAATTTTGGGGAAAAGGCTTCAAGCACTGTGCTCTTGCCTACTAGTCCACCCTTATCTGGTTTCTCTATCCTTACTTAGCATCTCCTTCTTCCATAAATTTTCAGCAATACTCAATAGATTTCAGGGTTAGACTTCTCTTAATGCTGAACTTCCTCCAGGTTATGTCATCAATTTGTATCATTCTTTACTCATTCAATCCTTGGTTAATGCACTCTCATCATATAAGTTTCAGAATAAACATTGACTCTCTGGCTTTTCATGGCTTCCGTTAGAGATTAAATTCCCTTTCTATGTGTTCTTATAAAACTTGGCTGTCCAGTTACCTGTGAGAGGTATAGTTATATTTTAGAGTTCATTTCCCCTATTACATTGTAAACTGCATGTGAACAATGTCCTTATTTACCAGTGTTGTAGGTACTCAGTGAATATTTATTCTGTTAAAAGATTTATTCTGTTAAAAGTTAAGAGACTGTTTATGTTCCATAAATAAGAGAAAATGTAGCTCAGAACCAAGTAGTGGCAAGAGACTTGCATAATAGTATACAATATTGAGAGACAGTAGGAATTTAGGTTAGACAGTACTTGGTTACTGAATTAATTGTGAAGGTGAGGGATGATTATACAGAGTCCAGAGTTTTATTATTTTTTTAAATTAATTTTTATTAAAGTATAGTTGCTTTACAATGTTGTGTTAGTTTCTGCTGTACAGCAAAGTGAACCAGTTATACCTATACATATATTCCCTCTTTTTTATATTTCTACCCATTTAGGTCACCAGAGAGCATTGAGTTGAGTTCCCTGTGCTATACCATAGTTTCTCATTAGTTATCTATTTTATACATAGTGGTGTATATGTCAATCCAAATCTCCTAATTCATCCCCCCCTTCCCCCCCTTGGTATCCATGTGTTTGTTCTCTACATCTGTGTCTCTATTTCTGCTTTGCGAATAAGTTCATCTGTACCATTTTTCTAGATTCCACATATAAGTGATATTATACGATATTTGTTTTTCTCTTTCTGACTTACTTCACTCTGTATGACAGTCTCTAAGTCCATCCATGTCTCTGCAAATGGCACTATTTCATTCCTTATTATGGCTGAGTAATATTCCATTGTATATATGTACCACATTCTCTTTATTCATTTCTCTGTTGATGGACATTTAGGTTGCTTCAATATCCTGGCTAGTGTAAATAGTGCTGCAATGAATATTAGGGTGCAAGCATCTTTTTGAATTATGCTTTTCTCCAGGTATATGCCCAGAAGTGGGATTGCTGAGTCACATGGTAGTTCTATGTTTAGTTTTCTAAGGAGCCTGCATACTGTACTCCATAGTGGCTGCACCAATTTACATTCCCACCAACAGTGTAGGAGGGTTCCGTTTTCTCCACATCCTCTCCAGCATTTATTGTTTGTAGATTTTTTGATGATGACCATTCTGACCAGTGTGAGGTGATACCTCCTTGTAGTTTTGATTTGCATTTCTCTCATAATTAGTGATGTTGAGCATCTTTTCATGTGCTTGTTGGCCATCTTTGGAGAAATGTCTATTTAGGTCTTCCATCCATTTTTTCACTGGGTTGTGTTTTTTTGATATTGATCTGCATGAGTCGCTTATATATTTTACAAATTTATTTATGTTTATATATTTTGGAAATTAATCCCTTGTCAGTTGCTTCGTTTGCAAATATTTTCTCCCATTCTGAGGGTTGTCAGAGTCCAGAGTCTTCAGTGTTTCCTCAGTATCCAACTTGGGCAACTGTACAAATAGTGGTGGTATAAATGATGTAGAGAGATGAATAGTGGAAGTAAGTATTGAAGGTAAAATTAATCGTTCAGTAATATCACATAATTAATTTTAAGTGTCCATGTTATATTTGGGCAGAGTTTTTCACTTTGCAATTAGTTAGGTTTGTAAGAGACTCAGGAGAGAGATATGTACGTTTTAGGTCAAGATCTGTGATATATATGGTGGCTGGAATCACAAGAGTAGATGAGACCATCTATCAAGGGCAGAAGAGAGCTTCTGAGAAATACACATCTCTTGGGAGAGGGCAAAGTGAGAGTGCCCAGTGAAAGAGATAAGGATGTCCAGAGGCAGGAGGAAGAAGTAGCAAATTAAGATGCTACTGTTGTTAAGGTGAAAGATTTTTCTGAGATGACAAACTTGATCAACAAAATCAAATATTGCTGAAAGGTGATATAATGACCAAACAATATTCATTCAATTTAATCACAAATTAAATGTCGGTGAATGCAATTCCAGTGCAGATAAGTAAGAAGAAAATAGCAAAATTGTGTGAGTCATGAGGTACATAAAGATAAGAAAATACAGACAGTGAGAATAAATACAAATTTTTGATAAACTGTACTGTGAAATTAGGAGGAGAGGAAAGGTAGCTAGAGAATTACTTGACATCAAGCAAGAGTAATTTTTAATGGGAAGGGGGCAGCTTTCTAATGGGAGGGGGCCAAAATAAAATTGCTAAAGAGGAAAACCTTAACAATACCAATGAGATGGGAAAATGAATGGAAGTTACTGAGGAAGTGAGAATAGGTGAACTATGTAGAAAAGCTATCCTTGTATGTAAAGAGAAAAAGTTATTTAGGGGTATTTTTGCTTTATAGTCTGTGTTTTCTCTGTGAAGTAAAAGTTTGATGGGAGGTGATGTCACCTCGAGATAGTGCTCATCAAATATCCTATGTGCTTATCTATATTTTTCATCCTCCTTTGTAGTTAGACTCTTTTCCTTTGATTAGTTGTGGCCAGTGGCATAGAAGCAGAATAAAGTGTATCACTTCTGAGCTGAGGTCATTAGGAGCCAATGTCCCTCTGGTCTGGTCCTCTGCTATTGTGACATCGGAGGTCACATAGTCCAGATGATGTGGCTGCAAGATGGATCAGGACCATGTGATCTGTAAGGGCTTTACTTAGTAGAGAAATAACTTACTAGTATTTTCCACTGAGATTCCTGTGTTAAATAGATCTCCCTGTGAGAGCTCAGAGAGCATAGCGAAGACTGAAATGACAAAGACAGAGGGAGAGATGTTGGCAACATATGGAAGGTGCCTGGCAGATAATATATTTAATGGTAAACAAAGCTGCTGGAGTAACAGAGAGAGTATATAAGAGATGAGAAGAAAACCAACTGTATGTAGTATCTAGCGCTAAGGAGTGAGGAGAGAAACAACTGAAAAAAAAATAAAAAGAATGATCAGAAAGAAGCTAGGTGGTATGTCAACAGAAATCATAAGATTGCTATAAAACATAAAGGAAGGTAGTTTTAAAAGAAGCACCATTTAAAGGAGTCAGTTGTTTCGCAAAGGGAAAATCCTATAGGAACTGAAAATAAACCATGTGATTTGATGACTAAACTTTTATGAAAAAAATGGAACCATTTCAGGAAAGTCATGGGAGAAGACGCTGTGTTACAGTGGGGAGAGTAATCAATACATTGTGAGGAAAGGTGCCTTCATTTCCAAGAAATGCCAGTTAAGAAGTGAAGAGAGCATTTAAAGGGAAGGGATAATGTAAGAAAATTTTTTTAAAAATTAATTAAGGAAACTTGAATAATTCCTAGACAAAGAGGAAGGTATTAGTGAGAGATGAAAATCAGAGAAAGCTATCTTAAGATGTTGTTATGGACTGAATTGTGTCCCCACAAAAAATATATGTTGAAGCCCCTCTCAATTTTACTGTAGAAGATAGGAGATAGGTCCTTTAGGGAGGTAACTGAAGTTAAATGAAGTCATAAGGGTGGGGTAATAATCTGACAGGGACTGATGGTGTCCTTATAAGAAGAGGAATAGATTCCAGAGATCTCTCTCCCTCTGCTCATAGAGGAAAGGCCGTGTGAGGACACCGCAAGAAGACAGCCATCAGCAAGCCAGGAAGATTGTTCTCACCACAAACCAATTCTTATGGTATTCAATACCTTAACCTTGGACTTCCACCCTCTAGAACTGTGAGAAAATAAATTTCTTCTGTTTAAGTCATTCAGTCGATAGTGTTTCGCTATAACAGCCCAACCAGACTAATACAGACCTTCATGTACACTGCAGTATACAGAAGCTAAACAGTGATTGTGAGCCAGAGATTACATCTTGAACAGAAGTGTAATGACGCTTGTGGTACTCACAACTTCACGAATTTTGTCAGAAAGATGTGAAAAAAAGTCAAACAGTTCTGATAGTGGATATTTTCTTTCTGTTTCTGACATAAAGCAGTGTCTGACAGCCTCCCTGATACCCATCGGTATCGCAGTTTTGATTCTGTGGCTCCAGTTCTACATGGCACCAAGGTGCTGTGTACTGTCCATTATTGGGTTTTTGGGAGATGTACCTATTGCCAACAAGTGGGTCAAACCACTGGGGCTCTTCTGAAGTCCTCCCTAAATTTAGACCCAGCTTCAGCTCCAAATCAGAGTTTTCAGAGAGCCCAGGGTGAGGCTCACTTGCCACAGTAGACACGTTGGCTAACGGGTTGCACTGCAGCACCCGCACGGACAAAGACAGCATCACGATGCCACCGTTCTTCTTCTGCAGGGGCGAACCGGTGGACCGTCAGCTTGGCCCCCAGCACAGTCACCTGCCTGTTCACTCTCTTGGCCCCTGTGAGGAAGGTGTTCAGCCCCGGCTTTGAGGTCAGAGTCGTCTCCTCTCTGGGTTCGTGTGAATGGAGGAGCCGCAGCCCTGGTCTGGGTGGTGTCTTGGCCCTGGGTTTCCGGGTTTGGAGGCGTATCTTACCACCTAGACCCCCACCTAGGGCTCAAGGGTTCAGGGGCTGTGTACCGTGGGTTTTGGGGGCAGAAGATATTTAACCTGGCGTTTGAGGAAATTGAGGGAGAAGAGACTCAGGTTCAAGGGCTCCTGGTTTGAATTTCTCGCTCTAGGTTTGAGGGCCAGGGCAGTCTCTCACCAGAAGCTGCCGGATATCATCAGGAACATTCCGAGTGTTCTTGCACATACCCTGGGCAGCTGAGTTGGAGAAGATGACAGGTGCCTGTGACACTTCTAGGGCTCGCCGTGCCACAGCATCCGAGACATGGGACAAGTCCACCATCATGCCCAGGCGGTTCATTTCTGCCACCACCTTCTGCAGGGACAGGATGGGGAGAGGGCATCAGGGCTGCATTTACCTTGTGTGCATTTATCTGTAGGGAACAGGCGGGGCTGTACATTCATGTGGGGCAGGGTATGAAACCCTGGTCCTTACCTCGCCAAAGCATGTCAGCCGACTGACATTGCTGGAGAAGGGGTGGATACCCTTTGCTGAGTTCTGCGTCCTGCAGGATGCCCAGGAGGCAGTCTGACTGGTGGCTGTGACTTGGCTACAAGAGCCTAGAAAGAGGTTCTGTCGAACTGTCTACACCTGCAACTACCTGGTGCAAGAGGAGGGACCCAAACTGGGCTGTGCCTGGCAGTAGCAGGGCCCTTCTGGGGATTCAGTCTTCTTCTGCAAACCTCCATTCCCCTCCCCACCCAGGTTCAGGGCCGGATCCCAGGGGTAAACTTGCTTTGGGCCCCAGCGTGATCTTGGGCAGATCCCTGCCTCACTGGGCCCTCACCATCTGCACTGTGTTTACCAGGGCACGTTGCAGGTGTGGGTGAGTGTCACGTAGTGCACACCCAGCGCATAGAAGGTACGCAAGATGGAGAGGCTACTGTCCAGTGAGTGGCCGTCCTCCACACCAATGAGGCAAGCCCACTTCCGGCTATTGTTGAGAGCTGAGGGCAGGTAGGTCAGATGATCATTTTCAGAGGCAGGGGAAGCTTACTGAAGTCCCTAACACCTACCACCACCAGTCTGTTTACCTTTTTTTGTTTGTTTTTTTGGCCGTGCCGCGCAGCATGAGGGCTCTAAGTTCCCCCACAAGGGATCAAACCCGAGCCCCCTGCAGTGGAAGCGTGGAGTCTTAACCTCTGGATTACCAGGGAAGTCCCCCTTCTACCTTTAACTGAGGTCACAAGCTCCAGCTCAGAATAGGAAGCACACATGAGGCGGATGAGGTGAATTTGCTCCAGGGTGAGGCGCACAGCATCCCGTTCGTGGGTCTGGCATGGGACGTAGGCTGACCAGAACTGAGGGAAGGCCAGGGCTTAGTTTGGGCTTTGGAACTCCTTGGGGCTCAGCTGGCACAGCACTCACTGTGCCCAGAAGTCACATGTAATGCGTTGCTTTCTCTGTGGTACTTGGATGCCCGTCAGGCTGGCTCACTGTGACCCCTGTAGCCCCCAGCATCCATGGCATGGCACTTTCTAGGTCACTGTGGTAACTTAGTTCCAATGTGACTAACCTGTGGTCTCTGAGGCCCCCAAAGGGCCCCACATTCCCCAGCAGCCATGGTGGCACCTTGTGTGTCCCTTTGGTACCTGGGCACCTCTGAGACCATCGTTCAGCCTGTCCAAGCTGGTCTGACCATGGCTGAAATTGCGCAGATTAACATCCTGTAGCCCACTGTGGTAAAACTGCCTCAGGACCAGGGGCATCTCGTTGTGGCTGGAGGGAGGTCAAGGCAAATGGGTGGGCTCCTTAGGTCTTGAGATCAGGCAGGACACATTGCCAGGCCTGGGCCAGCCTGGGTGTCCCCACCTCACACTGTCACACAGACTATGGAGCAGCTGCGGCCTGGGCTGAGGGGTTCCCACCAGGGAGGGGATGACAGAGAAGGGGAAGGGCATCTGTAGATGATGGACAGGACATCCAGCGGTGGTGTGAGGGAGCCTCCCCACTAGCTCTGCATGCTCCGGACCTCCTCCTCTGCCCAGGGCCAGGCTAGGCCCCCACCGGCCCCCAGCAGCCCGCACACACTGCAGCCACCCCTCCACAAGCGGGAAGTCCCGCATCAGGGCCCTCGTGCGCTCCCGCGGACTTGGGGTGCTGGAGGTGCCCGGTGTGGTCTGCACGGGTTACCAGCCGCAGCAGCAGACCCAGCAGGAGCAGCAGACACAGCAGAGGCCGCTGACTGAGTGCGCGGGGACCTTCGAGGTCCCCGGGCCGCAAGCTGCGCAGGGCCAGGCAGGCGGGCAGAGGCGGGTCTGAGAGGGGCGGGCGATGGGGTTCTGCCCGTGGACTCAGGCCACCCAGCGGCGCGGCCTCGCGAGGGGGGCGGGGTGAAGGAGGGGATACAGCGTCACAGGACCCTGCGACCCGTGTGCGGAGAGCCGCGATCCGCGAAGCCCGGCAGCCACAGGGAGGCACTGCCCTCCCGCCGCCTGCTCAGAGGCAGCTCCCGCGGGCTAACCTGGCCTCTGCTGAGAGCCCACTCGCCTCCCATCGCGGGTTCCCTCCGCCCCCGCCCCTCTTCCCACTCCCACTGCTCCGAGGGGGCGCCCTAGGTTGCTCTCCCCACCTCTAACCTTCCTGTCCAAGCTGGGGCCACCTTCAGCCTGAGGCCTCCCGGGAGCACACCTCGTCCCCATCTGCCTGCAGCCGGCCCCGCCCACCCCGAGGGCTGCGTGCGAGTGTCTCTGTGGCCACAAGTGCTCTGGGCTCCCGGTTTCCCGGTACTGGGCCATGGGGGCTGGTGTGGGGGAAGAGATAGTTTCTGGAAATGGGGAGGGGGGTAACGTTGTGAGCTCTGGATTCAGGAAGGGGCCCTCTGCCCCCGACCTTCTCTCTCCACCTACTTGACTCCCCAACCTGCATGACCATTCTCTGGGCACTTCAACCAGCACCTGGGAACTATCAGGAACCCCCCCCACTTCTGTCACCCAGCCTCAGGAAAGAGCGCCCTCAGGAGTCACTACACCTCCCCAGGGCCTGAATAGAGGGACTTCTGGGATGTGAACTGAACAACCTTCTGGGGAGAGTCAGCGACCCTTTTACTCAACAGAGCAGGAAGTCAGCAGGCTATTTGAGTGGAAGGAAATGAAGTCGTTTCCATGGCAGCAGAGCCCCCACCGCAGCAACCTTCCTCCCAGAGCTGCTGGCTGACCTTCTGGCCAGGATCCCTTCTACCTCAGCGTGGAAGGCCCGGCCTCGTGGAGAAGTATAGGTTCTGAGGAAGACCTGGCACCTGGGTTCTGCTGCTACACTTGCCTTATCTCGTGGCCCTTTTGGCTCTAGCTTTCCCAGAAACCTCAAGGGCTAAGTGCCTGCGCTTGCTCAGAGGCCGCACGCCATTCCCCATTTCCAGCCTCAGGCCCTCCCCCAGCTGCCTCCTCTAGGGACCCCCTCCCACCAGCGCGCGCGCACACACACACACACACACACACACACACACACACACACACACACACTGGGGATGTGCCTTCTCACAGAAGCTCAACCACTGAGATGCTTTAGGGGCTGCGCCCAAACTCCTTCATCCCCAGCCTCTCAAGTTTTTCCTCTGATCCCTGGCACCCCCTGGAGCTGTTCCACCTTTGGAACCTTTCCCGCATGGCAGGAGTGCCTAGCGCAGGGGTAGTGACCTAAGTCTGAGCACTGGCGACCCTAAAAATCTGTTACACAAAAACATTTTATTGAGCATTAAGGGACCCCACTGGAGACAGAAAGGGCTGGCAATAAGGGAGCATGTGAACCTCGGGGCAGGGTGCGTGCTGCTTGATTCTCCATCCTGTTCTTGTTTCAGGGAGCAGGTCTTCCTGGGTCTCTCTATCCTGCCTCCTGACACCCCAGGCAGGAGGCTCTTTGGGAAGCCACAGATTGCTGCTTTCCGTTTCAAAAATCCCAGCTCCCCCCTGGTTTGTGGTGGTGGCCGCTGACAAAGGCTCAGGGCAGGAGCACATGTGGTAGACTGCTAAGGCTTCTCTGCACCCTGTCTCTGCTCCTGCATCCTCCTTGGCTCGAAGAGTGTAGACTTTTCTTTCTTCAGCTCACAAAGGGGCCCCTGAGGACTGAGCAGAGGAACGGCAGGTTTTCTTCCAGGCCAGCTTTAGCCCTCGGATGTTCAGGGCAGACTCTCAAAACAAACCTCAGTTTCTGAGGCTCCTGGCTTATGGACATTTAGTGTAGAAGGAGGCTCCTGGCTGGGGAAGGCACAGACAAAATGACACAGGTTCTAATCTGTGGCAGTGGGCAGTTGGGGGGGGGGCAGGGTCACTGCAGGAAGAGGCATTCGCTGGCTTAGGCAGTTAAACCGTCGCACTCTCTTCAGGATGGCTCACCTGCAAGATTCTGAGGGGTCCGCCTCCTGGCACCAAGCTACAATCGCCGGACTGTGGGTCTGGAGAAACGCAGGTCGCAATCCGACCTTTTTGGAGTGTGCTTTCCCTTGGGAGCACGTCTGGCAACTGGCTTCTCTGCTTCCACATTTGCTGGCGTGGCCAGAGGTACATCTCCGTAGACCCGGTAACCACCAACCAGGCAGTATGTCTCCACATGCCGGCCCAACTGCTTTTCTCCACACCCTCGATAGAGGACATGGTAGAGACCAGGTGTAGGAGGAGAACCGGGAGCAACTGCTGCTGCAAAGAAAATCAGAACTGATCAGTCACTTCTGCTGTGCACAGTCTCCTGCCAGAACTTCCCTCTCTAAGGTCTCTCCCAGTTTCTAGCTGAAGACGTTTAATCTACTTGACGTCCAAAACACAGCCATGGCCCATCACCTCTATGAGTCCTTAAGGAGGGACACAGGCTGCAAAAGAGCCTACGGCTTCAGCAGATGAGGAAGTCTCTTCATCGTTTCCAGGGAAAACAGTAGAACCCGAAAGTAATTGCAATCATGATCCTCTCCATCTCTCCCTTCCACAACAGAGAAAACCTTTCTTGCAGTCTGTCACTTCTGAGGCTTTCATGGAAATGTCTTTCAAGTTTTGAAAAAAATAATCCAATATATATTGGTTAAGAACCCAGCCCACCTTGGCAACCCCTCTTGGGTCCAATTTATACTGCCTGTTTCAACCACACTGAACTCTAGCCCTCTGATACTTTTATGTAGATTAGAACAAGGCCAAATCCTGAGGCAGAGTGAGCAGGAGACTCAGAACCGGGTTCTGGGTCCCAGCTCTAGGCTCACATCAACCCAGCCTCCTGGGACACCATCTCCTCAGCCCTCCAGTCTCATTAGTACTGCATCAACCCCTCTTCGTTCTTTTGGTCTTCCCATCAATATGGCACTACCCTCTCCCCTAGTACTCAGCAACTCAGGATGGGATGTGTCTGAGGGGACCGATAGAGATGCCTACATGACAGCACAGATGTGCCTGCGTTGGCAGGTGCGGTTCAAGAGTGGCCCTCTTCCTCAAACTGCTCCTTTTACCATTTGCCAACAAAAATGCACTTGTCTTTTGCTAAGAGGCCAATAAGTAAAGGGTCTGAATGGAAGCATCCTCTAGCCCACATGGGAAGGCTACAATTATAAAAATTAGAGACTTCCTGCACACTTGTCCTGGGATGACCTTTCACTTCTCCTCAGCAGTGAGCACTGTGGGTCTCTGAAGGTGTCCCTGGTCACTGGTATTACTTAGAGCTGGGAAAGTGCTTAGGTGTATGTGGTGGGCAAACCCCACAGGAAAATGTGGCAGCCAGGGCAGGTTGTGTGTACACCATGCCTCTTGTACAGGTGGCCGGACTCGGTGTACCTGTTGCACTGCCCTCCCAGGGAACAGAGGACAGGTTTGAGTAAATATAGAAGATATGGTCAGACATTCTCTCTCAGACAACCAAAGAGATTTGTATCTGGTGGAGAACTTTCTCCAAGGAAAGAAGTTCCCTCCAGGATAGGGAAGTTTCTCTGAGGGCAGCAAGTTTGCATAGTTACCCTGCCAAGGTAACTGTGAGAAGGCCTGTGAGGGCATCACTACCCAGTGAGGTCATCACTACCCAGTGAGGTCATATGAGGAAACTGTGTCTTGAGGGGCAGGCTTCAGGAGGAGGGGCAGTCTTGTAGAGGAGAGAAGGGTGGAGGCAGAGGTACTCTGCCGGGCCCCTCACACCTGGGCCCTCCCACCCATGCCCTAGTCTAGTAGACAGCCCACGTCGGGAATGCCGGTGGGCTGGCCCAGCCCCAAGGGCCCCAGGAGGGCAAGAGAGACCCACATTCTGAGATTTGCTTGAGACGCAAGATTAACGTAAGAGACAGCTTGCTTGTATGGCACTGACCCTAAGAGGCAGAGCTTTGTGTGGACTGGCGAATCAGGGAAGGCTCCATGGCAGTGGGCCCGAAGGACATGTGAGATTTGGACCCACGGGGAAGAGACGGAAGATATTCCAGTTTGGAAGAATAAAAGCAAAGACACACTTCTCGACCTTGTCCTGCCCCAAATATTAATTCATAGCACCCTCACATTTTTACAACTGAGGACTTAAAAAAACCAAGAGGTTAAGGGGCCTACCCAGTGTTACACGGGTATTGGAGAGGTGTTCTGCTCAATGGTTATGTTCATGTCGGGGCTCCCGATATACAGTTGATAGGAATGTGATGACAAGCTCATGCCATTTCAAACATTTCCAAGTGACAATGACAGAGCTGTTAAAGGTGCAAAACTTGGTTGCTGAATGACCACACAGAGAGGGAACGGTGGGCCCATTTTAACATGAAATGGAAAACAAATTCATGAAAAAAGCGACATAGTACAGGATGACAACGTCATCATTCCACTGCCCTTTCCCCTAGACGTAAAAATCATTAGAATCCTCTCTCCCTGCACCATGAAAGGATGAGATGAACGCTCAGCTCAGGCCCCTTTGAAAAACATGGTCAACAGTGCGAAGAGGTGTTACTGAGACGATTTGGTCCGACTCAGAGAAGGAAAGAGACAACTCTGCCCTTAGCCTGATCAGACCCACAGGAAGGAACCACCTTTGGGGCAGCCTTTCATAGGGTGGCAATGAGAGAGAACCTTCTTTAGGAGGGGACTCCCTGTTGCCAACCTTGAAAAAGCAAAGATGGGACACTCGTTCACTGGGGTTGTTGCAGAGGGGATGTGACCAGAGGTTGGGCCACCGTGCTTTAGAATCAAAGCACCTTGTATTCCTGAGCTGCTTGAATGCTGCAATCGCTGGGTTTTGGTTCTGGAGCAACCCAGGTCTTTGTCCGACTTTTCCGGATTGTGCTTTCTCTTGGGACAACGTCTGGAGACTGGCGTCTCTGCTTCCACCTTTGCTGGCTTGGCCAAAGGAACATCCCCATAGGCCCCGGAGCCACCAACTAGGCAGTATGTCTCCTCATGCCGGCCCAACTGCGTTTTTCCACACCCTCGGTAGAGGACATGGTAGTGACCAGGTGTAGGAGGAGAAACGGGAGCAACTGCTGCTGCAAAGAAAATCAGAACTGATCAGTCACATCTGCTGTGCACAGTCTCCTGCCAGAATGGACCTCTGCCATTTTTCTCTGTTTCTAGCTGAAGACGTTTAATCTACTTAACGTGCAAAACACAGCCTTGGCTCATCACCTGTATGAGTCCCTAGAGAAGGGACACTGGCTGCAAAAGCAATCCCTAGAGCCTACGGCTTCAGCAGATGAGGAAGTCTCTTCACCGTTTCCAGGGAAAATAGTAGAACCTGAAAGTAATTGCAATCATGATCCTCTCCATCTCTCCCTTCCACAACAGAGAAAACCTTTCTTGCAGTCTGTCACTTCTGAGGCTTTCATGGAAATGTCTTTCAAGTTTTGAAAAAAATAATCCAATATATATTGGTTAAGAACCCAGCCCACCTTGGCAACCCCTCTTGGGTCCAATTTATACTGCCTGTTTCAACCACACTGAACTCTAGCCCTCTGATACTTTTATGTAGATTAGAACAAGGCCAAATCCTGAGGCAGAGTGAGCAGGAGACTCAGAACCGGGTTCTGGGTCCCAGCTCTAGGCTCACATCAACCCAGCCTCCTGGGACACCATCTCCTCAGCCCTCCAGTCTCATTAGTACTGCATCAACCCCTCTTCGTTCTTTTGGTCTTCCCATCAATATGGCACCACCCTCTCCCCTAGTACTCAGCAACTCAGGATGGGATGTGTCTGAGGGGACCGATAGAGACGCCTACATGACAGCACAGATGTGCCTGCGTTGGCAGGTGCGGTTCAAGAGTGGCCCTCTTCCTCAAACTGCTCCTTTTACCATTTGCCAACAAAAATGCACTTGTCTTTTGCTAAGAGGCCAATAAGTAAAGGGTCTGAATGGAAGCATCCTCTAGCCCACATGGGAAGGCTACAATTATAAAAATCAGAGATTTCCTGCACACTTGTCCTGGGATGACCTTTCACTTCTCCTCAGCAGTGAGCACTGTGGGTCTCTGAAGGTGTCCCTGGTCACTGGTACTACTTAGAGCTGGGAAAGTGCTTAGGTGTATGTGGTGGGCAAACCCCACAGGAAAATGTGGCAGCCAGGGCAGGTTGTGTGTACACCATGCCTCTTGTACAGGTGGCCGGACTCGGTGTACCTGTTGCACTGCCCTCCCAGGGAACAGAGGACAGGTTTGAGTAAATATAGAAGATATGGTCAGACATTCTCTCTCAGACAACCAAAGAGATTTGTATCTGGTGGAGAACTTTCTCCAAGGAAAGAAGTTCCCTCCAGGGTAGGGAAGTTTCTCTGAGGGCAGCAAGTTTGCATAGTTACCCTGCCAGGTAACTGTGAGAAGGCCTGTGAGGGCATCACTACCCAGTGAGGTCATATGAGGAAACTGTGTCTTGAGGGGCAGGCTTCAGGAGGAGGGGCAGTCTTGTAGAGGAGAGAAGGGTGGAGGCAGAGGTACTCTGCCGGGCCCCTCACACCTGGGCCCTCCCACCCATGCCCTAGTCTAGTAGACAGCCCACGTCGGGAATGCCGGTGGGCTGGCCCAGCCCCAAGGGCCCCAGGAGGGCAAGAGAGACCCACATTCTGAGATTTGCTTGAGACGCAAGATTAACGTAAGAGACAGCTTGCTTGTATGGCACTGACCCTAAGAGGCAGAGCTTTGTGTGGACTGGCGAATCAGGGAAGGCTCCATGGCAGTGGGCCCGAAGGACATGTGAGATTTGGACCCACGGGGAAGAGACGGAAGATATTCCAGTTTGGAAGAATAAAAGCAAAGACACACTTCTCGACCTTGTCCTGCCCCAAATATTAATTCATAGCACCCTCACATTTTTACAACTGAGGACTTAAAAAAACCAAGAGGTTAAGGGGCCTACCCAGTGTTACACGGGTATTGGACAGGTGTTCTGCTCAATGGTTATGTTCATGTCGGCGTTCCCGATATACAGTTGATAGGAATGTGATGACAAGCTCATGCCATATCAAACATGTCCAAGTGATAATGACAGAGCTGTTGCAGGTGGAAAACGTTTTTGCTGAATGACCACATAGAGAGGGAAAGGTGGGCCCATTTTCACATGAAATTAAAAACAAATTCATGAAAAAAGCAACATAATACAAAATGACAACATCATCATTACAGTTCCCTCTCCCCTAGACGTAAAAATCATTAGAATCCTCTCTCCCTGCACCATGAAAGGATGAGATGAACGCTGAGCTCAGGTCCCTTTGAAAAACATGGTCAACAGTGCGAAGAGGTGTTACTGAGACGATTTGGTCCGACTCAGAGAAGGAAAGAGACAACCCTGCCCTTAGCCTGATCAGACCCACAGGAAGGAACCACATTTGAGGCAGCCTTTTATAGTGTGGCAATGAGAGAGAACCTTCTTTAGGAGGGGACTCCCTGTTGCCGACCTTGAAAAAGCAAAGATGGGACACTCGTTCACTGGGGTTGTTGCAGAGGGGATGTGACCAGAGGTTGGGCCACCCTGCTTTAGAATCAAAGCACCTTGTATTCCTGAGCTGCTTGAATGCTGCAATCGCTGGGGTTTAGTTCTGGAGCAACCCAGGTCTTTGTCCGACTTTTCCGGATTGTGCTTTCTCTTGGGACAACGTCTGGAGACTGGCGTCTCTGCTTCCACCTTTGCTGGCTTGGCCAAAGGAACATCCCCGTAGGCCCCGTAGCCACCAACTAGGCAGTATGTCTCCCCATGCCGGCCCAACTGCGTTTTTCCACACCCTTGGTAGAGGACATGGTAGTGACCAGGTGTAGGAGGAGAAACGGGAGCAACTGCTGCTGCAAAGAAAATCAGAACTGATCAGTCACATCTGCTGTGCACAGTCTCCTGCCAGAATGGACCTCTGCCACTTTTCTCTGTTTCTAGCTGAAGACGTTTAATCTACTTGACGTGCAAAACACAGCCTTGGCTCATCACCTGTATGAGTCCCTAGAGAAGGGACACTGGCTGCAAAAGCAATCCCTAGAGCCTAGGGCTGTAGCAGATGAGGAAGCCTCTTCACCGTTGCCAGGGAAAACAGCTAAGTTGTAGGACACCCAGCTGGTGTTGGAGGACTGCTTGGCGTGGGGAACAATCCCACACAAATTGGGTGCAGAGCCTTATTGAGAAATAGAGTTATCATCTGTTGATTCATAAGGAGTGTCTAATTCTTTTTCATTCACAAACAAGCTGTGCCAGGACCTGGGAATAAAAAGTCTATTAAGGATTAGCCTCTGCATAAATTGTAGCAATATTTTTGTGGATCTGTTGACTAAGGCAAAGGAAACAAAAGCAAAAATAAACAAATGGGGCCTACTTAAACTTAAAAGCTTTTGCACAGCAAAGGAAACCATCAACATAACAAAAAGACGACCTACTGCTTGGAGGTAAATATTTGCAAATAATATGACCCTTAAGGGGTTAATATCCAAAATATACTAAGAGTTCATACAACTCAACATCAAAAAACAAAAACAAAAACAACCTGATTAAAAAATGGGCAGAAGAACTGAATAGACATTTTTCTAAAGAAGACATACAGATGGCTAACAGGCACATGAAAAGATGCTCAAAATCACTAATCATCAGAGAAATGCAAATCAAAATCACAATGAGGTATCACCTCCCACTTGTCAGAATAGCTATCATCAAAACGACCACAGATAACAAATATGAGTGAGGATGTGGAGAAAAGGGAATTCTTCTACACTGTTGGTGGGAATGTAAATTGGTGCAGCCACTGTGCAAAACAGTATGGTAGTTTCTCAAAAATCTAAAAATAGAACTGCCATATGACCTAGCAATTCCACTCCTGGTTGTATATCTGAAGAAAACAAAAACATTAATTCAAAGTGACATATGCATCCCAACATTCATAGTGGCATTGTTTACAATAGCCAAGATATGGTGGTAACAACCTAAGTGTCCATCAACTGATGAATGGATAAAGAAGAGGTGGTATATATACACAATGGAATATTACTCAGCCATAAAGAAAATGAAATTCTGCCATTTGCAACAACATAGATGGACTTGGAGGGTATCTCACTTAGTGGAATAAGTTGGACAGAGAAAGATAAATACTGTAAGATATCACTTATGTGTGGAGTCTAAAAAATAAAACAGACTCACAGAGAACAAACTAGTGGTTACCAGTTGGGAGAGGGTTGGGGGGAGGCATAAGCTAGGGTAGAGGATTAAGAGGTACAAACTACTCTTTATAAAATAAATAAGCTACAGAATATATTATACAGCACAGGGAATATAGCCAATATTTTGCAGTAACTATAAATGGATTACAACCTTTAAAAATTGTGAATTACTATGTTGTACACCTGAAACTTATAAATCAACTATAAGTTAAAAACAGAAAAAAAAAAAAGAATTAGCCTCTGCCCTCAGGGATCTTTCAGTCTAATTGGGAATCAGGTAAAGTAACACATCCAGTGTGGTAAAGGACTAAGATTCAGGTGTGCCTTGTGTCCTGTGGAAGCCCAGACTGAGGGGCCAGGGAACACTTCTTGAAGGGGTGCAACTTGAGAGATGAGGGAAAGTTTGCAAAGCAAAAAGCATGCAGGGCCTTTCACTCAAGCTGACAAATGCAGAAAGCTAGTATCTACCTAGGGAAGCCTGAGCTCTGGCGTCCTGAGTTTCCACCACTGTCCACCATTACGAACTCTGAGACCTGGCAGGCTTCGTACCTTTCTAAGCTCTGGCTTCTTTTCTGACCAATGGGGAATTGCTCCCAGAGCCAGGTGATCACGGGGCATCTTTTGGCCGCCGCTGCAAAGACCGCCCTGGGCAGCAGAGGCGCGTAGGAGCTCCCTTCTGGGAGGCGGTGGATGTTCGGTGGCGCTAAGCTGGTGTCCGGCTGGGCTAGGCGGAGGACGGGTCCGGATATAGCGCCCGCCAGTCTCCCAGGCAGAGAGCACTCCCATAAGGCCCCAGATGTGTGTCAAATCAGAGGCCTGACCTCAGGCCGAAGCTGCAGGACAAGCAGACGAGCCTCCCGACCACAAAGTCTGGGCGCCCAGCGGCTGCTCCGCACGGGGCCCTGGAGCAGGTGAGTCCCAGCGCCAGGCCCGGAAAAGCTGTTTCTCACGTCGCTACAGCCTTGTGGGTCTTGGGCATAAGAGCCCCTTGGTTTTCAAAGCTAGATGTTTTGGGGGCTCGCCTCTCAGGTGCAGGTCTTGGAAGTTGGGGTGCCTGGTGTGGGGTTCAGATCCTTTGCTCCTCGGAGACACTCTGGCTGTTGAGTTCCCTCCTGACTGGGGCGGGGGGGGGGGGGCGGGGGGAGGAGTAGGGGTGGCGTTTATGCCGAGACTGAGTCCCAGCCCTTCCCACGTGCTGCCTGTGGGCCTTCTCCTTGGCCCCATTTATAGAAGTTGCTCAGTTTTTAGGTTTTTTCAGAGGAAGTTGTTCTATTTGTATTTGTAGATTCAGTGTGTGTGT
Organism: Orcinus orca; assembly: GCF_937001465.1. Lineage (NCBI taxonomy): Eukaryota > Metazoa > Chordata > Mammalia > Artiodactyla > Delphinidae > Orcinus > Orcinus orca. The sequence continues at coordinate 37,847,281 of NC_064575.1, read as the reverse complement.
TGCCATCTTGAACCTGAGTTTTAAACAGAAGTACTTAATCATATATTTTTTAACAAAGTCTATAGTAAATCAATATTTCTGTCTTCCTCCTGAAGAAGATTAGTATTTTTAGAATGCTTTAACTTCGTTTAAATAGTCTTCCCATGGTCTGCTGTGAGAGGCTTTTCCATCTTCTGTGCCATTTTTATCTAGTATTTTAATTCCATTTTGTTTTTCAGTACAAAAAAGTTATCATTTATGTATTTTTTTAAAAAGTAGACTATGTTTTAGAGCCGTTTTAGGTTCATGGCAAAATTGAGTGGAAAGTATTGAGAGTTCTCATATACCCCTTGCCCCCATCCTCATTATTTTTATAGTCAGTTCTTACTTAAATTTACCAACGGGTGTTCTGGTTTTTTGCGTCCCATTGCTCCATGCATCCCATACCTCCCTTCTGAATTTATTTCCATTAATGTGATGTGAACCTTTATTATAATTTCTAGGAATGCAAAATAAATATATCTGTAGTTTTTCAGGGGTGAAGAACTTCTAGTTGTTGGTTCTGTGGGCTGAGTCATTAGAATTCCTGTTTTTTTTTTTCATAGTTTTGGTGAGTGAGGTCATCTACATGGATATTCTTTTGAGAGTACCATGCATGCCTGGGATGCGAGACCTCCCATGAGATGTTTTTTTCTGTTTGCCTCTGTCCACGCTCAGTAGTGTTCATGAGTCTCCCATCAGTTTTTGTTTTAAATAATTTTAGACTTAACAGAAGAGTTGCAAAGATAGTACAGGAAGCTCCCACATACTGTTCACCCAGCTTTTCCTATTACTGCAGCCCTTAGCAAGCCTACGATTGGCCTTCAGCAATTTGTTAAACATTTCTAGCTAAATTCTTCCTAATGGCTTATATGGTATCCAGAGGTGTTTGTCCCAGCCAGGCAAAGGCCTGGGTCCTGTTTCTTCCTGTGGATGCCTGTTTTTCCTCAGATTCTGGGTTGGTTATTGGCTCCGTGACCTCCGCTTTCTGATGAGTTCATGAAAAATTGTTAATTTGCCGTTTGTCTAGCTTGTTCCTTGTTGTAAGTGTGGGTGTGATGCTTTCCAATGCTATGTCTCCAAGTGGAACCAATTTTGGCGTTACTTTCTTCTTCTAATTTCTGTACTGCTCAGGTGGTGCAAATTTGGGACCTGCACTGGCGGCCAGCACAGCTTCAGTGCTGCTGGCACAGTTGGCTATCCGTGTGTTGCAATCCTGGGTTAGTAAGCCGAGATCCTTTGGTCTCTGCTTATGGACAGGTAGGTGGGTTTTATTTTGCTTTTTGTTTTTCTTTATTTTTGGTTCTACCTTTGTAGAAAATTGTGGTTACCAATGACTCCATGGGGATTTCCCTGAAGATAGAAATGACCTAAAAGAATACCTTTTCTTTATTTAGTGTTTTCTGTTTTCTAAGATACATGGGGGCTTCCCTGGTGGTGCAGTGGTTGAGAGTCCGCCTGCCGATGCAGGGGACACGGGTTGGTGCCCCGGTCCGGGAAGATCCCACATGCTGCGGAGCGGCTGGGCCCATGAGCCATGGCTGCGGAGCCTGCGTGTCCAGAGCCTGTGCTCCGCAATGGGAGAGGCCACAACAGTGAGAGGCCCGCGTACCGTAAAAAAAAAAAAAAAGATACATGGACTGCCTATGCACCTCTGTGGCACTTTCCATATAATCTGATCTCCATGTGATTTTCTTCTATTTTTTTCTGCCTCCATTTGTTTTGCATATATTAGATTGGAATCACTTTGAATAAAGAGGACATATTTTCTACTCTTGTACACCATGTTAGTGCTGAGCATGTATGTTCATTCAGCAAATATTTTCTGGTCCCCTGCTGGGTGCCACAAACTATTCTAGGACCTGGGTGTATAGTGGGGAGCAAGAAGAAAATTTCCTCGCTTTTTAGTATTGTGAGGAGTCAGACACAGAATAAATACATAATTACCAACTATGATAAAGAAAAGTACATGGTGCTCTGAGACCTAGTTTATGGTGGGGGCTCAGAAAGACTTGTCTGAGGGAGTGACTTTTATATTGAGACTTCCAGGCAAATAAGACTTATGGGAAGAGTGGGAGGGAACAGCATCACAGACAGCGAACAGCATATGTAAAGTATTTTGGTGGTAAAGAGTGTGGGGCATTCAGAGAACTGAGCAGTCAGTGAAGCTGGAGTGAGTGAGGAAATGAACCTGAAGGAGTGGTCAGAGGCTGGAAGATACAGGGTCTTGAAGGAGTTGATATTTCATTGTAGTCTTGGCAGCCATGGAAGGGTTTTGCTCTAGTTTACATTTAAAAACATTACTCTGGATGCTGGGTAGAAGACTGATAATAAGGGAAAGAGAATGGGAATAAGCTGATAATCTGGGTGGTCCGAGCAAGAGAGTACAGTGGCCTGAACAAGGGTAGGAGCAGCAGGGATTGAGGGAAGAAGGACTCGAGGTACAGTCTGGATGTGGAAGGGGCAGGACTTGATGATGCTGTGTTTGGGGGAAGGGTAGTTGGGAGGCAGAGGAAAGTATCAACCAATGCTTTCAAGCTGATTTATTCACTTCCTCTGCCCACTCAAACAAGGGAAGAAAATTGTCATGTGAGTCTCTTTTTTCATGATTTTCACTGAGCAGAAACCTGCTCTATAGCCACCTAAGTCTGGTTTGTCTTACTCACTGTGTTCCATTCTACATTCTGTCTTGTCTAGTGGGATTTTCCTTCTCAACTGGATTACTAGCTGTTTGGGGGTGAGGCGGGGCAGGGGGAAGGACTATGTTGCTTTCATCTCCTGTCCTATGTAGCACTTAGCACAGTCCTTTGCTCAGATGCTGAAAATCATTTTTTTTTTTTTGAGCACTTTATGTTTCTTCAGTTGGACAAGAAAGATTTTACTTTCCTTTGGACTTAACCCTTCTTTCAGTTTCTAGTCCATTGGTAAACTATGGTGCACGTGGCATATGGATTATAAATTCAAGTTAATTTTTCCTCTGCTCTTTGCTTTTAGTCTACAGTAGAATCGAGCTGCTGGACCAGCAAAAATCCAAGTGCTTTATCCAAGCCTGGTATTTGTATTTGTGAGGTGAGCTACTGAGAAGCACATTGAAGCATTTTGCACATATGTTTTTCTCTTTTGCCTCTGTGGTAACACATTTTCCTAGCTGTGCTTTGGATTTTTCCCATTTCAGTTTTGAAATTTCCACATGGGGTTTAGCCACTTGGTGAAGTGCTCTCAGCTTCCCTGCTCACCATCAGGTTGGCTTCAGCAGTGAGACCTTTGATATCTTTCTGTTTTTCTGAGCTTGGGTTTACTGCCACACTTGCTGGCCTCTGGCTTTATTTCTTTCCCAGTATTTTATAGTTGTAACGTATGGGCTTTTCCTTTCAACAGTTCTCTGTCCTCAGGGAAGCACTCCGTCTTGTCTGTTCCATGGTTTTTGATTTTGACTCTGTTGCTACCCAGCTGTGACTATTGCAGCTTGAATCACAGCACCCCAGAGCATGGACCACTTTTCTTCAGTTTGCCTGTTTCTCATCTTCTCTGCCCTGACATTGTTTCAGACATAGTTTTTAATTTGGTGGAATTTTTCTCATTATTTTATTTCTTAGTTGCTGATTCCAGTCTGTCTCTTTAAAATAAAGCCGATTCTGTTAATTTCTTTCTTTCTTTCTTTCTTTTTTTCTATTTGGCAATGTGGAGATTGCCACTGCTCTTGAGAGCTGCTTTCCAATATGTCATTACTCAGCCTTGGAAGTAATTTTAGAATGTTGTGTGCCCCTGACTGGAACACGGCATTACCAAGGTCCCGAGTGTGGCACATCTGAAGGTGGGGGTGACCTGAAGAAGAATCTGTGACATTCGTACAGTGCCGTGCAGTTTACAAGGGACCTTTAAATCTGTGGTCTTGTTTAGTACTCACAATAAGCCTAGGAGGGTGGCAGGGCGTTATAATTTCCTGTTTTAAAGTCAAGGAACTTGAAGATCATAAAGTGAAGTGTTTTCCCAATGTCGCCTAGCTAGAAGGTGATGGAGCCAGACTTTGAACTTATGTCCCAACAGTGCTCTTTATACTATAGGAACTTTTCTTTTCAATATCATTTAAATTTCAGGCTGGGATAGTCAGGGTAGATTTCAGGCACAATTGGATTCAGGAACTCAAACAATGTTATCAGGGCTGAGTCTTGCTCTCTCTTGGCTCTGCCTTCCTCTGAGTTAACTTTCTCTTTATCCAGGCTCTTCTTTTGGGGGGCACTGTGGCTTCCAGTAGCTCCAGGCTAATATCCACCAATCTGGGGGAAAGGAGAACATTCCTCTCCTGCAGAAGAACAGTGTTTGCTTCGCATTGTCCTTAATTGAGTTAATGTTTATCTCTGAGTCAATCACTATTATTAAGAGGGTTGTGATGCTGATTGGACAGGCCTGAGTCCTGAGTCACATGACCTCTCCTGCTGTTCGAGGTGTGATCAACTGGGCTTAAATCATGTGACAGGAGAGTGGGTGGGAAGTGGTTCCCTAGAAGAAAATTGAGGTATTGTTACCAGAATAAAAGTGAATGCATGTTGGGCAGACAAGACATGAGATGTCTTCTGTGCTAGATATTTTCCATTTGCCCCTCAGGTCTGCTCACCGCTCTGCTCTGTGCCCCAGGAATCTAACTTGTATAAAGTGCTTTGATGCGCTCCCTTTCCCTCAAGTTTCCAATTACGTTTAGCCAGTGAAAACCTCTGGCAGGAGATTAGAGTCAAGGAGAAGAGTGAGGGAGGGGTATTTATTCCACCAAGCCCTGCCCTGTGAGGCTGCCCTCTGAAGCTGAAGGTTACAGCTCCTGCCAGGCAATCCTCTTTACTTGGCTGGCCCTGTATCCAGTTCTGCTAACTGCTTTCCTTGTTCGTTCAAGCCTGGAGTGGTAATACCCTGGGGTAGTAATACCCTGGGGTATTGTACAATCCCTTTTAGTTTCCCTACCCTGTGCTCACACTTTTGTAAATGGTCCCTTTGTTAAACTGTCCTCAAGTTACTAAATTTCAGTGAGCCATACCTTTCCTGACAGGACCTGATTGACCTCTACAGGTAGGAAAGTAAAAACTCAATGCATCCACATTAAAAATGATTTGGAGCTTCTGTGGTGTGAGGTTAGGAGTTGAGAAGATTTAGTGGGCTATGAAAAGTATGATCAAGGTAGGTGTGAAGGATGGCCACAAGGAAGAGGGAGTAGCGTTTTCTGTGTGTGTGGTTTTATTCAATTCAGAGTTGTTAGAAGTTTCTAACAATTTGTGCTATCTAAAAATCAATCAAGCTGCCTTAAAGGTAATGAGCTCACCATCATTGATGGTATTCACCTGGACAGCTCTAGTGACACGTGATTTTTCAGGGGATTTTCTGAAGGGGATTCCTTCCTTAGATAGTCGGTGGGCTAAGTGATCTGGAGAGTTCTTTCCTACAGTTCAAGTGATGCAGGAATTGCCTTCGCAGAGGAAATTTTCATTTCTTCTCTCCTTTGGGGACCTTCCTAGCATCCCCAAACACCCTCTGGTGTGAATGTCAAGAATCAGATGTAGTGAGCTCTGCTTTATTATCTTGTCAGTTACATGTTAAAGGCATTAAAAACCCTCACCTGTGCCTTTGCCATCACAGATGAGCAGATGTCCCCAATGGGAAGCCATGGAGAGGTAGTCTCTGATGCTTAATACTAATGGTGTACTATGTTGTCACAAAGAAATCAGCTGCTAGTCCTAAAGAATTAAAATTACATCAGCAATAGGAAATCACTGTCATTAACTATTGGGACTAATTTAATATCTGTGAAATGGTGTTCATATTCCTTTATATGTTTCTGTATTTGATAATTGAATTAAAAATATCTTTTTTTTTTTTTTTTTTGCGGTACGCTGGCCTCTCACTGCTGTGGCCTCTCCCGTTGCGGAGCACAGGCTCCGGATGTGCATTGGCAGGCGGACTCTCAACCACTGCACCACCAGGGAAGCCCTCTTCTAAGGTTTTATAAATTCAAATCAAGACCTTTCTCCCCTAGTACTATTTTCTTCAGAAGGAATCAGATTCCTTAGAGACAAATTCTCCTACCCTGCAGGTTTTTATGGACCTATTGTATCAGCTGGGTCTGGTTACAAGTGACACACTGATCTGGCCAACTTAATTTAAAAAGGAATTTACATCTGAAGAACCAGGCTTGGAAAGGACAATTTGCAGAGCAGCAGGAATGAAGAGTCTTGGAAGGGCACTGATGCAGGTACAAAACAACTCACTAAATTTCTGTCCATGAGTCATGATATTCCAGATGTGAAATTGTGGGAAAGGAGTCCTAATGGGCCATTGGGTCTCAAGCCTATCTTTGGTTAGAGGAGGGCAGGGCACCTTGACTGAAAGTCCTACCAAAGCTGCACACGGTGGGAAAGGTAACTGCCTGGATGCTGGAAAAATAGAAACCACTGTCCACACACCACCTCTTATGGCAAATGAGAAATTACCACATGAAAATAGAGATTGAAACAGGTGTTACAATAGTTCTGAGGTGGTGTAGCCTATCCTAGAAAAGTAGATTATGGTTAATGTGGAAAAAGTACCAGCTTATAGACATATATGTAAGAAAGATCCATGAGAGAAATAACAAAGGGTTATGATTCCATTGTTCCTCTTGCTTGTGGTTTTACGATTGTCCATGGGATAATGAGATATTTGCCAATATAATGTGGGTCTGGGGCAGGGTTGACAAACTTTGTCTGCAAAGAAAGGGCTACCTCATTAATATTTTAGATTTTGCAGACCATACAGTCTCTGCCATTGCAGTGTGAAAACAGCCATAGACAGTATGAAAATAAATGGGCGTGGCTATGTTCCACTAAATCTTTATTTACAAAAAGAGGCAATGGTGAGGTTTCGCCCACAGGCTGTGCTTTGCTGAGCCCTGGTCTAGAGGGATACTTCAGTACTATGGTAGCTTGGTGGAGCCCAGTCAAGGCCAGCAATTGCAGGCTCAGTGTAAGTGAGTAGTTTGTGTAGTAGCTGAGTCCTTGAGCAAGTTGAGATGAGCCCTGGAAGACAGGTCTGGTAGAGAGGAAAGCACAAGGGACTTTATATTGGGTGGCCTGAGTTCATACCCTTGCTTAAGCACTCTGTGATTGAGGGCAAGCTTTAGACTTTCCTGAGTCTCGGTTTCCTCATCTTTAAAATGGGGAATGTAATTAGAATGCCCCTTATGTTTGTGGTTTATTTAAATGAAGTAACATATGAAAAATATTCAGCATGGGGCTTCCCTGGTGGTGCAGTGGTTAAGAATCCGCCTGCCAATGCAGGGGACACGGGTTCGAGCCCTGGTCTGAGAAAATCCCACATGCCACGGAGCAGTGAAGCCCATGCGCCACAACTACTGAGCCCGCGTGCTACAACTACTGAAGCCCACGCACGTAGAGCCCGTGCTCTGCAACGAGAAGCCACCGCAATGAGAAGCCTGTGCACCACAACAAAGAGTAGCTCCTGCTTGCCGCAACTAGAGAAAGTCCATGTGCAGCAACGAAGACCCAACGCAGCCAAAAATAAATAAATAGAGAAAATAAATACAATTTAAAAAAATTCAGCATGGAGCTTGACACATAATATTCACTGAACACTCTGTATTTCCTTTCTCCTCCCTTCCTAAAGTTATGTGGAAAGGATAAGTTGCTTAGTTAGGGTACCCCACTGCAAGATCACTGACATCTCATCCAACTCAGGAAATGTTTGAAAAAAGCTGATGCCATATCTCTGAAGATTCTCAGAAGCGTAGAGTGATGGGGGTGCGCGTTAGTGGGTAGAATGATGAAGAAGATCTGGTCCCCTGGCTTTCTTTACAATCCTCTCCCCAGCTTGGCCTCACCTTAGAGCTGGGCAGCCTCCCTTCCAGGAATTGGGTAGCTCTGAAACGTATTAACAAGCAGGAGTTCCTGTAGAAGGGACTGTATCAATCAGGCCCTGGGATAACACTTTAGGAACATGGGGTTATTCAGCCTAGAAACTTGATAATGTATTTACATGTTTGAAGGGCTAAGTACCTTCTGCTGGGTGGACCCACAGGACAAAATTAGAAACAGTAGGCCATCCACAAGTCACATGGACAGCCAAGGGGCAGTTTCCTTTTGCTGGAGATATTCAAGCAGAGGTTTTCTGGGATGTTAGAAAGGGAATAAGATCTGCATAGAGCTGTAGATCTGGCTCTCCAACTCATGAATCTTTTTGGAGCCTGTGGAAATTCAGAACAGACAGGTTAGTGTATGAACTGTTCCCGAAGATCAGTTGCCCAAAAAATATTAGCAGTAGAGTACTCCTGACTGCGGGCGGGTTCTTCTCCCTGACTGAAGAGTAATTACCATGCCCCGCCTAGGGAAGGATAACAATAGATAACAGTTACTGAGCTCTTAGAATGTGCCAGGCACTCATATATGTACTGCAAACTTTTTATTTTCTCAAAGTGGCTTGAAGAGGTAGGTGCTCATTGTTATGTCATCTTATACATGAGCAAACTGAGGTCATAGGAGGTTATGTATGGTGCCTAAGACCACATAGATATAAGTGATGCCAAAATCTGAACATGAATATTCTAATTCCAGAGCCCACTCTTAATCCCAAAATAAAATCCCACTTTTATTCGAAATTAAATAATTAGGGGAGAGAGGCCTTTCTGGCACGACATTATGCTGGATTAGGTGCTCCTCGTGGCACTGACATAAATCCATATTTAATAAGAAACCTGTATTTCAGGAGCTAAAAGTTTGAAAATTTAATGAAGACAAATGGCCCCTTTTAGCAAAGTTAAATAGCAGTGTTTGAGGCACTGGTATCCAGTTTGTGGTAGCCCTCTTGGGGTAGGAAACTTTCAAGTTATGCTTTGGCTGTGACCGTTCCTTATCTGCATTATAACCTTGAGTCAAAATATCTGTTTACTGCAGACTCTGCTTTCTGTGGAGGCCCCATAAAGAAGTGACCCATTCTGGTAACTGGTGTCGGGAGGGGAGGAAGGGAATGCACCAGCAAGTTCAAAAGAAGTCCCGGGACATATATGCAGTTGGGAAAAAAACCCAGCAACGTTATTTAGACAGCTGGGCTTGGGAGAGAATGGTCATTGTTTGGGAAAATTGCTTCATCTGCCCTCTAGTGCAGAAGGCAAGGGCTGGAAGGAATGATCTGGATGACAGGATCTGAGAGAGGAGGTCAAGCCCTTTGGACTGACTCTCAAAGGATGTGTTGACCCTAGTTGACAGGTAGGCTGCACATACATACAGTCTCTTAATCCCCCATCCCCTCCCTAGGAATAAGGCCAGAGTGCGCTGGCGTACTCTGCTGACATCTTACACACGCTAGGCTGCGTGTTTGGGCCTTTTCCATGTAACGCTGCTCTAGCGATGTTAATTTTAACCTGATTGTCCTTGGATGTGAATACTGGCAAGCTGAGGAGGGAGTGGCTGACACTGACTTGCTATAGGCCTAGAAACATTTTAGATATGTGATTCAAGAGAAAAAAATAAAACCACAGAGAACATAATTGGAGCTTCTATCTTGGAAAGCATGGTCTCCAACCAACCGTGGGCTGCTGCTAGCGCCAGCTCTGCTGTGCGACCTTGGGAAAGGCATTTAGGCAGTTTCTCTGAGTCTCTCTTGCTTTCCCGTTTGTATAATAAGGACAACTGGACTGAATGACCTCTCAGGCCAACCCTTCAAGCTGTAAATTCTATGAGTGTTCACTATTTCTTTCTCGGTATTGAAGAGTTTATTTATTTTTAAATTCTATTTTTAGAAGATATAACAATTCATCCAAGGAGGAGAGTAGTGACATGATCCTGGGGAAAAAAAAAATCATTGTATTTTCAGAACTTTTCTTTCATGTAAATTCTGTATGTCTGTGTGTTTCTTGCTCCCTCTTCTGTCCAAACTCTTGTTTACTCTGGGTATTTTCTTTTTTTAAAAAAATTTATTTTAATTTATTTATTTTTGGCTTTGTTGGGTCTTCGTTGCTGTGCACAGGCTTCTCATTGTGGTGGATTCTCTTGTTGCGGAGCACAGGCTCTAGGCACACGGGCTTCAGTAGTTGTGGCACGTGGGCTCAGTAGTTGTGGCTCGCGGGATCTAGAGCACAGGCTCAGTAGCTGTGGCGCACAGGCTTAGTTGCTTCGCGGCATGTGGGATCTTCCGGACCGGGGATCAAACCTGTGTCCCCTGCATTGGCAGACAGATTCTTAACCACTGCACCACCAGGGAAACCCTACTCTGGGTATTTTTACGTTTTGAAGGCCATTGTGTAAACTTGCTCTTTTCTGTTTGAAATCTACACTATTTTTATAATTGTTGATATTTCCTCTCTGTTTTTAAACTGCGGTGAAATTCAAATAACATAAAATCAATCATTTTCAAGTGTACAATTATGTGTCATTAAGCACATTCACAGTGTTGTACAAACAACACTTTTATCTAGTTCCAAAACATTTTCCTTGCCCCAAATGAAATATCCCATATCCAGGAAGTAGTTACTCCCCATTCCTTTCTCCCCTACTAAGGCAACTATGGTTCTGCTCTCCTTCCCTATGGATCTACCTTTTCTGGATATTTCATATAAATGGAACCATACATGTGATCTTTTGTGACTGACTTCTTTCACTTGGCATAATATTTTTGAAGTTCATCGACATTGTAGCATGTATCAATACTTCATTCCTTGTTATGGCTGAATACCGTTGCATTCCGTTGTATGTATATATCACAATTTGTCTATCCATTTATTGGTTGGTAGATATTTGGTTTGTTTCTGTTGTTTAGCTATTGTGAATGGTGCTGCTGTGAACATATGTGTACAAGTATTTGTTTGAGTACCTGTTTTCAACTTTTTGGGGTATATACCTAGGAGTAGAACTGCTATGGTAATTCTACGTTTAACTTTTTGAGAAACTGCCTTTTTTTCTCAGCCACTGCACCATTTTATATGCCCGCCAGCAATGTATGAGGGTTCCATTTTCTCCACATCCTCATCATGCTTGTTACTTTCTGTTTTTTTGATTACAGCCATCCTAGTGGATATGAAGTGGTATCTCCTTGTGGTTTTGGTTCCTTTTCTTTTCTTTTTTTTGGCCTTGCCATGCAGCATGCGGGATCTTAGTTCTCCGACAAGGGATTGAACCCGCGTGGAGTCTTAACCACTGGACCACCAGGGAAGTCCCTCATTGTGGTTTTGAGTCTTACTTTTAGGAAGTAACAAGGTACCTTTCATATTACCACCACTTCAAGCCAGTACAAGAACTAATAGATGCCAGGCAAATCCTTTGGCAAAATTCATTTGAACCACCAATCTCTTCTGTATACCTGGCACTTACTTTCACACCTGTCTCAATCTTGTTCCTAGGGTACAACTCTGTGTCTTTGTGTGAAATGTCTTTTACTGACCCTTTGTTTGTCCTAACAGAAAATACTTAAAAAAAATCATATGCCAAACAGGGTATGAAAGCCAAGAGTCAAGGAGGGAAGTGTTTTGGTTTTGGTCAATATTCACTGAAAGATACTGGGTTCTTTTCTCTGGTATAAGTTCTAGGTGAGATAGTTAATTACTCCTGGTCCTATGTGGAGTTGGGTGCACCAAGAGCATCTTCTTGGACAGACGTCTGGAGATCCACACCAACTGATTTAAACACTTGATCTCTTTGAGGGATCCTTGGAGTTGCTTTTTGTACCACACTCAAAGGGTAGTCTGTACCTCATCCACCTGAGAAGTGCTGCTTCTGCAGAGGATACCTTTGGATTTCTAACTGCAGTGGTTCTATCTTGAGGGAACTATACTCAGGTGGTTGATCAGCACAGAGGAAGGTGAACAACTTCCCCTTCTGAATTCCAGACTTAAGAGTGACATAGTCAGTAAGGTCTGGTAGGCCGGCAGATGGCTAAGATTAGCAGGGGTTAGTTGTTTCCCATTGCCATCTGAGTGACCTTTCAAATCAGGAGTTTCTTCTCTTTCCTCATACACCATTCCTCTTTCCAGTCAGTCAAGGCCAAGGTCAACATTTTCTATGGACAGTCCAGTTTTAAAAAATTTGAGGAGGGGAGGTTCTCTAGCTTCTGTGGTTAATGAGATTTGCCTACGCTCTATTATAAAGTAAAGCACCAAGGAGTTAAGAAAACTTATTTAAAACTTGGAAGTAAGACAGAAAGATAGGTAATATGTCCTTTTAACATCATCTAGGGACATAGTTTAGCAGCTCCACCTGAGGGGTATTTAGGCAGGAGAATATGCTTTGTTCATCCCAACCATTATTTTTCATTAAAATTTCCAGACTCAGTGAAGTCACATGTTAACATGTAGATTTGGCAAATAATTTCTGTCCAATATAATAGATAACCCCAAAGGTTATGGCTTATTGCTCTCTAGGTCATTAGCCAGTTTTGTATTTAACATCGTGATCTTGTTCAAATGTTGTTCCACATGCTTATGAAAATCTAGATCCTGAAAATGCTCTTTGAAGGAGCTTTACCATCTTAATGTTTCCCTCATTAATTAACAAGTTGGATAACATCTTTGACACATGTTCATTTGATATTTGGATGAGAGTCATGTTTTTCACTTTTTGAAAATTACAGTTTCAGAAGATTTTACTGGAAACCCAAGGGAGGATGGAATTGGGTCAAAGCTAGTATCAGTAAAGGGATTATGTCCCACAGGGAGTGCTATCATATGCTTTTCTAGACAAGATGATCATGGGTCTGTTTGCTGGGTCTAGCTGAGCAATGCAGATTTTGGGGTGTGGGGTGGATTTGGCTCTTCTAACTTTAAGGCTATGACTCACGGTGTTTCACAGCCTTGCTTTCCATTGCCAATGATAATTCTGCCCAACATTGGGACTTCTACTCCTGGCTTCTCTCTGCTCTTCCAGCTCTTCAGTGTCTTTCTATTCCCAGCCCAAACAGACAACTGGTGAGTCCTTTCACTCCCAACTTCTTTTAATCTTCCTCTCTTGAGTGTGAGACTTCTGTACTTAGAGGTTCTAAAAGCTGGATTTTCAAGCCACTCATCAGTACTTGCTGACACTCGTTTCACCTCCTGGCTGTCTGTGGGGCACATATCTGATCTGGCTGGAGAAGAAACGGTGGGGCAGAATTTTTTGCAAGAGCAACTTGTGAGTTCTAAAGTAAAAACTTGCCTTCAGACTGAGTTGAGTCTTTTCTAGTCTTTGGGGATGAGTGATCCTGTGTGCTCAATTATATCACTGCTGTAATTGGAAATCTACTTGTCATCAGTTCCTCAGGCTGTTTAATCTCTTGGTCACTCATTGGCAGCTTGGGCTGTTCTGTTTTTCCCTCCGATGTGTTATTTCTTCCCACAGTTCAAACCAGGATTTTCTGGAATGTGGGCTCGTTTTCTTACTCCTTCCTCTTCTGCCACCCCTCAGAGAGCATTACTCCTCTTTCTTTTAGCTCAGAGTTAGTTTGTGTTTCATCTTCTCTCTGCTTCTTGGATGGAATGAGCTCTTGAGAGGCAGATCATCCTGTCTTGATTTAGGCTGAGGAAAGATTAATTTTATTGGTAGGGCTTCTTTCTTGCCTTTCTAGTCTTCTCTATTCTCATAATGGCTTCTCAGAGGTGTCTCATTTCTCTCAACTTCTGGGATTCCAGGGGAGGTCAGGGCCGAACAGCTGAGGGACTGGCTCTACATGCAGAGGTCCTGTCTGTCCTGAGGTGAGCTCAGCTTTCCTCTCCAGCCGTATATCCATGTTGACGTCCATCTTTGGGTCAAAGGTGTCATAATGCCTTCTTGGCACAGGCTTGTTAGAGTCTGGAGGAAGCTACGACCTCACCTCTGTTTCCCAGGTCATCAGAATCTTTGTAAGGGGCTTCTCAGGGGCAGCAGGGAAGGAACTGTCTTTATGCCTCCCAGAAGCACTTTTTACATTTTGCCATGGGATGTGATGATGTAAGCTTTATAGGTCCCCCACAATGCCTAGAATAGTTGCAAAAAGATGTTGCTCAATCTGTGTTTGATGAATAAATGAATGAATCAAATTAGTGGGATTTATTTTGACACTTGAGTTCCACTTTGGTTCGAGCCTGGATTGGTTCATATAGTATTTCCATAGATCTAGCTTTATAGTCTTCATTATTTAAAATGTTATTGTAATAATAATTTAAGAAATTTCATATAAAATACAGATGCTGGTATAAATATAGTTGCCTATATAATTAAAAGCTGGGGTCTTTCTGTTTTTAAAATTCTGCTAAACACAATTTCTAGCTATATTGAGAAAATTCCAGGCATGGCAGGTCTATTATGTGCATGTCAGAGCAGGACTGTATTAACAACTCAGCCACCGCTTGTGGTTGCACCAGGGGAAGGAGGTCAGTTGTGGAGTTTAGTCCTGACTAAAGACTAATAAATGTTATTAAACTGTTTGATTACTTAATACAAAAGAAGAATAGAATCTTCCCTGTATAGACTGACTGCACACTGAGAGCCAGAGTTTCCTTTCTCTACACAGACTGAAGAAAGATTATTTTAATTTTTAAAACTTCTTCTTTCTTTTAACATCTTTATTGGGGTATAATTGCTTTACAATGGTGTGTTAGTTTCTGCTTTATAACAAAGTGAATCAGTTATACATATACATATGTTCCCATATCTCTTCCCTCTTGCGTCTCCCTCCTTCCCACCCTCCCTATCCCACCCCTCCAGGCGGTCACAAAGCACCGAGCCAATATCCCTGTGCCATGAGGCTGCTTCCCACTAGCTATCTACCTTACGTTTGTTAGTGTATATATGTCCATGCCTCTCTTGTTTCTTGCCTTTCTACTCCTTGATTCTGTTCTCAAGCTGTTGTTGATGGGATCTAGGTTTTCCCAAATGGGACCATTTGAAACAGAAATGAATTCATTCTCAAATGAAATATATGAGGAAAGAGAACAGCTCTGAAATGTATTTTGGTGTTTAGCCATCAAGCCAGGAGAGAAAGGGCAGCAGTTGGCTGGAAATCATCCGTATCAAATCTGCATTCATTTAGCATCCTTCTTTATCCATATGTCACTTTCCTGTTTTAATGGAAAAAATAAAACTAGTAAACACTTTAAAGCGTGCATTTTTTTTTGGCGAAAAGGATTTAGTCTTAAAATAAGATTATGCACAGTATTCATACAAGAGAATTTTGAAATTTTTAGAAGCAAATGAAATTAGGTGCAAATTCTTGCAGATTGAAGTGATGTGTACAAATAAATACAATGAAGAGAGGTTTCTCTAATCATCTTTGGGTGCAGACAACTGGGAGATAAGGAGAGTAAGTTTAGAGGGATTGAATGAATAACATTTTTATGAGAAGTTTATGAAACACTGCAGCTTTCAATTTGGATACTGACGTATTTAGAAAAGAGAAGCAAAAAGATGTCACCAAGAGAAAAGATGGAACAGAAGATGACTCATATTGTTTTTTGTCCTTTCTTTTTTTAGTTTAAATAAATTGAATAAAAAATTATCCTAAAAAATGTGACTCATAGTGTGTTAAAGAGAATTCAGAGGTTATTTTGTCCAGTCTCTTTATTTCACACAAATGAAATTGGTGCTTAGGGACATTGAGTGACTTGCCCAATGTCACCCAGTAACTTAATGGCACATCCTGGGGTTGAATCTAGTCTCCTCTTAAATAAACCAATATTCCTGTAGTGTTATGACTCCCCAGCCCCCATTTACCCAATGTGGGCCAAGTTAAAGGTTTGGGAGAATCCAAAATGCTCCAGTCGAAGACAGAGGATTGCAGAGTAATTTACAATCCCATGACCTTGCTTTGCATTTATGGAGTTCGCAGCTCATTTTATTAAAATATGCTGGTCTCTAATGGATAGTTTTATGGCAGACTTATATTTAAAAATTTTTGTGTTAGCCCTTTGGAAAGGATTGAAAGCTCCCAAGGACATTGCAGTTTCCCTGGATAGACTTTGGCTGTAATTAAAATGTTCAGGCTCTATTCTGCATTCAGATCCATGTGAAACCAGGGCATTTTAACTTCATTTCTCCACTGCTTTGGTCGCTGAAATTTTGAACATTTATTTTATTATCCTGGCACATGTCTTTGTGAGCATATATCTAATAGGTAAACATTATTGTATTTAATTCTTTCTGAAAGTTTCTTTTCTAGGCTCTTTGCTTTTTTTTGTTTTAAAGCTTTGTTCGTGTGTCCTGAAGATTTACCAATTTTTGCTGACCGTTTGTTGCCTAAATATTTTTTTTTCTTCTATCCTTCTGGCTAAATGAATAGATTCTCTTCTATCTAGTCGCCTGACCCTTTTCAGACTTTGCTATTTGATTTTGAATGGGCAGAGATTTTCTGTATAGCTTAATGCTTCTTTTAATTGTGGTAAAATACAGACAACATAAAAATTGCCATTTAAATCATTTCTAAGTGTACGATTCAGTGGCATTAAGTAACTCACAATTTGTACAGTGTTGTGTAGCCATAACCACTAATCCTTTTCAGAACTTTTTTATCATTCCAAACAGAAACCCATTAAGTAACAATTTCCCATTCTCCCCTCCCCTCAGTCCTTGGTGACCTCTATTCTGCTTTCTGTCTTTGTGAATTTGACTAGTCTAGGTACCTCATCTCGGTGGAGTCATACAATATTTGTCCTTTTGTGGCTGGCTTATTTAACTTAGCACAAGGTATTCATTAATTAGTATTTGTTTATTTTTATTTATTGTTGATTTACAATATTGTGTTAGTTTCAGGTGAACAGCTTCAGATTCTTTTCCATTAGAGGTTATTACAAAATATCCAATTTAGTTCCCTGTGCTATACAGTGAATCCTTGTTGTTTGCCTATTTTATATATAGTAGTTTGTATCTGTTAATCCCATGCTTCTACTTTATCCCTCCCCCCTGCCCCCATTTCCCCTCTGGTAACCGTAAGTTTGTTTTCTATGTCTGTGATTCTGTTTCTGTTTAGCACGTTTTTAAGGTGCATGCACGTTGTAGCCTGTTTCAGAATTTTATTCTTTTTCTAAGGTTGATTAGTATTCAGTTGTGTGTGTGTGTGTATGTGTGTGTGTGTGTGTATACCCACCACATTTTGTTTATCCATTCATTTGTTGATGGACATTTGCCTTATTTCCACCTGCTAGGAACATTGACTACAAGTGTCTTTGTGTCCCAGCTTTTGATTCTTTTGTGTATATACCTAGAAGTGAAATTGCTGGATCCTACGATAATGCTATCTTAACCTTGTGAGGAATTGCCAGACTGTTTTCCACGACTGCACCATTTTACATTCCCAACAGCAATATACAGGGGTTCCAACTTCTCCACATCCTCACCTATACTTTTCATTTTCCATTTTATTGGTAATAACCATCCTAATGGGCACGGAGTGGTATCTCATTGTGGTTTTAATTGTCATTTCCCTAAGCTTAGTGATTTTGAGCATCTTTTCATGTGTTTGGCCATTTCATGTCTTATTTGGAGGAATGTCCACTCTAATCCTTTGCCCATTGTTTTGGATCAGGTTACTTATATTTTTGTTGTTGAGTTATAGGGGTTTTTTAGGCATTCTTTTTTTGTGTGTGTGTGGTACACGGGCCTCTCACTGTTGTGGCCTCTCCCGTTGTGGAGCACAGGCTCCGGACACGCAGGTTCAGCGGCCATGGCTCACGGACCCAGCAGCTCTGCGGCATGTGGGTTCTTCCCAGACTGGGGCACGAACCCGTGTCCCCTGCATCAGCAGGCGGACTCTCAACCACTGTGCCACCAGGGAAGCCCATAGGCATTCTTGATAGTAATACCTTATCAGATGTAATTATTTGCAAATATTTTCTCTCATTCTGTGGGGTTTTTTTCCCCTCTTCATAGTGTCTTTTGATGTACAAGAGTTTCTAATTTTGACGAATTCCAGTTTATTTTTTCGTTTGTTGTCTGTGTGAGGCTTACTGTGTTTGAGCGTCAGGTAGGCTGGTGACTGTGTTGTAACTGTGAGGTCAGATGTGCAAGGATAGTGGTGACTCTGTCTCCATAGCTGCAATTGTCAGCCATGGATACTCTGGGTTCTGCCTCACCCTGGGAGCACCTCTTACGTGCCCCTGTAAAAGGCTGCTTAAAACCTGGCAGAGGACAAACAGGCCCTTCTCAGATCAATAACCCAGCAGCACCACTCTGCAGACCAGGGGTCACATACCATAAAACTGACAAGTAGGAAATATGAGGATGGATTTGGCTGAGTGTAAGCCTGGGCTGGAGAGGCAACTGCAGCATTGTGGCTAGCACCTGCGTCTAAATCCCGGCTGGGCTATTTACTAGCTGAGTGACCTCAGGCAAATTACTCAATTCTCTGTGCCTCCTTTTTTTTTTTTTAATAATGTTATAGCCAATTATGTCTCAGGTTTTTAAAAAATTAATTAATTTATTTATTTTTGGCTGTGTTGGGTCTTCGTTTCTGTGCGAGGGCTTTCTCTAGTTGCGGCGAGCGGGGGCCACACTTCATCGCGGTGCACGGGCCTCTCACTATCGCGGCCTCTCGTTGAGGAACACAAGCTCCAGATGCGCAGGCTCAGTTGTTGTGGCTCACGGGCCCAGTTGTTCTGCGGCATGTGGGATCTTCCCAGACCAGGGCTCGAACCCGTGTCCCCTGCATTGGCAGGCGGACTCTCAACCACTGCACCACAAGGGAAGCCCTCTGTGCCTCCTTTTCCATAGGTAATATGGGGATAGGATTGTTAAAATTTTTCATGAGTTAATGCACATAAAGTGATTGGAATAGTGCTTGGCATGTCGTAAGAACTCCTCAGCATTGTCTCTCTGTGTTTCTAGACTGCTTGCTTTCCCTTGGATTCATTCTCAGGTACATCTCCAAGTGGTGGTAAGATGAGCCCCACTGGCTGCTGGCTTACATGGTCCCAGAGTCTCCCAGTCTCTGGTTTAATGGTGGGATACTGACTGGTCCTGTTGGTTATGTGCCCATCTCTTGGACCAATCCCTGTACTGGGTGAGCCAACTTGCCAGGTCTGGGTTGCATGCCCATCCCTGTGACCCCACATAAAGAAGGGGTTTATGCCTACAAATGTATAGATGTCGCCCTCATGCACTTTCCATTAATGACTAGAAAGAGGCCTTTAAAAATTTGAGAGGGAGTGTTTTTCCCAAGTCTGCTTATTAATTTAAGGGTAGTTTAGACTAACTTAACTTCATCCACTAGTCTTCAGTTCTATTGGACTTGTTTATACAAAATTAATTGTGGTCATTAGGTCTTGTTTTAGGTGCTAGCACAGTGACATTTAGGTGAAGCTCCCTGTGAGCTCTATCAGCCCAGTCTCTGAGGTGAGGTCAGCCTCTGGTTGGCTTTCTCAGGCCACTGGGCTCACTCACTCATTGGGATCCCACTGCCCTCCACGTGTTGGGGAGTAATCTGACAGGAGAGTAGTAGGTAATTTCATGAGATCTCTCTTTTCATTCTCCATTGTGATACAAAATGTGTGATTCTTACTTTGTCACAAAGCAAATACGACTATGATTGGTTTTGCATTTGATGTAGTTTTTTGTGTGTATTTTGTTTCACACTGAATCATGTTTGGGACAGTTAGAAAAATGAACATGGCTTTAGAAGTTTTATTCTGACTATAAAAATGATAAATGCTCATTGTAAACAATTCAAGAAGTATGGAGAAGTGTAAAGAAGACAGAAAAATGGCCCCAAATTCTGTCACCCAGAGATAAATGCTCTTAACATTTTGATGAATATCTTTCTGTATACCCTTCTGGGTATTTCGCTATGCATATATATTATTACCCGTCTAAAAAAATTCAAGAATGAATGTTGCATTTCCTCAAGTGCCTTTTGGAGCCCTTTGAAATGCTCATACAGCCTATTGAGCATTTTCTATATTGACCTATTGAAACAATGAAAAACAGTATTTGTCTACATATTTATTGATCTGTATATTTTTTCCTATAGAAGCTGATGGACTTCTTACAGAAAGACTTACTTAGTCTGGTTTTCGAATTCCTTAATTTCTGCTTTTTTCCTATTGTAAGTATTTCTTGTTTTCCTCAGGCTTTTGCTGTCCTTTTTCTGACTTCATAGTCATATATTATGGCAACCTAAGTTGAGTCCTGTTTTCTGACCCTCCTTTTACCACCAGAAGAAACTCAAGAGTTCATACTAAATAAACATCTCTCTGTTTTGATAACTCTTAACTTGGAGTAAAGAGACAATGGGAGAGGCTGGTGACCTTTTCACATAGCTGGCTGTTAACAGATGGTATTGCCATTTACTTGTGTTTTGGAAGCTAGAGGCAAATAACCATAGCATCTGGGATGAGATCAGTTAAATTTAAGAATGGAAGAAAGGAATTTGGGTTTTTCTGCAAGATGAAGATGAAACAGTCCGCTCTAAATGTCACCACCGAAGGCAATGTTACCCTCTGCATAAACGTAGCAGTGCGGGCTCACCCAGCAGGCTTACCAATATTCAGTATGGATTGTGGACTAAGGAGCCTGATGTTCTTAACAGAATTGGGGGATTTCTATGACCTGTTAGAACAGGATGTTTCTGGAAATCATATTTCCTCTGTTGTTGTACTTAGTGTGGCCGGTCTTTTCAGCCTGAGGTCTTACAACCTCCAGCATAAAACCTGCCCTACGAGGGGGACCAAGAGTGCAAACTGGGGTCAGATAGAATCTGTGCTCAGTCCCTAATGAGCTATGACCTTTCGAGTCTCCGACCTCTTTGAGCCTTAGTCTGCTCTTGCAGAATATAAGACTAGTGTAAGAATAAAGTTGGCTAATGAGTGGAATACAGCACTGATTTTCAAAATATTCAATGGGGGCATTGACCAATCAGAAGAGGCACAGGTCACAACGCTGAAGAGGGGTCCTAGCAGCCTCCTTTTATGTTTTTAGTTCCTGGAGGGAGGGGACACACGAGGTTCTAGTAGTGGGGAGAGCTCAGATGATCAGGGCAGTGGGGGCTCCCTAAGGATGCTCAGCGTAATAGCTGCTTGGTAATGCATGTGACAACATTTCAGTATTGTAATAGCTAGCATTTCAGCCTGGAGAAAAGCACGTAGCACAGTGTCTGGCATAGAGTAAGCATTCAGTACATGTAAGTTATGGTTCCTGTTGTTATTTTAAAATGATGAACATGATGCTGGTAACTATGCTTATTCCTGCCCACAAGCTTGTGCTCTCATTGTTACCCTGCTTGAAGAATGGTGATTAGTATAAATAAGCAATGTGGTCCCACACAGCTCTTTTTTTTATTTTGCCAGTGGCATTTCCTATTTAGTCTTCTGTTTCTATCATGACCCTCCTTACCCCCAAGTTAGCTCTCCCCCTACCCCTAAGGATCACATTTCTCGTTGACAGGCACCACTGAATATTAAGTACCTCTGACGTGCTCAGCACTATGTTAGCAGGCTGGATCTGGTCCTTGTCCTCGGGGCCCTGAAACACCTCTTTGATGGCCTTCTTTGGTTGTTTTAAAGCCTTCAGGGGCTCCCAGTGAACTCTGGATTCTCCATCAAAATTTCCAATGCTATCGTCTGGCACTCTTCACACTACAGAACGTCTTTGCACTAGACAAAATGTCTTAGCCCCACGTTCTTGACTAATGGGGCTATTGGTCACTCTTCTCCAACCAATTAGCTAACTTCCTGCCTCGTTGACTATTCTAATTTTTCTACATGGTATATCCTCCCCTCTATCTTCACCAGCCTGGCTTCCTCCTCCTGTTTCCTGAAAATGCACTGAGAGTTTCTGATCTTTGCTGATGCTAGTTTCTCTATAGAATGTTTTTCTTACTGCCTCTCTGTCATGTCTCCCGTTCTTCTAACTTCCCCAACCTTGTAATTACATCCTCCATAGAATGGAGGTTATTTGGCACTGTTATTTGCACCATTAATTTGATACATTATATTACCGTGGTTTTACATCTTTTAAAACTTACGTCCTCTGTAATTTCCATAATTGTATCATAGGCTCCTAGAAGATGTTTTGCATCTGTACACGCAAGCACCCATAGTAAGAATTCAGTAAATATTTGTGGATACTAGTGATGAGGAATCCACTGTTGGTTCTGAATAGGGGAATCACATGCCCAATGCAAGGGAGGCGGGAGAGATTTTGCAGTGATGTACAGAATGGACATGATTAAGAGAATGTGGAAAACAAGAGACCAGTTAAGAGTCTGTTGAAGTAATATGTGCTAGGGCAAAGGTAATGGCATTGGGGATGGGGAGGATAGAACAAATCTGAGAGCTATCTGGAAGAGAAAACCTGCAAGGTTATAGTACAGATTCCACTTAAGGGATAGAGTAGAGTCAGAAATAAGTTCTGATGTCTCTTGTGTATAGAAAATTGAAGAAAAAAAAAGGGCAGGTAACTGAGGAAAATTTGGATGCAGAGATAGTTTTGCTTTGTACGTGTTGAATTTGAGCGAGCTCATGGACAAGTAAGAGCTAAACAGTACAGTTAGAAACTATAGGCCTGGTATTGGGTAAGGCCACTAAGAGAAAGAATTACTAGAAAGACTATATACAAAGAAGAGTAGAAGCCCGTTGACTGAGCCAAAGATCAATCAAGGACTGGACACCGAGGAGAGAGAAGGGGCTGGGAGAAGACGTGGGAAGAGGCTGAAATTAGGAAGCACAATGTCATGGAAACCAACAGAGGACAGAGTGTGAAGAAGACTTGGCGGTCAGATTCTATTCGTACTTGTGGAGCATGAAGAATAGCAGACCGAGAAAACAGCCAGGACCTCGGGTGAGATAGGGATACATCTACTGGGGGGCTGGTGAGGGTGCTTTAGTAGGGCGGAAGCCAGCCTGTGAGAAAGGGGTGGGTAGGAAACCAATTTAAACCACAGTCTTAATAGCTATTGCTGATGAAAAGGAAATGTATTGAGAGCGTGGAGGGATATTGCATGGAACCTGGGGTTAGGTTGTACAGCCAGGCTCTATGAGATTCTGGGGAAGGAACGGGACAGCCCGTGGTCGGCTTCATTCTTCGTTCTCCACAGAATTTCTTTTCTTTTTTTTTTTTTTTTACATCTTTATTAGAGTATAATTGTTTTACAATGCTGTGTTAGTTTCTGCTTTATAACAAAGTGAATCAGTTATACATATACATATGTTCCCATATCTCTTCCCTCTTGCGTCTCCTTCCCTCCCACCCTCCCTATCCCACCCCTCCAGGTGGTAACAAAGCACCTAGCTGATCTCCCTGTGCTGTGCGGCTGCTTGCCACTAGCTATCTACTTTACATTTGGTAGTGCATATATGTCCATGCCTCTCTCTCGCTTTGTCACAGCCTACCCTTCCCGATCCCCATATCCTCAAGTCCATTCTCTAGTAGGTCTGTGTCTTTATTCCTGTCTAACCCCTAGGTTCTTCATGACATTTTTTCCCTTAAATTCCATATATATACATATATATATATGTATACATATATACATGTGTGTGTGTGTGTGTGTGTGTGTGTGTGTGTTAGCATACGGTATTTGTCTTTCTCTTTCTGACTTACTTCACTCTGTATGACAAAATCTAGGTCTATCCACCTCATTACAAATAGCTCAATTTCGTTTCCCTTTATGGCTGAGTAACATTCCATTGTATATATGTGCCACATCTTCTTTATCCATTCATCTGATGATGGACACTTAGGTTGTTTCCATCTCCAGGCTATTGTATATAGAGCTGCAATGAACATTTTGGTACATGACTCTTTTTGAATTATGGTTTTCTCAGGGTATATGCCCAGTAGTGGGATTGCTGGGTCATATGGTAGTTCTATTTGTAGTTTTTTAAGGAACCTCCATACTGTTCTCCACAGTGGCTGTACCAATTCACATTCCCACCAGCAGTGAAAGAGTGTTCCCTTTTCTCCACACCCTCTCCAACATTTATTGTTTCTAGAATTTTTGATGATGGCCATTCTGACTGGTGTGAGATGATATCTCATTGTAGTTTTGATCTGGATTTCTCTAATGATTAATGACGTTGAGCATTCTTTCATGTGTTTGTTGGCAGTCTGTATATCTGCTTTGGAGAAATGTCTATTTAGGTCTTCTGCCCATTTTTGGATTGGGTTGTTTTTTTTTTTGTTATTGAGCTGCATGAGCTGCTTGTAAATTTTGGAGATTAATCCTTTGTCATTTGCTTCATTTGTAAATATTTTCTCCCATTCTGACGGTTGTCTTTTGGTCTTGTTTATGGTTTTCTTTGCTGTGCCAAAGCTGTGAAGTTTCATTACGTCCCATTTGTTTATTTTTGTTTTTATTTCCATTTCTCTAGGAGGTGGGTCAGAAAGGATCTTGCTGTGATTTATGTCATAGAGTGTTCTGCCTATGTTTTCCTCTAAGAGTTTGATAGTTTCTGGCCTTACATTTACATCTTTAATCCATTTTGAGCATATTTTTGTGTGTGCTGTTAGGGAGTGATCTAATCTCATACTTTGACATGTACCTGTCCAGTTTTCGCAGCACAATTTATTGAAGAGGCTGTCCTTTCTCCACTGTACATTCCTGCCTCCTTTATCAAAGATAAGGTGACCATATGTGCGTGGGTTTATCTCTGGGCTTTCTATCCTGTTCCATTGATCTCTCTTTCTGTTTTTGTGCCAGCACTGTACTGTCTTGATTACTGTAGCTTTGTAGTATAGTCTGAAGTCAGGGAACCTGATTCCTCTAGCTTCGTTTTTCGTTCTCAAGATTGCTTTGGGTATTCGGGGTCTTTTGTGTTTCCATACAAATTGTGAAATTTTTGGTTCTAGTTCTGTGAAAAATGCCAGTGGTAGTTTGATAGGGATTGCATTGAATCTGTAGATTGCTTTGGGTAGTAGAGTCATTTTCACAATGTTGATTCTTCCAATCCAAGAACATGGTATATCTCTCCATCTATTTGTATCATCTTTAATTTCTTTCATCAGTGTCTTATAATTTTCTCCATACAGGTCTTTTGTCTCCTTAGGTAGGATTATTCCTAGATATTTTATTCTTTTTGTTGCAATGGTCAATGGGAGTGTTTTCTTGATTTCACTTTCAGATGTTTCATCATTAGTGTATAGGAATGCCAGAGATTTCTGTGCATTAATTTTGTATCCTGCAACTTTACCAAATTCATTGATTAGTTCTAGTAGTTTTCTGGTAGCATCTTTAGGATTCTCTATGTATAGTATCATGTCATCTGCAAACAGTGACAGCTTTACTTCTTCTTTTCCGATTTGGATTCCTTTTATTTCCTTTTCTTCTCTGATTGCTGTGGCTAAAACTTCCAAAACTATATTGAATAAGAGTGGTGACAGTGCGCAACCTTGTCTTGTTTCTGATCTTAGTGGAAATGGTTTCAGTTTTTCACCATTGAGGATGATGTTGGCTGTGGGTTTGTCATATATGGCCTTTATTATGTTGAGGAAAGTTCCCTCTATGCCTACTTTCTGCAGGGTTTTTATCATAAATGGGTGTTGAATTTTGTCAAAAGCTTTCTCTGCATGTATTGAAATGATCATATGGTTTTTCTCCCTCAATTTGTTATTATGGTTTATCACATTGATAGATTTGTGTATATTGAAGAATACTTGCATTCCTGGAATAAACCCCACTTGATCATGGTGTATGATCCTTTGAATGTGCTGTCGGATTGTGTTTGCTAGTATGTTGTTGAGGATTTTTGCATCTATGATCATCAGTGATATTGGCCTGTAGTTTTCTTTCTTTGTGACATCCTTGTCTGGTATTGGAATCAAGGTGATGGTGGCCTCGTAGAATGAATTTGGGAGTGTTGCTCCCGCTGCTATATTTTGGAAGAGTTTGAGAAGGATAGGTGTTAGCTCTTCTCTAAATGTTTGATAGAATTTGCCTGTGAAGCCATCTGGTCCTGGGCTTTGGTTTGTTGGAAGATTGTTAATCACAGTTTCAATTTCAGTGCTTGTGATTGGTCTGTTTATATTTTCTATTTCTTCCTGATTCAGTCTTGGCAGGTTGTGCATTTCTAAGAATTTGTCCATGTCTTCCAAGTTGTCCATTTTATTGGCATAGAGTTGCTTGTAGTAATCTCTCATGATCTTTTGTATTGCTGCAGTGTCAGTTGTTACTTCTCCTTTTTCATTTCTAATTCTATTGATTTGAGTCTTCTCCCTTTTTTTCTTGATGAGTCTGGCTAATGGTTTATCAATTTTGTTTATCGTCTCAAGGGACCAGCTTTTAGTTTTATTGATCTTTGCTATCATTTCCTTCATTTCTTTATCATTTATTTCTGATCTGATCTTTATGATTTCTGTCCTTCTGCTAACTTTGGGGTATTTTTTGTCCTTCTTTCTCTAATTGCATTAGGTTCAAGTTTAGGTTGTTTATTCGAGATGTTTCCTGTTTCTTAAGGTAGGATTGTATTGCTATAAACTTCCCTCTTAGAAG
Organism: Orcinus orca; assembly: GCF_937001465.1. Classification (NCBI taxonomy): domain Eukaryota; kingdom Metazoa; phylum Chordata; class Mammalia; order Artiodactyla; family Delphinidae; genus Orcinus; species Orcinus orca. The sequence continues at coordinate 37,820,878 of NC_064575.1, read as the reverse complement.
TGCTTTTGCTGCATCCCATAGGGTTTATATCACAGTGTCTCCATTGTCATTTGTTTCCGGTATTTTTTGATTTCCTCTTTGATTTCTTCAGTGATCACTTTGTTATTAAGTAGTGTATTGTTTAGCCTCCATGTGCTTGTATTTTTTACAGATCTTTTCCTGTAATTGATATCTATTCTCATAGCGTTGTGGTCAGAAAAGATACTTGATACAATTTCAATTTCCTTAAATTTTTTTTTTTTTTTTTTTTTTTGCGGTACGTGGGCCTCTCACTGTTGTGGCCTCTCCCGTTGCGGAGCACAGGCTCCGGACGCGCAGGCTCAGCGGCTATGGCTCACGGGCCTAGCTGCTCCACGGCATGTGGGATCTTCCCGGACCGGGGCACGAACCTGCGTCCCCTGCATCGGCAGGCGGACTCTCAACCACTGCGCCACCAGGGAAGCCCCGATTTCCTTAAATTTACCTAGGCTTGATTTGTGACCCAAGATATGATCTATCCTGGAGAATGTTCCATGAGCACTTGAGAAAAATGTGTATTCTGTTGTTTTTGGATGGAATGTCCTATAAATATCAATTAAGTCCATCTTGTTTAATGTATCATTTAAAGCTTGTGTTTCCTTATTTATTTTCATTTTGGATGATCTGTCCATTGGTGAAAGTGGGGTGTTAAAGTCCCCTGCTCTGAATGTGTTACTGTCGATTTCCCCTTTTATGGCTGTTAGTATTTGCCTTATGTATTGAGGTGCTCCTATGTTGGGTGCATAAATATATTTACAATTGTTATATCTTCTTCTTGGATCGATCCCTTGATCATTATGTAGTGTCCTTCTTTGTCTCTTCTAATAATCTTTATTTTAAAGTCTATTTTGTCTGATATGACAATTGCTACTCCAGCTTTTTTTGGATTTCCATTTGCATGGAATATCTTTTTTCATCCGTTCACTTTCAGTCTGTGTGTGTCTCTAGGTCTGAAGCGGGTCTCTTGTAGACAGCATATATATGGGTCTTATTTTTGTATCCATTCATCCAGTCTGTGTCTTTTGGTTGGAGGATTTAATCCATTTACATTTAAGATACTTATCGATATGTATGTTCCTATTCCCATTTACTTAATTGTTTTGCGTTGGGTATTATAGGTGTTTTCCTTCTCTTGTGTTTCTTGCCTTTAGCATTTGCTGTAAAGCTGGTTTGGTAGTGCTGAACTCTCTCAGCTTTTGCTTGTCTGTAAATGTTTTCATTTCTCCATCAAACCTGAATGAGATCCTTGCAGGGTAGAGTAATCTTGGTTGCAGGTTCTTCTCCTTCATCACTTTAAATATGTCCTGCCAGTCCCTTCTGGCTTGCAAAGTTTCTGCTGAAAGATCAGCTGTTAACCTTATTGGGATTCCTTTGTATGTTATTTTTTGCTTTTCCCTTGCTGGTTTCAATAATTTTTCTTTATATTTAATTTTTGGCAGTTTGATTAATACATGTCTTGGCATATTTCTCCTTGGATTTATCCTGTATGTGACTCTCTGGCTTCCTGGAGTTGATTAATTATTTCCTTTCCCATATTAGGGAAGTTTTCAACTATAATCTCTTCAAATACTTTCTCAGTCCCTTTCTATTTCTCTTCTTCTTCTGGAACCCCTATAATTCGAATGTTAGTGAATTTAATGTTGTCCCAGAGGTCTCTGAGACTGTCCTAAGTTATTTTTATTGTTTTTTCTTTATTCTGCTCTGTATTAGTTATTTCCACTACTTTATCTTCCAGGTCACTTATCCATTCTTCTGCCTCAGTTATTCTGCTGTTGATCCATTCTAGAGTAATTTTTTTTTTTTTTTTTTGCAGTATGTGGGCCTCTCACTGTTGTGACCTCTCCCATTGTGGAGCACAGGCACCGAATGCGCAGGCTCAGTGGCCATGCCTCACGGGAGCAGCCGCTCCACGGCATGTGGGATCTTCCTGGACCGGGGCACGAACCCGTGTCCCCTGCATCGGCAGGCGGACTCTCAACCACTGCGCCACCAGGGAAGCCCCTTCTAGAGTATTTTTAATTTCATTTATTGTGTTGTTCATCGTTGCTTGTTTCATCTTTAATTCTTCTAGGTGCTTGTTAAAGGTTTCTTGCATTGTCTCTATTCTATTTCCAAGATTTTAGATCATCTTTACTATCATTATTCTGAATTCTTTTCAGGTAGACTGCCTAATTCCTCTTCATTTGTTAGCTCTGGTGGGTTTTTGTCTTGCTCCTTCATCTGCTGTGTGTTTTTCCCTCTTCTCATTTTGCTTATCTTACTGTGTTTGGGGGTCTCCTTTTTGCAGGCTGCAGGTTCATACTTCCCGTTGCATTTGGTGTCTGTCCTCAGTGGCTAAAGTTGGTTCAGTGGGTTGTGTTGGCTTCCTGGTGGAAGGGAGTAGTGCCTGTGTTCTGATGGATGAGGCTGGATCTTGTCTTTCTGGTGGGCAGGTCCACGTCTGATGGTGTGTTTTGGGGTGTCTGTGGACTTACTATGATTTTAGGCAGCTTCTCTGCTAATTGGTGAGGTTGTGCTCCTGTCTTGCTAGTTGTTTGCCATAGGGTGTCCAACACTGTAGCTTGCTGGTTGTTCAGTGAAGTTGGGTGTTGGTGTTGAGATGGAGATCTCTGGGAGATTTTCGCTGTTTGATATTACGTGGAGCTAGGAGGTCCCTTGAGGACGAGTGTCCTGAAGTTGGCTCTCCCACCTCAGAGGCACAGCACTGAATCCTGGCTGTAGCACCAATAGCCTTTCATCCACACGGCTCAGAATAAAAGGGAAAAAAAGTAGAAAGAAAGAAAAAACGAAAGAGGATAAATAAAATAAAATAAAGTAAGGTAAAATAATATAAAGTTATTAAAATAAAAAAATAATTGTTAAAAAAATACTTTTTTAAAGTAAAACAAAAAAAACAAAAAATGATGGATAGAAGCTTAGGACAAATGGTGAAAGCAAAGCTATACAGACAAAATCTCACACGGAAGCATACACATACACACTCACAAAAAGAGGAAAAGGGAAAAAATAATAAATCTTGCTCTCAAAGTCCACCTCCTCAGTTTGGGATGATTCTTTGTCTATTCAGGTATTCCACAGATGTTGGGTACATCAATTTGATTGTGGAGATTTAATCTGCTGCTCCTGAGGTTGCTGGGAGACATTTCCCTTTCTCTTCTTTGTTTGCACAGCTCCCGGGGTTCAGCTTTGGATTTGGCCCCACCTCTGCTTGTAGGTTGCCGGAGGGCGTCTGTTCTTCGCTCAGACAGGAAAGGGTTAGAGGAGCCGTGGATTCGGGGACTCTGGCTCACTCAGCCTGGGGGGAAGGAGGGGTACGGATTGCGGGGCGAGCCTGCGGCAGCAGAGGCCAGTGTGAAGTTGCACCAGCCTAAGGCGCGCCGTGCGTTCTCCTGGGAAGTTGTCCCTGGATCCCGGGACCCTGGCCGTTGCGGGCTGCACAGGCTCCCCAGAAGGGAGGTGTGGAGAGTGACCTGTGCTCGCACACAGGTTGATTGGTGGCGGCAGCAGCAGTCTTAGCGTCTTATGCTCGTCTCTGGGGTCCGCACTGTTAGCCGCAGCTCGCGCCCATCTCTGGAGCTCCTTTAAGCAGCACTCTTAATCCCTTCTCCTTGCGCACCAGGAAACAAAAAGGGAAGCAAAAGTCTCTTGCCTCTTCGACCGGTCCAGACATTTTCCCGGACTCCCTCCCGGCTAGCCGTGGTGCAGTAACCCCCTGCAGGTTGTGTTCACACTGCCAAACCAAGTCCTCTCCCTGTGCTCACACCGAAGGCCGATCCTCAGCTGCCAGCACCGCCTGCCCTGGCCGGTGAGCAGACAAGCCTCGGGCTGGTGCGTGCTGGTGAGGACCGATCCTCTGTGCGGAAATCTGTCCACTTTTCCCTCTGCACCCCTGTTGCTGTGCTCTCCTCCACGGCTCCGAAGCTTCCCCCCTCTGCCACCCGCAGTCTCTGCCCGCGAAGGGTCTTCCTAGTGTGTGGAAACCTTTCCTCCTTCACGGCTCCATCCTACTGCTGCAGGTCCCGCCCCTATTCTTTTGTCTCTGTTTATTCTTTTTTCTTTTGCCCTACCCAGGTACATGGGGAGTTTCTTGCCTTTTGGGAGGTCTGAGGTCTTCTGCCAGCGTTCCGTAGGTGTTGTATAGGAGCAGTTCCACATGTACATGTATTTCTGATATATCTGTGTGGAGGAAGGTGATCTCAGCATCTTACTCTTCCGCCATCTTCCCACACTGAGATTTTTAAATCGAACAAATGTTTTTTGATGTCAGAGTGTGTTTTGCTTTGCTGTGTCTTTTGTTTTTTAAAGTATGTAGCCATTTTTTCCTTTTTTTTTTTCGGAACGTGGGCCTCTCACTGTTGTGGCCTCTCCCGTTGCGGGGCACAAGTTCTGGACGCGCAGGCTCAGCGGCCATGGCTCACGGGCCCAGCCGCTTCGCGGAATGTGGGATCCTCCCGGACAGGGGCACGAACCGTGTCCCTTGCATCGGCAGCCGGACTCTCAACCACTGCGCCAACAGGGAAGTCCCATTTTTTCCTTTTCTGTTCAACCGCGGTTGTCTTTTTCACTTTTAAAAGTTGCCAAATGGCTTCCGGGAATATGGTGGAATGGTAAGACGGGGAGATCACCTTCCTCCCCACAGATACACCAGAAATACATCTACACGTGGAACAACTCCTACAGAACACCTACTGAACGCTGGCAGAAGACCTCAGACCTCCCAAAAGGCAAGAACCCCCCCCACACACACGTACCTGGGTAGGGCAAAAGAAAAAAGAATAAACAGAGACTAAAGGATAGGGACTGGACCTGCACCAGTGGGAGGGAGCTGTGAAGGAGGAAAGGTTTCCACACACTAGGAAGCCCCTTCGCGGGCAGAGACTGCGGGTGGCGGAGGGGGAAAGGTTTGGAGCCGCGGAGGAGAGCACAGCAACAGGGGTGCGGGGGTCAAAGTGGAGAGATTCCCGCACAGAAGATCGGTGACCACAGGCAATCACCAACCCGAGAGGTTTGTCTTCTCCCCCACCGGGGCGGGTGTGGCTGGGAGCTGAGGCTTGGGCTTTGGTCGGAGCGCAGGGAGAGGACTGGGTTTGGCTGCGTGAACACAGCCTGCAGGGATTTAATGCACCACGGCTGGCCTGGGGGGAGTCCGGGAAAAGATCTGGAGCTCCCGAAGAGGCAAGAGACTTTTTCTTCCCTCTTTGTTTCCTGCTGCGCGAGGAGAGGGGATTAAGAGTGCTGCTTAAAGGAGCTCCAGAGACGGTCGTGAGCCGCAGATGAAAGCGCGGACCCCAGAGACGGGCATGAGACGCTAAGGCTGCTGCTGCTGCCACCAAGAAACCTGTGTGTGAGCACAGGTCACTATCCACACCCCTCTTCTGGGGAGCCTGTGCAGCCCGCCACTGCCAGGTTCCCGGGATCCAGGGACAGCTTCCTGGGAGAACGCACGGTGTGCCTCAGGCTGGTGCAATGTCACCTCGGCCTGTGGCGCCGCAGGCTCACCCCGCCCTCGGTGCCCCTCCCTCCCCCCGGCCTGAGAGAGCCAGAGCCCCCGAATCAGCTCCTACTTTAACCCCGTCCTGTCTGAGTGAAGAACAGATGCCCTCCGTCGACCTACACGTAGAAGCGGGGCCAAATCCAAAGCTGAGCCCCTGGGAGCTGTGAGAACAAAGAAGAGAAAGGGAAATCTCTCCCAGCAGCCTCAGAAGCAGCGGATTAAAGCTCCACAATCAACTTGATGTACCCTGCATCTGTGGAATACATGAATAGACAACGAATCATCCCAAATTGAGGAGGTGGACTTTGAGAGCAAGATTTATTATTTTTTCTCCTTTACCTCTTTTTGTTAGTGTGTATGTGTATGCTTCTCTGTGAGATTTTGCCTGTATAGCTTTGCTTCCACCATTTGTCCTAGGGTTCTATAAGTCTTTTTTTTTTAAATTTTTTTCTTAATAATAACTTTTTATTTTAATAACTTTATTTTACTTTACTTTATCTTCATTCTTTGTTTCCTTCCTTCCCTCCTTTAGACAACCAATCATCCCAAATTCAGGAGGTGGACTTTGAGAGCATGACTTATGATTTTTTCCACTTTTCCTCTTTTTGTGAGTCTGTATGTGTATGCTTCCATGTGAGATTTTGTCTGTATAGCTTTGCTTCCACCATTTGTCCTAGGGTTCTATCCATCCGTTTTTTTCTCTCTTAATAATTGTTTTTTTATTTTAATAACTTTATTATATTTTATGTTATTTTATTTCATTTTACCTTATCTTCTTTCTTTCTTTTTTTCTTCCTTCCTTCCTTCCTCCCTCCCTCCCTCCCTCCCTCCTTTCTTTGTACTTCTACTAATTCTTTCTTTCTAATTTTTCTCCCTTTTCTTGTGCGCTGTGTGGATGAAAGGCTCTTGGAGCTGCAGCCAGGAGTCAGTGCTGTGCCTCTGAGTTGGGAGAGCCAACTTCAGGACACTGGTCCACAAGAGACCTCCCAGCTCCACATAATATCAAACGGCAAAAATCTCCCAGAGATCTCCATCTGAATACCAGCACCCAGCTTCACTCAACGACTACCAAGCTACAGTGCTGGACATTCTATGCCAAACAACTAGCAAGACAGGAACACAACCCCACCCATTAGCAGAGAGGCTGCCTCAAATAATAATGAGTCCACAGACATGCCAAAACACACCACCAGATGTGGACCTGCCCACCAGAAAGACAAGATCCAGCCTCATCCACCAGAACACAGGCACTAGTCCCCTCCACTAGGAAACCTACACAACCCACTGAAACTACTTTAGCCACTGGGAACAGACACCAAAAACAACGGGAACTAAGAACGTGCAGCCTGCAAAAAGGAGACCCCAAACACAATAAGATAAGCAAAATGAGAAGACAGAAAAACACACAGTAGAGGAAGGAGCAAGATAAAAACACAACAGACCTAACAAATGAAGAGGAAGTAGGCAGTCTACCTGAAAATGTATTCAGAATAATGACAGTAAAGATGATCCAAAACCTTGGAAATAGAATAGACAAAATGCAAGAAATATTTAACAAGGACCTAGAGGAACTAAACATGAAACAAACAAAAATGAACAACACAATAAATGAAATGAAAAACACTCTAGATGGGATCAATAGCAGAATAACTGAGGTAGAAGAAAGGATAAGTGACCTGGAAGATAAAATAGTGGAAATAACTACTGCAGAGCAGAATAAAGAAAAAAGAATGAAAAGAACTGAGGACAGTCTCAGACACCCCTGGGACAACATTAAACGCACCAACATTCGAATTATAGGGGTTCCAGAAGAAGAAGAGAAAAAGAATGGGACTGAGAAAATATTTGAAGAGATTATAGTTGAAAACTTCCCTAATATGGGAAAGGAAATAGTTAATCAAGTCCAGGAAGCACAGAGAGTCCCATACAGGATAAATACAAGGAGAAATACGCCAAGACACATATGAATCAAACTGTCAAAAATTAAATACAAAGAAAGCATATTAAAAGCAGCAAGGGAAAAACAACAAATAACACATAAGGGAATCCACATAAGGTTAACAGCTTATCTCTCAGCAGAAACCCTACAAGCCAGAAGGGAGTGGCAGGACATACTGAAAGTGATGAAGGAGAAAAACCTGCAGCCAAGACTACTCTACCCAGCAAGGATCTCATTCAGATTTGATGGAGAAATTAAAACCTTTACAGACAAGCAAAAGCTGAGAGAGTTCAGCACCACCAAACCAGCTTTACAACAAATGCTAAAGGATCTTCTCTAGGCAAGAAACACAAGAGAAGGAAAAGACCTATAATAACGAACCCAAAACAATTTAGAAAATGGGAATAGGAACATACATATCGCTAATTACCTTAAATGTAAATGGACTAAATGCTCCCACCAAAAGACACAGATTAGCTGAATGGATACAAAAACAAGACCCTTATATATGCTGTCTACAAGAGACCCACTTCAGACCTAGAGACACATACAGACTGAAAGTAAGGGGATGGAAAAAGATATTCCATGCAAATGGAAACCAAAAGAAAGCTGGAGTAGCAATTCTCATATCAGACAAAATAGACTTTAAAATAAAGACTATTGGGGCTTCCCTGGTGGCGCAGTGGTTGAGAGTCCGCCTGCCGATGCAGGGGACGCGGGTTCGTGCCCCGGTCCGGGAAGATCCCACATGCCGCAGAGCAGCTGGGCCTGTGAGCCATGGCCGCTGAGCCTGCACGTCCGGAGCCTGTGCTCCACAACGGGAGAGGCCACAATAGTGAGAGGCCCGCGTACCGCAAAAAATAAATAAATAAATAAAGACTATTAGAAGAGACAAAGAAGGACACTACATAATGATCAAGGGATCAATCCAAGAAGAAGATATAACAATTGTAAATATTTATGCATCCAACATAGGAGCACCTCAATACATAAGGCAAATACTAACAGCCATAAAAGGGGAAATCGACAGTAACACATTCAGAGTAGGGGACTTTAACACCCCACTTTCACCAATGGACAGATCATCCAAAATGAAAATAAATAAGGAAACACAAGCTTTAAATGATACATTAAACAAGATGGACTTAATTGATATTTATAGGACATTCCATCCAAAAACAACAGAATACACATTTTTCTCAAGTGCTCATGGAACATTCTCCAGGATAGATCATATCTTGGGTCACAAATCAAGCCTAGGTAAATTTAAGGAAATTGAAATTGTATCAAGTATCTTTTCCGAACACAACGCCATGAGACTAGATATCAATTACAGGAAATATCTGTAAAAGACACAAACGCATGGAGGCTAAATAATACACGACTTAATTACGAAGTGATCACTGAAGAAATCAAAGAGGAAATCAAAAAATACCTAGAAAAAAGTGCCAATGCAGACACAATGTCCCAAAACCTATGGGATGCAGCAAAAGCACTTCTAAGAGGGAAGTTTATAGCAATACAAGCCCACCTTAAGAAACAGGAAACCTCTCGAATAAACAACCTAACCTTGCACCTAAAGCAATTAGAGAAAGAAGAACAAAAAACTAACAAAGTTAGCAGAAGGAAAGAAATAATAAAAATCAGATCAGAAATAAATGAAAAATAAATGAAGGAAACAATAGCAAAGATCAATAAAACTAAAAGCGGGTTCTTTGAGAAGGTAAACAAAATTGATAAACCATTAACCAGACTCATCAAGAAAGAAAGGGAGAAGACTCAAATCAATACAATTAGAAATGAAAAAGGAAAAGTAATAACTGACACTGCAGAAATAAAAAAGATCATGAGAGATTACTACAAGCAAGTGTATGCCAATAAAATGGACAATCTGGAAGAAATGGACAAAGTCTTAGGAATGCACAACCTGCCAAGACTGAATCAGGAAGAAATAGAAAATATAAACAGACCAATCACAAGCACTGATATTGAAACTGTGATTAAAAATCTTCCAACAAACCAAAGCCCAGGACCAGATGGCTTCCCAGGTGGCGCAGTGGTTGAGAGTCCACCTGCCGATGCACGGGACACAGGTTCGTGCCCTGGTCTGGGAGGATCCCACATGGCGCGGAGCGGCTGGGCCCATGAGCCATGGCCGCTGAGCCTGCGTGTCCGGAGCCTGTTCTCTGCAACGGGAGAGGCCACAACAGTGAGAGGCCTGCGTACCACACACACACACACAAAAAAAAAATCTTCCAACAAACAAAAGCCCAGGACCACACGGCTTCACAGGCAAATTCTATCAAACATTTAGGGAAGAGCTAACACCTATCCTTCTCAAACTCTTCCAAAATATAGCAGCGGGAGCAACACTCCCAAATTCATTCTACGAGGCCACCATCACCTTGATTCCAATACCAGACAAGGATGTCACAAAGAAAGAAAACTACAGGCCAATATCACTGATGATCATAGATGCAAAAATCCTCAACAACATACTAGCAAACACAATCCGACAGCACATTCAAAGGATCATACACCATGATCAAGTGGGGTTTATTCCAGGAATGCAAGTATTCTTCAATATACACAAATCTATCAATGTGATAAACCATAATAACAAATTGAAGGAGAAAAACCATATGATCATTTCAATACATGCAGAGAAAGCTTTTGACAAAATTCAACACCCATTTATGATAAAAACCCTGCAGAAAGTAGGCATAGAGGGAACTTTCCTCAACATAATAAAGGCCATATATGACAAACCCACAGCCAACATCATCCTCAATGGTGAAAAACTGAAACCATTTCCACTAAGATCAGAAACAAGACAAGGTTGCGCACTGTCACCACTCTTATTCAATATAGTTTTGGAAGTTTTAGCCACAGCAATCAGAGAAGAAAAGGAAATAAAAGGAATCCAAATCGGAAAAGAAGAAGTAAAGCTGTCACTGTTTGCAGATGACATGATACTATACATAGAGAATCCTAAAGATGCTACCAGAAAACTACTAGAACTAATCAATGAATTTGGTAAAGTTGCAGGATACAAAATTAATGCACAGAAATCTCTGGCATTCCTATACACTAATGATGAAACATCTGAAAGTGAAATCAAGAAAACACTCCCATTGACCATTGCAACAAAAAGAATAAAATATCTAGGAATAATCCTACCTAAGGAGACAAAAGACCTGTATGGAGAAAATTATAAGACACTGATGAAAGAAATTAAAGACGATACAAATAGATGGAGAGATATACCATGTTCTTGGATTGGAAGAATCAACATTGTGAAAATGACTCTACTACCCAAAGCAATCTACAGATTCAATGCAATCCCTATCAAACTACCACTGGCATTTTTCACAGAACTAGAACCAAAAATTTCACAATTTGTATGGAAACACAAAAGACCCCGAATACCCAAAGCAATCTTGAGAACGAAAAACGAAGCTAGAGGAATCAGGTTCCCTGACTTCAGACTATACTACAAAGCTACAGTAATCAAGACAGTATAGTGCTGGCACAAAAACAGAAAGAGAGATCAATGGAACAGGATAGAAAGCCCAGAGATAAACCCACACACATATGGTCACCTTATCTTTGATAAAGGAGGCAGGAATGTACAGTGGAGAAAGGACAGCCTCTTCAATAAATTGTGCTGCGAAAACTGGACAGGTACATGTCAAAGTATGAGATTAGATCACTCCCTAACAGCATACACAAAAATATGCTCAAAATGGATTAAAGATGTAAATGTAAGGCCAGAAACTATCAAACTCTTAGAGGAAAACATAGGCAGAACACTCTATGACATAAATCACAGCAAGATCCTTTCTGACCCACCTCCTAGAGAAATGGAAATAAAATAAAATTACATTTTAAGATGAAAATTTTTACTAGAGACAAAGACATTTTAAAATGATAAAGTGATTATTCCATCTAGAATGCATAATAATTATAAACTTATAAGCACCTAACAACAGGACTTCAAAATACAATGAAGCAAAATCGACACAACAGAAAAGAGAAACAGACAGTTCTACAATAATAGTTGGATACTTTAATACCCTTCTTTCAATAGCAGAACAGACAGAAAATCAACAAGAAAATAAAAACCTTGAACAGCATTATCAATCAAGTAGACCTAACAGCCATCTATAAAATATTCCACCCAACAGCATCAGAATATACATTCTTTTCAAATGCACATGGATATACTATATGCTAGGCCATAAAACAAATTTCAGTACATTTTAAAGGACATAAACAATACAAAGAGTGCTCTCAGATGAAAACAGAATGCAATAAGAAATCGTTAACAGAAAGAAATTTGTTGAAAATCACAAATGGAAATTAAAGAATATATTCCTAAATAATTCATGGGTCAAGTAAGAACTCATAAGGGGAATTAGAAATAATTTGAGATGAATTAAAGTGAAAGTATAACATATTAATACTTGATTGGTCCCACATACTCTTCTGAAAAGCAGAGGGGTTAGACAAAGAGATCTAAATTAATTAAAAAATCATTTATTATTCTGGGAATAAAAAGAACTGGGCTTAGTCTCAGTTTTGCCTTTATCTTTGTGTCTGTTGATTATCTTGGAATAGTCATTACATAGTCAAAATACAGTTGCCAGCTCAGGAATCAAATACTGTCATCTCTAGGGCTACCATGACAAGATACCACAAACTTGTTAGCTTAAAAGAACAGAAATTTATTTTATCACAGCTCTAGAGGCCAGAAGTTCAAACCCAAAGTGTTGAGAGGGCCATGTTCTTTCTGACGCCTCAAGGGGAGGATCCTTCTTTGTCTTAACCAGATTCTGGTGGTGGCCATCAATCACTGGTGTTGGCAGTTTTTTGATTTGCAGCTGCATCACTCTGGTCTCTTTCACTGTTGTCACATGGAATTGTCTCTGTGTGTTTCTGTCTCTGGAAACAATTTGAATAGAAATTTCTATTTTAAAAAAACAAACTGTTGATTATTATGCTCTATTTAGATACTTCCTCTAACCCACACCCACCTCCATTTCCCCATATGTATTTGAGAAGGAAAGAGGAACTCCTCTGAGCTATCATATTGGAAAGAATCAATAATACAATGTTTTACTAGAGATGCCTCTTATCTAAAATATTTGAATTAAATATAAAATCTGGGGAAATTATCGCCCAGTTTCCCTCTTCTAGAGGCATGTTCTAAATGATAGGCAGCAGAATATTTTATACCCATGAGGTTTGCTGACATTATTGATTTGGTCCAGGATCTGTATTTTCTCTCTAAAGAAAACAGTATTCTCTCTTTACTTTCTTTAATATATAATGTTGGTGTCTTAAATTTATTGTCAGAGAAGATGCTTATAGTTCAAATGATTTGGTTGTATTTCACCAGTATTATTACAAGATAGTCAAACAATGGCTGGGCTCCAGGATAGACCTCGGTCCCTTTGTTCCACTGGGATACTGATCTGAAAGCCACTGTTTTCTTATATTCCAAAGACCAAATAAATAAAAAAATAAATAAACAAACAAAAAAAACACAAGTAAATGAAACTATTTTAAAACCAACTCTCTTTTCTTCCTCATCCATGTTAATTCTCTTCTACCTAAAATTACTTCCTGGAAGTGATTTTTATGTTTCTTAGAGCTTCTTTATGTATATATCCACACTAATGCATATAAAACTGTGCCTTGTAGATACTTATACTTTTTCCATTTGAATATTTTCTCATGTCATATAGAGTTTATCCATTGTCCTAGATATGCATTTTTCCTGTGTATTTGAACATCATAGGAAGATAAATTCTACTCTTGAAAATGTTAACTGGTCACTGAGACACAGAAAGCTATTATTCTTACCAGTTTTCAATAGTGAGTAGATTCTGTAGGGGTGGAATTTTAAGATGTAAGTATACTGTTTTTCTACACTCAAATTCCGTTCCCCTTATCATAGAAATTGACCAGTGAAGTGTGCTGCTGACTTTTCAGAATCCATGTACATATAATCCATTAGGGTATTAGATATAACGTTGGTCAGAAAAGCATACTGTGAAATGTTGCTTTTATTTAAACTCCCACTATTTTCACTACATGGTTTCAAGATTTTACTTCATTTTTGTCCTCTGGTGGTGGGCTCTGTGAACTGCATATTTATGGGTCTGGAGCACATATCTTCAGGGAGGTATACAACTCCTCAGGTACCAGCTAAAGAGTAGATGATAAGAAGCATTCAGATTTATTAAAACTCATTAAGAATATCAGTAGCCTGACTGTTGTTTCTAAAAATATAAAATATTTATCCTTCTGTTGTCAAACAACCATATTTCATGAAAAGAAGTATAAATCCTTTTTTGCTTGCAATAGAAGAACAATAATTGAAGATATTCTTCATTTGGACCAAATACCTTCTCTGAAAATATAAGTTAAAATAGGAGTTGAAATTTCCAAAATATTCTTTAGGAAATAAAACTCCACATATAATTTCAAATTATAATTTAATTTTACCTTAAATTTAAATATCTATATTGAATTTAATTTAAGGAAGGAAGAAAGAAAGAAGAAGGAAAGAAAGAAAGAAAGGACGGAGGGAGGGAGGGACGGTGGGAGGAAGGAAGGAAGGGAGGAGGGAAGGAAGGAAAAAGGAAGGAAAGAAATAAGATAAAGTAAAATAAAGTTATTAAATTAAAAAATACTTATTAAGAAAAAAATTAAGAAAAAAAGCGAACGGATAGAACCTTTGGATAAATGGTGGAAGCAAAGCTATACAGACAAAATCTCATACAGAAGCATACACTTACAAACTCACAAAAAGAGGAATAGGGGAAAAAATCATAAATCTTGCTCTCAAAGTCCACCTCCTCAATTTGGGATGATTCTTTGTCTAAATGAGGGAAGGAAAGAAGGAAGGAAGGAAGGAAGGAAAGAAAGAAAGAAGATAAAGTAATATAAAATAAAGTTATTAAAATAAAAATAATTATTAAGAAAAAAATTTTAAAAACAGACGGATAGAACCCTAGGACAAATGGTGGAAGCAAAGCTATACAGGCAAAATCTCACAGAGAAGCATACACATACACGCTCAGAAAAAGAGGTAAAGGGGAAAAAATGATAAATCTTGCTCTTGAAGTCCTCCTCAATTTGGGATGATTCGTTGTCTATTCATGTATTCCACAGATGCAGGGTACATCAAGTTGATTGTGGAGCTTTAATCCACTGCTTCTCAGGCTGCTGGGAGAGATTTCCCTTTCTCTTCTTTGTTTTCACAGCTCCCAGGGGCTCAGCTTTGGATTTGGCCCCGCCTCTGCGTGTAGGTCGCTGGAGGGCGTCTGTTTTTCACTCAGACAAGACGGGGTTAAAGAAGCCCCTGATTCGGGGGCTCTGGCTCACTCAGGCCGGGGGGAGGGAGGGGCACGGAGTGCGGGGCGAGCCTGCGGCGCCAGAGGCCGGCGTGACTTTGCACCAGACTGAGGCTCACCATGCGTTCTCCCGGGGAAGTTGTCCCTGGATCCCGGGAACCTGGCTGTGGCGGGCTGCACAGACTCCCCGGAGGCGGGGTGTGGATAGTGACCTGTGCTCGCACACAGGCTTCTTGGTGGCGGCAGCAGCAGCCTTAGCGTCTCATGCCCGTCTCTGGAGTCCGCGCTTTTAGCCACGACTCGCGCCCGTCTCTGGAGCTCCTTTAAGCAGCGCTCTTAATCCCCTCTCCTCGCGCAGCAGGAAACAAAGAGGGAAGAAAAAGTGTCTTGCCTCTTCGGGAGCTCCAGATCTTTTCCCGGACTCCCCACCCCCCCACCTCGGCTAGCCGTGGTGCACTAACCCCTTCAGGCTATGTTCACGCCACCAACCCCAGTCCTCTCCCTGCGCTCCGACTAAAGCCCGATCCTCAGCTTGCAGCCCCGCCCACCCCCGCGGCTGAGCAGACAAACCTCTTGGGCTGGTGAGTGCCAGTTGGCACCTATCCTCACGGGCTTAGTTGCTCCACGGCATGTGGGATCTTCCCGGACCAGGGCTCGAACCCGTGTTCCCTGCACTGGCAGGAAGATTCTTAACCACTGCACCACCAGGGAAGTCCCTAAAGCAATTATTTTTTTAACTCTATGGCTTTAAATAATCCTTGGCTCTGAAATTCCCTGTACCCCTCAACTACGTAACCACAGGCCGCTCTGCCCTAAATCCTTTTCTTACACTTTGTAGCTTTTTAAGCAACGCCCCTCTTTAGGAAGACATAATCCCTTCTCTGTAGAAAACATGAAAGACCTGAACAAATCAAGATTTCTCCATGGAGAATTCAGCTAGTCCTGTGCTTAGCTCCGAACACGGAAATCCATGTCTTACACCAAGCACGCCATTACCCGGACTAATGCCTGCTTGAATAACAAGCAAATTATTGTGCTTTTAATTGTACCTTGCTGGGTCACAAAGCACGTGTGAGAGAGGAATGTGCCCAGCTTCTCCAGGAGAAACAGGTCAGGCCTCTAATCCTCCTTTTCTGTCACCTTCCCCTCCCGCTTTCCAATCCTTTCTCTTCTCAGCAGAGCAGAGGGAAGAAAAAGAGACAGCTAAATTATGTTTAAAATGGAAGAGTCTAAAAGAAGAAAAACGGCGGTCAGTACTGACTTGGGAGAGGATGCATTATCTATCCACAGCCTCTGCAGTGTGGGCCATTTGAGCACAATCAGTGTTCCAACCGGCTTGCTGGAGGGCGATATCTGCGAGCCTAAACCAGGCTTTCTCAGCCTCAGCACGACTGCTGGGTGGGGTTGGATGCTTCTTTGCTGTGGGCCTGTCCTGTGATGGAAGGACATTTAGCCTCGCGTAAGCTGTGACCATCCAAAGTGTCCCAACACACTTTCAAATGTCTCCTGGGTGCAAAATTGCCCCTGGTTGAGAACCACGGCCCCAAGCCCTTCCATATTGGGATGTACTTGCTCTCTCTCCCATTCTCTCCCCCCACATACACAAAACCCAAGAAAATCATGGTTCCTGTGTTAAAACTGGGGAGATCAACGTGCTCTTCATGTAGGTAGAATGAGCGGATAGGAAAAAGACACTGACTTGTGTGTAGTCAGGGGACAGAGTGGGAACCCGCTCAACGCCAAGACTGAAAAGAGTCTTAGGATGTGGGTGTGTTTCTGGCTCCCTCTGGGAAGTGGCAATGCCCCTGGTTGAACAAGCCAACTTTCGAACGCCTCTACCCTGTGCACTTTGGAATCGGGCTTGCTGTGGGCGAGATGAGGAGTGATGGCGAGGCTGCAGAGATGAAGGCGTCTGTGAAGGTGCTGACTGTCTCCTCCCACACTACTTGGGACAGGGGAGAACTACCCAGCTTCGGAGAGATACCCATTGCTCAGACAATGACGATCCTGTCTTGGACCTAAACATCGGGATGAAAGAGGGCTACTGACAAGACAGACGTTGTGCAAGCATGGGGTTGCACTTTCATTACAGACATTGAGGCAAACATTTCACTCCTGGTGATATAAGACCTCCCCTATTTTTGAGAACTTACAAGAAGCATTATTTCTTGTTGTTACCTGCCAGAAGGAAAGGCGGGAGAACGAGCACACTGCAGTGAGCCCCCATATCCACTAGATGGCGGTGTACATCTTCCTCAGAAGCCAGGCGGGCAGCGCTCTGGGCAGCTCGTTGGCCTAAGCAAGACAAGGGCCACTTTTCTTTCCGGAGACAAGGCGTCTCTTCTCATTGTCGGCACAAACAGCCCCAAACAATTGCACTGACCACACAGCTCTAAGCCACGTTCCAGGGCACTGCCGTCTGTTCAGGAGTGAATGCTGGGAAAATGAACCACGCTGCTAATTTGCTTGATTGGGGGGAAAATAAGATCTCAAGTGACAGTGGGTGTGATTTATTTTTCCAACAAGAATAGGGGCAAAGCCATTTCATCCACCCCCCCCACAACTGCTACCATAAATGAAAGCAATCACCTTATTAGTCCTGAATTACTAACTGGCAGGGTAAAGATCTGCTGGAAGTCAAGCTGAAGTGGGGAGTCTGGAGAAAGGGATGTGATTTCTGCAGGGGAGGAGGGGAGGGGTAGGGCGCGGTGGGAGGGGCGGGAGGGGAGGGGAAGGCCTGAAGCCCATTGTGAGGTCCTGCGCCCCTGTGGTCTGGGGGCCGTGCTGGCCCTGACCCTGGGAGAAAAAGAGGCTCAGTGATGTCTTCAGGCCGTTCATTTTGTGCAGGAGAATGACTTTATAAAGTGAAGGAAAAAGAACCTGTTGGAGAAAACCTATCCGAGAGTTTCTCTGAAAATGCTACAGATTGAGATGAACTGGCTTGGAAAGGAGAGCACAGCCCTGTGGCGCCTGGCCACCCCGCTGCTGGTGGACCCCCCAGGAAGGTTCTGTCACGGAAACGACAGGCAGATCTGAAACCAAGTTGGGCTTTACGTCATTAAGAAATCCCCCAAAGGAATGGAATAAAGGCCTCCTTTCACACTTTGGGTTTTGCATGTGTCCTGAGGAAGCGCCTCTTCCCCAGCTGAGACAGCGCGCTGTCGCCGAGACCCAGTGAGCGTCCCTCGTCCTGCGGGGAAAGCAAAACAGCAGCGGGGTGGGTGCGCGCCCAGAGCTGCCCCTCTCGCCATTGATTTGTTCAGGGGTGACTTCTTGCGTTCTAGTTAGATGTGACTTTAATCGAAGTGCTTTCCTAAGGCGATTTATCACAACTGTGAACCGTCAGTCTGCACAGCTGCTGCTCTTTTAGGGAAACGCACAGGCTCGGGAGGCGGAGGGGCCGGCGCGGGCTCCCCTCTTTCCCACGGACAGGCCCGCGTGCCCCTCCCCACCAGAAATATGTGCGCCGCGTCCTCAGAGGCCGCCGCTTCTGTGCTCTGGCTCCTCTGCTGTTTCTGGCTGCTGAACAGCCATCTCCTCTCTCCTGGGAGGGGCAGCTGGTTTCCTTTTGGGGCGCTCCCCTTCTCCCCGTCTCAGCTCCTGCAGCGGAGATGAGGCTGCCCCTCTCTCCCTGCACGCTGTGGGCTGGGTGTGCAACCCGGCTCGGGCCACAGTCCCCCCCCCACCCCACCCCCGTCCCCACCGACCCCGCTTGGCGCCCACCAGAGCCGGCAAAGCCCACACGGGACGCCCAGTTAAAGCTGAACCGCAGATGAAAACCACGACTTTTTAGGGTGTCTTCAACATTGCATGCAACATACTTCTACTTAAAAAATTACTGTTTATCTGAAGTTCAGCTTTAACGAGGCGGGCATCCTGTATTTTGTCTGGCAGCCTTCTTGGTTGTAAAGAAAATGTTTGTCCAGAGCAGGTCAAATTGGAATCAGCCTAGGACTTTTAACTGGAGCTTTGGGGAACAAATACTTAAAAGGTATCTGTTGGGACTGCTAGGCTGGTAGGATTCATGCTTGCAACTGCTGGGAGCCAGCTTTGCTATCATGTGGGGAGAGCTGCTTGAACTACAAGCCAACACCACAGAGAGCAGACCTGTTTCATTTGAACACGTGGATCCAGCTGTTCTTGAAGCTGGCCCGGTGGGTGGTAGAGGTCAGGGTGCTGATGGCCAGGAGGGATAATAATTTCCTACCCCTCAAATCTGGGAAGTGAAAACAGCAGGGCTGAATGTGCCTACGGCGCATGGCTTCTGTTCAACTGGAAGAGTGGTGAATGGCTATTGGGTGACCAAAACAGTCGGTCTACTATATTCTTACTTTGTTTGCTAATTGTTTTGCTGCGTGTAAACTCTTTGTTGCATTAGCTCTTGTTCATGACATCATGTCTGGAGACAGGGTCTGATAGACTTACATGTGGAATTGGAGACTTAAATTTCAAATCTGCCTCTGCCTGGTTGAGTGGCTTTAGGGTTCTCATAACCTCTACAAAGTTGAGTTTCTGGGTCTGAAACCTAAGGACAGAGGTGATCGTAATCCATTTGGGCTGCTATAACAAAATACCAGAGCCTGGGTAGCTTATGAACAACAGAAATTTATTTCTCATAGTTCTGGAGGTTGGAAGTCTAAGATCAGGGTGCGAGCAGATTCACAGTCCGGTGAGTATCCTCTTCCTGGGTCACAGTTGGCGTGTTTTCTCTGTAACGTCCCATGGCAGAAAGGTCGAGGGACCTCTGCGGGGTCTCTTTTATGAGGGCACTAATTTTGTTCATGAGGGCTCTACCCTCATGACCTTATGACCTCCCAAATGCCACACCTCCTGATACCATCACTTTGGGGGTTAGGATTTCAACATATGAATTTTGGGGGAGGCAAATGTTAAATCTATAGCAGAGGTACTTTCCCCATAGGATGGGGGAGAGGGAAACTATGTAAGCACCTGTCATAGGGCCTGGTGTGGAGCAGGTGCCCCATACAGATGTTATTACAAAATATTGAGTATAGTTCCCTGTGCCATAGAGGAGATCCTTCTATCTATTCTATGCCTTCTTTGAATGACCATAGCACTTGTTGTCTGTATCATTTTTATGTCTGTTGTTGCTTTGTGACTGAAAATGAAAAATTTCTATTTGTCCATGTCCTGGCCCTTACATAAAAATGTGTTCATTTATCTATTTCATATTTATTGACTACATCTTAGACACCGTGTTAACTGCTGGTTCTAGATGTTAGTAAAATATAAACCTTCCTGCTCAAAGGGTCACAGTATTTGTGGGAAAGCAAAAAATGAACAACCTATGTCTCTAAGAGCTTTGTACTTCCCAAAGAGAACACACCTCGTAGGTACAATAAATCCATGTATCATATGTAAATGTATAAATAGTTAATGGGATTATTTATACACCTGAGATAACTGCTTTTCGATTCTGAGGAAATGATGATTATATTTCACCAGGAGCTCAATACCACTCTGAGAATGAGGGCTTAACCCCCGACTTGACTCACTGCATCACTTTCCTATATAAAAATACACAAGTCTGTACATACGCTCTAGAAAAAGGCTTATCTGGCATGAATTTCAGATAGCAAGAAGAAAACTGCAAGAGGTTCAGAGAAGCATCCAGAAGCTCAGATGACTGTCTGGCACTAATACAACTTGCTTTACAGGAAAATAGAGCTGTAAATCTCACAAAATTCGATGATCTTTTAAGAATTTCAAAACCTCCTGCTATTAATTGGAAATCCTAGAAGAATAGCTTCTTTTAAAATGTACCGATAATATGCTTTACAGCTTAATATTCAGAAGCCTATGTTTTGGCTAAGTGAGCTTCAGGAAGGAGGGAAATTTGTGGTTTACCTCCACTTACTTTGGAACCGCTGGTTCCAAACATCTACTTCTATGCACAGTCATCTTATCATCTGTAAAATGGAGGCAACTCTAAGACAACAGAGTTACAGAGATGTTGCACAGCTCCATGTGTCATTGTCTTCATTTGTTTCAGAATACCAATAACATCTAAGCGACTACTGAAAGAGGGCT
Organism: Orcinus orca; assembly: GCF_937001465.1. NCBI lineage: Eukaryota > Metazoa > Chordata > Mammalia > Artiodactyla > Delphinidae > Orcinus > Orcinus orca. The sequence goes on along the minus strand of NC_064575.1, from coordinate 37,800,012 downwards.
ATATTATTTGGGGTCATCTAGTGCAGCTCTGTCAAAGTAAAGTAAAGGGACCTAGAATGACTATAATTTTCCCAAGAGGACACAATTATTTTATGGTAAATCTGGGACAAGAACCCTGATCTCTTGGATCCCATTCCATTGTTCTTTCATTGCGTTCTGAACAACCCAGAGAAATAAAGAGAAATAAAACTCCTGTGTGCTGTGTCACTGGTACAGGACATGGCAAGATTGGAATTGGAGCACTACATATTAAGAGGTATCTGAGAAATTCTTCAAACTAATTGAGATATATACCAGGTACATAGAAAACAGTATGTTTTATGAAGATGATTCTGTGCAATGAACAGAACTGGTAACACACACTGGAAGGTGAATTCTCATTTTCTGGCACCTTGGAAACGCCACCTCAACATACACGTTAAAATAAACATTTGAACTGGGTCATATTTAATTCTGCATGCTCTTGTAAGTCAGCAAAATATTCCATATATCATTTAAGTTGTCACTCACTTTTTAACTTGACTTTCAATTTCTAAAAGTCTTTCCAAACATAAAACAGAGGTGGGAAAATGGTATATGGGAAGCTGCAGAGATGAAATAAGCTTATTTCATTAGGCATAAAGATGACTATCCAAACAACTTCATGGCTGAAAGTGTCCAAATCTACTGTCTTCGTTTTGTAGTCAAGGCTTCCGGAAAAATATGCTAATGGATTCCTTATTACCCAAATGCCCCATATCAGTTTCAGTAGGTATCATTATATATTATGGAGATTTTTCTCAGTGACAGTGAAAGACATCCTGGCTGAACATCCCCCTGCCCATGGCACAGAGATGATGGTCTCAAGCTATCTTGAAGGCATTGGAGCCCACACTATCCGTTACTAATATTAATGGAGGATAAAACTTCATATTCTGTTTGCTCTATATTTGTTCAATCACTTCTTCCCTTCATTAAACTGGATGGCCCATAATTGAGTCTGTAGTGTCTATCATTGGAAACTGAACAAAGTTTTGTTGGTTTTATTAATGTCATACGTTTCTAGGGAGGGTCTATTCAATAACTAAGTCTAGTTTCACAGTTACAAATAAATTATGATGTAACTTTGAATAAATTAAGCTCATCATAAAGGAAGGATACTGAGAGTTGCTACTACCCCTTCCTTGAGGGACTCTCGTAAAGCGCTGAGTAAAGTAACAGAGGTGTATATGTATGCATATATTTTCAATGATATTTATACAGACTTAAAAAGAACTCTACAGGGCTTCCCTGGTGGCGCAGTGGTTGAGAGTCCGCCTGCCGATGCAGGGGACACGGGTTCGTGCCCCGGTCCGGGAAGATCCCACATGCCGCGGAGCGGCTGGGCCCGTGTGCCATGGCCGCTGGGCCTGCGCGTCCGGAGCCTGTGCTCCGCAACAGGGGAGGCCACAACAGTGAGAGGCCCGCGTACCACAAAAAAAAAAAAAAAAAAAAAAAAAAAGAACTCTACAGAATGCATTATAAAAACCTTAATGCTGTGTGTCCCTAGTTCCCAGCTCTCTCATTAGAACTACTTAAATGAACACAATCTTATCTTTTAGGATAGCTATCAGAGTACTCCAAATACTACTTCTTGCAGTACCCTGTCCCAACCATTTGCCATCCTCTTCCCATTAGTCCTCAAGTCAGAAGCCCCGAAGATCTGTTCATTAATTTATGAACACATTTCTTCATCCAGCCAAGAAAATTGATTGATCCCTTACCAAATTTCAGGCACCATTCTTCAGCATGATTTATAGGCATGTTCAGGAAACACAGCAGTGATTAACACAGATGAATATAGTCTCTCTTGAGCTGAGGGGGGAGACAAAAGTAAATAAGCAAATATAAAATCATAAGTATAGGGCTTCCCTGGTGGCGCAGTGGTTGAAAGTCCCCCTGCCGATGCAGGGGACACGGGTTCGTGCCCCGGTCCGGGAAGATGCCACATGCCGCGGAGCGGCTGGGCCCGTGAGCCATGGCCGCTGAGCCTGCACGTCCAGAGCCTGTGCTCCGCATTGGGAGAGGCCACAACAGTGAGAGGCCCGCGTACCGCCAAAAAAAAAAAAGCTATGAAAACAAAACCTATGGATGGAGACCTCCATGAAAGATGGAAGAGTATAATAATGGCCAGAGTACATTACCGTGGCAGAAGCAGCAGCCCTTAAGGAGGACAACTTTATAAATTACAAATTGGATTTAAATAGACAGGGAATTGGAAGTGGAGACATTATTTTCTGCAGAAGATGATAGACAGGGGAGAACAAAGAAAATAAAACTGAGATTGTTAGCAAAATACAATGCTAAGCATATAAGTTAGGACTGAGTCCTTAACTTTCATTTTTATTAATGAGTGGGTGAGTATAGATTACTGACTACACAGAATCAAACCTGGGAACACATTTTATATTTATGATCTTTGTGCCTAAAACTAGATTCTCCTGCAATTTAATATGACACTAGGACAATGACTGGCCAAGTTTTAGATTAATCACTCTTACACAAAGATTTTTCATTCATATAATCTCAAACAAATACTGCGTCACCAATTAAGTTCCAGATCCTATGCACTCTGGCTGAAGATATAAATATCTTGCAAGCCCAGCATCACTTTCCTCTTTCTCTGGTAACAAATCACATTTTCTATTATGACAATGGCCCCAGTTATCGGCCCAGGAATAAACACTTGACTCAGGAAGAGCCAATTAAAGCCCTCCTTTAGAGTTGATCGAGAGCTTTAAGGTTAGAGTATTTCAATCTTACGAAATTTTTGTAAAACAAAATTATTTCAAAATCGACTAATTATTCTTTAAGTTCTAGAAACTGCATTCTGTGACTAAGAGGACAATTTATTTGCCGTCGGTTCTGCTCTGCCCACTTAATGTTTCTGTTATTGTGAGATAAAGGCAGTGGGGAATGGCAAACCAATTCTGACTCATTCAACACATGAGTGCTTCTTAGGTACAAAACACCATTCTGAACATTGTCCGAGGTAAAAAGATAAATAATACCTAGCCCCTTATAATACCTAGCCCCTTACCCTCAAGGATCTTCCAGCTTAGCAAGGGAAATAAAACATGCACACAGATGACTGCAACAAAAAGAAGATAATGATTGCTGCCAGATGTTTGGGGAGAATGAGGAGAGCAAAGAGAGAACACAGAATAAGGCAACATTCAACAGTCAGCCAAGAACTATTTGTTGAGCAATTGCAAGCTGTGACCTGGAAATGGAAGAGGAGAACATAGATCTTCACATGGGCAGGTGAAAAATCAAGTGTTCTCACTTGTAACACAGCTCTTCAAATATATTTTTTGGCACCAAGTGCCTACTAAATAGCCTTAAATTAAAAACTAAATAAGGATACAGTCTCTATCAAATATAGCCTCAGGTACTGATGCCTAAATACTAGGATCACAGTATTTGTGTCCCAAGGATGCCTTTCTATTGCTTTGCTTCTTTCCCCCTTTCCAAATTAGCTAATGCTGCCTTACCAGGATATCTATTGCACTTGTTCCAGCCTTTTTGATCCAATGTATTGAATAGCAGAATAGGTGAGTTACAAGAGGATATTTTGATTTCAAACAACAGAAATAAAATACTATATAATTGAAAAGAAAGAGGCAATCTTTCAGGCACATGTGGATCCAGGAGTTCACATGTTCTAACCAGGCCCCTTTCTCTCTTCCCCACCCCTTCTTCTCTCTGCCTTTTCTCCTCTCTGGTATTTCTCATTATGGGATCCAAATATTTCCCTGTTTATGTGGAAGCTTCTGGCACAGCTGCGGGCTTATACGCTCGCAGCTCCAGGGCTGGCTGGAAGGGGCGGGCGCATCACAGCATAAGGTTGCACAAGGTGTGCACTTATATAGCAGGGCATCACATCTATGAGTGATGGATGATCACATTGTATACAGGGGTAGCTTCGCATAGTTTTTACATCACTTTTCTTGAAGATGGCAGTAAAATGGTATGTTTTTACAAAATCAAATAGTGTAACATTGTCCAAAAGATATACATAAAGCATTTAGAGGAAGGAGGCTCCTTTTTCTTTTAACTCCGGCATGGATTGTCTATTGGACAGTGGTAACCCTATGTCATCAACCTCGTTACCCCAGCAGAAGTCCAGGGATTAGCCCTGCATAACTCTTAGCCTCTATTCCCTTCCTTGAACACTGTAGCCAGAAGGTTTTTTTCCGCCTCAAACCTTAAGTATTGAAACCTGGAGGAGGGGCATGTCTGAAAAGAAAATGATGGACTGGACTCTCCCTAGAAGGAAGATAAATGGGTGGTCAACAAGAAAAAAAATAAAATCCTCTGTACCAGGAAATGTTTGAAGTGTTGTTTGGGTATCAAAAAGCGGGTGCCCTACACATAAAGCAACAAAGGATATTGGTCTAAAAAGAACACCATGGCCAAACAGAGGATTTGAAAGTTAGAAGTTAACGTGTAAAACATTCAATTCAATTTCATCATTTTACAGATGGGCAAAGTAAAACTCAGGCACAGGAACAGAAGTGCCAAGGTCAGACAGGTGGTTGGTGGAAGAGACAACCAACTTCCCAACTTCTGACTTTTTAGGGGTGTGTGTGTGTGTTGTTTTGTTTATGTGCAAGGACATTTTTCTTTAGTACACTAACATTACAACAGAAAGTATAGTCTTGTTTTTGTTTTCTCTGCGCCCTCAATTCTGTATAAGGCAGTTTCGCTGCACTCCAACAGAAAGGCTCAGCAAGAGTAGAGACCACCATAAGCAGTACACGTGGGCACCAAGGGCAGATACATTGCCCTTCCTTGTGTAGGAACTAGGGCCACTTGTTGCTTTAATGGGCCAAGTTTGGGCTGGACCTGCAGGAGGGGACACCTTTGAAAAACAGCTTCCTAACTGCACTACAACCTGCTCTGGCATCCTGATTCCACTCCCCAAACCCCCCAAATCTTCAGCCAGAAAAAAAAAAAAAGAAGAATGGATCACTGGATCACTGGATCGATGGGGAGATTTCTGTCTGCTCCTCCTACTGCCACCTCTTTCTTGCTATTTCCTGCCCGAGGAAACCTGACATCAGCCCAAAAGCATCTCTGGAACTGGGTAGGAGGGAGCCTTACACCTGTCAGCGCCAGAGAAGAAAGTGCGCTCTGCAGAGTTCTCAGTTGTTCCATCTCTTGCGATGAAAGGAAGAAAAGGAGCGAATCCGCCACAGATTTACTGGAGACCAGGGTTACTTCATCCGGCTCCGGCCACAGTAACCCCTGAAGACCAAAGATGCATTTCCATTCCCAGCATTTCTTGTTGGCGTCTTTCCCTACAGGCTAGCCCAATGCCTGGCCCCGAAGAAGTCTCTGCGTAAAGGTTCTTTAGGTCATAAATCAGCCTCCTGTGTGTATGTGTGTTTTTCTTAGGAAAAACTGGCACAGACGAATTAGCAGTACAGACTGGGGTCTCCCTACTACCCTTCATGCTTGGCGGCATCACCTTCGACTACCTCGCATTCTCCCGGCGCTGACAGTCCCGGCTCCGGACCTCAGGGTTGGAAGCAGTCAGCCCCAGCTAGAACAGCCCTGTCCGGGGCTGATGCCACCCTGTGCCTAGAATGTGCGTGTGGGTGCAGGCGGGCGAGCGAGCGGCTTCTACAGTGAGACCGAAGCAGGAGCTCAGCCTTCGCCTGCGACCTGCAATCCCCAGATTCCCTGGGGACCTCGAAACTCCCAATCGGAGGTACTCCGCCCCCCCACAGCCGCCCATCCATTCCCTCCCCCCTTACCTCAGCACGCAGCCCCTCCCTGCGTGATGATGCAAAACCCTGGGGAGGGTGGGCGCTGGGAAGGGTGGGGAGAGCCTGAGAGCGAGCGAGGGTGGGAGGGAGTGGGCGGAGGAGGAGAGGGAGCCGAACGCGCATTTAAAGCGATAGCCATCCTCGCTCTCTCCCCAGTGCTGGGCTGTTGGAGAGCTCGAGCTGCAAGCCACCGAGCGCGAGCTCGAGCGCGGCGCGCTGGCCGGGGAACCCAAGAGCGCACGGCGCCCCAAGCTGGCAGGCGCCGCGGGACCCCCCACCCTCGCCGGCTGCCCTTCCCCGGGCGCCCCTATCCTCCTCGCCCGCAGGAGACCCTGGGCTTCCCCGGAGGAGCTCACCCCAAGGGGCCAGGACTCCGGCGAGCCCGCCACCGTCCCCTCGAGTGCCGCCGCCACCACCGCAGCCGCGGGAGCAGCATGGTCCAGCTGGGGAAGCTGCTCCGCGCCCTGACTTTGATGAAGTTTCCCTGCTGCGTGCTGGAGGTGCTTCTGCGCGCGCTGGCGGCGGCGGCGCGCGGCCAGGAGATGTACGCCCCGCACTCCATTCGGATCGAGGGGGACGTCACCCTCGGGGGGCTGTTCCCGGTGCACGCGAAGGGTCCCAGCGGAGTGCCCTGCGGCGACATCAAGAGGGAGAACGGGATCCACAGGCTGGAAGCGATGCTCTACGCCCTGGACCAGATCAACAGCGATCCCAACCTGCTGCCCAACGTGACGCTGGGAGCGCGGATCCTGGACACTTGTTCCAGGGACACTTATGCGCTCGAACAGTCGCTCACTTTCGTCCAGGCGCTCATCCAGAAGGACACCTCCGAAGTGCGCTGCACCAACGGCAAGCCTCCGGTTTTCGTCAAGCCCGAGAAAGTAGTTGGAGTGATTGGGGCTTCGGGGAGTTCGGTCTCCATCCTGGTAGCCAACATCCTGAGGCTTTTCCAGGTAGGGGGGCGCTCCCTCCGGGGCAGAGCGCGCCGTAGCTCCCCGCGCTCTTTATCCTGAAGGCTGGCTTGGACTCCAGGGGTGCGGGGTCTGGTCAGCCTTCGCTCATTTCCACCCTGGAGATCCTGCCGAATCCCTCCCACCTCACCCGAGGAGGTACTTTCCCTGCTTGATTCATTTCCCTTCCATCTCTCCCCTGTCCGCGCTCCACTCCATCCGGCTTGACATTCTGGATTTATGGCCCCATTGACAAGAAACAGTCTCCGAAAAACAAGGCGATGATTTAAATGGGTTTGCATTCGAGTGAAATATGGTTCCAAAACAGGCTTGTAAAAGTGCCGGGCTCCTGTGAGAGCCACTTAGGCGCAAGGAATATGAAAGATGAGAAGACGCCTAGAAACTAGGCATTTCTCAACTCCCCAGGTTCCCTGCCCCAAGCCGCCCGACAAGCTGCAGCTGCCTTGGAAAATTTCGAGAAGAGCTTAGGGAGGCAGTTCTTAAACCGAAGGCTAGGTCTTCACCTACATTTGGACGTGAATTGCCCATTTCGCTCGGGTTGGATTTCCCGACCTGTCACCTATCTCTGCGAGGGCATGGGGCGGAAGGCGTGGGGACTGTCCTCAAGCGGGGAGAAGCCACCCGCAGACGTGCCCCCGGGTGATTTGCTCTGGGCAGTTGTTTGCACCGTCTAAACTGCCTTTGCGATCCGGCCACTGGCAGGAGCCGGGCGATCAGCTTTCTACTTCTGCCAGCTCAGAGCCCGGAGGTGAGCTCATGCTAACTGCGAGACACAGTCGCTTTTTCTGCACTCACCCTGTGCCCATCCTTTCCCACGACCTCCCTAACGCAGCCCCCAACCCCAGTCCTGGGTTTTGAGGACGATTCTCAGAGCCAGACAAGAAGGCGCCTGGAGGGAGGCAGTAGGGTGCGCTGAGCAAGGCCGGGCGGTCCTCTAGCTCCGGGTGCAGGCGGGCAACGGCGGAAGATGCGAGGACGGCGGATCGGGCCCGCTGAGCGGTGGGCGGTGCTGCAGTGCTCTCTCACCGCCTGCTCCCGCAGCCTCGGCCCCACGGCTCCTGTGCCGCCCTGGGTATAGATGGATGGCTTCTGGATGAAGAAATTGAGTTTCAGGGTCTGCGTGACTATGGGTTCTCTTGTTTCTCTTTCTTCCTGTGTGTCTCTCTCCTTGTGTCTCTTTCTCCCTGCTTTTTTTTTTTTTTTTTTGTCTCTCTGTTTTTATGTTCTCCCTTTCAATTTCTGCCTCTCTTTTCCTTCTCTACCCCTATCTCCAAGTTTTTTGTTCATCTCTGTCTTGAAGTGATCCTTTCCTAATGCACAGCTCTCTCCCTGCCTGGTAGGACCCAAGCTCAGTTAGTCCCTTCTCCAGATGTTCTGGCTGACCCTTATGCTCCCCGTAGCTAAAAAGTCGGCTCCCTCTCAAGTGCCTTTCCTGAAGCATGTTGGGTTTCTGGAGGGGACTCCTTGTGAGATTCAAGCTGTCACTACATCAGCACCCAGGGGTATGAAGTTTGTGTTTGTGCCAGAAGGAGGGGTGCCTGTCTAAAGCTGCAGCCTGGTATGGCCCCTCTGAGCCTCTGAGCATCTCTAGCACCTGTTGAGTATGCCACCTCTAGATGTTTGCAAGGCCAAAAGTGCTTCTGGGCAGCCTTCACTTTGAGGTAATGCTTTCAGGAAGAGCCTGGGTTGTTGGAAGCAAAACCCAGAAGCACTTCCTTTACCTCTGAGCTTAAACTAGAGAACCTGTGGAGGCAGCGCTGCAGGGAGGATGAGGCCAGAGGTCACCTGAGAACCACAGGGGCAACTCACAGTATTTTTACTGGAGCTCTGGGTGTTGAAGGCACATTTGTCGTTTGACATTTTAAAACTTATTTTGGTGCCTTCACTTGGAGCTTGGGAGCTTGCAGATGGGCCTGCCTGTCGAAAAAAGAGTGAAATCTTAAAGGCAAGAGAGAGCTTGCAGACTAGGTGAAGGATTGTGTTTGCTGAAAAAGATTCCAGGGGGAGCTGATTCCTTCTCTGGTGTGTGGATCTGAGGCACTTGCAAGAAAAGAGAACGCTTGCCTTATGCTTAGTTCCCCCGTTCCCTGGGCTGGGAAGGAAAGGAACTGAATGCCAGCATTAGCAGTGCGCGTTGGGACCAAAACCATTCAGAGAAAACACTGTCATTTTCCTCTAATTTGCAAATTGCAGCTATTCATTTGGATTGAACAGCTGAGGGAAAAGAGCCCCCAGTTTTCACCTGCATTTATTGAGAAGAGGCTGGTAGTAGGAGGGATGCACCAACTTGTAGCTTGTGCTGCAAGCTGGATATAAGCTCGGTGTGAGTATCCTGGTTAACCACTGCCCATGTTCAAATATACAGAGATAGATTCCAACAATCTCTTCCAGTAGCCTTATTTTTGCGTGTGATCTTAGAAGCTCCTGGCATGTAAGTCCAGTCCCCAGTTTCCCAGCCTCTGTAAACCTGCAAAATGAATAGAGAGAATAGTGGAACACAGACCCCTTGTTCAAAGACACAGTCACTCTAGGGAAAGAGGAAAAGAACGGGTAGGTGAATCTTCTCTGGGATTGCAGGGTTCAGCTCAATGAAGACTGTCCTGTATAAAAGAAACTCCTCTAAATGGTTGAATTCTTAGCTCTCCAGAGATTTGAGTTTTCCTTTCCCCAGTCCCTGTGGGTTGCTGTGGGGAATGTGCCAAACCTATCATTTGAGATAAAAATTTATGGTGAGGTAAGCTTCTAGGCTGGGGGAAGGAAGACTTAGTGACGCTAAGCACTGGGGGGCAGGAAGGAACAAGGAGCTAGTAATGGATGTAACAAATGCTGCAGCTGCCAGCAAAGCCTGGATTGAACTTCCTTCCTGAAAATGAGGACCCGGGCAAGAATGACCACTCAGATGTAAACAGTGTCTCTGACTGGGAATTCTCATCTGCCTGCCGGTGGGCCAGAGCTGAGCAAGTCCTTTCTCTCCTCTGTATGCACACTGAATTGGTTAGTAAGTGACATGTCAGAGGAGAGGAATCATATTCAGTGGATCTTTCAAATCCAGGAGTTTGAGGCTAATGAAATTAGTGTGTGGCCAGGGCTCTGCCAACTAGAATTAAGTCACTGCAGCCACCCTGCAATGCATTTCCAGCCTGAAGGGAGCATCAGGGAGGAATTTCGGGAGATTTGTTTCTGAGCCTGTACAAAATAATACTCTCCTAATGCTAAGAAAGATTAAATGTAAATTAATATTGACTACGAGTAACATATTTAAAAAATAATCGCCGAGTGGGGGATGGCTTAAAGTGGAGAGATTATATAATATGGTGTGCAAAGAATAAATCTCCTCTGACCATTGTTTCATGGGCTATAAGTAAGATCTATTACAATGGAAAGTAATGGGAACGTTTTTATTCAAGGTTTCTCTGCTATTGACTTGAGAGCAAACACTCTGAGAGTATAAATTACTCTTGCTATGTGCTGACTCTGAATGAACAATATTTCATGTGCAGTGACATGGTCTAAGCTATAGACTTGGAATTGAATGGCATCTGTTTCAATTGTTTTGTTCTCTCAAGAGCAACTAGATAGAAAAAAGTGGTCAATTTGACCCTTGTGGGAGCGTGTTGCAAATCTAAACCTGTGTCCCTCATACCATAAATGAAATACATTTGTAAATTTGTGTTTTCCTTCTGTTCACTGATGCTTGAGTATAATCTCAAACTTTGGCAGCAACATTTTATACATAAGTACTTGGTTTTCTTCCTTTCTTCTTTCTCTTTCTCCTCTCTCTCTCTCTCTCTCTCTCTTTCTCCATCTTATGTAATTGGATAGAACTGGGCACCTAGGATGATGTGGTGTTACTATAGTGGGATTTTTTTTTTTTAAAAAACAACTCTAACTTACCCTTTTAAAAATTTCATAAATACAGGTGTCAGTGCCATTTGGAATAGTCTCTATAACAATTTCTGTCTCCACATTTACTGTGTTTCAGCAAATTTACCTAACAGATGGTGAGTGGGCAATTTTTAAAGGGGCATTTTTTAAAAGAGCGGAGAGGGAAGGAATAGAGACAGGCACATACTATACTTGAAGTTACCTCCACGTGTATTTTATGTATGTATACCCATACAATTAAGAAGTCTTTAGATGTTTTATCTTCAAGAATAATTCAGATAATGGATTACTTGAATATCATAAACATTTAGGGTTTAACAGATTTGTTACATATAGACGTTGTATCATGGATTTAAAAGACCGTAGCCAGCGGGCAGCGGCGGGCGGAGCGACCGAGGGTCGGCGCGGGCTCGGCGCGGGCTCGGCGGCGGGTGCGGGGGTCCATGCTTCCTCGCGACAGAGGGCTGGGGTTCGCCAGAGACGCCGGGTTGCTCCGCGTTGCCAGGTTACCGAGCGCGTGCCCTGCGCCCGCTCTTCCGCCCGGGCCGCCCTCGGCGCCGCCTGAGCCGCGGTGCGGGCTGCGCGGGGCGCCGGTTCCACGGAAGCCTGGGTCGGGCGCTGCGTGCGGGACTGTCGTCGCTCGTGGACGGGGCGCGAGCGCGCGGGGGACGTAGGGCGCCGACCTGGGGCTCCCCGGCGCTCCGGCTCCGCTCAGGGCGCCCGCTCAGGGGCCTCCGGCGCGAGGCCCCCTTCGTGGTCAAGATGGCGGCGCCCAGGCGGGCCGCGCCGAGGTGAGCTGGAGCCGGGCCCGGAGAGGGGCGGGTCTGCCACGCCCAGGACTTGGACCCCGGGCTGGTCTCCCGTCTCCCGGGGAGCGGCGGGTGAGTGGGCGCGGCCGCGCGTAGGTCCCTCTCGTGGGGTGGTCAGCTCTCCGTGCGTCCGCAGACTTCTGTCGTCTGATAGTCAGATCTGGGGTGGCCCAGGTTGGAGGCGAGGGTGCTTGATTGGGGAAACCTGAGGGGTTTAAGGACTCTATTGGGATCGTTTCAGACCCCAGCAAGAAGCTGAGCAAGTTTCCTCCTGACTCTCTTCCCGGCTAAGTTTTCTCCCTTCTCTGAAGACGCCAGCTTTTTTGAATCACCTTGTTCCCCGGGGGGATACAGTTGGTGGTTCTGACCGTGGAACGTAGGACCCGGCGCGGGGAAGCCTGAGCTGGTTCTAGTTACTTTGTTTGCAAAGCACTTGTCTTGTCTTTGGAATCTTTGTGTATGTAACCAACGTTGGGAAGAGCCAGCGTTTTCTTCTCCAAAACACTGCGAGGGGTAACTTTATACGTAAGAAACAAGTGGGCGTTCACATCCATCTCTTTTCCAACCACTGAGTTTTGGTTGTGTTTCCTTTCTTTAAGTTTGTCTCGTTCTGAAGTGATAACAAGGAAAAAAAAACAAAAAAAAGGCCATAGCCAATTACACAAAGTAATTGGCTAGTCTCAGTCCTGCCATTAATTAGCTTAAGTCATTTAATTTTTCTAGGCCTCATTTTTCTCATGTGATGTTTTTTCTTTGAAAAATAGAGTTTCTAGAAGTCTCTAATATCTGTGTCATAGTTCAGCTTGGAGAAAACCTGTTCTTATCCAAACTCCATGACATTGTATTTCCAGTTCCAACTTTGGACTTTGAGTGAGTTGGGGGCAACTTTTTAAGGATATTTTCACACAGCTTTTTTAGTTAATATCAGTCTAGCTGACTTGTCATACTCAGACTTTCTCCCTTATTCTTTTACCAGTGTGTTCCTTAGTCATATATATAAAGACTGTTGTGGGAAAAATGACCTCCTGGGTCAGCTTACTGCATGGTCATCGACACAGGGCAGGGAGTAAGATTCTGTGGATTTTACAGAAGCAGATACAGGTTTCATTATCCATGTCCTCTCCCCTTTCATCTTACAAAAACAGCAGGCTTTTCTTGGAGAACTGCCAGATAATGCCATCCTGCCTCCTCACGAGCCCCGGGGATGAGTCGCCCAGGGACTGAACTCCAGTAAAGCAGGTGATTGGCTCATGGGTAGGCATCTGACCTCGGCTAAGTCTATCAGACTGCTCCCCAGGACTTTTGTCTCAGAGCAAAATGGAAGAATTGTCTTTTCTCTCTGGAATTTCTAAGCTGGGGAGATATGACTCTGGGACTCTCAGTGACCATCCAGCACAAGGAGAGACTTTCTGTAAAATAAAGTCTTGCAGAGGTAAGCAGGGCTGAGCGATGGAGAGAGAGCTGGAACCCTGCTGATACTCTGGAACTTCCAGATCCAACTGTATCTGGCTGCATCCCTGAATTTCTAGGACTTGTTTGTTGAGGTTGTTGTTGTTGTTTGGTTTTTGTTTTTAAATTTCCTTTGACTATTTTGAATTTGTTTTGAGCCATGTGCATTTGAAAGCATCATAGGTAAAAGAGCTAATTTCCTACATTAATGTCAGGTTTGCTTCCTTAAGTGAAAAATCATATCCGCTATTTTCTTTAAATAAAATCCTTCTAGCTCAGGTTTGAGATATTCAACACTCTGCCTCCTACCCCCCTCTTTTCCAACATTTACTATATCACCTTGAAGCATTTGTGACCACATCTTTCCCATCTAGATGCAGTTGAGAGAGAGAGCAAAGACTTCTGATATAAACTGCAACCTATACGCCTCCTACCTGGAAGCTTTAGAACATACTTGATTCTTGTCATTAAAGCAAATCTTTTGTTGTTGTCTCCAGGGCACAGAAGCATTTTCATGGCATAATGGAGTACAAAGTACATTAAGCCTAACTCTACTTCTCACCCTCTTTTACTTTAAATAGGCAGAAAAGAACAATCTCAAACACATTTTCCCAACAAATAAAATACATATACGATTATGTTTAGAAGACATTTATGCAACATATAGTTAGACTGATTAATTAATGGACCTTTCGCCAATTGGCACAGTAAATATATATGTTCAATGTGCTCAATTAAAAAGACAATAACATATTTTTACAGGTTAATTATCTGAGAAGAGTATTGTGCCAGCACACTTGATACTACAGTATTTCATGCTTGACAGGTAATCTTCTTTCAATTATATTTACTGCTAAATATTTCTTGGATCAAGCTATTAAATTATAAGGTCAAAAGTAAAATGATATGAAATTACAATGATAAAGGGACAGATATCCCACTTTATGAGAATAGAAGTTCTAATTTCTTCTCAGTACTACTAGTAGTGACCACAGTACTAATTTGAGCCCTTACTATGAGCCACTGTGCCCATATACATTTAGTTCTTACAGTAGTTCTGCAAAGGGCATATAAAATCCACACTGTAAAGCTGAAGAAAGTGATTCTCATAGCTGAAAGTCACATAGCTGGTGAGTGGCAAAGTCTAGATTCAAACTTAGAGTCGTCTGGCAATGCCCAGGTTGTTGACCACTATGTACACTGCTCAATTGTTGCACCAATAAAGAAGTGCTTGAAATAATTATAGATTTGCCTACCCTGAAACTGCAGTGATTCAAAGACATCAAAGTTGCCAGTTGCTTAACCACATCTACTTACAGAAAGAAATTACATTTTATTTCATTTCTAAAACAAGATTAATTCTGCAGGCCCATCGAAACTTGAGCACACAAATCCTACCTCCAAATGAAAGATGCTTGTTTTCCATTATTCAACAGATGGCCCTGTACAGAGGCAATAAATATATAGTAGAATTTTCATTCAAATAAATGAGAAGAGAGGTTTCTTCTTGTCCTGATTCAGTGCCCATCATTATGGATTATGATGGCTCTTCCCAAACTTTACTTCATTCACTCCACTCTTTCTACAAAACTCCAGTAATGGAATCCATCATTCAGATATATGTGCAAAGCGAAAGGACTGTATTAATACAGTTGCTGAAAGTCAAGTTGATAGAGCACAGGAAATACATCCTAATAAATGCAACATTAATGTTTGTGTGGGCCTTGGAGTGAGGGGTAGAAGAATTTTCAGTTTAATGGAATATTTTGCCTCTTGCTATGAAAGTGTGGCTTAATAGTCTTGTAATTGGTCATTTACAGAATCCTCCATCTCTGGGTTTCATGCTTTCTTTACTCTGCAGCTGTTGATTCCTTCTCTTGTTCTGGATGGAAGATAGCAACGAAGCCACTTCAAAGGGCTCAGCCTGCCTTTTTGTGTTATTGTTTAGATGGAGATATTTCCATTTATTAAAGCAGACTATTTAAACATTTTTATCATGTTTTAAACTTGACTGTGTTCTGAAGGTATGAGCACAGGCAGACATAATGGGGGATGTTTTCCAGGAGAAAACATACTCTTATCAAAGGAATTATCAGAATTTTCATGTATGGATTGAGAATCAAATTCTGGAGTTAGACCTGAATTTAAATTCATACTCACAACTTATTACCAGTCTCATCTTGATCAAACGGTTACCACACTTCTCATCAATTTCCTTATCTTTGAAAGCGGAATAAGAGAAGTATGCCTGGTGGAGTTACACATAAAGCTCATCTGATAGAATATTCATAAGGATTTTGCACAAAATATACATGGAAATATTTTAGCACCGAGTTTAGCATGCGATTCGTCTTCAATACATTTAAGAGCTATTATTTTATTATTATTATGCTATCATTAAATATCACTATTACTTAAATGTCATTATTGCTAACATTGCTGTAAAACTACCGGAATAACCCATGATGAATTCCCCTCTTCTGTTTCCTTTGTTTAAATGGAAAATATATATATAAATCTAGACAGAGAAGACTTTAGTGATCCTATTCAGTGGAGTGAGAATTTCCATGGCACTGATTAAAACAAATCCTAAATTGCATGGACTTAAGGTAGCAGAGAGGGGCTTCCCTGGTGGCGCAGTGGTTGAGAGTTCGTGACCCGATCCGGGAAGATCCCACATGCCGCGGAGCGGCTGGGCCTGTGAGCCATGGCTGCTGAGCCTGTGCGTCCGGAGCCTGTGCTTCGCAACGGGAGAGGCTGCAACAGTGAGAAGCCCGCGTACCGCAAAGAAGAAAAAAAAAAAAAAAGATAGCAGAGAGGCTAAGAGATTTGAAGTTAGACATCCCCAAGTGTGAATTCTACTGTGACCCTCTTCTAGCTCTAGAACCTTGAGGAAGTTACTTAAACTTTCTGAGCTTTACTACTAGTTTCCTCATCTGTATCTTTTTCAGGACTATTTATCAAGCATCTTCCTGTTCTCTATGCTTGGACGTATCAATGAATAAATGAGACAAGAGCCTTTGCCTGTGTGCTCCTTCTTGCATGCTTTCTCCCTCCTTACACTCTCGTGTGGAAACGGATGTTATAAATAAACTCTATGCTTTGTCACAGGTTGATGGGCGCTACGGGATAAGGAAAAGGATGTGAAGCTCACTGAAGAGGCTTGGGTTGGGAGTGCTGGAGGAGTATACAGGTAGGTTCTGATTTTAAATAGGGTAGTCAGGGTGGATTTTATAAGTTGACATTTGAGCAAAGACTTGAAGTGAGGGAGTTGTCAGAATGTATGATGGGGAGACCACTCCCTGGGAGCAAGAATAACCAGTCCCAAAACTCTAAGGCAGAAATATGCCGGGCAGCTTGGAGGAATATCAAGGAGGCCACCCTGGCTGACTTAGTCAGTGGGGAGGAAGAGACAGCAGGAGGGCTGGAGGTCAGATATGTGATGGGATGGATTGGGTAAGTCCTGGGAGGCCATCACATGCATTGTGTCTTTTACTCTAAATGTAGGCAGCCAGGGGCAGGATTTTAGCCGAGGTGTGGCATGAACTGTCTCTTGTTTGAAAAGCATAACTGTATCTGTGGTCTTGAGGATGTGGGGAGAGAGTGGAGTCAGGGAGAATCTCAGGAGGTGACTACAGGATCCTCGAGGTCTATGTTGGTGGCCTGCACCAGGCTGCTAGCGGCTGGTAATTCTCAGAAGTGGCACATTGGGAAGGTTGTGACAGCATTTCGTGGTAGATTGAATGCAAGAATGGAAAGGAAGAGGGGGTCAAGGGTGAATTCGAGATGTAGGGCCTGGGGAACTGGAAAGGTGTGGTTACTGTCACCTAAGATGGAAAAAGTTTGGGGTAGAGCATGTTTGGGGGATTAAAGACCAGTTTTGGAGGTATAAGATTTGAGATGTTTTCGTGACGTCCAAGTAGAGATGCTGAGTACACAGTTGGATACACAAGTCTGCAGTTCTGAAGAAAGGTCTAAACTAGAGATACACTTTAATACAATGGAGATATTAAGAATAATTACATGGAAGCGCTATTTTAAAGATAAAATGAAGTAATGCAATTAGCACTCTGTCTTCTCAAAACATTTAATAACTGTTAGCTAAAATAATTACCTGAAATGAAAAAATACCTATAGTTTGTTTTGTTGTTTGCAGTAAAAGTGAATAAAATGTCACAATTATTTTAATAGTATTTGTGACACAGTAGTTTTAGTTAAGACACCATGACTACAAACATTTACACTAAACCTTTCAGTCTCCTGCTTTTCACTCTGATAGGGTACTTGGAACCATATTTTGTAAGGTTTAAGTTAGTTGTCATAGGGTACCTCTTTAATTAGAAGTAATTCTGAACTGTCTAGTTCCATGCAGTTTTATATGCATATATGTATAATTATTATTTTATGATTTATCAAACTCAGTTGAAAATTTGCATCACTGATATACATTAGAATTTAAGCATTTACCCAGGTACTCAAGGAAAAAAATGTACTTGTCTTGTAATTTCCATAGGGGTACTTGCTTTCACATCTTCCCTTCACTTTGCAATTGCAAACATGGCAGGGGAAATATTATCTTACTGGTCTTTGAGTTCTCCTTAGCTATCTGCAAGTCCTTAAACAGCCTTTGTGGCTTAACCAAAATTCTCTTCCATCTTCATTCCGCTAACAGATATTGGTCTAAGCATGTACTTATACTAAAAAATGCATGACCACGTTGTCTCTACACATCTATAATTTTATGTTAACACTATCATTATGTAAGCTATACTTGAATTGTAATTATAACAGATTTTATGTCAACACACATCCATTTCTAGTGTTCATCTGGTGTTCAGGGAGAGAGCAGCATGTCGTAAATTTTATCAAAATATAACATCTGAAGACTAGAACAGAGGGTAATTGTGTAATTCTGTATTCACTCTAATTAAGTTCAGTGGAGTTGGCATAATAGAATTAAGATGAAAAAAAAAAGACATCGAGGTACCATGGCTCCCTCTCCTAACACACCCTTTTCGTATCCGAGAGCAGAGACTCAGCACCTTTCTGTACAGAAATGGAGACAGGAAGAGGCCAGAGGATGAATGACAGGCACGAATGAGGTGGAACTTTGAAGAGCAACATGGAAATGAAATACTTCTTTTGTATTTGGTAGGTGGGGAAAATGTACCAGCGTGTATGCCTACTGGGACCACGTTTTCCAGAACAGTTAAGCCCAGTGTCAACTGTGCTGTCCCACCTTCCTCGTAAGTAGGAACATACTGTTACTTGAATCTTTGCTTCCTGTTTCTTGATAGCTGGTTGAGAAGATTATCACAGGAACTGCATCTTGTTAGCAAATACAGTGTTTTGAAATGATTGACACTCACTGAAGAGTGGCAACTCCAAGCTTGCTCTCTCTTGATCTTGGACTATTTAAGTCTGGAGTGCAGGAGTGGGTTATGGGGAAAGACCATTGGAATTCTTACGTCTTCAGCATAATGGTTATAGCATAATGGTTAGGAGTGTAGGTGCTGGTTCAAATCTCTGCTTTCCACTTGCTAACCATATGAGCTTGGGCAATTTACCTGATTACCTGAACCTCAATACTCCTGCCTATAAAATGATGTTAATAATATTTCATCCCCATAGACTTGTTTTCAATGTTAAAATGAAGTCACTTACACCAAGCACTTAATACAATGCCTAGAGCATAGTAAAGTCTATTATTATTACTATTACTACTACTACTACTACTATTATTATTATTACTGTCACAATGCCAGGTGCTATTTTTCCTATGCCTTATTCCATTATCTTCTGCCCTGTCCCCCCATTTCTGTCTTGTTTCTGTACAAGGGTAGGTTTGTCACAGAGCATTTTCTTTCCGTAGTGTCTGACTCTTAGTCATCAAGGTGACTGGTCCACGACCCGGCATTCATTGCTGCTCGTTGAAGCAACCCATTTTGAAAAGGGGAGTTGGATATTGATGCCAAGTTGGGTCAAGGAGAGAGAATTTTCTCTCTTCTGCACTCAGAGAGCTAAGTGAAATATTCAGGCCTCAGAAGGAGAATCAGGCAAAGGGCGACATGCTTAATTTCATACCTTAGTGATTAAGAACAAGTCAGACAGGCTGGATTTGAACTCATTTCCGTCATGTACTGACAAGGGGATCTTAGGTGCTTTTGTAACCCGTCTGAGGCTCAGTCAACATCTGAAAGAGACGAATAACATTATCAGGACCTAGCGTATAGCCTCGTTGTAATAAGTGAGTAAATCCTTTTAAAACGTTCAGCACGTTGTTTGGCATATAAACACGTAATAAAATTTAGCTTCTTTGACTACTGCTGCTGCTAATATTATTAAGTAGCTGAGCAGATCCGAGGCCCATTTTTTTCTTAGATTGCACATAATCATTTGGACAACCAGCTCACATTGATCAACCGTTGCTTATATATAAACCCCCATGAACCCAAAGGTGCTTTAACTCTCTCCCAGTCAGAGCCTGTTCTGGGGGCAGAAGCAACACCGGCACTACCCCCGTCATCTTTGCCTTTATTGTCACTACACTCGCCTGCCGTACTGAGCACTTTCTGTTTGCCAGGCACCAAATTTAGCCCTGCGTATGCACTATATCATGTAGTTCTCACACTCAGGTGGGAGACATTATCATCGTCCCCAATTTTCAGATAAAGACGCCGAGGTGTTGGAAAGGTAAGAAACTTGACCCACAGCAAGAGATGGAGCCGGAGTATTCAAACCCTTCTCTCTGACCTCAAGAACCCTTAAATATTAGCATACTACTACATCCTGGTAAGAAAATCTGCTTCCAGCCACTCTGGTGAGAGTAGAAATGATTCTCAGTCCCCACATTCCTCTATTGCCCATGCCACCCTAGCCTCAGGACTAGGTGGGAAAGGAAGTGATCTCTTCAAAGAGCAGCCAAAGGGAACCTACTCCCTTCTGCCTTTTCGTAATCAACTAACCAATATTTTATTTCCTTCTTAAGAGTCCCCACGTGTTCCTTTTGGTACTTAGCTTGGCCTT
Source organism: Orcinus orca (assembly GCF_937001465.1). Classification (NCBI taxonomy): domain Eukaryota; kingdom Metazoa; phylum Chordata; class Mammalia; order Artiodactyla; family Delphinidae; genus Orcinus; species Orcinus orca. The sequence goes on along the minus strand of NC_064575.1, from coordinate 37,780,080 downwards.
TTAGAATTCTGACATTCTGTACATGACTCATCCACTGTATTTCATGTTAATTTATTGAGGTCAAGTATAGGGTCTTACTCATCCTGAAGTCCAGTTATCCCCTGTCACATCTAACTCTGTTCTTTTCTTCTTGTAGGACATCTGCAGATATTTATTTGAATTTTGTTGAATTGTTCTCATCAATAGTACATTAAAAGTTATACAGAAAGTGCTTTCTTATAAGGAAAACCATCTAAATAGATTTCTAGCTCTTTACTTTTTATAGCACTATTGTAGAGATTATAGATCTCCAGGTAATATTTTTTAGATTGAGTTCTTCATATCATCTTATTTTTACATATAATGATAAATCTGAATTTTCTCTATCAAAGCTCTGAGACTTCACTGGCTTGTAACTTAGCTTGTTGATTATGTGTTGTTGACTTTTCCATTTACAATGATATTTGATCCTGGTAAGGATGGGGCTGGGTGGGAAGGTACATCTTAGGGCCATCAATTGGTTTTGTAGAGAACTAACATAAAGATCTAAAGTCTCATCATATTTCTGCAGAACTCATGAATCATTTTATTATAATTCCATTCATTCAGGGAGTATAAAACCATTTTCAAATTGTTATTCCTAATTTATTCATCTTCTCTTCCTTAGTCTTAGTGAGAAGAGAGCAGGCTGAATGGAAGAAAGTCATTATGACCACTGGGGCCACTAGGGTAGGCATCAGTCCCAGAGTTTTGTTTTCATCTCTCCGCTATGAATATTGGCTAATGTCTTGAGTGCTTACTTGGTGCAAATTACTTAGCCGACCATGGCAAATGGATTGTGTCATTTCATCCCCTGATAGTCATACAATTAATGTATGTATTATTATGATATCCCATAATGCATATATGGAACAGAGCCTCAGAAGTAGTTATTTGCTCACCAAAATATGGTAGATGTGGAATTTGGACTGAGGTCTGATAGACTCCTAAATCACTCCTAGTGATTTTTACCACTGAATTAAAGTTGTATACCTCTGGAGAGTAGATAGTTTCTAAAATTTCCTCAGCTCTAACGTTTTATAATTAAATTTTTGTCTGATGGCAAGCTTAACAGTTAAGATGGATAGGAAGGAATGCCAGCCTGTTGAATGGAATTTCCCTGAAATGAGCCAGTTCACTCATTCATTCACTCAGCATGTATTGAATGTTTGCTGTGTGCAAAGGCATTTTAGGCATCACAGTGGAGTGAGCGCCCCTTCCATAGACTCTCCTGCAGCACTCAGAGAAGTCTTGGACTGGTTTGCCTGTTATGGAATGCGGCTTGGTGATAGAAGCCTGGTTTGTCCTCCACTGATAAAACTAAGACATACTCATATGAGTTTATAGGCATCTTGAAGCCGTGGGATAGTAACACACATGAATCTTACCATTTTTGCCTGGGATTAATGATATAAAGGCTTTGGATTTGGGTATGGAAAATGGGTGCAATTATGGGTGTGTTGGTTCTACATATATACGGACATCACGTGTCATCAGCCTGCAGCTACCTGCCATTCCTCACTACTCCTTCTTTTCACAAACCAAACAAGTACCTTCTTATCTCTCCTGTGGCTAAGCTCTTGACAGTGGCACTAGGGCCTCCCTCAATAAGTACATCATTGGCTAAACCAGTGGTTTCTCAGATATGCTCACTGAACAACCCTTAAGGTGGATTGACATTCCACTGCCTAGAATAGAATATGGTGTTCTTTAGAAATCGGGGGGAAAAAATAGGCCACCAGATGTACTTTCTTTAATTTAAATTGTTTATATATATGAACAATTGTTATGTATACTTGTTCATATATATGAATGATTTAAAATTGAAGAGATAGATATATACACACACACACATATATATATGTATATTTAAATTTTGGCTTCTGTTAGCAAGTAGTAAATTAAATTATTAGCAGATCCATACTGCAGGGAAATAACCAATCAGATTTCATTCAATAGCTTGCTTTTTTGTAGATTTATGGTTGTGATTTTATATCTGCAGGTATGTTTGCTGAAGAAAATATTTCTGCCACTTTACACAAAATTAAATTCATTTAATACCAATGCGGCATGTCTCAAATGTCTTAATACAGTTTTAATCTTGAATCGCATCAGAAGTATGAAATTAGAAACATACCCCAAAATCATTTGAAGATATAATTACTTTCATTTCCCTTATACTTTTGAAACTTTTGAAAAACAAGTATTTAGTTGTACTTATCTGTTTCTGTCTCTCTAAGGATAGCAAACACTGAAACACAATTCTTTTTAAAAGTCCGTATTAAAACTATATTGTCCAAGATGATCAAAACTAAGGAAGTGGCAAAGAAATTCAAAAATTTAAACTTTCAAAGGGTGCTTTTTTTGTGAACGTGTAGTACTTGTTCTTCTGAAGGAATTAATCTTTTTAAAAATTTAATTAACTTATTTTTTATTGAAGTATACTTGGTTTACAGCGTTGTGTTAATCACTGCTGTACAGCAAAGTGACTCTGTTATACATATGTATATACATTCTTTTTCATATTCTTTTCCATTATGGTTTATCACAGGATATTGAATATAGTTCCCTGTGCTATATAGTAGGACGTTGTTGTTTAGCCAATCTATATATACCAGTTTGCATCTGCTAATCCCAAACTCCCAGTTCATCCCTCTCCCACCTGCTTCCCCCTTGGCAGCCACCAGTCTATTGTCTATGTCTCTGATTCTGTTTCTGTTTCATACATAGGTTCATTTGTGTCATATTTTAGATTCCACATATAAGTGGTATCATGGTATTTGTCTTTCTCTTTCTGACTTACTTCACTTAGTATGATAATCTCTAGTTGCATCCATGTTGCTGCTGCAAATGGCATTATTTCATTCTTTTTTTTATGGCTGAGTAGTATTTCATTGTATATATGTACCACATCGTCTTTATGCATTCATCTGTTGACGGACATTTAGGTTGTTTCCATGTCTTGCCTATTGTGAATATTGCTGCTGTGAAGATCAGGGTGAATGTGTCTTTTTGAATTATAGTTTGGTCTGGATATACGCCCAGGAGTGGGATTGCTGGATCATATGGTAGGTCTATTTTTAGTTTTCTGAGGAACCTCCATACTGTTTTCCACAGTGGCTGCACCAACTTACATTCCCACCAACAGTGTTGTAGGAGGGTTCCCTTTTCTCCACACCCTCTCCAGCATATGTTATTTGTAGACTTTTTAATGATGGCCATTCTGACTGGTGTGAGGTGGTACCTCATGGTAGTTTTGATTTGCATTTCTTTAATAATTGGCAGTGTTGAGCATCTTTTCATGTGCCTATTTGCCATCTGTATTTCTTCTTTGGAGAAATGTCTCTTTAAGTCTTCTGCCTATTTTTTTGATTGGGTTGTTTGCTTTTATTGTCATCAAGTTGTATGAGCTGTTTGTATATTTTGGAAATTAAGCCCTTGCTGGTCGCATCATTTGCAAATATTTTCTCCCATTCTGTAGGTTGTCTTTTCATTTTGTTTATGGTTTCCTTTGCCATGCAAAAGCTTGTAAGTTTGATTCGGTCCCCTTTGTTTATTTTCATTTTTATTTCTATTGTCTTGGGAGACTGACCTAAGAAAACATTGGTATGATTTATGTCAGAGAATATTTTGCCTGTGTTCTCTTCTAGAAGTTTTATGGTGTCATGTCTTATGTTTAAGTCTTTAAGACATTTTGAGTTTATTTTCGTGTATGGTGAAAGGATGTGTTCTAACTTCACTGGTTTATATAAGGCTGTCCAACTTTACCAACACCACTTGCGGAAGAGACTGTCTCTTTCCCATTATATATTCTTGCCTCCTTTGTCAAAGAGTAATTGTCAAAGATTAACTGAGGTGTGTGGGTTTATTTCTGGGCTCTGTATTCTGTTCCATTGATCCATATGTCTGTTTTTGTGCCAATACCACGCTGTTTTGATTACTGTGACTTTGGAGTACTGTCTGAGTCTGGGGTGGCTATGCTGCCAACGTTGTTCTTTTTCTTCAGGATTGCTTTGGCAGTTCTGGGTCTTTTATGGTTCTGTATGAATTTTAGGATTATTTGTTCTAATTGCGTGAAAAATGTCATGGGTAATTTGATAGGGATCGCATTAAATCTGTAGATTGCTTTGGGTAGTATGAGCATTTTAACAATATTAATTCCTCCAACCCAAGAACATGAGATGTCTTTCCATTTCTTTGAATCATCTTCACTTTCCTTTATTAATGTCTTACAGTTCTCAGCATATAAGTCTTTTGCCTTCTTGGTGAGGTTTATTCCTAAGTATTTTATTTTTGGGGTTGTGATTTTAAAAGGCATTGTTTTTTTACATTCCCTTTCCGATATTTCATTGTTGGTATAAAGAAATGCAACCAATTTCTGTATGTTAATCTTGTATTCTGCTACCTTGCTGAATTCGTTTATCAGTTGTAGTAGTTTTCATGTAGAGTCTTTAGGGTTTTCTCTATATAGTATCATATCATCTGCATCTAAGGACAATTTTACCTCTTCTTGAAGGAATTAATCTTGAAGTTCTACTAAGACTTTTGGGATACCTGTTTTAATGAGCCACTACTTCCTGCCTGAGATTGCACTATGCACCAGAGATTCTAGAATTAGCATAATAAAACTAATAATGCAAACAACAGCAACAAATCTTCACAAACCTCCCTGGCAAGGAAGTAAAGTCCACTGGAAACACAGACAAGTGAAACACACATTCAAAATGGCAGTGATTCTCAAACATTTATGTGCTGAAAAATCATGACAAGCATGATAACCAGGGCAATTACTAGACCCCTTCTCCAGCTGGTCAGGTGTAAGGTCCTGTAACTCTATTTTTGGTGAATGCCTCCAGGAGAGTCTGAGACAGATGTTCTCAGTTGTCGTCAACCTTTAGTGTGCATCAGATTTGCCTGAGAATATTGTTAAAACACAGATTGCTGGGCTCCAGTGCCAGAGTTCTAACCAGTTCCCAGGTGTGGCTGATATTGCTGGCCCAGGGACCACATTTTGAGAACCACCTTTCAAAACTCTGCAGTATGCGGTTGTGTGTGTTGTGAATGAGACGGGCCCAGAGAACCAAAGGAGGGCAAAGGGACTCTGCCCTAAATTAGCCAAAGGTAACAATAGCAGCTAGAATTGATTGACCCAAGAAAAAATTATAAGAACTTTACCTGCATTTGCTCATTTAATCCTTTCAGTAAGGTACATAGGTGCTACTTAGTGTTCCTCTTTTACAGGGGTGTCCAGAAAAGGTAACTACTTTGCCCACGTCCTGAACTGGTAAGTAACAGATTAAGAATTCAAGTCTAGGAAGTCTGATTCCAGAGCCCACACCTGTACCCTTTCTGCATGTAGAGAGGAGTAAAGGGTTGTCAGTGAAGCCTTCCTGGGGGCCCTGGCCTCTGAGTGTAGATAGAAGGATGAGTGGACATAAAGATCATTATTTGTGTGTGGTGGGGGTAGGGGAGGAAGTATGAGGGCTTCCAGAAGAGCCCGCCCTCCCCATACATCTGCTATAAGCAAGTCTGATGATCAGGAGTCCGGAACATGAGTATGACTATGGGATACTGAGAAGGGTTCTAGAACCCTGAGATTAGAGTTCTGGATCAGTTAGTAGGTAACAGAAAGTGAATGAGTGATTTACCTTACTTTCCACGGGTAGCAGGAAGTTTGGAGATAGTCCCTCTAGCGTTAGTCCAGCTGCTGAAGGGCATCACCAGGGGACTGGGTTGCTTCGCTCTTCCAGCTTCCACATCTCTAGCACGTCCACATAGCTTCATAGTGACCCCAGAATCTCCAATAGTGTTCCAACAATTTGGGCAGGAAGAAAGAAAAGGAAAAAAAAGAAATTAAGTACGAAAAACCAGGCAGTGTCTAACTCAGAGAGCAAATTTTTTACCACAGATGGTCAGCAGACTTGCACTTAGATCTCATCAGCTCGGATTTTAAACTGGCCACCTTAGCCTTAAGGATAATGGGGTCTCCTAAACCAGGGCTCTGATAGTAAGGAATAAGGAGAGAGTGGTACTGATTAGCAGTGCCTGCTGTCCCAAACAAATATTACCCCCAAACTATTTTTTTTAATCCTATATTTTACTTTAAAGAATGGAGGGGAAACATTATGTATCTGTAAATAGCCTTTTAGAAAGGGTACAATTATAAAGTTATACAACCCCCTGGAGGGCTCCTTTCTTCTAAAATCTCTTTAAAAACTGTTCAAGGTTAAGGACATTTTTATCTTAATTTAGTCACTTGCAGTCGATTATCTTGGAATGACATCCTCTCTCTGCAGATGTTCTGTCAGGCTTTAGAAAATTCTAGAAGTGGACAGAGAAGTGTTATGGTACATGTATTTGCAATATGCACGTCTTTGAAATGAAATCCATTTAGGGAACAAAAGGCATTTCATGTCTTTGCTATCCATTTTCACATATTTGCCTTTCCAGAATTCCTTTGAACAAATCTGTTAGATGTAACCCATCCGTTTCTCCCATCTGAATTCTTTATTACTAAACATTCTTCAGTATGCTCTCACTCCCCTCTGTCAAAGGCGTTTCTCTGGGTCCTCACCCTTCTCATCTCATATGTGAATGCGTATCTTAAACTGAAGCAACAGTCTGCTATGACTTCTCCATAACTTGAAGAACCCGTCTTTGTGGGAAAAAAAGTAGACTTACTAACTTAAAAGGTAAAATGCGCGCAATGTTTCTGAGAATTAAAAACTAAGATAAAAACATAAGCAGTGGAAAAAACTTACAGTGGATCCTTTTCAAAGACTTTATTTTACAGAGAAGGCAACTGAGGTTTAAAGAAAAAATGCGTTAGTTAAACACTAAGTAATATACCTTAAACCTCAGTGGAGCAACACATGGACAGTTCATTTCTCACTCACTCAGGAGTGTAGTATGGACTTTGGTGGTCTGAGGGTCAGTTTTCTGCTCAGTTACTCAGGGACCCACCACCTTCATCGAGTGGCTCTACGTTTGTCCTAAAAAGGAAAGGAGAGAGGAAGCTGCAAGCTACAATTATCAACTCGTTATCCTTCAGACATAAACTCTTCAGGTCACCTCTGGTCACATTCTTTGGGATAGAAGCATACCCAGATGCAAGTGGAGATGGAGAATGTTGTTCCTATCTTGGTCCTAGTGATGCCTCTACAGGCTGGAGGAGCTAATTAAAGTGTAGTCAACAGCTCGTTGTTTCTGCCACAATGAGTGCTTAGCCTAAGGCTGTGGATTAATTATGTGTGTGTGTCACATATACATATAATAGACACAAACATATGTATGTGTGTGTATATATACATTTTTTAGCATGAGTTGACACATGGGGCTTCTGCCATATCAAGAGTACAAACTGCCTCTTGTTGCTTTTTCTTAATTGAAGTTGACTACTACTATCTATTTCCCTTCATTTTGCTACCTCCCCTCCGCCTTTCAGTATTATATGAAAATTCTGAAAGAAATAATTTCAAAGTTTCCAGTGCTTTTAAAGGTAATAGAATACTCAGACCTTAACAATTTTCCTGTGTGAAACTTTTGCCAGAGTAAAATGTTAACTTATGAAAAGTAAATTTAGATTGATACAAAAGAGAAAATAAGCTGATTTTTTTTTTTTTTACACAAATACCCTGAGCCAGGGTGGAAAATAAATGGAAAACTGGAGGAATTTAGATCCTTTTGTTGTAAATTTAAATATTTTTAATTGTAAAAATAATACAGGCTCATTGCAGAAACTCCAAAATTGAAAGGATTTAAAGAAAAAAGGAAAAATAACTCAAAATCCCATTTCTGATAAATCATCTCTGTAACATTTTTGAGGGTATCTTTTGAAACTTTTTTGTGACGGGGTGCATATAAATACAGTGCAAGTATAAAATACCTTTAATTATTATATCAAACTACAAAACAGTTCTATAACATTTTTATTTAGTAATATAAGTATGATTACTCATCACCTAATAAAAATCTGCAGCATCATTTTTAATGGTTGAACAGCATTCTATTATTTATTTAACCAGTCCCTACTGTTCAACATTTAGATTATTCCTGTTTTGCTTTGCTAAACAATGAGACAAGCATCCTTGTTCATATGTCTTTGAGCATTTGTTTATTTCCTTAGAATGGACTTCTAGAACTTGAATGGCTGGTTGTCAGTTCTGGTACATACTGACATATTGTCTTCCAGAAAGGTTACCGTGCTTTTTATTTCTACCAAGAATTTAACATCCAATGTGGTTTCTTACACACACTCATCAGTACCAGTATTATCAATATCAATACCAGTATTATCAAGTTTTTTAAAACTTTGTCATTCTAGTCAGTAAAATATGACACCTGAATTATTTTATTTGTATTTCTTTGCTTAATAATAGCAAGGTTGAACCTATTTTCATATCTTTATTGGCTGTTAATACTTTTTACTTTGTGACTTTATGACATCCATTTTTCATCGATGTATAACAACCTTTTATATATCAATGTGTTTATTTTGTTTGTTGTAAATGCAATTTTTTTCTCTTCATTTATTTTTATTTTGTGTGTGTTGAACTTCTTTAATATTGTCAAGTCTATTCAAAAACCCTTTAATGAACACAACAAATGTGGAAAATCAGTCATTCTCCTGCATTTTGTAATCAATTTATTTCCTTTTGGGCAGTATGGAAATGTAGGTTCTTATTTCATCTTATGGTTGGAAACAATCTATTCCCTCGGAAAGGGATTATAGTCTCCATGATGCAGTAATGGGAGATTTTATAGGGTAGGCAGGGTCTACAGAAGAAAAAACCCTAAATCATACTCCATTGGTGGTTGCCTTGTTTATAAAAATGGCATTTGAGGTTGTGTGACTGCCATCAGGTAAGCAAAATTAATTTTTAGCATGAAGTACTCCTATCAGCAAGAACAGCCTAGGATAGGCTAGCAGTAAGAAGTGAGGGGTTATGGGATTGGGGCATAGCCTCTGTTTCCTCCAATGCAGCTGGAAATTTAAACTCCGGGGTTCCTGCTTGATCCAATCAGCCCAGCTAGTATGTGTTGCCAGGTAGGGTGAATAGACTCAGAAGTACAAGAGCTCATCCTTGGTCCCCTCTGGAAATGAGCAGAGAATACTGTGTCAAGCAGAGGTGATCAGTCCATGGTCTGGAGACCTGGATCTCCTCACAGAGTCCTTAAAGTCAGGGTGAGACAAAATGCCAATACAAATTATATTGATGACAGTATCAATGAGGTGACATTGAGTCCTTTGACCCAACGTGTGTCTGCAGTGTGCCATCCATTAGTAAATGGGCAAAGCCATTTGACAGATCTATCTGATACAATGAATGAATCTGACACTCATAGTTTGAAAAACTGAAACTGTATCCATTTGTCAAGAACAGTGGCTACTTGTTCTGCTTTATTCCCCCTGGTAGAACTAGGTAACGTTGCAGGCAGTAAGACGTTCCGGCATTTCACCCTGGAGTAGCCCCCAAACTGAAGAAGCTGTCTTATCAGTAGTTAGCTCCTTGTCACCAAGAATATTAAAGTAGATTTGTATGATTAGCAAATTAAAGAGACTGTAGTGCCTACCACTACTGTATTCACTAAGGCACCCAAGTTATTCTAAAGAAATCCTAATAATACATTAGGACCGTTTTGAATATTTTTATTTGATTAGCCATAATCTTCTAGTTATAACATCCATCACCATTTTGGCCTTCTTTTCTTACAGCCTAGCCCTGTGGTCTTGGGCTAATCACTAACCTGCTTAGATACAATTTTCTTCTCTATGAAATAGAAACAATATTATATGCTTTGAAGGACTGCAGGAAGATGAGCTGTAATGTTTATCAAGTGCCTAGTAAGTAGCCTGGCCCATAATAAATACTTGGCTAATTGTAGATGTTAGTTTCATTTTTAGTTTTATTTCCAAACATTGCTCTTTACTTTTGGAACTCTAAAATTTGTTTTGAGAGTGGAGGACTTGTTGTTTGGATTCCTCCAACACTCTCTGTATATTCTGTACTTCTATCCCTATATCATTTATATTAATGGAATAAATGATCTTTGGTCTGGTGATTCCAAGGTGACGAGGAGCTAAGTGGAGGTTCAGTATACACCTGGAAGTATGAATTTTCATGCCCAGTGCAAATGTGGGAAAGGCATTATTCCCACATTATAAATGGGGTAAAGACCTCCAACTTGAGGAGACTCTGGGTTGAGAGATGAGAGATTTACAGGTACTGTGTTTATCATACAGGGTACCACAGGGGCTTTTATGTTCTGTAGCAAGAATTTGCACCTTATACCCTTGTAGTTAGAAGTAAAGCATACCACATAACTAATATCTAGTAAGCATTAGAGTTAGAATAAGTACCATTTATTTCACGTTTCCTTTGTGTTAAGCATTTTACAGTTACAACATATGGATGGATACTATATTGTAATGATTAACAGTGTAGTTTTTTGAGCTGGATAATCCTGGATTGGAGTCTCATCTTTATTACCTCTTTTTTTTTTCTGTTTTATTGAGGTATAATTGACAAAATTGTAAGATAGTCAAAGAGTATATCATGATGATTTGATATACATATGCGTTGTAAAAGGATCCTTCCCATCACGTTAATTAATACATCTAACAGCTCATGACACCTTTTTCCTTTTTTTCTTTTTTTGGTGAGAACACTTAAGTTCTATTCTCTCAGAAAATGTTAGTTATACAATACAGTATTATTGATGTAGTAAATATGTTATACAGTAGATCCTCAGACCTTATTCATCCTGCAGCTGAAAGTTTGTACCCTTTTACCAGTCTTCCCCTCTTTTCCCCACCCACACCCCAGCCCCTTGCAACCAGTCTTCTACTCTATTTCCATGAGTGTGGCTTTTTTTCTTTTTAGATTCCATATATAAATGATATCATTCGCATTTATCCTGTCTGGCTTATTTCATCAGCATAATGCACTCCTGTTTCATCTATATTGTCACAAAATGAAAGGATCTCCTTCATTTTTTTAAGGCTGAATAATATTCCATTACCTCTTAAATGAGTGACTTTTGGTACATTGTTTACACTTTCTAAGCCTCAGGGTTTCTTTTCTTCTGTAAAATATATATATATATATATATATATATATATATATATACACTAACAGGTTATTTTCTGATATGTGGAATGTTTGTTGAATCAACAAATAATTAGTTGAGATCATAAATGTGACACTTAGCACTGTATTAACATTTATTAATACTCTCCCTGTTAATTTCTACAATAAATTGTATAATAAGTAACAATAATAATAGTACTACTAGTAGTTTTACAAAATGCATAGGATGTGCCAGGCATCATATACTGTACTACCCTCCTTCATGTGTACCACAAGTTACATGTAGATATCATCTTCCACGTTGTTTCCTTTAAAGAAAATTGAAGCTCAGCAAGATTGAGTAGCTTGCTCCAGATGTGAACTCAGGTCTGAATCACTCCACATATAGGTTCTTAATGACTCCATATCTTTAATTCCACATCTGCATTTGTTTGTTGTTGTTTTTAACTTTCCAAGCATCTGATCTGAAATTCCTTTCTCTGGGGCGTTTTCCACTTTGTGGGTCTTGGTGAGAAACAGAGCCTTCCTCTCGTTATACAAGCTGAACATGTCAGATACACTGTTTACTCACATGCTCAGTCTCCCTTACAGATGGAAAACAGTCGGGCGACCTCGGGTTGGCCAACTGCACCCCTCTCTTGGATTTTGAATTACAAATAAATGATGTAAAGAAGCAAGGCCAGCAGTGCTGGGTCAACCTCCTGTTTCCTGTTCCTGCTTGGTAGCAAGGCCAGCTAGGACTTATAACATCACTTTGGCCTGATCCTATAATTGCAATAGCATAGCCTTGGCTTTCGGTTGTTTCGTCTGCTTCTAGTTACTGAGGCCTAACCATAAACTTCCAAAAGTTTCCTTTCTGCTCAAATTAGCCGTATCTGGTTCCTGATGATTACAAATAAGACCTTTCCTGATATACAATGGTGACCTACTTATCCAGGCAGACGTAACATCGTCCTGGCAGGGACAGAGGGCAGGCAAGTTCCTTGAACAGCTGAACAAGAAGAAAAAGACCTAAGAAGGAAGAATTGAAGCCAGTTCTGCTTGTGTTATAATTCTACCCGCAGCTGCCTCTGTTTCACAGACCACATGCTAAGGACCATGTCCCTTCCCCTGTAAAAGACGAGCAAAGTAGACCCAGGCCTTCCAACCCAGAGACCAGCTGAGCTGTACCGTGGGCAATCTAGGATGTGAAAGACTTCACTCAATGTCTTTGTCACTTGACACATTGTTCCTCTCTTTGGGAAGTAGCTTCTTTGTGTGACAAGAATATGCTAAACCAACAGTTAAGTGGACAGAGGTGAAAGATGCCAAAATTAGCTACAGAAAAAAAGGCGTAAAGACTTGTATTTTCTGTTATTTGAAGGTGTTAAGACCCCACATAGAATATGAGTCCTTTAAAGGAAAGTTGTGAATGGCCCAGGGAATGTTGAATTTCCACGTGTCAATATGTTCGTGATCGGTCATGATGATGATGATGGTAGCATCAGTAGCATTTATCAATGTTTCCTGGGTGAGAGGCACTTTATCCTACTGACCTTTTATCTCCATGACGACCCTGTGAAGTAGGAAATACTGTTTCAGAATCTTCAGGGTTTTTCTTTTTTTTTTTTATCAGGAATTTACCCTAGATCACAGTTGGGTGGTAGAACGACCAGAACTGGACACTGGCCTTTCCTGAATTCCCAGAGTGTGGTCTTAGCAGTTGTATTGCCTGATGCAGAGCCATGTAAATGTTGCCAAAGCAATGAAACGTGTACCTATTTCTAAGAGATTCTAACTCAGAACCTCTGGGGTTAAGTGCAGAGCAGTTGAGTGTGATTGTCTTTACAGACAGTAGATAACTTAAGAGAAGGTGTTTAAAAGTATATTTGCATATTATACTACACTGTCATATCTGTGATTGGTTAGCTATTGAGTAACTAACACAAATCCCAGTCCCAACTCTAATCTCATTCATCTCTTGTATGATATTTGACCTAATTGAGGCAGTTTTTTTTTGTTCTTTCCCACAAACACACATCGAACATCCAAAACATGCTTACCATTTGTGAGCATATTCTCTTAGTTATTTAGGAGTAGAGTAAGAGTGAGAGAGAAGGGCTTCCCTGGTGGCGCAGTGGTTGAGTGTTCTGCCTGCCGATGCAGGGGACGCGGGTTCGTGCCCCGGTCCGGGAAGATCCCACATGCCGTGGAGCGGCTGGGCCCGTGAGTCATGGCCACTGAGCTTGCGCGTCCGGAGCCTGTGCTCCGCAACGGGAGAGGCCACAACAGTGAGAGGCCCGCGTACCGCAATAAAAAAAAAAGTGAGAGAGAAAAAGACACATAAATATGAAATACGGTCATCATTTTTTTAATATCCTTTATGTTGTTAATCTCTCTTAGCATTTACTGCCATTCACTCATTTGTATTATTTGGGGTATAGCAGTTTATTCACACAGCATTTTTACATATGGCTTATCATTTGTATTCTATTTTAATAACACTAATAATTATAGACTATTGACAAACTCATCAGACCCTACATATTCATTTCAAAATCATGAAAATAAGGGGGAAAATGAGGTGTAAAGTGGAAAATCTATGTGTACGTTTTCATTGGTGGAATGAGGAGCTACCTGAATATATCACTCCTTTAGCTTTTCCTTCAAATGGTGCACTTTTTCCTCCATGCATAGGAGTCACTTCCATTAGGTAAACAGTCGTCTTGAGGGCAAACCTCAGAAGTAGAAATGGGAGAACTTTTCAGTTATGGTAAAATCAAACATAGTTTTCTTCAGTAGTGAAAAAAAAATTCATGAGACGTTCAACCACCGTGAGTTCCATGGTGAAAAACTTTCCCCTTATAGATGCAACTTCCCCCAGAATTCTGAGAAATGTCGGTAGTAGACAGGGGTGTTGCATACACCTGTTTCATTTCCCTCTGACTTTTCCTTCTCCTTTCTCTATTGCCATTAAAATCTATAGTGAAAGCACATAGTAAGCAGTCTAGGACAATTGATATGACATTTGATCTAAATCTCCAAAGTCTATTTTAGATGGGGATGCTGTGAGAGTCACAGGAGGGGAAAAATCTAGAATTATTCTTATGTGATCACATGCACTAAAATAACAAAAGCAAATCTTATTTCTAGCTAATAACATAGCATTCCTTATGTGATGTCATATTATGGCAGAAAAGAAATATATGCGTCTATTTTCTTCTATATTAAAACTGCTAAGGAGTGGGGACCAATGAACTAAATCAATTGTTTTGAGTTCAAGTTGTAGATTTTAGTAGCCATCCTTCTTAGCAAGTTTTCCGAAGCAAATGTAGTTCGTTTACTATCACCACTAAATGTGCCATTGTGTAGATTTGTGGAAAAAAGTATTGTCAAATATATATACTTCAAAATGATTTGTGTAAATTTATCTATTCATATTATTATTCTCCCCAAGTAAATCAAAATCTACTATATACTGTGTTTTTCTTCTATAGCTTAAAAGGGGAATGTATGTTGAAACTTATTCAAATATTTATTAGGTGTCTACTAAGTGCCAGGCACTCTACTAGGCAGTAGAGATGTTGTATTAGAGGTGGAAAATGTCCTTGACCTCCAGAACTGATACTCTTGTAAGAGAAATACTGGGTCAAACTAAGTCAACAGTTTCTTTGCTACAGAGCTTTTTACGAGTCTTGTGAATTATGAGTCTCTGATAAGGAGATGTAGTGGACAACAGATCCCAAATTATTTGAAATCTTTTCCTTCATGGACTGTCTCATAGGATTTATGATCCACTGAACACACCTTGAGAGACACTAGTATTCTGCAGTGGTTAGTTAATTGTTTTCTATTAAACAACTATATACTGAATCCATGATATTATCATCTGGATTTTTTGGAGGATACAATGATGTACATGGCCACTGTGATGATAAGGGGGTCCAGTTTAGTTAAGAAGAGAAACCACAGGAGCTGTAACTTAATGTAACAAAGAAATACACACACATATACATATATTTTTATGTAAATTATTATTTATATAGTATACAGTGTCTTCTGAAGAAGATAGAGTTGTTTGTAACTTGGGATCTCACAGGAGGTTTCACAGAGAAGGTAGACCCTGAGCTGGGCAGAATTTCAGTAAGTTAAATTTGGTTCTGACTGTACGATAAAATCAGGTATTTGCACTGGTCAATCTGACCTTGATGGAACAGCATTCCATTTGCAGGGAATAGTGTGATCAAACATGCAGTGGTGGAGATTGCCAGCTTGTAATATTCCAGTACCTGGAAAGTGTTGGAACATCTGCTTTCTCCACGGTCTAGAAAAGTGAATCTCGAGTGAAATGCAAGTATAATGGAGGCCAGTGCTCTTTGCTTTGTACACTGCTTTGATTCTACAACATGCAACAATGTAGTGATCTGTTTCAGATTGTCATTATTCCAGAGGGTTCTTAGTAACAGGAGTGGAAAAGGAAGACCTCTCTTCCTGTGTTTCTGCCCTATGCTCTTTTTTGTTGTTGTTGTTGCTGTACGCGGGCCTCTCACTGCTGTGGCCTCCCCCGCTGCCGAGCACAGGCTCCGGACACGCAGGCCCAGCGGCCATGACTCAGGGGCCCATCCGCTCCGCGGCATGTGGGATCTTCCCGGGCCGGGGCACGAACCCGTGTCCCCTGCATCGGCAGGCGGACTCTCAACCACTGCGCCACCAGGGAAGCCCTGCCCTATGCTCTTAAGCCAGAAAAGGTACCAACATCACTGACCTGACCTTGTCTCAGGTATCTATCAGGATCTACTAGCATCATTCTAGTGAAAGGTAACTAGACGTCCAAAGGACTGAAAAGATACACTATAACCTTTGTATACTTTATATACCTGGTAAAACAAAAATGTCACCTGAGTGGTCCCATTCCCTAGAAACACCAGTATGTTTTTCCAGTGCATGGCAGAACTTTGCAGGTAAAACTGGGATAAAGGTGAAGAACAGTCTTAAAATTCTAGTCCTTGAACAGCACCTAACACACAACAGGTTTTCAATAATCTTAGCAACAGTATTCACAAATAATGACCATCAGCGTAACTGCTCTTTTGTGCCAAAATACATTACCATATTACTTTTTTTCCTTCAGCTTTACAACTTGGGTTCTATTATTGTTTCCATTTTACAGATTAGGAAAGTGAGGCTCAGAGATGCTAAGTCACTTGGGCAAGGTCACAGAGCTTGTAGGAGATAAACCTGCACCCTTACTGTTGGATCCTACAAACCAGACCATAATTTAAGTCCTTCAAAATATACCTCAGAACATTTGAGTAAATTAATGAATAAATCCTCCTAGTCAGACTGACCAGATCATTATATTAGGTTCAGCTATAAGTGGAGGAAAGTCATAATCATAGTTGGACAGTTAATACAGTAATTTACTTGCTTTGAATTTTCTAAATGATGTTTAGCTGGTAGTTTCATGATGATAACCATCGAATAAAAACAGGCATATTTTGGTGTTTGGAATAAGATCTCATATTGAGTAAAATACATATTGATTCCTAGACCTATATGATGTGAGTAACAGATGACATTGAGATGTCATCTAGAAGTACTCCTGTGCAGTTCATCATGTCAACCCAGCTAATAATTTTAGAATGTTCAGAGTGAATAATATATGCAGCCATAAAGCATATATCTAATCAATGCAAATAATATTTTTCCTATGCTAAACCCAGAGTGAAGTTATAACACGCATCATAAGATTAATGGGCCATTTTTTCTTCATCACTTTGCTAAATTACTTAGTCTGGAAAACATTCAGAAGGTTGCGAATTGGAGCTCAGCAGTAGTAGTGAGACTGTGCCTCTGATGATGAAACTATTTCCACCCCGACCCCTACTGCTCCCTTCTTGGGAAAGAAGGCAACATTTCTCCTAGAAAAAGTCACAGGTTTATAAGCTGGCTTCAATAATACGTTTGGAGGAATAGTGTGTCTTTTAAGCAGAGTCTATCTCAGCATATAAAATAATTTTTACCTACCATTTAATGAAATTAACACTCACTTTGAGGCTAGGTCTTTTGCCATTTGACTCCTGGATCACGTCTATGGATATATTTTTTTCTTGAGACGAAGTGTGAACCCAATATAGTATCCATCATTCAGTCTATCTAGCTGATGTACATCCTCTGAAGCACAAGCTCCGTGAGGCCAGGCACTTTATCTGCTCTATCAGTGTAGCCCTGATGCCTAGTGTCTAGCTTTTGGAGATTCTTAATAAACATTTGTACTGAATAAGGTATGTACATGGTGAGCAAAAGTTGGCTTCCCATTTTACAGTCAAGAGTATCCCACTCATGTTCTGTGAACACTGGATAGCAGAATCTTACTATGTTATTCTTCTGTTCCCTTTGCAAGTTTCCTGAAAGGGCATTCCTGTCCTTAGAATGTCCATCTCCTCCCATCTTCCTGGAGAATAACTCTTCTTTCTTAAATACTTAGTTCCATTATTGACTCTTTAAGATTGAATGTATTACCTCCTTACAAACAGAAAAATGCAGTGCTGGTTTTTTTTTTTTGGACATTTATCACCAGAAAATTATTCTAACACCTGAAATTCTGGACCTAAAAGGCCTGGACTAGTGGTTCTCAAAGTCTGGTATCCAGACCAGCACATCAGCTGCACGTAGGAATTTTTAGAAATGAAAGTCTTGGGCCCTGCTCCAGACCTACAGACTCGGACACTCTGGGGGTGGGGCCCACTACCTGTTTCAGCAAGCTCTCTTGGTGATGCTGATGCATACTCAAGTTTGAGAGCCACTGCTTAGACCTAGAACTTAAGGTTTAGGCTTTGGACAGATCTGAGTCCTAAACACTACTGAGACACTGGAGTGACCATGAGCAAGTTACTTCTGGGAACCTCTTAGCATCTGTGTGCCTTGCTTAGCTAATAGTGATTTTAATTAATTAGAATAATGCACACAGTGTACTCAAGAGAGTAACCAAAGCATACTTTATGTTCCATAAATTCTAGCTGTTTACGATTATCATCAATCAGAGCTTACTGACACATCCTGAAGACATTCTTCTAATAAGTGTAATAATATGGTTTGTAAAATTAACAGCTTAGAAGAGCATATTACAAAGTTCATCAGACACGGTCTCAGCAGGAAATCAGGGGTACATCAATAAGGATAAATTGAGCCCAATGTAGAGAATCAAGAGATAGTGTAGTGCCCTGGGTTCAGTAAAAGTGTGGCTACTTTATAGGAGATGAAAGAGAAAGGAAGCCTTGCTGGAGAGAGAGTCCTCCCCAAAGATGCTGTGACGCCCCACAGAGAAGCACTATATGTTAGTTGGGGGATGCAGCCAACTCCCAGCAATTTGGCAAGAATTAATACCCTAACTTCACTCCCCTCCTTCGTTCCCTACAATCTTCTATTGGTACTCTTCATTGGTGAGCCAAACAGAAGCCAGAGCAAGGACACTTACTAAGATAGGCCATGCAAGCCATCCATATAGAGTTGGGTGGAGAAAGGATGTGGAAGGGCAAATAGGACATATTTCCCACAGGTGGTGAGCGAGCTGTAAAATCACTCGCCCTTCTAACATCATTGCCATTGCAGGAGCACGGAGGAGCAAGTGGTTAGTTCTGACTTGGCAGATCCAGGAGACTGCAGGACAGAACTGGTATATGAGTTGGGCTTTAAAGGTAGATTTGAATTTTAATGGAGAGTATGGAGTAAGAAATGGTGAAGAACCAAGGGAAAGGGAGATTCATTGCAAATGGAGAAAAGAAAAGTGGCATAAAGACAAGAAAAGTCAAGACTTATGGAAGAGATAGCAAATACTCTGCATGTGACTGGAGCAGAGAATGGGTAGACGAAGGCTGGAAGTTAAGATGAAGTCATCCTTGAGTAACATTAAAGTTTCCTCCTTTAACCTCAATTTCCACCTTCTACTCCCTTCACTAACATTGGAAAATTAAAAGTGAATTTGACTGGGTTGGTGACAATGGCAGTATGAAGCAAAGAGAGGAGAATAAGAGTAAAAAAACTAGTAGTACCTTGGTGAAGCTGGGTAAATGATGGGTGGTGGTGTCACGTCAAAGCATGGGCAAGTGATTGTGACAAATATAGGCTTATTTCTTGACTATATGACTTCAGTTAAGGTACTTAAGCCCTCTAGGCTGCAGTCTCCCAACCTGTAAAATGGGGATAAAACCTCGCTTCCTCCAAGGTTTCTGTGAGGATCTAGTGAGCAATGGAAGTAAGAGTTGAGTCCAGTAATCAGTTTTTAATACATATAAACTAATGTGAGGATAAGGGTAAGAATACTTGCTATCATTTATTGAATACTTATTATGTGTCCAATATTGTGCTAGTCTATTTACATATCTTTTCTCACTTAGCTTTCTTTTCTCTTATCTGCCTTTCTATAGGCAAGAGATAACTGATGGCTCAGTTATGAGGAAACGCAGTTGTGAGGAAAATGTCAGAGGGAAAATGTACCAGAAAGTTAATTCCTAATGGATCTGTCAGCCTTAAACAGAGCATGTCTGTGCTAAACTGTGTAAAATATCTGTGCTAAAACTACTCAATTGGACAAGTTTTGATAAAGTATTAACTTAATGAATAGGCATAAACAGCTTGGAGCTTTTTGGAGGGTATGTGGTAATATTAGTATTGGTGTGATGACTTTTGAAAGTTCTATGGCGTATAGAATTCAAAAAGAAGACCCGGAAAGGGGGAAAACTCTCTCTGAAAGTTATTGGGGAAGTCTGGCTAGTAAGACTCCAAAAGGGAGAATCAGTAAGAGGCCAGGTTATTCATAGGCCTTCTAAGAATGTGTCCATGAGAAATATTTACAATGATTGGATGCCGGAATAAAGGAGAACACTGGCTCCACAAATGGTAACTTATTTTACACAAACAGGCTAATGATAAAAATAATGAAAATCTGATGGATTTTTGAGAGTTTCATTGACCAAACTGAGACAAAAGTGCATAACAGCTAGATGCTCATAGTTTTAATCAGTTCCCTTTGGAGTCAAGCAAAGATAGCACCTGAAATGGTAAGGGACGTTTATGCAAGGTCACAAAGATTTTTGGTGGTGCATTTGGGATATAAACCCATTTCCGTAAGAATTCTTTCAGAAGTCAAATGTTTTCTTGTCAAAAATAGCATGAACTTACTTCCAAGAAAAGTTCCTAAGAAAAAATAATTTGAGTAATGAAGAACACTGATGTAAGAGTTAATTTAAGAACCCAGAAATAGAGGTAAAGAGTAAAGCAATTATGGGTTAAGAGTCTGCATAGGCAGAAGGAGCGGAGCGGCTGCTGCTCAATGGTAGAAAAGCCGCCGGTGTTCTGACCAATTCGTCCCCCTAGCAGTTGCGGGGGAGTTTCCTGCTGGCGTGGCTGGAGTCTCTGTTTCTCAGGGTTCGGTGGCTGGAAGATGCTCCAGAGCGACGAGGCTGCGGCGGAGGAGGTGGCGGCGGCCGAATCGGCAACGGCGCTAGGGTGGAGAGAAGGCGGCGGCGGCGGCGGCGGCGGCGTGCGGGGCCCAACGGTGTAAACAGCCCCGGAGGCGGCGGAGGCGGTGGCCAAGACCCCGAGGGGGAAGCGGCGGCTGAGCCAGGGTCGCGCCTCCGTTGGAAGCCTGGGCTGAGTGCAGCAGAGGGGTTCTGCGGCGGGCGCGAGCGGACGTCCTAGACCTCGCCTCCCTCCCTCGCCCCAGGTAAGGCCGCTGGGCGCCCCGCCGCAGGGAGAACGGCCGCGAAGCCCCGGACCGTTTTCGGGGTGCCACCGAGCTGCGGCCGGGACCTCTCCCCGCTTAATCCTCGCCTCTTTCCCTCGGCCGCGGAGCCCAGAGGAGCCCAGAGGAGCGGGACGCCGGGCCTGGCTCCTGGCTACGCCCCTAACCCAGCCGCCGCTTCCGCGCTCGGCCGAGGCTGGGAGAGGCTCGGGGCAGGAAATTTTAGTTTGCTCCAAAGCCTGGAAGTAAACTGCTTGTCCCTGTTCTCTGCGAGCATCTCTTTCACCTGAAAGCACTGGGGCTACTCCAGGCCGTAACTCGTCCCTTCCTGGTGCATGCCTGTTTGAAAACACTACCTTTCCCATTTGTTTCCCCATTAGCTTCTGCCTTCCTCTGCGCTCCATTTCACTTCCTCGTTAAATCTTCTTTCTCGCTCTTCTGTCTACGCCTCTCACCACCTCCTTCCTCCTTAGCGACTTTATTTAAATCGTTTCTCTTTTTCTTCTCAGGAGACTCCGGTCTTCTCTTCCCTGTCTTCCCCAGCAGTCCTTTTCGGATGTCATTCTTTTTACTAGTGAAGTTCTTAAATGAAACTGCTATCGTCAGTATCCCAAATCTACCAGAGGCCCATTAAGAATAGACTCACCAGCTTTAAGTGGCAGATCAGTTTCTGATTTCACCGAGCCTAGCATCCTTTGTAAAAAATTGTATTATTAAATGTAGAGTGTGGAAATAGCCCTGAAGTTATTTTTAAAATGAAGGGCTCAATGAGTGTTGGAAATAGTTATTTCATTTTTCAAGTTGCATGACCTCTAATGTCAGATTGAGCAGATCTAGAACATTTTTGCCCATCCTGTTTGGCAGAATGCTTCTTAAGCGCTTTGATAGCGGCTCACATTCATCACTATTCAAGTTGGTTTAAAAACAGTTTGAAAACTTTAGAGAAAAGACATTATGAGAACAACTAGGAAGCTGTTTGGATGAAGTCACTGTTAAATACCTTTTAAAATAGGCTTCACATGTTTAATGTATCAAAATAAAGTTGGCGGGAGTCTTGTAAAAAGGATTATTTAGGAATTTGAGTAGTCTTAAGAGTTATGTAGCTATTTTGGGAAAAACATTCTTTTTCTGTTAACAAACGTTTACAACTCCTGTGATGTGAGAATTACCGAGGTTTACTGTGGGATTAACACAGGAACTCATTTTATTTGAGCTACTACATGGATGTAGAAGTGGTAAATTGTTCAGGTTAGCGTAAATCAGTATGTAGAAGAAAAAAAAAAAAAGTCTGCATAAATTTCCCTGGAAGGGGGATATGGTCAGAGATGGCAATTTGAAAACAGTGAGTCACCAAAAGTAAAAGTAAATTACAAGCTGTTTAGGGGGTCTTCAAGAGAGATTTTATAGATTGAACAACAGCAGCAGCAAGGATAAAATATAACGCTGTCATGTAGACTGCAGCCTGAAAAGAAAGCATTGCAGAAAAGCCACATCATCCTGAATTTATATTTCCGTGCATTTGAACAGACTGGAGAGCAGTAAAGTTGCTTTAAGAGCGAGTGATTTAAGTCAGCCAGCTTGTGAATAATACGAGATATTTTTGCATTTACATTAACTTATGTCCATAAATAACGAACTTTAACAATGAACAAAATCCATAATCCTGATAATGCTAAGAAAACTGGAAAGATACCTTTACCTTGAAAAGACAGGATAAAGAAGACAGCATAGAAATTTAGGGAGATTGCAGTTTTGGAAAACTTACATTAACATTTATTAGCTGCTACAGCTTTGAAATGTGATGATTTAAAGAAAGAAGTAGACTGTTGATTTCTAAAAGGTAATGTGTTGGCTGAAAGAGAAGAGAATCTTGTTGAGACCTAAAGTGTTCTTTTAAGGATACATTTCAATGTCATTTCAAAAAATAAACACATTTCCCATAACAAAACAGTGAGGTTAATGGAATAATGCACGTGAAAGCTTTTTGGCCCGAAGGAGTTCCATCCTTTGGAACAAAGTTTTATTGTTGAACACACCATGACCCAGGCCTGTGAGTGCCAGCACAGTGGCTGTTTTTACAAGATCTGGTACAATATGCACAGTAGTTCTGGCCTTAGCACTAGGCAAGGATCATTCTTTTTGTATCTTCCTGATTGCTTCCTCTACAGAAATGGGATAATCCCTCCTCTTCTAAACTGGAAAGTAGTTTCTTCCCTCAATAAAACTAGTTTCTTCTCCAGGTTGAGCTTTTCCAACTCTTAGAGGTCTAAAATGAATGATATGAAACATACTGTATTTGCATCTATTTTTATTTAAGAGTTATCTAAGGAGACTTATCTAATTAAATAGGAATTTCCTAAGAGATGCCAAAATAAACAATCAACAAGTTTTCTTTAAAGATCATATATATTATATAACAAGATCCACCTAAGAGTTAAAATATAAGTAGGTATACAATTTAACTATTTGAAGATAATTTTTCTTCTTACCACTGAAGCAATAAGCAGGTAGTAGTACAATTTGGGGAAAACAATATTTCTGGCTTTTGTTTGTTTTATTTTAATTTGTGATATTCATGAGATCTTTTGTGAAGCCTTTGGGTATATAGTAAAATTCATGGGTTTTTAACTTTGTATTGACTCGTATTTTTGTAGATTTTAAATTTTTCTTCTGGCTTTAATTTATACTATCTCCTTTTACTTTTTCATTTAGAAATAATGTATTTTTCTCAGGATTGCAATCTCAGTGCAGTCCTCTACTTTTCTATTGGTTGGACGTTCTCTTAGACGTCTACATTTTTGTCTAGTTAGTACATTTCTAGTTTTTTATACAATTGATAAGAACTCTTTAATCTTATGAATTCTTTATATTTACTCTTTGGAGACAAGACTTATAGGGATTTCCTTGGGCTTAAACTAGAAAGAAAAATAAATTTGCATATGAAATGCTGAAGGCTTTGTTACAAAGTGGGTTAACATTATATGTATGTTTGAAATAAACTACTTCAACCAGAGCACCTAGCTGTTAACCTCCAGATTAATATCTATCATAAAATATGTGCATGCTTCCAACACATGGCATTGCCTCCTATTACTGCATGTCCAGGAGAAATGGTTTTGTCTTGTAGCAAAAGCCATTAGCTCTTTGCACATTTTTTTTTTTTTTAATGACAGCTATCCAAAAATCAAGCTGAACCCTTGTATATGAGGACAATTTTTAGACAGGTCTAATATCCAGTTGTACCTTTCAGTCACTTAGAGAGAAGGCTTAGACCCCTGAAGCCCAAAGTCACAGGTTTTTTAGGATTATGGTGGTATATACCTCCAGTTTATAGGAAAAAAATGCGTTGTAGAAAATCCAAGTTAAATTAGGACTAAAATCCAAGTTAAATCTAGAACTAAAGTTTTACTGCCCCCAATACTTGTAAACTCTAGGTTACTGCTCTGTTGTCCATTTCATCAGTTGCAGAATATTCAAGTTAGTCTTTCAGTGCTAACAAGAACAAAAAAAATGCATTATGTCTAAAAGCAGAACATGATTGCCAAGCCAGATCTGCTCGTTACCTGAGAGTTTGGGGGGCCACCCAAGCGGCATCTACTTGTTTGCTCCTGACCTTCAGTTAGACTTGCTCAAGAATTGTTACAATGTAATAACATACACCCTTATGTACTCTTGAGTTTATTGAAAAGACACAGCAAATGTGCACACACACACACATACACACCAGCACACCAGCACGCACCTACTCTAGAGCCTAGAATTTTAAGAGTCAGAACTTTTTATTTGCTTCTGGATTAAGATGGACCCTGTATTTCCTCAGCATGCTAATTAGAAACTCTATAAACAATTCAAAACCAGCTTCTTAAAATTGTTTTACAAAAATTGATGTTAAATATTGTCCTCAGAGAGTTCTACTCTGACTTTTCAAATTGTTTTTTTCTCCCTTCATGGGATAAACAGTTAGGGTTTCTTTTTGTTTGTTTTTTATCTCTCATTGTAAAAAATTCTATCTTAAAAGCTGATTTATTATTTCTTCCTTAGCATGGATGACATGGGAACAAAGATGATATTTCATCAGTCTTGTTTTTATTTAAGTTGAAAGGTTATATATTTCTACTATCTATTGCAATACTGCTAAATATTTTTATAGTGCTTGTAAATCTAATGACATTATTTTTTTAGTTTGTATTTAAGGCATTTACTCAAAAGGGACCATATGCCTCAGTTCATGTCACTCTATCATCAGTGTGTATGGTCACTCTATTTTCTAATACTTTTAAGATTGGTTTTGGCCCCGACGTTCCTCTGCCAGATTTATTTCCTTTATTTTCCCCTATATAGCACCATTTGGGCCATTTAATAAATAATTTCCCAACTCACCTTTCATAGTTATTTTAAACATGTGTATCTATTTGAAATACCGAATTGTTTTGTATTTTCTAATTTTTGCAAAAGTAGTATCGACTAAAAATCACATCCTATTCTTTTATTTTTTCTACACAAAATTATTGTTTTAAAATGTGTGGCTCCATAGAAATTATTGTTTCTGGCCACTGTCTAATATTCCACCATATGTTAATACCATATTTTGCTTATCCATTACCCTGGTGATACATACTTAGGCTATTTTCAACACTTTATGTCCACCATAGGCATTAATACACTCTTTCCACATGTCCCTTTGAGTAACAGTGCAGAGTAACAGTGCAGCTGTGGAATGGCTGAGGTAGAAGTCATATATATGCCTTATTTCACAGATTCCTCCCCAGAATAGCTGTACCATTTTCCCCTCACCAGCAATACTTGGAATTTCTCTCTTGCCATATCCTTTGTCACCACACGCTGTTAATCTGCATTTTTAAAAATTAATTAATTAATTTTTGGCTGCATTGGGTCTTCGTTGCTACACTCAGGCTCTCTCTAGTTGCAGCGAGCGGGGTCTACTCTTCGTTGTGGTGCGCAGGCTTCTCATTGCAGTGGCTTCTCTTGTTGCGGAGCACAGGCTCTAGGCACGCGGGCTCAGTAGCTGTGGCTCCCAGGCTCTAGAGCGCAGGCTCAGTAGTTGTGGTGTGCAGGCATAGTTGCTCCACAGCATAATTTGCATTTTAACTTCTGGAAATTTGGCATGTGTGGATTCATATGAAGTAAGGTGTTTTAATTCTGCATTGCTCTGATTCTAGAAAAGTTAGGTCTTCATATACTTTCTTGCTATTCATGTTTTCCATTCTGTGAATTGCCTATCATGACTTCGCTCATTTTTCTATTGAGTATTGTATGTCTTTAGAGATGTAGAAGTTTTTGTATTCAGATGTTGAGTCCTTTATTGGGTTTTAGATAATGTATATGTCTTCTACCCATCAACTGTTTTTCAGTCTGACTTTGGTATCCTTTATTGTACATAAAATTCTAATTTTTTATTAAAGTATAATTGATTTACAATATTATGTTAATTTCAGGTGTACAATATGGTGATTCAATATTTTTATAGATTATGCTCCATTGAAAGTTACTATAAAATATTGGCTATATTCCCCATGCCCTACAATATATCCTTGTATCTCATTTATTTTATACATAGTTGTCTGCACTTCCTAATTCCCAGTCTGTATCTTGCCCCTCTCGCTTCCCTCTCCCCACTGGTAACCACTAGATTGTTTTCTATATCTGTGAATCTGTTTCTGTTTTGTTGTATTCATTCATTCATCTTATTTTTTAGATTCTACTTATAAGTGATATCATTACAGTATTTGTCTTTGTCTGACTTATTTCACTAGCATAATACCCTCCAGGTCCATCTATGTTGTTGCAAATGGCAAAATTTAACATTTTTTATGGCTGAGCAGTGTTCCATTGTGTACATATGGCACGTATTCTTTGTTCATTCATCTGTTGATGGACACTTAGGTTGCTTCCATATCTTGGCTATTGTAAACAATGCTCTTATAAACACTGGATGTGGGTGCATGCATCGTTTCAAATCAGTGTTTCTGTTTTCTTCAGATATATACCCAGGAGTGGAATTACTGGATTATATGGTTGTTCTGTTTTTGTTTTTATTAACATCTTTATTGGAGTATAGTTGCTTTACAATGGTGTGTTAGTATCTGCTTTATAACAAAGTGAGTCAGCTATACACATACATATGTCCCCATATCTTCTTCCTCTTGTGTCTCCCTTCCACCCTCCCTATCCCACCCCTCTAGTGGCTACATCAGTTAACATTCCCACCAACAGTGTACCAGGGTTCCCTTTTCTCCACATCCTCGGCAAGGCTTGTTAGTTTTGTTCTTTTTTATGATAGCCATTCTGACATGTGTGAGGTGATCTGTCATTGTTGTTTTGATTTGCATTTCCCTGATGGCTAGTGATGTTGAGCATCTTTTCATGTGCCTGTTGGCCATCTGTATGTTTTCTTTGGAAAAATGTCTATTCAGCTCTTCTGCCTATTCTTTTAAATCAGATTTTTTATATTAATAAATTTATAATTTTAATATAGTTAAATTCATCACTTTTGCTTCATACAATGTATGCTTCTTTATTTTTCAAAGATCTATTTCATCTCTTACCCTGAAATCACAAATATATTACCTTCCAATTTCTTTTATTCTCTCTAGATTTTATTTTTCACATTTAAATATTAAAACTATTGTATTTTAGTTTTGTACATTAGGTGGAATTATATAACATAATGGTTAATAGAATGATTTCTGTGGGGTTTAAGTTCCAGCTCCACCATGTACTTCTTAGGCTAGTCATTTTATCTCTCATACTTCAGTTTTTCCACCTGTAAAATGAGGATAATAGTTTATGCCTTGTGGATTTTTTTGTGAAGATTAGGTGAGCTATATAGGACTGGGTACAACATAAGTGATATCACTAGGTTAAGATCCAGTCTCATCTCTCTTTTTAAAATGAGACTGTTTCCCCAAAAGCTGTAATTCAACTTCCTCCATTGGACTATGATTCCATCTCTTTCATGTGCCAACTTTCTATCTGTATATAGCTCTATTTCTAGGCCACCTGTTTGAGTTGTTTTCTTATTTGCTATTTCTTCCAAGGGCATCACACAGTTCTTATCTATCATGACTTCCCAATATATCTTAATGTGTAGGGCACATTCTCCATTTTGAGCTTATTTTTCAAAACTACCTTAGCTGTATGGAGAACTTTATTCTTCCAGATACATTTTATTTTACTTTATTTTATTTTAATTTTTTTATAGGAGATAGAGCAATCTGCTCTTTTTTTTTCTTTTTTTCTTTTTTTTGGCTGCATTGGGTCTTCATTGCTGCGTGTGAGCTTTGTCTAGTTGCAGCGAGCCGTGGGGCAGGAGGCTACTCTTTGTTGTGGTGCACAGGCTTGTCATTGCAGTGTCTTCCCTTGTTGCAGAGCACAGGCTCCAGGCTCGTGGGCTTCAGTAGTTGTGGCTCGTGGGCTCTAGAGTGCAGGTTCAGCAGTTGTGGTGCACCAGCTTAGTTGCTCCGTGGCATGTGGGATCTTCCTGGACCAGGGATTGAACCCATGTTCCCTCCATTGGCAGGTGGATTCTCAACCACTGCGCCACCATTGAAGTCCCCCAGATACATTTTAGAATCACTTTTTTATGCTGTCCCTCAAAAAAAAAAAAAAAAAAAGAGCTTGGCCTTTTATTACAGTTGCATTTAATTTTATAGATTAATATAAGGACATTTATATTATTATAGTAAGTCATCTCATCCATACCTGTGATATAAATTTCTTTTACTCATGTGTTCTCTAATAAAGTTTTCATTATGAAGATTTTCTGCATAATTTATTAGGTGAAACCCCATACTCTCTATAGGTTTTGTTACTATGGTAAATTCATCTTGTATTGTATCTAGATATTGATGCTATGGAGGAACACAATTGATCTTGGTGTATTAATTTTTTTCCAGCCCCTATGTTGAGCTCTTTTCTTAGATTTAATAGTTTATTGATTTTCCTGTGTTTCCAATGAAATACATAATCAAAACGATCTATAAATATGACATTTTTATCTATATTCTTCTAAACCTTCTCTCTTTCTATTTCTCTCAATACACAGCTCCAAAAAGGTCGGTTCCAATAGACCAGTAATGTTAGAAATCTTCATCTCAATTCTCTCCTTAAAGGAAATGCTAATTTTTTAAAAAAATTAGTAGTATAATAATTTTTGTTAGTGTATACATGTGCCATGTATTTTTGGTATATAGCCTTTATCAAGGAAAGATAGTTATTATTTGGATCTAGTTTTATAAAATTTACCCTACCCAATAGATTTTGAACCTCATGGGATGCTTTTTATCTCTTCTATCTAAAAAGAATGATGATATGATTTTCTCCTTTTATTTAACTAATACAGTGAATCACATGAATTGATTGGCTGATACTGAACCAACCTTGCATTCTCAAGGATAAACCCACTTGACCAAATTGTATTATAGTATAGATTAGCTTTTGCTGTATTACAAACCACCTCAAAACTGAGTGGCTTAGGGAGATCAGCTTGGTGCTTTGGGACCACCTAGAGGAGTGGGATAGGGAGGGTGGGAGGGAGGGAGACACAAGAGGGAAGAGATATGGGAACATATGTATAACTGATTCACTTTGTTATAAAGCAGAAACTAACAAACCATTGTAAAGAAATTATACTCCAATAAAGATATAAAAAACAAAAAAACAACAAAAAACTTAGTGGCTTAAAATAGCAATTACTTGGCTATTTAGGACTGGATTCATCTGGGTAGTGTTTTACTTTTGGTTTTATCTGGGCTCCTTCATGCAGTTTTAGTCAACTGATGGATCAGCTGAGTGAGAGCTGGTCTGAGACAGCCTCACTCACAGGTTCGGTGGTTGGCTTGGACAGTGGGAGCACCTGGTCCACTTGTCTTCAGAACCTAGTGGGCTAGTCCTCGGCAACTGAGCCATCAAGCTCTTTTGCTATTGTCTCATCATGTGGGTTGAGTATGCCAAACCCAGTCCTGCTGAAGTGGTGACTCAGGAATGAGGGTGTCAGAAGGGGATTGTACCATAATTTTTGAAACATCCTATCACAATGTTTTTAATATACCTTAAAACTCTGTGGAATAATAGTGTATTTAGGTTTTTGACTTATATTTTTAATAAGGAAACTTTGATTGTAATGTTTTTTTATATTGCCCCTGTTTGGTATAATATTCTTCTTGCACCTCTAGCCCCATTATTCTAGCTTGGGGTACTTAAAATGTATTGAAGGGGATAGAAATGAGTATTGCATCTTAAATAAAAGTCTTGGACAAGTGGTTCCCACTTATCACTGAGGTTGTTCAAAAGGCTGCACTCTCACGGTGGACTATTGAACCCTTATGTACACCAAGCATTACATCTCACTTATACAATATTTATATCACAGTGCCTATGAATAGCACAATACCCATTGCTAATTCAGATTGTGTTTTAAGATATGAGACAAAATGTAAGACTTTTATTATAGTCATAAACATCTAGCAAACCAACCAGAAAATAAAAGCTAATTTTCAGTTGGTTGGCCGAGAACAAAAAAGCGAAGAATACCTAGTGCAAAACCATATCTCTGCTAACTACTGTTGGATTTAGAGCACACACATGCTAAAAAATATCTTCTTATCAAAGATTTGAGGTTGGACCTGAAAAAATTAGAAGTGAAAATAATCATGTGGTCTGACCAGCGTGGATCACACAAAGTAAGTGTATACTATATATAAAGTAGATAGACTATGAGGTCCTACTGTATAGCACAGGCAACTATATTCAATACCTTGTAATAACCTATAATGGAAAAGGATCTGAAGAAGAAATACATATATCGGAATCACTTGGCTGTACACCTGAAACACAACATTGTCAATCAACTAAACTTCAAGTAAAACAAAACAAAACAAAAAACTAAGTGTAAAGGGAAGTATAGTTTTATAAATTCACCTCTGATATCCAATGGACCAACTGAAAGACAACAGAAACTACAACTATCTAGGAGACAGGACATGGCCAGCAAACCAGGCCGTTACCCTTGTTAACGGTCATACCTGCCAAAAAACATACAGACTAGCCTGCATTCATGAATACATAGGAATTCTTCATTTATCTGGCATTGTTAGGCAATGAGGTATTGTATGTTAGGAGAAGTTTTTTTAAAATGACAAATTTGAGAGGAGTTATTTTAACCTTCACTCGGTAATTTTTTTCTAAAATTAAGAAATGTATCTACTGGTGTATCTAATGTTTCCTTGATAACTCGGGGTCATCAGTTCAATCAACGTTTGCATGAATAATGCAAATGGAAACAAGACAGGCATGCTTACTGAAACTGAAAATGACATAGCAATGGCTGGAATAACTGATGAGAGAGCAAGAAAAAAGCAAAACTGAAAACAAACCGTGATGAGGAAACAATCAGTCAAGTTCTGACTTTCTGTACTTAGTTTCAAAAAGAGATACCACAAATCCCAGCGAGAGACTCCAGCATCATTAGCTGTCTTTCTCCTTTGTTTCCACCTTCCTTTGCTTTTCCTTCTACCCTAGATTGTTCCAGGAAGTGTTTATAGCTCCTTGCAAGACACATTCTAATACTTGCTTTCTCTCACACAAACTTCACAATATGTCCATGTGATAAATAGTGTGGAGGTAAAATACAATTCATCACAGGCACATCTCCTATGAAAATAAAATTAGAAACTAGCTTCTAAACCTGCAGAGAGAAGGGCGTGGTGTCAGGCACTAATTTCCTTGCGAATTCCTCTCCATTTCTAATAGACATTCTTTACCAAGATCCCTTTTTATTGGTGTCCTGTTCCAGACTGCTCCACTCCACCCATCCTCATCCTGTAAAATACATTCACACTCTTTTGTGACCCTACTCATTTGCCCATTAAATAATCAGTCATAGAACTGTCGGAATTAAATACAGAGTGAAATTAAAATACTGGAGTCACTTGGAGGGTTTAAGCAGCTCCACCAGAAAATACTGGGCATGGATTTAAAAGAGGCTGCATGGGACTTGCTCTTGTCCAAGTTCTTTCTCAAGAAGTATCTGAAATAAGCCTAAATTCAGAGTTAATCAGACTGGCCTGCTTTCTCAGGTGGACTGGAATTCATTGCTCTTTCCCCTCAACTCCCTGATGTCAGTGGCACTTTCTGGAGGGGAGGTGGACTTCTCTGCCTACTGCAGAAGCGCAGTTCCCCCCGGGCCCACTCCCTGTCTGAATCCCACACATGAGGCAGATGCCAGCATTCCCAGAACATTTGTGGTCTCCTTTCAGTTTCCCTGTAGACTCTTCCTCAGCTTGAAACCTGATCTTCTACCCCTTCCCTGACCTTGATGGTTACCTTCCTACTTTAGGCCTCAGGTGCTTTAGCTATAAAATGATATAGTTGCCCTTAATTCTAAAGTTTTCTTTCTAAAGCGCTACAATGTGGTGACTTCTTGAAAATGTTTCTCTTTGCTGGTTTTAATTTTGTAGAGAATTAAAACCCCAGCCACTCTAAAAGACAGTAAGTTACATTGGATAAGGAAAGTGTGCGTTTGTAGTTAGATTAACAGGGATGGAAGATGACGTAATATGTTTTAAGATATTCATGATCCATTCTCGTGAGAGTCGGGGGAAGAAGGGGAAGAGAGTTAATAAAATACCAAACGACTGTGACAAATTAAGTTCACCAAGATGTAGCTGATTAGTTACTACTTGAATAAGCCACAGAAATCCAATTCAAGTTGTCCTTTATTTTTCTAAGAAGGATCCCAGTGAACTGAGTCCCATGTTCAGTGACTCCACGTTCAATGGCTTAGTCTTTAAAAACTGTTATGTTGCTGGAAGAAGAAATATTGCCCATCAGTCCTAATTGATGTTTAGCTATCACGCACATTTGAAATAAATTTATTACTTTGCCTGATCTCAGTGTAATACATTCCAAAGGGGCAAAGAGCACACGAAAAGCTATGGAGTGTCCATCTTCTACACTGAATTGTGCAATAAATTACATATTATTTGGCCATGAAATTCACAAGCCATAGAAACCACGCCATTAGCAATGTATACAGTGGTAAACAGCAGGTAATGAGAATGATATAAAACAAAACAGACTGTGTATGTTGGCACTGCTGCCAATAAAACAATCATTAAATGCATTCATATGCATCTACGCTAGGTAAGCTCTTTAGGGCAATTGCTATGAGTTCTACATACCTGTCAGGATATTATATATAGCCCACTTTCTATGGCGTTTATTCAAAGACTCTGAGAAAGGGTTACTCTGGGTAAATTCAGACCTTTTCTCAATATAGAATTTGGTCAACATGCATTCTGAACAGCAAAATTTCACAGTATTTTCCTACACTAATTGCCACCTCAGCAAATGCAGGATTAAGTATAATGGATTATAAGAAGTTAGAAAGGAAAGATGGAAGAAAAGAAGGAAGGTAGAAAAAAGGTGGGTATGGAGTACTTCAACATTTATGTAAAGAGTGGACCTAAAACTAACCTGAGGTTTCCCTGAACTATTAGCATACGCTATAGAAACTTAAATGACAAAATAAAAAAAAACAGCAAGGGAAACTCAAAGATTCTTTGTTTTTTCACTTTACTGCATACACACCTACACCTTAAACAATCTATATGCTTATATCCAATAAGAGAGCATTGTTTTGCAAGGCTATTTGGGTTCTATCAGCATGTAACGGTCGGACAACTCAACTTTAGCAGAGTTAGGCTTCAGGTGAATAATTGCTTCTTTCAGGTTGCGAGCATTTGAATTTTCCAGAAATGTTTCCCAAAATATGAAAACTAAAAGAAGGGTCCTAGGACAGCGTCCTTTAGAAGTTTTATATAGTATCAAGGCTTTTGGAGGAAGAGAATCCTTGTCGATTATCAACACAATGATTCCAAGCAGGTCAATTTTTGCTGAGAATATTATATAACAGAACCCACTTCACCTCCATTATACTGACAATGATCTTCCTTACTTCAACCTTGTGCTTCTTAGTAAAGTTGAAAATACTGAGCCAAGAACAGACAGTGACAATGCCAGAGACTCAGCTGTACCTATAGGTGCCTTCAGACAACATCAGCCACCCAGGCTAAAGTCCTGGTTTAAAACATCCCAACATGAATGCATCTCAAAAACCATATGCTGAGCAAGTGAAGCCAGATCAGAAGGGCACCTACTGTATTATTCAACTTACATGAAATTGTAAACTGGGCAAAAGTCATCTCTAAAGATAAAAAACAGATCCGTGGTTGCCTTGGGGTGGGAGATGGGGATACTTTTGCAAAAGCCTAGGAGGAAACTTTCTAGGGTTTTAGAATTGTTATCTATCTTTATGGGGGTGGTAGTTAAACAAATGTATACATTAATTAAAAGTCACTGAACCGTTGACTAAAAATGTCTGCATTTTATTGTATGTAAATGATACCTTAATAAGGTTGATTACAAAATGAACCAAAACCAAAACAAAGCAGAAGAAAAACCTCTCAAGGCCTCAAAGGAAATACACTGTTTTCTTCCAGGGTACCAGATTGGAAATGAGGCATTGGTCTGTTCTACCCTCAGATTATCCCTAGGATTATCTAGTCTATTTTAAAGTACTAGAGTCCCCTATCGGGAAAACTCACCCCATGTTTAATTACTTTGATTTCTTCTCTGCCTCTTCTCCCAACACAGTGAAGCCATTCACGGAAGGAAAACCAGCTTTTTCCAACTTTGCATCACCACATATTCTTTCCAAAGCTATTATTTATGGAACGGAATTTGTCTACACTTTGTAAAAATCTAGCTTTTTGAGGCTTACAAATCTTAACAGTTAGCCTATTGCCTCCACTGGAATTTGGAAAAAAATTATTTTGAAAAGGAATAGCTGAGACTCGACATTTTTTTGTGTGATTTTCTCTTCCCCTAAGAGAGAAGTGAGTAGGAATGAGAAACACATACATAAAGAAAAATAAATTATCTTGCTGCCTTTGCATGGTTATAATTTATAGGAGGCCCTTTTCAACAATAATCTATTATCAGAATCAATAAAATATAATCTCCATGAAGGCCAGGCCAGGATATTTGTCTCTTTTTCAGCAGATTGCAATACAAACCACATTCATGGATATGCTTCTTGATGATCTTTGTAATACTGGAACAGTTGCCCATTTCCTCATGCCTCTTCACCTTAACTTCAACCTGGTTTTTCACCAATGACCTCACATTTCCTTCTCTATCACTTGGTTGTGGGCCTCTTTTCCAACTCCAACTCCAACTCGCATTTCACTCTGGCACGAAAGGAAGACTCACACCTTCCTGCTTTTTAGTGATACCTCAAGGTCATTTCCATATTGTGATCACCCTGAAGAATAGCCAGACAATTGTTATTTCAGAGCCATCTGACAGTTTGTAGCTCTAAAAATTAACTAAGAACCGCATTTGACAAAAATATCGTAGTTTAAGATTTTGGTAATACAGCAACAGTAATTCCGAAGTCATTTATGACAATCAGTGTGGGAAGCACCCTCCTTCAGGAAGATCCTTTGCCATACAATACTCTTTCCCTGTCTGGTAATAAGGAAGAATGGCCGTGGAAAGTAACCTTTTGTGGAAAGAAATACTTGGCTTTGAGAAGGCTTGCAGTTCATACATTTTTCTTGAATTAGATTCCCCATTAATTACTTTATCCACAAAGAGGTAATTATCAGAGTTATGTAAGCAATTAAGGAGATGCTACTCCACATTCTTTCAGCTTGTTGACCTTTCTCACTTTATTTCATGTGGCTATCTGAAACATCAGTGATTTACATGCCTTTTTTTTTGACAGATTTCTGTGTGTGTGTGTCCCCATGATGAAAACATCATTAAAGTAAAATATCATGAATAGACTCTTAAGAAGCAGAGTCTACTTAAAGTCCTGGAAAATATGAAAGCACTAATATTCATGGACAACTCTACACTCTGAAAGTTACTCCAAATTTTGTTGATGTCTCTTTTGTCTAGGAGTTTTTCAAATTTTCTACCATGATCATTTGTTAGTTTTATAATTGCATAATAAAGGCATTACATCATACAATCTTTTGTTATCCATTGCAGTTTTAAAACTATTCCTTTCCTTGTCCTCAGCAGATATGTCATAGATTTTTAGTACACAAGCAAAGACTTTCAACATAACGGTACTTTATAGTGAGAAGAACTATACTGAGCTATCTGTATCCTAAGACAATGCACTAGGAAAGCACTAGGAATTCTTAAGCACTAGGAATACAGAGACGATCAAGGGGTAAGTTCCTTGCCTTCGAGTATACATGATCATTATAGCAAATGCTTAAATAACACTTAGTATATAACTCACCACAGCAGTCTTATTATCCTCCTTTTTAATAGGTGAGCAGAGGAAGCCACAGGGAAGTCATAGGGTAAAGCCAGAATTTGAACCTAGGTAGACTAGTACACTCTCCACGGCTTTAACTACTACATTAAAATATATATATATATAACTCCAAGTATTCCAAAGTTACAAAACACTTATCTACCAAAACTCAAAAAGGAGCACACAAACTTGCATAGAAAATAAACATGTGGGCTTCCCTTGTGGCACAGTGGTTGAGAGTCTGCCTGCCTATGCAGGGGACACGGGTTCGTGCCCCAGTCCGGGAAGATCCCACATGCCGCGGAGTGGCTAGGCCCGTGAGCCATGGCCGCTGAGCCTGCGCGTCCGGAGCCTGTGCTCCTCAACGGGAGAGGCCGCAACAGTGAGAGGCCCGCATACCGCAAAGAAGAAAATAAACATGTAAAAGTTCATAAATAAACCACAATATAACCTGCTCCACATAATATACTGACTGCAGTGTCCTGGGCCTCTCCCATCCTTAGGTAGCCAGAAAGTACAACAAAATAATACTTTTCACCTTTGGAAGCCACACCATCTCTCATACCAACCAACCAGTTACTTCCTTAGAA
This sequence comes from Orcinus orca, assembly GCF_937001465.1. NCBI lineage: Eukaryota > Metazoa > Chordata > Mammalia > Artiodactyla > Delphinidae > Orcinus > Orcinus orca. Next base: position 37,743,306 of record NC_064575.1, on the reverse strand, counting down.
TTGGAAATTAACCTGAATATCATAAAATATATATATATAGCATTAGTGATGTAGAATCTTTGTTTAAAGACAATAACTTCAATAGCAGAGGGAACGTTACCACTGCAGGCTTCCGATAACCTCTATATTTCTCAGATTTCATGCTAAATCATAAAATGCCATATTGTGTCTGAAGCTATTTTTTCAATAGTCCATTTTCTTAAATGGACGAGCAAAGCCGTAAATACTGAGGAACATTTTGGCTCCCAAATCCTAAAGCCATTCTGATTATGCCTGGGTGATCATGGGGACGTCATCGGAACTACCAGAGGACTGGCTGAAATACCAGTGTTCTGGCCAGCTTACAAATTAGAAATTATACAGAATCCAATTTTATTTTTTTGTTAAGTAATTCCTATGAGGCTTTTAGGATGTCAATGTAAAGTCCTTTCATGTGTAATCTTTATCCATTAGATAGGGAACAATGCCAATCCCCGTCATAAATACTTTCACAACCTGACACTGAAAATCCATTGCAGGGCATAGGACCTGCAAATAGGATGTGAATCACACACATCCACTCATTCAGACAATCCACAAATATTTATTTTTAAGTCTACTATATGCCAATAATGTACCGGCCTCTCAGATGCTAAACCATGCTAAATGCTGAAACAGACATACTCAGTTTGGGCCCTCCTGGAACTTATTACCAGAGAAGTGCCTTCGTTGTAAATGGTCAGGACTCAGCCAATGCTATTATCATCAGCAGGTGACCAAAGGATAGAGCTTGCTTCCCTTCAGAGGTACAAAACAGTTCTTACACCTGAATGGGATGCAAAGAATAATCTGACTTCTGTTCACCGGGGCATGAATTCAACTGTCCTTGCAGAAGAGATAACAGATGGTGTGAACCCCAGATCTAAGAAAAGGGCCAGGCACACGATAAGTATTCAGCTTTCAAAAACAAATGAACAATCACTTCCTCTCCTAGATCTTTACACCCTTCCTCTGTTGGCTACTTTCTCTCAGCTTATAAACATCCTCAAATATACCCACTTAAAAAAACTCTCAGACCTATGATTCTTTGGATATTCTTGTGGATAACCGAAGTCTCTACCATGCCTTCAAACACCTGTCCTCCCAAAAGCCCACATCTGTACCTTGGGCCCAGACCTATCTACCAGGCCCCTCTAAAGCACTGAAGATGAAGTAAGATCCTCTCGCCACCCCCAATCCCTTTCTACTGTGCTCTGTATCTCTCAAAAAGATGCAGCTGTAAACTGTCACCCACGCTTGCTGCCCCCCCTTTTCTAACTGGTCACCAGGCCTCACCCATTCTCTCTCAGATCTGCAAAACCCGGTCCCACCTTTTATAACTTAAGTGGGACCCTTAGATTACAATTCACCCTGCACCCAATCAACTGCCTTCCACATGGAGGTCCAAGTGAGCCTCTAAACCAGAAATCCATTTCACTGTTCTTTGGTGTTTCCCGCAGCCTTCAGGATAAACATCCAAACTTCTGACAGGACAAACAAGGCGCCTTTCTGTTGGGCCCCACTAAGTTTTCAGTATCGACTCTCATTTCTTTCCCAAACCCTGAGTTCCAGTCCTGTACATTAGTTTTGCCATATTTTCTTACATTTCTCAAACTTCAACACACACTGCTCTCTCCTGCCACCCCAGGAGCTTCTACATATCCTTAGAAAGGACGGCACTTCCTCCAGGAATCCTACCCTGAACTTGCCCTTCCAAGTTTCTGTGCTCTGCAAAGGGGAAAGATGGCAGGTTGGGATACATTAGGAGTTTGGCATTAACATATACACACGACTATATATAAAATAATCAACAAGGACCTACTGCGTAGCACAGGGACCTCCACTCCATATCCTGTAACAAAGTGTACGGGAATCTGAAAGAATCTGAAAAGGAATGGATATATGTATAACTGAATCACTTTACTGTACACCTGAAACTAACACAATATTGTAAATCAACTATCCTCCAATATAGAATAAAAATTAAATCAAAGAAAAAAGAGATTCTGTGCTCTGTAGCAGCAGAACTCACTTCTTCCAGAGCACTGACTCCTGTGCTTGTGTTTACTTGCTGCCCAGAAGAAGGGGCAGAAGCATGGTCTCCAGCAGCCCTTGGTTCTGACAACTCATTCAAGTGCCAGGATACTTTACCCACATAACCTGCTAAATTCTAAGAACCCACAGAAAGAGTGGTTTTTAATGTCATTTTACAAGTGTGTGGATTGTAGTGCAAAAGAAACCTGTCCAGGCCACAGAGAGCATAAGCTCTGGAATTCCAAACCCTAAGCTGCCTTCACACCGGTGCTCTTTCCACTATATATGATACACCTATTGAAAACAATTTTTGTTTTCCTGAGCCCTGTTTGAATGGAAAGGAAATGAAGCTGGGATATATCCATTTCCTAATCGCTTTGGTGTGTACCAGGCAAAGTCATTCAACAGACCAGGTAACATCTGTGCAACAATTAACAATGCTCCAAACTGTGCTAAGTGTTCTACTTTGTAGAGTCTAGAAGCATTAACACAGTGCATCCTTGTAACCGCCACGGAGGCTGGGTCCTGTTACGCCCATGCTACAGATGAGAACACTGAGACCTTGAAGCCTTAAGGCACTCGGCCAGGGTCACCGAGCTGGCAGGAGTCCTAGGCCGCACGCCCCGTCTAGTGCACGCACACCCGGGCACTGGGCACCGATTCTAGTGCCCACCCTCCACCTTTAACCATTTAAAACCCCGCTTCTCAGCGCCCACACGAGGGCCCCTGGAAGCGGGAAGTACAAACCTGTCTCGACAAGCCGTGGCTGGAAGAAGCTCTGGATACAGATCAGGGGCAGAGGGTGCTCAGGAGCGGCGCCCAGTCTACCCGCGGAGGCAGTCGGCGTTAAGTCCAGCAGGCCCTCCCTCAGGGAAGCCCACACGGAGGGCAGAGGCACTGAGTCCTGCAGCGCGCACAGGTCCTCAGAGCGCGAGAAGGAGTCGGCCGTGCTGTCCGGGCGCAGCTTCACCGAGTGATCATGGCCTGAGCGCGGCCTCGGGGACGCTGGCTGCAGACAGGATGCCCACATTCGCCTGGGGGCCCCGGCTCGCCTCCCGGCCCCTCGGGCGCCCACCGCCCGGCGGCCGCGGCCCGAAGACATAGGGCCACGGGCCCCAGCTAGGCCGGGCCCTCCATGCCGCGGTCCGGAGCCCACACGCGGCCTGGTGTTGGCGCGGGCATCAACTGCCTCCCGAGCCGCGGGGTTGCGGTTTAAGCCTCCGGGAGGGCCCGTGGGGGCGGGGCTCGAAGACTTCTGCGCGCTCGCCGTGCGTCCGCACGCAGACCCGCCTCCCCTGACGACGCGGCTTGAGGAGCGGTGTCGGCAGCTTCGAGACTACGGCAGCGCAAAAGGTAGGAGGTGTGGAGAATTTGGGGTTTCCAAAAAGCGTTTGCTGACTGATCCAAACAAAAGTGAGACATGGTTGTATCAGCGCATTTTAAAAGTAGTTAAACTCCCTCAAAGTGTCTCTGCTCGCCCCGCCCAGGAGAGAGCGTGAACTCCTTGAGGCACGCAGGAAAGGCTGAGTGAACGTCTGCCTGTGGTCCCTTACCTGGTGCACGGGTGTGTGAATTTCTGCGGAGAGCTCTTAATTTCTGTCGTTTCTGCTGACTTGACACGGTGGTTGGCAAACGGTGACGTGTTCCGTGCATTCAGGACATGATCGTGGTTCCTAATAATCACTTTGTTTTGTCCTGACACCTCCACAGAGAATTTACTACTGAATATCCACTTTAGAGAAGAGAAACTGAGGCGTAGGAAGTGAAGTGACTGAGTAAGAGGAAGGACTCAGACAACTGGTGTTAGTAAATTAACCCTGCAAGGAGGCCGTTAGCCTGCGGTGGCTCTAGCGATGCGGCCGCCTACTTAAACCAACCAAAATCTAAGCCTGTCAGCGCCTCAGGGTGACGAACACCGCTGAGGACACCCAGTCACAAACCACCAACTAGGCGTTAAAGCCATAGCAAATCACTCGTTTCCTTGCTTTGCTTCTGCCCTTTTAAAATAAACATCTCTGCAGCTCCTGTGGCTGGAGTGCTCCTCACCTCTTCCGCTTTGTGCTGCCTGAATTGAATGTATTTTTGCGCACATAAAGTGTTAAAATTTTAAATATGCCTCAGTTTGTCTTCTAAGATTGGCCGTAGAAGTTGGATTTGTGTCCAGTTTCTAGAGCAGTGATCGTCCTCTGGTCAGGCCTTAGGCGTTACGTGTACAACGTTCCTCTTCTACCACCACCTTCTGGATGGCTCCACCCACTACCAGCTCCCACGCATCAGTTCCCCTAGGTGTGGTCAGCAATGGGTTTTACATGCAGCGTGCTCACATTATAACATCGCAGACACTCCTCCGTCCTCCAGCCAGCGTGTGAAGTGAAACATTGCCATTCCTGTTGAAGAGTCTCTGGTGTGACCACTTTCCCAAGCACAGCCACTCCCCAGCTGACCCTGGGTAACCACTCTTCTGAACTTGGTCTCCATCACTGGCATGGATGTCTTTCTATGTAGGCTACATGTTTAAGTACTCTTAAACTGCATATCGTATTCTATTTTGTTTTCTCTTGTTACTTGCTTTATTTAGTGTTATCTTTGCTAGGTTCATCCATGCTGACACGTAAAGATCTGTCTAGTTCATGTACTTTCCTCGCTACGTAGGATTCCCATGTAGGGAAATCCAATAATTTATATGTGCATTTTCCTGTTGATGGACATTTAAATTGTTTCGAATTTTAAGTATGAATTTCTTTTTTAAAAAAATTTTATATCCTTTTTAAAGGTTACTTTACATTTACAGTTATTACAAAATATTGGCTATATTCCCTGTGTTGTACAATACATCCTTGAGCCTGTCGTACACCCAGTAGTTTACATCTCTCACTTCCCCACCCCTGTATTGCCCCCTCCTCCCCCTCCGCACTGGCAACCATTAGTTTGTTCTCTATATCGGTGACTCTCCTTCTTTTTTGTTATATTCGTTCAATTGTTGTATGTTTTAGATTCCATTTATAGGTGATATCCTACAGTGTTTCAGAGTTCAAAAGACTCTCACGACAGAAGCCAAAAGGTAAGAGCCATTTTACATTGATAAAAGCATTTTAACTATGTAGAAGCAGAAAATGAAAAGAAAGAACTTTGCATTACATTTAATAAAAGCTTAGGGAGATCTTTGTGGTATATTAGTGAACTTATTTGTGGAAATTTAGCCATGTACATTGTGTTGGAGAGGCACCAAGAGTTCAAGGACTCTCACATTTTGAGTACACAATTGCCTTACTTGTAGGCATGGTGGCATCCATTTACATAACAATGATTTGGAGGATGTTGTGTTAGTCAGCTCTTGCTCTGATAATGCTTTGGAACAAATCGACCCAAAACTCAGTTCCATAAACAAGAATTTATTTTTCTTGGACCTATTGGCTAGCTGCAGTGGCTCTCTTTTAGACCTCTAGATGGCTGGTTTTGCTCCGTGTTTTGGGTCAGTTTGAGGTCTGTAACACACATGTTCCTCTGGAGCCCAACTGTGAGGCCGCAGCTCCCAGGCCCTGTCTTCTCACAAAGTTCACTGAAACATAAGAGGTGAGCCCAACTGCACAAGCCCATTTAAGGCCTCTGCTGCTCATTGAAGGCCATCATGTCTGCTCACACTTCATTGGCCAAAACATGTCACAGATCTAAGCTGTATTTAGAATATGTGTATTTGTTTAAAGTTGGGTGCCCTCACAGAAGAATATTGCCTTTTGGACAGTGTTACCTTAGCATTTTCATTGGCATTTGCAAACGTGATAAACGCCGTGTGCACTTTTTCACCTTTGAGAACTTTCTGAAATTGTGGGACCATTTCTATTGGAAAAGAAGAAGGTACACTTTAGAACTCAACTCTAGTTATGGCATTGTTGGGAGAAGAATTATTGAGATAAAGTCAATACAAGTGAAAGATTTGGGATCACATATTCATCATTAACATTAGCATTCTACAGAACATTCCTGGAGAATTGTGATGCTTGCTTTATGTGATTTCTATCATAAATCATTAGAATTTGACCAAGACACTTCAGTGAAACATACATCATACAGCACATCGCATTTTAGTTTTTCCTACCACTCCACAACTTATCATCAATACTTCACCATAACTCAGAAACAGAAACAGAAACTGAGTGAGTTCATTGTTAGCAGACGGGCTTCACAAGCAATACTAGTGGAAGTTCTTCAAATGATAGCAGACAGTAACTCAAGCCATACAAACAAAACAAAGAATGCTGACTAGAGCAGTTGTGTAGGGAATTATAAAAGATACTGTAATTTCAAATTTCTTCTCCTTTCTTCTCTTAACTAATTTAAAAAGTAAGTGCCTAACCAATATGACTATATTTGGATTGTTCTCTATATAACATAAAAAAAATCATATATTTGATGATATGGCACAACGAAGGCAGTGAGAACAAAGCTGTGTTAGAATAAAAATGACAGTAGATCATAAGCTGAATCCGCAGGAAGAAAGGAAGAGAACCAGAAATGGTAAATAGATTAACCCGACAAACTCAAAAATATTTATTTGCTCAACTTTCTTCTCTAAGCTCTTTGAAAAAATAAGTTTGTGAGAAGTAATTATTATAATAATATGTTGTTAAGTATGTAACATATATAAATGTAATAAAAACAAAAAAGAGGGGAAGGCATACAGCTCTATAAAAGTACAGTTTCTGTTTCTATCTGGAATGAACCTAGTAAAAATCTGAAGAGATTCTGAGATGTATTCCATAAGCCCTAGTGCAGCCATTACTCAAACAATGTGGTTAAAAATCATTAAAGGAATTACATGTTACAGTAGAAAATATCTACTTACTATAAAAGGAAAATGGAGGAACAATAACAAAAAAGCAAAAACATGAGACATGTAGAAAACCAAAGGTAAAATGATAGACATAAATAAATCCTACCATATCAATAATAAAAACTAAATGTAAATGAATTAAACAATACAATCAAAAGGCAGATATTGTCGAACTGGGTATTAAGGAATGTTTTCTATAGGAGACACTGCTTGGATTCAAAAGTCTAATGTGTACAAAGTAAAAGGATGAAAAAATATACATCATGCAAATAGCAACTGTAAACATTGCTGAAGTGGCTATACTAATACCAGAAAAAATAGACTTTAAAACAAACAAAAAAGTTACTAGATATGAAAAGGGACATTTTATGATAAAGAGAGGGAAGATACAAAAATCTTTAACATATTTGCCCTGAATAAGGTAAAACCAAAATACACGAAGAAGAAAATACCAAAATCCATGAAGAATTGAAGGAAGAAATAGATAATTGCACAACATTAGGTAGAGGCTTCAGTACTCCACAGTCAATAATGGATAGAACAGTTAGGCAGAAGATCAACAACGATATAGAAGAGTTGGAGGAGACTATGAATTAACAAGACCTAATAAATGTTTACAGAACACTCAACCAAACAGTAAAGTACTCATCCTGCTCAACTACATGTGAAACGTTTTCCAGCATAGATGACATGCTAGGCTGTAAGAGAAGAGATTGAACCCCACATACATTGCTGGTGGGAATGTAAAATGGTGCGGCCATTTTACAAAACAGCTTGAGAGTTCCTGCAAGTGTTGAACATAGAGTTACCCTATGACCCAGCAGTTCCACTACTAAATATATACCTAAGAGAAATAAAAACTTATGTCTGCACAAAAGCTTGTACGTGAATGTTCATAGAAGCCTATTTCTAAAAACAAAAGGTGGAAATAATTCGAATGACAACCGGATAAATGAATAACCAAAATGTGGAATATCCATACAATAGAATAGCATTCAGCTATAGAAAGGAATGATCTATTGATCCATGTTACAACATGGATGAACCATGAAAGCATTATGTAAAGGAAAAGCAGCCACTCACAAAAGATCACATATTGTACGGTCCCATTTATATGAAATGCCCAGAATAGCAAATCTGTAGAGACAGGAAGTAGATGAGTGGTTGCCTAGGGCTGAGAGGGTTGAGGAGATTGAAAAAAGCTTGTTCATGTGTAATGGGTTTTTTGTGGGGGGACAGAAATCTAAAATTGGATTGTTGTGATGCTTACACAAGTCTTTTAGTGGTTACACTGAGAACCACTGAATTGTATACATTAAAGTGTTGAAATTATGGTATGTAAATTACATCCCAATAAAGCTGTTAAAATTATGATAATTTCATATTTATAAATTTGAAAATTCATCGAAAATGACAAATTCTTTAAAAATGCAAGCTAACAAGACTAACCCAAGAAAGAAAAAATATCTCAAAAACCTATATCTACTGCAAAAGTTGTTTGTATAATTAAGTACCTTTACAGAAAATGATTTCCAGGGATAAATGGCTTTCCAAGTAAATTGTTCCAAATATTTAGGGAAGAAATATTGGTAATCTTACATAAAAATCTTCCAGGAAACAGAAAAGTATATATTGCTCAAAATATTTATAAGGGCAACATAAGCTTCAGCTCCAAACTGAAAAGAATATTACAAGAATAGAATCACAGGCCAGTTTCTCTTTTGAACATGCATGCAAAATGTGTAAACAGAAGCACAAACTGTATCCATGGTATGTAAAACAATCATATATCACAATCAAAGTAGCTTTATTCTAGTAATGCAAGGTTGGTTTAATGTTCAAACATGAAACTGATCCCAGGAATGAATTAGAGTGGGAAAAAAGTCATTTAAAACAGAAGTCTTGGGACTTCCCTGGTGGTGCAGTGGTTAGAACTTGGCGCTTTCACTGCTGGGGCCCTAGGGTCCAATTCCTGGTCAGGGAACTAAGATCCTGCAAGCCATGAGGCAGCCCCCACCCCCCAAAAAAAAGAAAAAAAGAAGACAACCAGGAGAAGCACAAGATCGAATAAACATAACAGATAACACCTTATGAAAAGTAGGTGAAGATTATGGAATATGCTAAAATTTTAAAACAAAAAGAAACATTTAAAGATTCAAGAGGATGTGACAAATATTGTACATAGGCAAAAAATAAAATAAAATAAAATATACGGATGATGGGAGCCCAAAAATCCAGATGCCCATGTCCTGTCTCTGAAGATTCTCATTCAATGGGTTATGGATTTCCTCTATGTTTAAAAACCTACCGGTGTTATAAAGCAGAAACTAAACGCCATTGTAAAGCAATTATACTCCAATAAATATGTTAAAACACAACCAAACAAACCTACAGGTGATTCTGATATGATTCACAGACAATGTAAAGCTTCTGCTTTACAGGAAATAATACTTTTTATTATTTTGTTATTTTATAGTTATATTAACAGTTTGTACTATTGACCGGTAAGTCTGATGTCAAAATGCACTCCCCACTAGGGATATAAAAGGAACTAATAGTCTCTGCGGCTGCTTGGTGGCAGCATGCATGTATTGCCAGGGCAATTATTGTAGGAATCCAAATGAGTGGAACATTTTAGAATTGGAAGACTACATACAGATCATCTAGTCAAGCTTCCAACTATTATAGTTGTGAAAACTAAGGCCCATATAAAAGAAATGATTTATCTCCAAAGAGCGTTAGTGAAAGAGTATGAAATTAAAAATATCTCTGAACTTTTAATTTAGTGCTGTTTTTATTAATCTCATGTATTAGCTTAAACTTCAGTGTGACAGATTTGGGATTGAATTCTTGCTCAGATTTACTGATTGCGTGCCTTTTAGTAAGTTACTAAAACACTTTTAAAAAAAAAGATTTATTTATTTATTTTTGGCTGCGTTGGCTCTTCCTTGCTATGCGCGGGCTTTCTCTAGTTGCGGTGAGCGGGGGCTACTCTTTGTTACGGTGCGCGGGCTTCTCATTGTGGTGGCTTCTCTTTGTTGCTGAGCGCGGGGTCTAGGTGTGTGGGCTTCAGTAGTTGTGGTTCACGGGCTCTAGAGTGCAGGCTCAGTAGTTGTGGCGCATGCTCTTAGTTGCTCCGTGGCATGTGGGAGCTTCCCGGACCAGGGCTCAAACCCGCGTCCCCTGCACTGGCAGGCAGATTCTTAACCACTGCACCACCAGGGAAGCCCTACTAAAACACTTTTAACTTCACTTTTCACATATGTAAAATGGTGAGCCTTGGCTGATATAGATGAGATAACCTAGCACTGTTCTTAACACATACACGTAGTTAACATTTTTTGGCTCTCATCCCTCTTAAACAGCCTCTATCCTCTTAACAATGAAAGTGTGTTTCAGCTAGCAAAGCACCCCAGAGCTGACCACATTCTGCCAAGAGATATAGGATTCTTTTTCTTGCTGGTGGTTCTTTATACCTGATATTTGAACTGCACTGAAACATGAACATCTCTTGTTTATACTGTATTAATGGATTTGATAGATGAATTTTAAAAAGTAATATGCAGGAAAAAAAAGTAATATGCAGGAATGGAGCTGCCTTACTCTCAAGAAATATAATTCGATAGTGGTGGCTAAAACGATAAACAGTGTTTGGACAGGGAGTCCATATTGGATGTGAACTACTTGTACTCCCATTCGTCTATTAAGAATAAATAGAATCCTTTCAAAATCTGTTTTAAAGTGCAGTTATTTCCTTCTGACTCATTTAAGTTACCTGCAAGAAAAAGACAATCTCCTGAATCCTTGCTTAAAAGGCTTTTAATATAAAGCAGATAATTTTTTGCAACATTTCCCAAACTTTTCATTATCAAATTGGCTGAGGCTTCTCAACGATTATCATTTCACAACAATATCTCCCTTTTCACCTTTTTTAAAAGAGTTGGCCTCGTAGATGTGCCCTTAAAACAGAGCTTCACTCTCAACTTATTTTAAATTTTGTATTCAAACAGTATGAAGAAAACAGGATCAGGGAATTCAGCCATAGAAGTGAATGGATTACTGACACATGCTACATCATGGATGCAACTAGGTGAAAGAAGTCAGGCGCGAAAGGCTCTATATTGTATGGTTCCATTTATATGAAATGTCCAGCAGTGGCAAATCCATACACACGGAAAATACTATACATTAGTGGTTTCCAGGGGTTTGGAAGAGAGGGAAATAGGGAATGACTCCTCAAAGTGGGTGTATGTTTCCTCTTGGGGTGATGAAAATGTTTTGTAGTTGGACAGTGGTGATAGTTGCACAACATTGTGACAGTAGTAAATTCCACTGAATGGTACAGTGAATTGTAAAATGATCAAAATGGTGAATTTTGTGTTATGTTCATTTTACTACAATAAAAAGGAGAAAGAATTAGGGAAAGACTTAGAGTTTGGGAAACTAAGGTGAACTGGTCAAGAAAAAGACAGCTCTACTGTTCAGTGTTCTCTCAGCTCTCCCAGTGCATTAATCCTCAGCAAAAAGTAGCCTGAACTTGTGGATGATAGTCATTCAACACAGTCCAGGGAAAAGTAAATAAAATAAAACCCAACTCTTCTTCTTTAGCACATCTATGAAAGGTTAACTTGCTGCTCAGCCACGTGGACATTCATGAAGACGTTTCACTTTAGGTGTCCTCTACTTCAGTACTTTACTCACAGCTCATTCACACATGTAGGCAACAGCATTCCTTAATTCGATGGAATCTGCAGTGCTGGTTGTGATCGGTCTCATGAAAAGAAAAGGGAAGGAGGAAAAAGCCTCCACATTGACTTGGTGGTCTTGACGAAATGGATGCAGAAGACAGCTTGAGTGTCAAACTGGAAACTGTTATTTTCCTTTTCCTTTTCTTTTTATCTTTCCTATCAGGTCTTCTGCCCACTTCCCACCCCCTTCTTTCAAACAGGAAAGACACTAATCAGCTGCTTTTTTGTGTTTTTGGCAAAACACCTATTGTTTTGCGTTTCTTGTTCGGTGAACATTATTGTTTTTACTGCCAAATGAGCTTCAGTGGTTGATGTAGGGGGCCTCTTGGGAACTTAACTTTTTCCAGTTTAAGTGGAAAAGCTTTTTTGTTTGAATTGGCTTTTACTGGGTGCTTCAAGGTTTGCTCTTGGCTCTTTCAAGGGGGACTGAATAGCACTGTGTTTCCTTTGAGGTTCCAATGAATAAAGGATCCTATGTCCTGGGCACTTTTTGTTGATTTTGCTGTGTGTCCTCTCTAGTAGCCAGATGCAGATTCCAGGAAAATGACATATAAATGAATATAAGTAATCTAATATTTTTACAATTTGCTTTGGCCATACTCCTGCTCTTACTCTACTTGTAGCAGATGGCTTTAAAGAGTATTAGCTATGTATATATTAAAAATAATATAAATATACCAATATTAAATATTATATTGATGTATAAGTGTAATATACTAATATTTATATTAGTGTATAACAATTATGTATTATATTAATATATATTTTTGCCTGGCATATATTATATACAAAATATATGAGTAATGAAATGTATTTCTATGGTTAATATGTTCATAATATTAATATGATATATCCTGTAATATTGATTATAAAATAATTATATAATATATAAATATATAATTATTATTATCTGATATAATACACTATAGTTAATATATTCTATATAACAATATATAATGTATTAGTATAATTGTATTATATAATATAAATATAATACATATATAAAACTATATATCTTTTAGTTATACATTACACATACGAGTATGTATAGCTATTTATAATTTTATTGACATAGGAATCTGGTCATCATAACAATTGATGTAAAAATATGCAATATTTTCAATCAAATGGGCCTTAACCTCACTGCCTACACATAAGTACTTTTAAAATTTGAACCCTGTCTAACTCATGCTTCCATATCTCTCAACCCGCTTTTCTACACATGCACGTAGACACACATTTATACACGATATGTATGTATACTACCAGTTTTCAGTTCAATGTATATAAATATATAATATATAATTATATTCCTGTGTATGTATACAAATATAAATCAAAGGTATGTGTATAGGTATGTATTTCATATGTTTCTATAAATATACAAATAATGTATGTGTATATAAATACATGACTGTATACATACATACACAGAAATATACTTATTTAAACAAAAGGGACCTAAATATAGTTCTTTAAGAATAAAAAGTTATGTCTCACTGTTTCAGTAACAGTTTATAGTTTTCTACTGTATGTGCTTCTATAATTGTTATGAACATTTCGCATTTTTGTTGAATGTTGTTTTAATTTTTTGCCTTTTTTTGTTTTTTGGGTTTTTTTTGGTACGTAGGCCTCTCGCTGTTGCGGCCTCTCCCGTTGCGGAGCACAGGCTCCGGACGCACAGGCTCAGCGGCCATGGCTCACAGGCCGAGCCGCTCCGCGGCATATGGGACCTTCCCGGACCGGGGCACGAATCCGTGTCCCCTGCATCGGCAGGCGGACTCTCAACCACCGTGCCACCAGGTAAGCCCAGTTTTTTGCCATTATTAATGAAGTTCTGAAGAATACGGTGGGCAAGATTACTTGAAAAACTCTCCTAAAAGAAAAGGGTTAGGTATGCTAGGTTAAATGTACACAACTTATTTTTAAGTGCGTGGTTGATTTTGGAAGTGTGCAGTCGAAATTTCCAGGACCCATGAAGGAAGGGTGGTACATGTGTGAGAGTTATAGCTCTATTAAGAGTGCATTGAAGATCTTCATAGCTTAGAACAGAAGCTGGAAATCCTGTTTTTATGGAGCCAAATGGCAAATATTTTAGGCTTTGTAGACCGAAGAGGCAAAATTGAGGATATTATTTAGGTACTTAGGTAACCATTTAAAATGCTACCAGTTAAAATGTGAAAATTATTCATAGCTCATAGGCCATAAAAAATAGGCAGCTGTCTGGATTTGGAATACAGGCCGTAGTTGAATGACACACCTGGTATAGAGACTTGTTTTTAAATGGCCATGACCACATGGGAGGCAGGAGGTAAGACTCCATCCCTACTAGATGGGAAGTTAGAACTAAACCTACCTATCCCTGGCTTCACCTGTAATGAAAGGGTGTGCCAGGAGAAAAAAATATCTGCTGGCAAAGGGAGACTAAGAGCAAATTCTCTTGGCCTCTGCTCTGGGTAGGAAACAGGTAGGAAATCTTGAGAATTCTGAACCGCAGATCTGTGTTCACAGTGTTTGGGTTGCAAATTTATTTGCGGTCTTGCAAACAGAAGCTAAGAAATTAACTTAAAATGCTCCCAAATCGGTGGTATTCCAAACACAAAACTAAACCCTTTCTGGAGAGGTAGACCTTCAACACAGGCCTATAGCGTTCCCACAGATAAAGTTTAGCTAAACGTGAGCTCATGATCTAAATTTACACAATAATGAAGAAATCAGCTACAAGTGGAGAGAATCAGCAAAAACAATCAATACCAGAATTAAATTCCCAAGGCCATCCATCAGATGTTGGAATTATCAGGTGCCAGGCAGAAAATATACATAAAACTAGAACTGAAACAAGGAGCGAGGATGTTTTAAAAGACTGGGTAGGATCTTTCAAACATTTTTAAAGTACATGTCATTGATAAAGCTAAAAACTCGAAGGTCGTGTAATACAGCAGATTAATCGTGGAGAAGAGTGAAATTATGCTGTTTTTAAAAATATGGCAGATCAGATTTCCTGCCTAATTATATAAGTTGATTTATCTTAAAAAATACACAGTATTTTAAAGACTTATTGGCTGTAAAATAAGTTAAGGGTATTTCAAAGGGCTTCTCTGCAAAGAGAAGTGAGAAGTAGCAAAACACAGAAAGTCGAGGGGAAAAAATGTCAGTATATACATTGCTATAGGGTGAGCTAAGCCTTAGGCCAGCAACTGTGAGGAGGAGCTGACCCTTAGATACGTACAACTAAGCTGGAACCTTCAAAAAGTTCAACTATTTATAAGTAAAAAGATTTATTAAAATTAATAACCAAGTGTTTTAATTGACATCAGAAGAGTAAAACAATAAACCCTGAGAACATAGAAAAATAGACAATAAAGATATGAGCAGAACTTAATAAAACAGAAAAAAGTATAAAATTGAGGTGATTTAGTAAGTCAAAAGAATATTCTTTGAAAAGATTTAAAAAAACAAACTTTGATTAAGCAAAACAAAAATGTAAGTAAACAATATACAGAAAGAATCAGGACAGTGTTATAGCAGAGAGTACAAACAGAGAATATATGAAATGCCAGTAAATTTGAACATTTCTGTAAAGTGGACAATTTCCTAGCTCCTAAAGTTTACCAAAACTGACACAAGAGGAAATTTGTAGCTGGAGTTCTTGCACCAGTAAAGGAATTAAGTCAATAGTTTACAATCTTTCACCAAGAAAATACCAGACCCGGCCAGATCATTTGGGAGGTGAATTCTATCCAACTTCTGTTAAATAGATAACATCAATATTAACAAAGAAAAACTTCTAGGGAGTAGCAAAGGAAGAATGCTCCTTTATTCATCTTACGAAGTCTATATAATCCTAATACTGAAAATAGATTAGGACTGTAAGGAAAAAGAAATTTACAGGTCAAATTTACTTGTAAATATAAAAGGAAAAATTTTAAACTATGATATTAGCGACCCAAGTTCACTAGAGTAAGAAAAAGCACGAGCAAGTTAGGTCATCCAATGTAGTTTAATGTCAAGAATATATATCAATAGATTGAAATCACCACATTTTATTTCTTTCATCTGTCTCTTTAAAAAATTGCTATGTACTTATATTGATCTCTCTTGTACTAGGCACTGTGCTAAGTCACTTACATATTTACTCCTTTAAACCTTCTATCATCCCTGGGGGAAAGTTCTATTTTGCTTCCATTTCTTAGCTAAGACTCTAACCCCCAGGAAAGTAAAGCAGCATTTGTAAGTTTTTGTGGATGGTCAGTGACGGGACCAGTACAGGAACATCCAAAGTCTATGCTTGGAAACAGTGCCCCATGTTGATGCTCACATTACAGATGAAAGGAAAGGAACCATGCACTTACATTATAGATTAATACCCACATAACCGGTTAAAGGAAAAAGAAACATGTGCTTCTCTCAAAAGTTGTAAAGGAGGCATATCCATTTCTAAATATATTTCCCAATTTCTTTTGCTTGTTTTCTGACCTTTGTAGTGCATTTTGCCATGAGGAAGATTTTAATTCTTACATAATTAAATGTATCCTTTTTTCTTTGTATCTTAGAAAGATATGCCTCATGAATAATTTATTTCAAGTCTCCCAGGTTTCTGATACTTCTACACTTTCATTATTTTTTCACTTTTAACTAGTTGCTGTGTCTAGAATTTAGTAATTCTATGATAGCCATATTTTCCCACTTTTGTTGAATAATTTTTGCTGCTGATCCAAAACGTGAATTTTATTTTAATCTCAATTCCCTTATGCTCTTGCATCTAATTTTAAGATGCTTCCTATTCCACTGGTTGTCTTGTCTATCTAAAACAAAATGCTACCTTAAAAATAATGTAATTATAATATAATAAATGTCATTAGTAAACATAATACAATATATAATAAATAGCATAATATAAAATAACAAAATATAATTTACCATATAACAAGGTCAAAGGAGAGCAAAAGTATACAATCACTTGAAATATCCCCCAAAAGATATTTTATAAAATTCAATATTCATTTGTAATTTAAAAGAAAGAGTAAAATAGGATTGATGAATGCTTCCAAAATAAGAAGAAATTATATGTCTAAAAGAGAAAGAGGTAAGTGATAGACTTTAGTAACACTGGCAATAAATGCAGGACAAGATGAGGATGCCTGATATAATGTTAAAGAAAAAGTATTATGTAACATTGTGTTTGCAGCACTGATGAATTCAGTGAAAAGAGAATCTCATAGAAAAGAATATCTCGTTCTTCTTAATGTATGTACACTTGTCCATTGCATGAACATAACAGCTTATTTAACCAATATGTTACTGATCTGCATCTGGATTTCTAGGTTTTCATGGAATTTTATTATGCACAGTTGTTTCAAACACTAGGACTTCCTCTTATGTTTATATCTTTTGAAAGAAACAATATCTCCACAGATGATTTATCTGTGCTGGCTGCTAGCTGACTTTGGGTACTTCTCAGTTCTTCCCTTTACCTTCCTAGTCAATATGAAAAGGGAAGGCAAGAAGGTCTCCTGTTTAGAGACTGTAAAGATAGGTCTTGGTGATAAAGTCTTGGTGGTAAAGGCTAAAAGTATTAACCCAGAACAGATGTTTTTCCAGCTGTAACTGTGTGTGATTCCCTTGGCTTGATTCCATAGAGGATGTAAGACAAGACTGTAGAATCTGCCCTCAAAGTGCTTCCAGTAGGATGAGCTAATTCACGTATGGTGGCATATCTAATTCAAGACAAAATATCACGTCTCCTTTTCTCTCCTGGCAAAACTTGGTGGAGTGAATGTAGAAGTCACTGTATTCTTTAAATTAAGGCAACACAATAAATCGTGTATTGGAAGGTGATTATTCTGGTCTCTTTGTGGAGACGAATTGGAAATTGTCTAGAAGAAGGAAAATTAGGTTAACCAAAGTTAAACTCATAAATAATTGAGCATTAATTAAATATCTGTGGTCTATGTTTCTCTTTGATCATAATTTCTCCCAGTTTATAGACCTCTCTGATACCTGATTAATCCTTGTCAAAGATGCAGTTAACAATGATTATTACTGTGTATTAGGTTTTGCCTGGGCCCTGAAGAAACTATCCTAAATCACCAGCTATGATTGTCACTTGATTTCCTCACAGAGAACAATCAGAACTCCTTGTCTTAAGTGGCTTGGGATGAGAAACTAGTTAGTCTCTTAGATACTGTTAGAGGACCCTACAGAGCCCATTGGTGAAAGTTTGGAAAGCACTGGGCTTCTTAAAATTGATTCTTGTAGTGCTTCAGGAAAGATCACTGAACCAAAAGGATAACGGTATTTCTGGTTCTGTTGTTAGTGTTCTCCATGGAAACATTGCTGAAGCTTCTGGACTCAATTTCCTTCCCCATGTGTTAATGTCACTGAAAATATCCAACTCCATTCTATCCCCATATAACTTCAGAAACTAAGCAAAATGAAGACTCAAAATTCATTTCAAATAATGAAATGAATATATAACGTAGAATGGAACTGGGAAAATACCTGGTTTAAATTCTGGAAAGTACCAACTATACAATTCTGGATAAGTTGCTTCATCTTGCTTAGTCTAATTTAATACCCATCTCACAGGATGTTATGATGATTAATTTAATATCTTTGTATAACGCACAGTGTTATGTAATTTTTTGTTTTTCTTGAGTAAATTCATATCCTTAAGCAACTCACTGTAAACAATAGTTACTTACTTGCTTAAATTACTCTTATCTTCTATTATCAGCTGAATTGTGTCCTGCTCAAGTTAATATGTGGAAGTCTTAACCCCCAATACCTCGTAATATGACTGTATTTGGAGATAAGGCCCTTAAGTAGGTAACTGAGGTCAAATGAGGTCAAATGGGTGGGCTCTAATCCACTATGACTGGTGTCCTTATAAAAAGAAAATATTAGGACACAGACATGCACAGAGAGAAGACCATGTGAAGACAAAAGGAAAACATGGCATCTACAACCAAGAAGGGATACTTGAGAAGAAATCAATCCTGCTGACACCTTATCTCATATTTCTAGCCTCTAGACCTGTGAGTGAGTAAATTTCTGTTGTTTAACCTCCTCAGTCTCTGGTACTTTGTCATGGCAGCTCTAGGAAACTAATACAACTTTTTATGGCCTCCTTGTCTCAAGTTGAAAGTTCAATATTTGGCATCATAGCTAGGAAACAAAAATATCATCTACATTCCTTGTTGTAGTCTTTCTTCCCCATTCTCATTGCTAGTAATTTCCATATTTGGGTCTGTTTTCTGTGCCTTGTAAACAGAGAGTTATGCTCATTTCTGCTCTTACTGCTAATATACAGTAAATGTGCAGATACCGAATAGATTTTGGAGAAGTGCAGCATATAGTTGGCACATGTGTGTATGTGTGTGTATTCATGTAATTTATACTTTTTCTCTATTTTCTTCATTTGGGGTGAGCTAAGATTCTCTGCTTTTGTGACGAGTACTCCTTAATACTAATCCCTGAATTTAATTCACCAAAAATTGCCAAAAATAATAATAATATGGGGAAAGAGAGAGTGATAGAGGGAGAAGAACAAACAATCAGGCAAGGGCAGTACTATGAATTATTAGGGTCTTATTAATAAGATTATGTTAGTCTAGAGGAAATGACCGTAAATATCATCAGTGAGCCCAGTTGGTCTTTACTGACTGCTAGACACATCCCTGAGTTCTGTTCTTAGTCTCCAACTGTATGATTACTACTGTCTGGAAGTATTATTTGAACAACTAAAGTCACTTAATGGAAAAGGAATATGTCTTTAGAGAATCAACAGTAATTTTTCTATCTGATTAAAAAGGACTGTTGACTGTCTGGAAACCTCAGTCATATTTGTAAGCAGGAAAGCATTGGCTATTAAAAGTGGATGATGTAAAGAGATGAGCAGAAACTTTGGCGATAGGTATACCTGGATTTAATTCTCACTTCTACCGCTTGGTAGCTGGATAGCCTTAGGCAGGTTTCATACCTCCCTGAAATTCACTTAATTCAGTCTGTAAAATGGCATAATAACTTATTATAGCATCCTTTTAGGAATTTTAAATCAGTTCTTGAAATAAAAGTACACAATATATAGACAAGTATGGATTCCTCAATAGGTGTTTGACCTTTCATTTCGCCAGTATCCCACCCGCATCAAATAAAGAAAAATACTTTTTAAAATTTACGAATATTTCATTGTTGTAAAGTTAAAGCCATAAAAATAATCCAATGGCCTACTATCATACCGTTAGAAGAAAAAAAAAAAAAGGTGTTCATGAGAGTTCCATATTAGAATACAAGTTTTCCTTAGGCACCTGTTTATGTATGCTATTCTGCTCTTTACAATAAATAATTAAATTTAAAAGACTTAATTCCTCACTTTTAAGACCTTATTAGTTTACAAGTTACATATTGACCTATGCTAAATTTTATACCGACCCATGCTAATGAATTCAGTACAGAAAACAAAAAACACTGCACTAAAGCAAATTATATATATATTATATATATATATATATATAAAATATATATATATCTTAAATGCATTTATATCCTACCGTGTCTCATAAAGCATTGTGGTAACTCACTGGAATACAGACAATCAAATATAATGGCAAAAGCACTTAATATAAACAGTGCCAAGGAAACATAGAAGATGAAGAAAAGATGAGGGAAATGTGAACAGGAGGAAGTGTAGTTAATCGAGTTGTATGTTTTGACCTTAAGCTTCTCTGTGTGGGGACTTCCCTGGTGGCACAGTGGTTGGGAATCCTCCTGCCAGTGCAGGGGACATGGGTTCGGGCCCTGGTCTGGGAAGATCCCACATGCCGTGGAGCAACTAAGCCCGTGCGCCACAATTATTGAGCCTGTGCTCTAGGGCCAATGAGCCACAACTACTGAAGCCGCGTGCCACAACTACTGAAACCCCAGCTCCTAGAGCCCATGCTCTGCAACGAGAGAAGCCACAGCAATGAGGAGCCCGCACACCACAATGTAGAGTAGCCCCCACTCGCCCCAACTAGAGAAAGCCCATGTGCAGCAACAAAGACCCAACACAGCCAAAAATAAATAAATTTATTAAAAAAAAAACGATTCTCTGTGGATAAAACAACATGTAAATAATTGGTTACAAAGCCACATTATTTGAAGGTGCCAGACTGCACATTAACAATCTGATACAAAGGGACAGCACAGGAAAACTATTCAAAGACAAAGATTTTTAAATCTTTGCAGTTTGAAACCTTTTAGAGCAAGTATAATGAGCTCGACACACATTTCAACACTCAACATGTTAATCGCATGTTCAAAGCATGTCTCAAAGTCATTGGAAATAGTTGCTGTCTCTGTCTCCGATATGTAAAACAGATCTGTGATGTGTAAAACTCAGGAGGTATTGATATCCACTTTTTGGCATCTGAACAGGAAACAAAGTTGTTTCGCAGTGATAATAAAGAATGAAGTAAATGCAACAGTCAAATAAAAGACAAAGTACTGAGGGAATGTATTAAGAAAACGAATCCAACTAAATTCTGGTGACCTGGGGCCTACGGTTGTACACACTGCATGGAAATACCCCAGCCTAAATACTGGCATAGGAGGAAGGGTACTGCTAAGCCCATCACAGTATAATCCTTTTAAATGTCCCTTTCAAGGTTGTCTCCACTCAACACTGAGTATAGGAAATCTTCCCATCAGGCAGAAACACTGGCTGAGCAATGATTGACCAAGAAATTAACACACTAATGAATAAATGATGCTAATTTATTTCTATCCCTGAGAACGGGAAACAGCACACACTCTGTGTCAATGGTATGTCCTCTTTCCCACTTTTCTAAATGGTCAGTTATGTTTTTCCCTTCATTGCTTTATATCATGTGTGGCAGGCATGATGGGAGATGGCTACCAATGGTTCTGTTATTGATTTCTACCTTCCTTTCACTGTGGCTAAAGAAGGTACTTTGTATGATTTCAGTTTCTTAAAAATGTATTGGTACTTGTATTGTGGCGTAACATATGGTCTTTCCTGGAGAATGTTCCATGTGTACTTGAGAAAAATGTGTATTCTGCTGTTGTTGAGTGGAGTGATCTATATATGGCTGTTAGGTTTAGTTGGTTAAATGTGTTATTCAGTCCCCCTGCCTCTCTACTGATCTTCTGTCTAGATGTGTTATCCATTATTGAAAGCAAGGTATTGATCTCCAACTATTATTTTAGAACTATCTATTTCTTCCTTCAATTCTGTCAATGTCTGCTTCACATATTTGGGGGATGTTTGGTACATATATGTTTATAGTTGTTATATCTTCTTGATAGATTGAACTTGTTATCAACATATAGTGGCCTCCTTTTCCTCTTGTGATAGTTTTTGATTTAAAGTTTATTTTGTGTGATATTAACGTAGCCATCCCAGATCTATCTTCCTTCCTTCCTTCCTTTCTTTTTCTCTCTCTCTTTCTTTCTTTTTGTTACTATTTGCATGGGATATTTTATTCTGTGCTTTAACTTTCAACTAACTTGTGTCTCTTGAAATCAAGTGAGTTTTTTGCGGGCAGCATATACTTGGATTATGGATGTTTTTAAAGTCCATTCTGCCAATATTTATCTTTTTTTTTTTTTTTTTTGTGGTACGCGGGCCTCTCACTGTTGTGGCCTCTCCCGTTGCGGAGCACAGGCTCCGGAAGCGCAGGCTCAGCGGCCATGGCTCACGGGCCCAGCCGCTCCGCGGCATGTGGGATCCTCCACGAACCCGTGTCCCCTGCATCAGCAGGCGGACTCTCAACCACTGCGCCACCAGGGAAGCCCGCCAATTTTTATCTTTTTATTGGAGAGCTTAATCCACTTACTTTTTCAAAAATTACTGATGAGGAAGAACTTAATTCTGTCTGTTTCCTGGTTGTTTTCTGTATGTCTTATGCATTTTTTGCCCCTCATTTACTCCATTACTGACTTCTTCTGTGCTTAGCTGATTTTGTTGTAGTGAACTCTTGATTCCTTTTTCATTTCTTTTTGCATATAGTCTATTGATATTTTCTTTGTGGTTATCAAGAAGATTACATTTACCCTTCTAAAGTTCAACCAGTATCATTTGAATTGAAACCAACTTCAATAGCACACAGAAACTCTGTTCCTCTACAGTTCCATTCCTCCTCCTTACATCATTGTTGTCACAAATTATACCTTTATGCTTTGTGAGCCCAATAACATGGATTTATGATTATTTTATGCATTTGTTTTTTCAATCATGTAAGAAATAAAAAGTAGAGTTACAAGCCAGTAGCACAATACTGGCTTTAGTATCTGCCCATATATTTATCTTTACTGGAGATTTCTATTTCTTTATACAGCTTCGAGTTGCTGTCTAGTGTCCTTTCATTTCAACCTGAAGGTTCAATTTAGCATTTGTCATAGGGCAGTGTTAGGAAGTTGTAAAACAAACGCCCTCAGCCTTTGTTCATCTGGGAATGTGTTAATTTCTCCCTAAGTTTTGAAACCAGTTTGGCCAAATATAGAATTCTTGGTGGACAGTTTTTTTCTTTCAGCACTTTAAATATGTCTGGCCTCTTGCCTCCATGGTTTCAGATAGGAAATTAGCTATGAATCTTTTTGAGGATCCCTGCTTTGTAACAAATTTGTTTTTTCTTTCTCCTTTGGGAGTAAAGATTCTTTCTCTGTCTTTTGGCATCTGAGAGTTTGATTATACTGTTTCTTGTTGTGGTGTTCCTTGAGTTTCTCTTAGTCCTGAAATCAGGCAAAGATTTACAGCAAGCAAACACATACTGAACCAGGGAAGAGGCAATATGAAAATGGCAGGAAAGCTTTGTGGCATTTTTACTTGCCCTTGCCCCATCTACTCTTAGTGTAGTGATGGTCTTAAAGTGGTGGGGTCTTAATGCAGTGATAGTCTTAAAGTAGCAGCAGACCATTCGTAGTATGGGGCCCTCAATCCTGCTTCAGGAGGGAGCAGAAGAGCCCATACTCTCGGATTATTATGTGTATCTGTTCTAACCTGTCTGGGAGCTACCTGAAGGACTGACACAAGATGCTTATCTCTGTCTTAGCTAACCTGGAACACAGTCTGGAAAAGCAGCGGTCATTGCTCAAAAAAAGTGCAAGGTGAACTGACAAAGCACAGATGGCTGGGGCAGAAGACTGTGCATTGAAATACAATAGACCACATAAGATGCAGGAGCAAAAGTTGGGGGAGATTCTTTGGGAACTTAGAACATACAAAAAGTACACATGTGTCCAGAGAAATTAAGAAAGCCACATGCATACTCAAGATAAGATGCATGCTCTGAAAACACCAGAGGAGTCTCTAAGCTTTTACCACGGGCTGAGCCCTGAACTCAGTGCAGGTCAGCTAAATGTTGAAGGAGTGATCCAGCAATCTGCACAATGGGGAGAGGTGTGTGGTTTTGAGTGTGCATGTGGATGTGCTTGTGTATATTTGTTTTTGTTTGTCTTAGGTGCAGGAATTCAAGGACATCTCTGTCAAAACATTAGCTAAACATGAACTAAAGGAACAGAGACTTCAGTGCCTACATACGATAAGGGGTACAGTCATTGCAAAACTAGTTTGGAAAGGTCCCTAAACAAACAGACTACTACAGCCTTCAACAATCCAAAGCCCAGAAAACCCTGGGAAAGTGGGAGAATCTGATTTCCATAGACACCACATTACAATATTTGAAAGCCAGATGTTCAACCAAAAAACTCACAAGGTATACAAAGACATGGAAAAGTATGGTCCATTTAAGAAAACAAATTAATTGATGAAACCATCCCTAAGGAAGCCCAGACTTTTCTCCATTGCATATTCTTGCCTCCTCTGTCATAGATTCATTGACCATAAGTGCATGGGTTTCTTTCTGGGCTCTCTATTCTGTTCCAGTGATGGATGTTTTTGTGCCGGTACCATACTGTTTTGATTACTGTAGGTTTGTAGCACAGTCTGAAGCCAGGGAGCATGATTCCTCCAGTTGTGTTCTTCTTTCTCAAGACTGTTTTAGCTATTCAGGATCTTTTGTGTTTCCATACAAACTTTAAAATTATTTGTTCTAGGTCTGTGGAAAATGCCCTTGATATGTTGATACAGACTGCACTGAATGCGTAGATGTCCTTGGGTGTGATGGTCATTTTAACAATATTAATTCTTCCAATCCGTGACCATGGTATATCTTTCCAGCTGTTTGTGTCATCTTTCATTTCTTTTATGAGAGTCATATAGTTTCCTGGGTACAGGTCTTTTACCTCCTTAGGCAGGTTTATTCTTATGTATTTTATTCTTTTTTATGCGATTGTAAATGGGATTGTTTCCTTAATTTCTCTTTCTGATAGTTCACTGTGAGTGTATAGAAATACAAAATTTATATATAGAAATCTATTGTATCCTGCAAATTTACCAAGTTCATGTTTGAGCTCGAATAGTTTTTTGATGGTGTCTTTCAGATTTTCTATGTATCATGCCATCTACAAACAGTGACAGTTTTACTTTTTCCTTTCCATTTTGGAGTCCTTTTATTTATTTATTTTTTCTTGTCTGATTGCTGTGGCTAGGACTTCCAAAACTCTGTTCTATAAAAGTGGTGAGAGTGGGCATCCTTGTCTTGTTCCTGATCTTAGGGGAAGTGCTTTCAGCTTTTCACCATTGAGTATGTTAGCTATGGGCTTGTCATATATGGCCTTTATTATGTTGAGGTATGTTCCCTCTATGCCCACTTTCTGGAGAGCTTTTACCATGAATGGATAGTGAAGTTTTTCAAAAGCTTTTTCTGCATCTATTGAGATGACCGTATGGTTTTTAGTCTTCAATTTGTTACTGTGATGATAGGAGACCTAAGACAGCTACAGAGGCTAAGTGACCTTTCCTTCCCTGAATGGGTAGGTATCCTTGTTCTGCCTTCTAATTGAGTTAGTATCTGAGTAAAGAACTGCCAGGTGTCATTTAGTTCACAATACACTGCTGTGGCAATATAGAAATGAATTTGCCTAAGTCATTTGGCTTTTCTCAATTATAGTAAATGAATATACTGAATGAATACTTCAACTTAAGGAAATGTTCTTAAAAATATATTAATGTAGGCAACTTCAGTGGAGAACTGAAATCAAAACAAAACATTCAGATAAAGGGTTGAAATAAAAGTACACTCAGTTGTATCCAGTTTCCTCTTGTAAATCTCTCTTTTTAATTTCAGTGGACAGTCACTTGAGAATATCTGACTTGCAGCTAAGGAAATCTAAGCCTTCTTGGCCACACTGTATTCCCTTATGTCATTTACTAAAGACACCAGTTGGGTTGCTGAAAAAAGCGTGGGAAAAATCAATCCCTCACATCCAAAGGGCGGCTCTTGAAAATATGTGTGTTGTTGTAGTTATTTTGCTCTTCTGGCCTCAGAAGTTCTAATCTTAACCTTAGCCCCTCATGGAGAGAGACTTTGTAAACCAATTCCCACATGACTCATTATGTGACTGTTGAAAAAGAGAAACCCAGCTCTTTTCCTGTGCTTTCAACCAGTCATCTTCTTCAAAAATCTGTTTGGATTGTTATACCTTAATCTTGCCTGGCAAGGGACTTATGGGAAGGTTCTTATTGTTTGAAAGTTTGGTGCCAGTATCTGCAAAGAAAGAAGAAAGATGTGTTTATGAAACATCCCAATAGTGAAGGTGTGTGAAAGCAACTTTTGAAAAAGTTAATCTGTCAGAGTTTAGCCGTATTATTACATTTTATTTTATTCATTGAAAATAAATAATTATCAATGAATCCTTTCTAGATTTTCTAGTTTCCCAAAGTTCCCTGTATTCACATTCTAAGAGGAAAAATGGTATTTTAAGTCACTGCTCTCCACCTTATGTTATTTATAATCACTCCTCGTGACCTCTTCCTTCCAAGAAACTTGATCCTGAGAAGTGTCCTTTGTTTGTCTTTGTGGAATAAGTGATGAGGATGCATCCTGGAGACCTGTGAGATGTTCAACTTGTGGCATAATGAAACTAGGATGGAGAGTTCTGGAAAGATCTGGAAAGGTGGCTGGTAGTGTGTGGCCAGATGTGGGAGAAGAGAGACGTACAGAGAGGGGGAGAGGAAATTTTCAGAGGGAGAAAATGAAACAAATAATTAAATAAGTTTTGTTGTGTGGTGTGGGACGCAAGCCTTTCTCTCCCCCTTTCCTTCACAATGTCTTTGTTAAAGACTGTGTTTTTCATTAGTTTTACTAAGATAGGATTTGCCGTTTTGTTTGGATACTGAGAATGGACCCATGGAAACAGTTACATTTGGGTTATCTCTGACTGTCTTTAATGAAGAACATAAATATTGGCCACACTATCTATGCACATGCTATCACCATGCCTTTTTTGTTCTCTGTTCATATATCTAAGTCCTCTTCTTTCTTTAAGGTCAATCTCAAATCTCATCTGAAATGTACATTTATTGATAGATTCAACCCATAATGAACTGTCCCTTCTTTGTCCTCCTTAGGCTCTGATTATTTACAAAAACTCATTTTTGAACTTAGAAACTGTCCAATATGATATATTAGTTATTTCACCAGCATATGTTATATCCTCAACACAATTATACGCTTTTGTGGGGCTGGGATCATACATTCTGTAATTTTTCTCAGTTCTTACACTTACTTTGATAAAAAGCGCATTCATTCATCTAAACATCATTTATTGGGTGTTAATTAAATATCTCAACTCAGTAAATATTGTTTGAATGAATGCATGCATGAATGAGGGAGTGTGCAGTAGGTAGCCTAATGTACCGCCCAATGTGAGAAAACCAAAAACATAAACACAAAAGCAAGCCAAAAAGTGGACCAGGACTTTCTGTAAAATATCCTGCTTTTTGTTGGATGATGCCATGAAAATCAAGATGCTCCTGAAAGGTCTTAATAGCTGACCAAGAATAGTAAACAATTGAAATTCTCTCAGGCTTCTTCAACCCTATCACTGGACACATTTATACCTCTCAGGAGTGGTATTAAAAGAAGAGATTAATAAAGCTTTTATAGATGAGTTGATAAATCTCTAAATATTTAAGTCTTCATTGCCTGCTAGGTTTTCTCTATTTTGGGTTTCCAAAAGATTTCAATAAACCACAGGATATTTAAAAATTAAAATAATTAAAAATTAGGATAATTAAATATTAGACATTATCTTTCTTACCTTGATGTTTTTTGATGGTAAACACCTTTTTATTGTCTCCATAGTGCTGCCCAATTTCCACCAGTACAGTACTTAAGTGAATTTGCTCTGGATGTTGAATATTACTTAAATAACTAAAGTAACTTCCTCAGAATTATTATTCTATTCTGGTTAGGATACTATCTGCTCTGGTTTGTTAAAATTTCCCTTTAGAGTGGTTTTAATTTTGTTTCTGATAGGGTCCTAGGATTTATTGCCACACCCATCCTGCATCTGTTTTTCTTTGAATTACTCTCCTTGCAGTTTCTGATTCATACAGGGCCTTACAGGTTAGTGACAACCTGGCCATCACAACGCTGGGAAGGAGAGGCCTACTTTTCAGAGGTGTTGATGTTTTCTGTACCTGAAGGTTTTCAAGAGATATCAATCTTCCTCACCACCGCCCTTGGCCCTCTTAATGGACTAAGCAGTTCCTCATGAAATTTCTGTAGGATATCTGTACCAACTTCTCAGTATTGTTCCATCCTGAGTCTATAGATTCCTGGCCTCAAGGTAATGTTAGATTTCTAGCTCCAGCCCCTATTTACATAAGGCCTATACTAAGGAACGGAACCCACAGACATCAGTCCGCTCTTCTTTCTCTGGATTTAATTTCTCTGTTACTTTCTGAAACATGCAGGTGTTCCTTTCTTTCTTTTAATCTCAGCTATGTCCTTTTAACTTTTTCAAAATTGACCCAGAATTTACGTGTGTCTCCAGTAAGAGTACATTAAATTGAGCTTAGTCTGCTATTCTACTGGCATATTTGAGATCCAGATAATTTGCTACTTAACTGGATTCAATGACCTGTATATTTCAGGCATCTAAAACTCACCATGTTCCAAATTTCCCTCCTTAGAGTTAGTAATTTTCTTGGGAATCTGGATGACATAAAATGGAATAAAGTTAGTGAGTGGCCCAGGAATGCCTGAAAGTTTGTTTGTCAGAGTGGCCAGGGAAAGTTAAGCAAGGAAGAAAAGCAAATGAAAAACAGAATCCCATTATTATGGCTGAGTTTACTCCCAGGATTCCATGCAGAGCTCTCTGTAGAGCTGGGTTGGGTTATAACTTATGCCAGAGCTCTACATGGGGCTGACACCATCTCATGCCAAGCTCTCAGTTCTGGGCTAACGTCATCTCTTGTCCACTCTGTGGAGTGGAAACTTTGGAGGAATGGCCAATGTGTTCCACGGTGTAGGAAGAGGGAAATTGTGAATGTGACTTTCTAAATTGTGGAGGAACTAACCACTGTAAATGTGCCTTGAACTATGTTGTTTAATTTGACCAGTCAGATCAATGACTTTCCCCTTGAATGAAATGCTGCTACGTATATGAGCAGAAAAACAAAACTGGTATAAGGAATAGATAGCTAGTGGGAAGCTTCCGCATAGCACAGGGAGATGCGCTCGGTGCTTTGTGACCACCTAGAGGGGTGGGATAGGGAGGGTGGGAGGGAGGGAGATGCAAGAGGGAGGAGATATGGGGACATATGTATAACTGATTTACTTTGTTATAAAGCAGAAACTAACACACCATTGTAAAGCAATTATACTCCGATAAAGATGTTACAAAAAAAACTGGTATAAGGAGATGGAGAGACTGGGAGTCTTATTTTCCCACCAATTAACTTTGCCTCTGACCATGACCTTCGCTTTGAGTCTCCTAGACCTTGGGGATGATCGCAGCCCCTTGGGTTGGGTGACGGCAACCCCATCTTCACTAGAACCTCTATAGTTAACTTTGATTTTTCCCACTCCGTCTATCCATCCCATGTGTGCAGTCAGACATTTGATCTTGGACTTTTCCTGACAAAGTATGCTTGAATATAACCATTTCTTTTCACTCCCACTGCTACTGCTATTGTCACTGCCTTAACTAGGGCTTTATCTTTAAGTTCTTTATATAAATATATAAATATCTATATATAAATATAATATACAAATAAATAAAATATAATATTAATTCTGATGATTTTAAAGTCTTTTCTTGATAAAGACTTTTCCTGATAAAGACACACAATATCTTATATAAATATTTTTGTATTATCTGTTCTTTTCTTAGAATTTTCGCCATATGATTCTATCTCTTGGTTTGTCTAGAACTTTTTGATTGAATGCTGGCTATTTTATTTGGCTTTTTTTGTTTTTCTCAGTGCAAACGTTGTTTTGCTTCAAAATATTTTATTCTACCTGGAAGTAGCAAATCTTCAAATTACAATTTTTTAAATGCTTTCAAATATCAATACTATAGGTGTCACAAAACCTAGAAAAATGACATTTAAAAATGAACTACTGCCAGATGTGTCTCTATAAAACTTTTCCCCCACTCTTTCAGCTATATATTCTTTAACTGCCTCCTCATACGACAGTTTATGTATTTTCGAAATAAAATTTTAAGAAATAAACTTTGTAGTTTTTAGACATAGATTTCTTGTAGCATGGTTGATTAGAATTTGCTTCTAGTTATTAATAGTTTAGAAAAGTTTATTTCAGCTTCACAATTTATTATTGATAATGTCACATTAATTTTCATTGTTAACTTTGAGAAAACCTCTATGGATTACTTCCTCATAAGTATTTACTATTATAAATGCATTACTGATTTCAGTACTGCTATAGGTTTGTGCATTACAGGGATTCTGATAAAATACTCATTCATACCATTCCATTACACACATTGTTGATGGAGTATATTCATTCATTCATTCATTCATTCATTTATTTATTTATTTTTGGCTGTGTTGGGTCTTCATTGCTGTGCGCAGGCTTTCTCTACTTGCAGGGACTGGGGGCTACTCTTCGTTGCGGTGCACAGGCTTCTCATTGCGGTGGCTTCTCTTGTTGCAGAGCACGGGCGCTAGGCACGGAGGCTTCAGTAGTTGTGGCTCGCAGGCTCAATAGTCGTGGCTCACGGGCTCTAGAGCGCAGGTTCCGTAGTTGTGGCACACCGGCTTAGTTGCTCCGTGACATGTGGGATCTTCCCGGACCAGGACTCGAACCCTTGTCCCCTGCATTGGCAGGTGGCTTCTTAACCACTGCGCCATCAGGGAAGCCCCTGGAGTATATTCTTGACAGAAGAAAATTTCCGTTTTGACTAAGCATTGATGAGAACTGAATCTTTGACTTATCTTTCACATGCCTGATGATTGAAATAATTTTCCACAGATTAGCTTCTGGTTTTGTACTTTTCAGTTCCTTTTTTCTTCTTCAAACGCACATGCTTTGAGAGCTGTGAAGTGCAAGACGTGGCTATATTGTAAGGTGGTTTTTGTCCTTATGCTTCTGTGTCTTGTGCTAGGTTAAGTCAGTAGAGTAGTCAGTATGAGTACTGGAAGTTATTCCTGTAATGGGATAGTATATAGTCAATTACATATGGCGGTGTCTGAAAATCACATAATAGCCTCACTTAAAACATCTCCTTAGGGCTTCCCTGGTGGCGCAGTGGTTGAGAGTCCACCTGCCGACGCAGGGGACACAGGTTCGTGTCCCGGTCCGGGAAGATCCCACATGCCGCGGAGCGGCTAGGCCCGTGAGCCATGGCCGCTGAGCCTGTGCGTCCAGAGCCTGTGCTCCACAACGGGAGAGGCCACAACAGTGAGAGGCCCGCGTACCACAGAAAAAAGAAAATCTCCTTAGCCAGATTTCAAAAAAGCCTGTGGCCATTCCAATATGATCCAACATAGCAGAATATGATAGAAGGAAAATTGGCAAAGAAAGAGACGCTGGTCTTACCTGATGGAAGTTAAAATATCTCACTTTTGACAATTTTGCAAAAACTTATAATTCCATGAACTAATTTCTAGGGTTCTTCACAGGACCTAAAAAGGAACCCATAGAGTTGTGGAACAACAATAGAAGCTGCTGTGATGAGAAGCCCAGGCACCGCAACAAAGAGTAGCCCCCGCTCGCCACAACTAGAGAAAGTCTGCACGCAGCATTGAAGACCCAACGCAGCCAAAATAAAAATAAATAAATAAAGATAAATTTAATTTTAAAAAAGTAATACTCAGGTTTGAGGCATGAGAAGTATGATGAGGAGAAATTAGCTAATCCTTTCAGAACTTTTAAAATATCAAACTCAGTCTCTAAGATTTTAGCATTATATACAACATTGGTTACTTATTAGTGGTTTGGGAAGGCCAATTTAAGATTTTCTGATCTTACTGTATTGAAATTCACGGCCCTAATGTTTTCCACATTGACTATATGAATGATGAAGTAAAGTCAATCATGTATTTCCTTTCCAACTGGACAGAAAACAAAATTTTAAAAAGTGTTTGGACTACTGACTTTTGATTTCTTCTAAGGCAAGTGTATAGGTAATTTTTATTCCCTGATTAGGAGAAAAATGGTGGAAGAGGGCAGGGTTAAGAATTAAGATTTCAAGAGCGTGAGAGGTAGATGGCCAACCAGAGTTCCTAAGTTTCAGTGCGTGTAACTGTTGCCGCCGCTTAAGCCTGCCAAAGCAGTGGTATGGCTGCTGCCCTCGTATTTGCTACCTCTAGAAACATTCTTGCCAGTAGTGGCAGCAGCGGGACTCAATTACCCCCTTTTCTCACTCTCTCCAGAAGCTCCAGATGGCGTCTTCTGTGGGCAACGTGGCCGACAGCACAGAACCAACGAAACGTATGCTTTCCTTCCAAGGGTTAGCTGAGTTGGTACATCGAGAGTATCAGGCAGGAGATTTTGAGGCAGCTGAGAGACACTGCATGCAGCTGTGGAGACAAGAGCCAGACAATACTGGAGTACTTTTATTACTTTCATCTCTACACTTCCAGTGTCGAAGGCTGGACAGATCTGCCCACTTTAGTACTCTGGCAATTAAACAGAACCCTCTTCTGGCAGAAGCCTATTCGAATTTGGGGAATGTGTACAAGGAAAGAGGGCAGTTGCAGGAGGCAATTGAGCATTACCGGCATGCATTGCATCTCAAACCAGATGTCATCGATGGTTATATTAACCTGGCAGCCGCTTTGGTAGCAGCAGGCGACATGGAAGGGGCAGTACAAGCTTACGTCTCTGCTCTTCAGTGCAATCCTGATTTGTACTGTGTTCGCAGTGACCTGGGGAACCTGCTCAAAGCCCTGGGTCGCTTGGAAGGAGCCAAGGCATGTTATTTGAAAGCAATGGAGACGCAACCGAACTTTGCAGTAGCTTGGAGTAATCTTGGCTGTGTTTTCAATGCACAAGGGGAGATTTGGCTTGCCATTCATCACTTTGAAAAGGCTGTCACGCTTGACCCCAATTTTCTGGATGCTTATATCAATTTAGGAAATGTCTTGAAAGAGGCACGGATTTTTGACAGAGCTGTGGCAGCTTACCTTTGTGCCCTAAGCTTGAGCCCAAATCATGCAGTGGTACATGCCAACCTGGCTTGTGTATACTATGAGCAAGGCCTGATGGATCTGGCAGTAGACACCTACAGGCGAGCTATTGAATTGCAACCACATTTCCCTGATGCTTACTGCAACCTAGCCAACGCTCTGGAAGAGAAGGGCAGTGTTGCCGAAGCAGAAGAGTGTTATAATACAGCTCTGCGGCTGTGTCCCACCCATGCAGACTCTCTGAATAACCTAGCCAATATCAAAGGAGACCAGGGAAACTTTGAAGAGGCAGTTCGCTTGTATTGTAAAGCATTAGAAGTCTTCCCAGAGTTTGCTGTTGCCCATTCAAATTTAGCAAGTGTATTGCAGCAGCAGGGAAAACTGCAGGAAGCTCTGATGCATTATAAGGAGGCTGTTCGAATCAGTCCTACCTTTGCTGATGCCTACTGTAACATGGGAGACACTCTAAAGGAGATGCAGGATGTTCAGGGAGCCTTGCAGTGTTATACTCGTGCCATTCAGATTAACCCTGCACTTGCGGATGCCCACAGCAATCTGGCTTCCATTCACAAGTATTCAGGGAATATTCCAGAAGCAATTGCTTCTTATCGCACTGCTCTGAAGCTTGAACCTGATTTTCCTGACGCTTATTGTGATTTGGCTCATTGCCTGCAGATTGTCTGTGATTGGACAGACTATGATGAGCGAATGAAGAAGTTGGTCAGCATTGTGGCTGACCAGCTGGAGAAGAATAGGTTGCCTTCTGTGCAGCCTCATCATAGTATGCTCTATCCTCTTTCTCATGGCTTCAGGAAGGCTATTGCTGAGAGCCATGGGAACCTCTGCTTGGATGAGATCAGTGTCCTTCATAAACCACCGTACGAACATCCAAAAGACTTGAAGCTCAGTGATGGTCGACTGCGTGTAGGATACGTGAGTTCTGACTTTGGGAATCATCCTACTTCTCATCTTATGCAGTCTATTCCAGGCATGCACAATCCTGATAAATTTGAGGTATTCTGTTATGCCCTGAGCCCAGATGATGGCACAAACTTCCGAGCGAAGGTGATGGCAGAAGCCCATCATTTCATTGATCTTTCTCAGATTCCATGCAATGGGAAAGCAGCTGATCGCATCCATCAAGATGGTATACACATCCTTGTAAATATGAATGGTTATACCAGGGGTGCTCGAAATGAACTCTTTGCTCTCAGGCCAGCTCCTATTCAGGCAATGTGGCTGGGCTACCCTGGGACCAGTGGCGTGCTTTTCATGGATTATATCATCACTGATCAGGAAACTTCACCTGCTGAAGTTGCTGAGCAGTATTCTGAGAAAGTGGCTTATATGCCCCATACTTTCTTTATTGGTGATCATGCTAATATGTTCCCTCACCTGAAGAAGAAGGCAGTCATCGATTTTAAGTCCAATGGGCACATTTATGACAATCGGGTTGTGCTGAATGGCATCGACCTCAAAGCATTTCTTGATAGTCTCCCAGATGTGCAGATTGTCAAGATGAAATGTCCTGATGGAGGAGACAACGCAGACAGCAGTAATACGGCTCTTAATATGCCTGTCATTCCTATGAATGCTATTGCAGAGGCAGTTATTGAAATGATTAACAGAGGACAAATTCAGATAACAATTAATGGATTCAGTCTTAGCAATGGACTGGCAACTACCCAGATCAACATTAAGGCTGCCACTGGAGAGGAGGTTCCCCGTACCATTATTGTAACCACACGTTCTCAGTACGGGTTACCGGAAGATGCCATTGTGTACTGTAACTTCAATCAGTTATATAAAATTGACCCATCTACTTTGCAGATGTGGGCAAATATTCTGAAGCGTGTTCCCAATAGTGTACTGTGGCTGTTGCGTTTTCCAGCAGTAGGAGAACCTAATATTCAACAGTATGCACAAAATATGGGCCTTCCCCAGAACTGTATCATTTTTTCACCTGTTGCTCCTAAAGAGGAACATGTTCGGAGAGGCCAGCTGGCTGATGTCTGCTTGGACACTCCACTCTGTAATGGACACACCACAGGGATGGATGTCCTTTGGTCAGGGACACCCGTGGTGACTATGCCAGGAGAGACTCTTGCTTCCCGAGTTGCAGCTTCCCAGCTCACTTGTTTAGGCTGTCTTGAGCTTATTGCTCAAAATAGACAAGAATATGAAGACATAGCTGTGAAACTGGGAACTGATCTAGAATACCTGAAGAAAATTCGTGGCAAAGTCTGGAAGCAGAGAACATCTAGCCCTCTGTTCAACACCAAACAATACACAATGGACCTAGAGCGGCTCTATCTACAGATGTGGGAGCATTACGCAGCTGGCAACAAACCTGATCACATGATTAAGCCTGTTGAAGTCACTGAGTCGGCCTAAATAATGACTGTGTGCACAGGAGAATTACCCTGTACCTGAGCCTCAACCTTCTGGGGGAAAGGGAACTACTTTTTCCTTATCTGTACAATACCATGCTGCAGATGGGTGACAGACAATGATAAGAAATAGCACAGCCAGACTTGCTTCCTGCATGATCATGATCACGATAGGGAGAGACACAAGAGATGGGAAACTGCTGTTCCACAAGGAGTCTCCATAGAATTTTGCAGCAGCCAGGTGTCTGGAAGGTCTGGAAGGTAAGTCTGGAAGGTCTGATCTCCCTTGGTCTTCCATGGGATGGATGGTTAGTGTGGAAGGGAGATAGAGATTGCCCAGCCGTTTTGTGATTATCATGGATTGATTGAGTCCTCTGAATTAATATTTTTCTTTATATTTTGGGTATTGGAGCTTTTAAAAATGTTTGGTTTCAGGTATTTTTATTCATGTGAAGTGTGTACGATTCTCTTGAGATAAGCTTTTAAGCTAAAATATTCCTTGTTTTAGTTTCTGAACTCGACAGATAAATGGGGACTTTGCTGGTATAGTCTTTTTATAGGTTTTGTAAACCACTTGAGCCTATATCAATCATTTTAGTGTCTGACATAATGTTCGGAACTATCAGTGCTTTGTTGGTTTATAGATGATGGCTTAAATTCTTTTCCTGGTCCGTTTCCTTCTTCCCTTCCGCCCACTTTAAAAATTCTCCTGTAACTTGGCTAACAAAAAACCAAGTCTGATTCAAAACCTCCCAGAGTGTTTCTCTTAACCGCATCATCTGGTGCCAAATGAAGATTCTTAGGAGTGATTATTAATTCTGAAGGGCACAGTTGTGGTACTGTCACTGATGATAATAATAATGGATTTTTGGCCTAGAGTTTTGACCTATTTCACCAGTGTTTTACCGTTGACTGCCCCTCTATGCTGCTTCCAAAAGTCATAGTGTGTGTTAAGATTTTTACTTTCATTTCTAATGTTTGTTTGTTTTTTTTAGTGAGTCCTGTTCTACCTTTTTCTTTCAGCAGAAATGAAATCCCAGGTAAGTATAAGTATTCAAATATTTGATCAGTAAGTCACAGTTATCTCCAGTACATTAAATAACTTTCATCAAAAAACATGTTATAGGTAAAAAGCTCTGAAGGACCAGCTATGTATATGATAATTATGTTTCAGACCTTCTAGGGTATTATATATAATAACTTGTCTTCTGGACATGGTCTTGAAGTCTTTATGGATTCAGTCTCAGTAGTAGCGAACTGCACTGCTACTTGGTTTGGAGTACAAATTAGACTTTAGCCCTCCTGGAGGTTGAGTTTTTGGTATTGAAAACCATAGGAATGAAATTATTGTATTTCAACAAAGGATCGAGGGCTTGAGGCTTAAACAAGGCAACATACGTGTGGGAAGCAGTCAGCCTTGAGGGCAGGTAAGGACATGCCAGGCATGCGGCCGCTGCTCGAAGGGACTGTCCCTACTTGTTCCCCTCCTTGTTCCATTCCATGGGAGATAAATCACCAGAGCCCAGAGATCAGAAAGAATGTAAAATGAGACAAGCAAAGCTGTCTCCCCCCTGCACATGCAGGTTATTTTTGATGCTTCTGGGTTTATGGGTTTCCTCCCAGGGAAGTTAACCTTGAGCCGAGACAGTCTGTAGATAATGTAAACCACCATCTGGCAACCTTCCGATTTCTAGTCTATATAATCTGCAACTGTAGCATAATAAAATTTGCCTTGCAACCATCAGTTGTCTTGGTCCTTCTGACCCCATCCGTCGGTGCCACTTCAGTTCCTTACCCCTTCCCTTCTGACCCTGGGCGGTGAGATCCTCTTTCTCCGGCTGGTCCGCGGCAAGTGGCACTCGAACAGGGACCTGAAGCGTGAAGGCAATTAAAAGAAAAAGAAAGTGCAGGTAAGAGAACCCTTATGCAAAATATGTGTGGCCACCAGTAAAAGTGAAACGAATAGAGGCATAAGGCAATAGTCAGAAGTAAAATAAGATGGGGCAAAAGGGCTCAAAGATGTATGAATTATTTGCTCAGGTTTTACTTTTGATGCTTAGAGCTCGGGGTAATAAAGTTTCTGAACTTTATTGTTGACTGAATTTTTACAGTATATCCATGATGTATCTCCCTGGTTTCCTGATGGCGGCTCTGTTGACATAGAAATCTGGCAGTAAGTTGGAGAAGATTTAAAAAATTATTACGAGTCTCGAGGGCCTACTCATACTCCTGTTGTTACATATAGTTTGTGGAATCTGATAAAAATATGTTTAGATTCTTCTCATGATAGTGTTGATTTGAATGTAAAGTCAGAAAAACATAAGCCTCTGACAGAAGGAGAGACTGTATTATCAGCTACTGTGTCGCCACTTCCTAAACCGAAAGAGCTAATTAATTTAAATATTTTAGATGAAGAGGAACATTTTGACTTAACAGATGAGGCTTGTAAACATAAAAGAGAGAAATATCCTGAGGATGATTTTCTAATGGCTGTGATAGATAAGTCAGTGAAAAAGCTGCAGGTTAATAAGGACTGTCTTCCTCAAAAATCCACATCTGTAAAAATGCTCAGTCCCTTGCAGCGCGCTGTACAAGGAGCAATAAAACGAGGAGAAGATCCTATTTTCTGTTGTCCCGTCATAGAAAGACCTGATCCTAATAATCCTCAACAAGCTACTAGGGAGCATCAGGCTCTCCCTTTGAAAGTTTTGAAAGATTGAAAATCTGCCTGTGCTCAATATGGGCCCACTGCTCCTTTTACTACTGCTATGGTTGACAGGAGAAGCTCTTCCCCCCGCTGATTGGAAGTCTATTGCACGAGCTTGTTTAAATGGTGGAGATTATTTAATATGGAAGTTTGATTTTTATGAACGGGCTGCTGAACAAGCAGAAAAGAATGCTGCCCATAATATTCCAGTTGATTATCATATGCTGATTGGGGAAGGACAATATCTTTCTTTACAAGATCAATTAACTTATCCCTTTGTTGCTTATCCTCAAATAAATCATTTGGCATTACAAGCCTGGAGGAAATGACCTTCTACACACAAAACTGAAGATCTTTCAAAACTTAGACAGGGACCTGATGAACCATATGCTGATTTTGTAGATAGGTTGTCACAGGCGGTGGGGAGACTCATTGTGGACGGACTCACTGGTACAATTGTAGTTAAGCAACTTGCTTTTGAAAATGCTAATAATGAGTGTCAGGCTGCGATTCGACCTTGGAGAAAACGGGGAACATTGGAGGATTATATTCACCCTTGTGCAGACATTGGGCCTACTTATATACAGGGTGCTGCTGTGGCTGCAGCATTAACTAAAGTGGGGTTTAAAAACAATCAAAAGAAAACAAAGACTTGTTTTAAATGCGGAAAGGCAGGTCCTTTTGCTAGAGAATGTAGATCTTTTAATTCTAACCCTAGTCCTTCCTTCCCTACTCAAAAACCTCCAGATGGTCAGAAAATCCCTGGTTTATGCCCTAAATGCAATAGGGGAAAACATTGGGCACAAGATTGTTGCTCAGTGGCCCACAAGGATGGGCCACCACTGTCGGGAAACTCTTCCCAGGGCCTTCCCCGGCCCCAACAAATAATAAGCGCAATGTCTGTGTATCCTCCTCAAATTATCAATCAGACATTAACCAAAAACAAAAACATACAATATCCT
Organism: Orcinus orca; assembly: GCF_937001465.1. Taxonomy (NCBI): domain Eukaryota; kingdom Metazoa; phylum Chordata; class Mammalia; order Artiodactyla; family Delphinidae; genus Orcinus; species Orcinus orca. Next base: position 37,704,111 of record NC_064575.1, on the reverse strand, counting down.
CGCTCTCCAGAGCAACACCAGGAAGCGCAGGACTGGAGCTCAGTACCTCCGCCCGATATGTATTAACTCCTGAAATGGGTCCTCAGGCCCTCTCTACGGGCATCTGTGGACCTTTACCCAAGGGTTTGATGGGACTATTATTGGGAAGAAGTAGTGTCACCATGAAAGGTTTAACTGTTATGCCAGGAGTCATAGATTCTGACTACGAAGGAGAAATAAAAGTCATGGCACAAACTATTAAAAATATAATAACTATTTCTCCTGGTGATAAAATTGCACAATTGCTACTTTTGCCCTTTGTACCTCATGGACAAATTTTACAACATCAAAAGAGAGAAACAAAGGCTTTTGGATCGTCTGATGCTGCCTACTGGATTCAGAAGATAGGGAAAGAACGTCCAGAAATGAAATGAACCATTAATGGAAAGGTTTTTTCAGGTTTGTTAGACACTGGAGCTGATGTCTCTGTTATGACGCAGGTACACTGGCCTAAACGTTGGCCCATTAGTCCTACTATTACAGAACTTCACGGAATAGGACAAAGTTCTTCTCCTATGCAAAGTAGTCAGTTTTTTTTATGGCAAGATAGTGAGGGCCATTCAGGATATTTCCAGCCTTATGTTTTGCCTGGGCTGCCTTTAAACCTCTGGGGCCGAGATATATTAAAAGAAATGGGAGTATTACTTTATAGTCCAAACTCTCAAGTCTCTAATATGATGTTGGATCAAGGATTTCTTCCCACAAAAGCGCTGGGAACAAATCAACAAGGAACTGTCTATCCTATTGATGTGAAAATAAAAAATGATAGACAAGGTTTGGGTTTTTCTTAGGGGCCTTGGATTCTCCACTCACTGCTGATCCAATTACTTGGCTGACTGATGACCCTGTATGGGTGGACCGATGGCCCCTCACAAAGGAGAAATGAGAAGCTGCAGAACAATTAGTACTGGAACAATTAGGGCATTTAGAAATTTCCAGTAGTCCTTGGAATACTCCTATTTTTATTATCAAGAAAAAATCTGGAAAATATAGGTTATTACAGGATCTAAGAGCTGTTAATAAAACTATGCTAATAATGGGAGCTCTTCAACCAGGCCTACCCTCTCCAACAGCCATACCACACAATTATCATCTTTTAGTTATAGATTTAAAAGATTGTTTTTTCACTATTCCTTTGTTTCCTGAAGATAGAAAACATTTTGCTTTTAGCTTGCCTGCCTTAATTTTTAAGGAACCCATGAGGAGATTTCAATGGAAAGTATTGCCTCAGGGCATGGCAAATAGTCCTACATTATGCCAAAAATATGTGGCTCAGGCCTTGACTCCTGTGAGAAAAAGGTTTCCATCGTTATATCGCATACATTATATGGATGATATACTTTTAGCCACTGATAATATTTCTTTATTAGAGACTGCTTTTCAATTTTTACAACAGTCCTTACAATCATTTGGCTTGGTCATTGCCTCAAGAAAACTTCAAAGACAATCTCCATTTTTATATTTGGGAAAATATATTGATAACACTACTATTAGGCCTCAAAAACTGCAAATTCGAGTTGATAATTTAAAAACATTAAATGCTTTTCAAAAATTACTTGGAGATATTAATTGGCTAAGGCCTGCCTTAAAACTTACTACTGCTCAATTACAGCCTTTGTTTGATATTCTTAAAGGTGACTCAGATCCTTCTTCTTCACGCTCTATGACTCCAGAAGGATTTCAAGCTTTACAAATAGTCAATAGATCTGTCAGTTCTACACAATTAACTAGAATTCATACTCACCTTCCTATTTTCTTAATAATTTGTCCAACTCCTCATGTGCCTACTGCCATCTTATGGCAAACTGTTGGAATTATTGAATAGATTCATATGAAATCTACACCCTCTAAAGTTATTAACCCTTATTATGAACTTATTAGTAATTTAATAATGCAAGGTAGAACTAGATGCTTACAACCTATAAGTATAGAACCTTCTCAAATTATTATCCCTGATTCAGTTAGTCAACAAAATTGGCTTTTTCAACATAGTAATGAATGGGGTCTTGCTCTTGCAGGATTTTCAGGTACCTTGGAATGCCATTACCCTGCTGATAAATTGATCCAATTCAGCAAACTTAACTCATATCTTTCCTTCTATAATTAGGCAACAGCCTGTCCCTCATGTACCTTTGGTTTTTACGGACGGTTCTTCTTCAGGAGTGGCTACTGTAATCATTGACGACGGAACAAACCTCGTTAAAGAAACTTCCTTGACTTCAGCTCAACGTGTTGAACTGTATGCTGTCATTATGTCTTTTAAACATTTGCCTTCTATATCTTTTAATTTTTTTTCTGATAGTAAATATCTTATTAGCTTGTGATTTCTTCTGGAGACTGCGAGCATAGGACATACTAATGACCCTGAATTATCATCCTCTTTTCGTTTGCTTCAACAGCTTATTCGTTCCCATGATGGTCCTGTTGCAGGTCTGTATATCCGTGCTCATTCTAACTTGCCTGGTCCATTGACTAAACTTAATGCGACTGCAGATGTTTTAACTCGATCTAAACGTGATCTTTATCCTGTACATTTTCCTCCCAAGAATAGAGTTGAAGTTACTCCTCCTCCTCAATCTCTTTTCCCTAAAGCAGGACATGTCCCAATTTACCGTACTCCTCCTTTCCGTTCGTCATGCTGTCAAGAATGGCTAATATACTGCATTCATTATCTCCATACTCTTGATACTCATGGTCCATGTCCTGGACACCCTCATATTATGGTAAGTTATGATCAAACTGCTTCACAAGCAGCACAGCAGTTGCACGCTTTACACCGTCAGTCAGCGGCTACATTACACACACAATTTTCCCTTACTCGTGAAGCCGCCCCACAAATTGTTAAGCAATGCCCACAATGCTTACCTCACCTTCCTGTTCCACATTATGTTGTTAATCCTCGTGGATTATTACCTAGACATTTATGGCAAATGGATGTTACTCATATCCCGTCTTTTGGGAAATTACAGTTTGTTCATGTCACTATCGATACTTATTCTGGTTTCCTCTGTGCTACAGCACAGACCGGAGAAGCGACTAAACATGTTATCACTCATTTATTACACTGTTTTGCTTTCATGAACCTTCCCAAAATTATTAAAACAGATAATGGGCCCGCTGCTTTTGCAACATTTTGTAATTCATTACAAAATTACCCATATTACAGGCATTCCATATAACCCTCAAGGACAAGGTATTATAGAACGTGCAAATAGATCTTTAAAGCTAACTATTGAAAAAATAAAAAGGGGGGAATTGTATAGAACAACACCACATAACCTTATAAATGATGCTCTGTTTATTTTAAATGTTCTCACTGTTGACAAATTTGGCTGCTCTGCAGGGGGAAGGTTGGTGGCTGAGCCAAGATTGGCCTCTCAATCTCCGGAGGTCCTCTGGAAAGATCCGTTAACCAGCACTTGGCGTGGTCCTGATCCTGTGTTGATTTGGGGACGTGGTCACGTGTGTATCTTTCCCAGATCAGCGCCTGGACCTTGCTGGCTTCCTGAGCGCTTAGTCAAGCAAATAGATGGCTCGCCACAGCTCACCTAGTTCAGAAGATGAAGAAGCTCTGCATCTCTCCCGAAAATTTGACAGTGTTGATTCAGAAAAAGAAGAAGAAGAGACCACTTGCCAGGACGACTCAAAGGAGTGATGTTCCAACTTGGGGACAAATTAAACAACTGGTTTCATGAGCTCAAGAGTCAGTGAAACAACAGAATAATCCTGTTACACCTGTAACTTTATTTTTGGTTATGTTGGCAACCATTTCATGTGTTCCCTCTGTTAATGCAGCAACTTACTGGGCCTATGTACCTGATCCTCCACTATTACAACCCATATCTTGGTCTGAGGCAGAGTTTCCTGTATTTTACAATGATAAGTGTTTATGGGCCTCTTATTGGGAATATAAAACAAATCAATATGTCTGTAAATTATACTAACTGGTTTAGTACCCATCCTGTCTGTCTTAGCCCACTGAATCTGGAAACTGGACGTGTAAAGGCTATTAGTTATGAGCATACAGATGTTTATGAGGGAACGGATCAATCAATTAGTTTGTCAGGCTCTCCAGGCATCCTTCGTTTTACAGGAACCAACATTACTCTTACATGCCCGGCTACCAGCTGACGAGAGTATCTTAAGGATACCATCATTTGGTATAAAATGGGCAACCTATTAATATTAGAGGTCAAATCTCATACGCCTCACCACTTAGGGATTCCGCTATTACTATAGCCAAGGTTACAGGTGAAGATTCAGGAAATTATTTCTGTATGAAGCGTTTACTTGGAGGACAAGGGATACTTATAGCTGGACATAAGGTTACTATGCTTAACAGAAAATCAAAAAATCAATTTCCTCCCTTTATGACCGTTAACTTTCCTGGATCCACTTTTGAACGTTGCAATGCATCTTGGAATAATAACCAAATATGCTGTACTATAGATTATACCAAGGTGTCAATTCTTATCTCTTCTTTTCCCATCATAGATAGGTTTATCACATTTCAAAAGAACTGGGATATATGGAAACTAGCTCTAACTTATTCCAATACACCTGTTATAACTTGTGTTGCTCCTCCATATACACGTTTGTGTGGTTCTATTAACATTGGTAATTCTTCCAAAGGAGGATATAATATTAGCTGTGTTAATTGTATTTTTAGCAGTTGTATGTTCCCTTCTGCAGGAACGCAATCTGTGCTTATACTAAAGCAACCCATGTATGTTATGGTGCCTGTGCATCTGAGAGAACCTTGGTATGAAGATACTGGAGTACAGGCATGGGTGGAACTCTCTAAAGCCTTGCAGAGAGGAGACAATTTCTTGGGTGGCTAATAGTAAGTTTACTTGCCTTGGCTGCTCTGTCTGCTACCGTGGCTACTGCCGGTCTTGCTCTTTCACAGAGTATTCATCATGCTCACTTTGCTAATCAGTTATCTCAACATACCAGTCTTGCTTTATCTTTACAAAGTCACATATATTTACAGATTAATAACAAGTTAGATGAATTTAAAAACGCAATTTTGGGGATTGGAGATCAGATGGCAGCATTAAAATTGAGGATGCGTCTAGCTTGTCATGCAAAGTATACATGGATGTGTGTTACTCCTTAAAAGTACAGTGACTGTATTTGGGAATGGGAAAAAGTAAAAATGCATCTGCTGAGTGTTTGGTCAGATAATAATATTAGTCTTGATCTTAAGAAATTAAATGCTGAAATTCAGGATATACAAAATACACATCTTGATGATGTTTCGCCAGAAGATGTAATTCAAACTTTACTGGACCATTTAAAGTGGTTAAATCCTCAGTCTTGGATTACCGGAAGGTTGTCAGGCTTTATTACCCTGGCCATAATTTGCCTATTATTGATATTAATCTTCTCATGTCTGTTTCGTATCCTCATGCAACAGTATACTACTCTCGGCACTAAACTTCATGGAATTATTTTGCAGCAAAAGTTAAAAAATAAAAATGGGGGACCTGTGGGAAGCAGTCAGCCTTGAGAGCAGGTAAGGACATGCCAGGCATGCGGCCGCTGCTCGAAGGGACTGTCCCTACTTGTTCCCCTCCTTGTTCCATTCCATGGGAGATAAATCACCAGGGCCCAGAGATCAGAAAGAATGTAAAATGAGACAAGCAAAGCTGTCTCCCCCCTGCACATGCAGGTTATTTTTGATGCTTCTGGGTTTATGGGTTTCCTCCCAGGGAAGTTAACCTTGAGCCGAGACAGTCTGTAGATAATGTAAACCACCATCTGTCAACCTTCCTTTTTCTAGTCTAGATAATCTGCAACTGTAGCGCAATAAAATTTGCCTTGCAACCATCAGTTGTCTTGGTCCTTCACCCATTCGTCGGTGCCACTTCAGTTCCTTACCCCTTCCCTTCTGACCCTGGGCGGTGAAATCCTCTTTCTCCGGCTGGTCCGCGGCACACATGAATATATGTTTTTGTCTTGCTGTACTGCACCTGTGCTGTCTAGTAACAGATATTTTGTCTGCTAGTAGTGTTCTAGATTATGTCTTTCCAAAGCGCTGAGGCAGTGCACCTAGTCTGTAGTTGCAGCTGATGCCTGAATGTAGCCTAGCTGACAAATTATTGATTAATAAGAACTTGAATTTCTCAAAGATTTGTACTGTTAACCAAAATCTGAGCAAGGAGTCTCAAATGTAATTCTTAGCCAGAATTACATGTTAATGAACTATTGAACAGTGTAAATGAAGGAACATCAGTGTAAGGATTTCTTTTAATTTATTTTTTACCTGCTTGAGATATCAGTTAAAGTTTGCCAGCTTGGTTGCAGATGAATGGACGTTTGAAGTTCACCAAACTACTTAATGTGGGATAGGATAATAGACTTCCAGCGCCCTCAAGGCTGTGACCTTGCAGCCATTTTACATAGCACATCCTCCTCCTTTCCCTGGCCCGAAAAGTAGCAGCTCTGTTGAAGCTTTGCATATTGTAACAGGCTTTTGTTTCCAGGTTACATGTCTGTGGAAGACTTAATTCTGAATAGAGATATAGATATTACTGGAAACATTGTTTTTTCTATTATACTCTGATTTATCAAAAAAGTAAAACATTTAAATTGTGCTACAGAAATTCAGAAGTTGTCTTGCAATCTTTAAACAATAAATGAATGAGTTGCCCTTAAAAAAAAAAAAGGATTAAGCAGTTAAGCTGTTGGTCCCACATCAGACAAATTTTCCTATACCTTCTGTCAATATTGTTAACAGAGACTGTTATTTTATTAATCCTTATGATCCCATGATTCTTTCTTTCATGTTTCAGGGCACAGCAGGTGAGAGAGTGGATTTGTTAAGCTGGGTGGGTTTATCCTTCTTTTATGCGCTCATTCAATTTTATGTTCATTTACTTATTGTACACACATGGCAATAGAAGCTGCTAAAGCAATCATTGCTATTCTGCAAAACAAGGCACAGAAGCAGATGTCTTATTTCTGAGATTTCTCCCCCCAGGATTATTATGATTAAAGATCCTTTCCCCCACTCCCTGGAGAGGATAAGGGGCTGCTCGCTGGAGGTTTTTTAATGACTTGGGGAAAGGCTCAAATATCCCCCCATTATGGTAATCCACCCCAGGGGCAAACCACACAAGAATATTATGAATTTATTTTATTTTTCTATCCTTGCAGAGGTAATACTCAGCTCATTAGAATATGAAAACTATACTGTCAAATTTCAGAATTACATGGATGAAGAAAATCACCAAAGTGGCATCGTATCACGTGTGTTATAATCGTATTTACTATATTGACTATATTAACTATGTTGTGTTAACAATATATTGTATAACTATATATTGAAAAGGCAAAATGCTGTAACTTATTTTAGAGAAAATAATTATATTGGCAAACCCCAAATTGTACATTGTAGACAGGTCCTAGGAAAAGAAGATTTAATTCATAGTGGACAAGAGGTTAGCTTCTGTTTTCAGCCATGTGCTATTTCAAGAATTAAACGTCATGAATAATACAGGATATAAGAGGAATAGTCTAAAGACAGAAAAGCACATTTTGATTAGGAAAGAGAATTTAAGGCTTGTCTTTTTTTTTAAGGAAAACTGCCTTATTACTATGAGATAAGAAAATTGTTTCCTTCTTTTCTTCCTTGCTTTCTTCTTTTTCTTTTTTTTAACCTTTTTAATTTTGGATATTTGACCTCTAAGCTGAGATGACTGAAAATGCCTCCTCTGGGCATCAACCTTTTTGAAAGACTTTTTCCCCCTCCCTAAGGGCTATTTGTCTCTTGGAGGCATTGTCTACATTACTCACCAAGAGGCAAGCATTTGTCCTTGCACTAAATGCTGACATCTCCTGGTAAGAGGGAAGCTGCAAAGTAGAAGAATTGAAGGTCAATATGTTGATAGTGGTCTCAAGAGCATTGATGTACATTTGTGTATTGGGGAAGGGGAGAGAAGCTTGAGAGTGGGCCAGTGGGGAGGGGTAAATATTTTGTGATGCTGTCTACCTATGGGCTTATAAAGTTTACAGCTGCATTAGGAGGACAAGCATTACCATTAGCATGAAAAGTAGGGCAGACCTCAGTTGCGAAAGCTTCTAGCCATACACATAGGGCAATACGTAAACGATACACCTTATTGCATTCACCCATTCACCCTCCCCTGTTCATGCTAATTGGAAATTTCAATCCATTTCAGAGAAGTAACACAACTATCGATCATTTTCCCTGGCACGAATCTTCCTAGAGCTCACGCACTAGCCCATGTGTCTTAGATTTAATATCTGCTCACTAGCTGGATTGAAGCCAAGAGGTGGTTCCCAAAGTTGCTGCACATTAGAATCACCTGGGGAACTCTGAGCCCTCCCTGTGCCCAGGCTCCTCCCTAGACCTACTGAATCAAAATCTCTGGGGCTGGGACCCAGACACCAATGTTTTTCTTAAAAGCTCTTTAGGTCATTCAAATGAGCAGCAAAGCTTGAGAAGCAGCCCAATAACGGGAACAACTTATTTCACACAGATAAAGTGGGGCAATTCATATGTTAAAAGAACATGAATATATGTCTATGCCTCTCTCACGCTTTGTCACAGTTTACCCTTCCCCCTCCCCATATCCTCAAGTCCGTTCTCTAGTAAGTCTGTGTCTTTATTCCTGTTTTACCCCGAGGTTCTTCATGACATTTTTTTTTCTTAAATTCCATATATATGTGTTAGCATACGGTATTTGTCTCTCTCTTTCTGACTTACTTCTATACTGTTGGTGGGGATGTAAATTGGTGCAACCACTATGGAAAACACTATGGCAGTTCCTCAAAAAGCTAAAAATAGAGCTACCATATGATCCAGCAATCTTACTCCTGGGCATATATCTGGACAAAACTATAATTCGAAAACATACATGCACCCCTATGTTCACAGCAGCACTATTTATAATAGCCAAGACATGAAAACAACCTAAATGTCCACTCACAGATGAATGGATAAAGAAGATGTGATATATATAAAATGGAATACTACTCAGCTATAAAAAAGAATGAAATAATGCCATTTGCAGCAACATGGCTGGACCTAGAGACTATTATACTAAATGAAGTAAGTGAGAAGGAGAAAGACAAATACCATATGATATCACTTATATGTGGAATCTAAAATATACAAATAAACTTATCCATGAAACAGAAACAGACTCACAGACATAGCACACAAACTTGTGGTTCCCGAGGGGAAGGGGGAGGTGGGGGAGTGATGGATTGGGAGTTTGGGATTAGCAGAGGTAACCTATTATATATATGATGGATAAACAACAAGGTCCTACTGTATAGTACAGGGAACTATAGTCAATGTCCTGTAATTAACCTAATGGAAAAGAATATGAAAAATTGTATATATGTATAACTGAATCACTTTGTTGTACAGCATAAACTAACACAACATTGTATATCAACTACTTCAGTAAAATAAATTTTTAAAAAAAGAAAAAAAATGAATATATATATATACATATATATATATATATATATATTTCTTTTTTTCCTCTTTATTCTGTTTGTGTTTCAAATAGGCTTTTTTTTTTCCTTCTGCAAAAAGCCTTATTGTTTCCATTTGGTCCAAGGCTTGGGAGAGGGCTCGAGGGCGGTTACAAAGCTGCCTAGTAGCTGCAGAGCAGGGCTTCAGGCAGAAGCTCTGATGCCAGAGGGGCTCCTCAGAGGCCGCTGGACTTCAGAGACTCCTGTTTGTGCTCGAGGGTGAGCCTTTCAAAGAGATACTCGCCCAGCACAGCCTGCGGACCAGCCAGCCTGCGGAGGTTGGTCAGGTGGTCGCCCATCTTCTTGATGAGTTTCACCTGCTCCTCCAGGAAGCGGCTCTCCAGGAAGTCACAGAGGTGGGAGTCTGCGCGGGCGGAACCCAGGGCGCGCAGATCTGATAGTGCCTGGTGCAGGCTCTTCTCCCTAAGAATGGCGGCTTCCACAGCGTCCTGGGTTTTACCCCACTCATCTTGAGAAGGCTTCCGCGCATCCTGGAAGAGGGCGCGGCCACAGCACTGGTTTTGCATTTTCAAGAGATGCTGGGCGCCCTCACACTTCTCCTCAGCCAGTTGGCGAAAAATGTGGCCCACACTGTCCAGAGTCCCATTGTTGCTGTCGAAATAGAAGCTCAGAGAGAGGTAAGTGTCCCCAGATGCATGTTGAACAGGTGGTGGACGGCGGCCTCCACCTCGATGGAATAATTCTGACGAACCTGGGAACTCGTGGTTGATCAGTGATAAGGAGCTAAGCTCAAAAAACGGTGTTGGCCTGTCCTGGAGGCTGAGGATAGCTGAGTGGCTGATTCCAAAGGTTGCGACAGGAGGAAAGGTTGGAGGGTGGTCGGAGGCTGGAGCAAGGAGCGTCCCTGGGTCTGTTCATTCCAAACACTGTTGAAGCAAAAGACAGAACTGCAGGACTGCCAAGCGCACTGCCTCAAATAGGCTTTGATATAAATGAACAAGAAGTCCAAACAAGGACAAAACTTACCCTTCCCCCCACCAAAATAGCTGGCGATACTAGAATCTAGACCTGGGAAGGGATTCTTCCATTACTTTCTGAACATTCCAGGCCACTAGAGCAGTGGTTCTCAAAGTATGGTCACCTTGTAACCAAGCAGTACCCTATGGGGCCTTCCTAGGACAGACGCATCCCCCATATCCTCTGCTGTAGTTCCTCTCTGAAGTACTCAGATAATAGTATCTCAGGCATATTTCTTGAGTTTTCAGATGCTAAAAACCACCGCCCAGTGGAAGAAATTAACTCCTTGATGATCATGAGCACGTAGCCCCCAGACCTTCTGGCACCTAAGGATGGATAATGTTACCTGCCCTGTGGCCTCCACATCAACCGATCAGAGGATTGTGCACGAGCTGATCACATTCCCTGGGATGTCCCTCCCTCACCTGGCCTTTAAAAATGCTTTGCTGAAATCCTTTGGAGATTTCAGGGTGTTTTGGAACTCGGGCCACCCCCTCTCCTTGCTCGATCCTGCAATAAATCTTTCTCTGCTCCAGACTCCAACCTTTAGGTTTGTTTGGCCTCTCTGTGCTTCAGACACACGAACCTGCATTCGGTAACAACCTGACCAGTTTTACCAGCGTCCCCTGATAATGTGTCAGATATTCAAGTTTTAGGGCCCTGTCCCAGCCCTATGGAATCAGCAACTCTGGTGGGGCTCAGTGATCTCTGTTATAACAGGCCCTCCAGATGATTTTCATTCACCTTAAAGTTTGAAAATATCTGCATTGTCAGCTGGCCAAAGCGTCCACCAGCAGGTGAAGGGGAGTGGTGCCTGGAAAAGATAGGGACCAGCCAAGGCAAGTACAGCAGCATTTGCCGTGGTAGTAATGGAGAATGCCTTTTCTCCACTGGTTGGCACAGACTAAGATCTGGGAGCAGTGGCAGGGTTATTTAGGATGCTTTACATTTCAATGTAGAGGGACCGCTGTCCTGGTTTGCCAGGGACTTCCCCTGTGTGAGCACTTTAAATCTCATCCTGGCAAACCCCTTAGCCCTGGGTTTGAAAAACGTAGGGAATAACATGAAATTTAGGGAAAACATGATCTAGGTTTTGGGCAAGTCACAAGTGCTAATTAAAGCTAAGCAAGTATGGACAACATCTAGCGTTCTTTAGCCCTTTGCGGGGAGGTAAATCTGATTGGGTGAAAGGACTTACTGTTAAGAGATCTTTGTAGAAACATCCCCTTCTGCTTAGTCCGCTGGTTCTCAGTTCTGGCTAGACATTGGCATCGTCTGAGGAGATTTAAAATGATTTTATTGGTCTACGGTGACCAACCGTCAGTGTGAGGGTTTTTAAAAAGTGCTTCAGATGATTCTAATGCACAACCAAATTTAGGTGCCACTGCTTAAGCTTTTGAACCACTGCTGCATATTTTCACCTCATCTTCCTATGAGAATATCCAAGTGTAGTTGAGGTTTGTTTTTTTTTCTTTTTCTTTTTTTTAACTGTCTTACTATAAGATTTACTGTCTTAAATAAGGTTGAATGTACAGAAAATCTTGCTAGTCCATCTGGTATAGCTGGGTACTTAGAATAATATGTTAAGATATATACCATTTAAGTATTGTGACTGGCCTTTTTGAAATTAACATATGCATTGAATTAGTATGTTCTCTTTTGAAGTTGTTATGTTGGGGAGCTATACCTCTAATCTGCCATTGCTAAATATCTGGACACCTCTTATTAGGAATTGCTTTTAGAAATCTTTAGGGATTAAAACCAAGATTGCTGTATTATTTGCACTGGAACCACAAAAACCTCACAGAGTTCCCCCGCTGTACCTTCTACCCCCATCTCTAACCCTTGGCAACTTCTAATCTGTTCTCCATCTCCACGGTTTTGTTATTTTAAGAATAATATGTAAACATAATCATGAATTACTTAATCTTCGGAGATCAGCTTTTCAGAATTTTTCCCTCGGCATCATTCCCTTGAAGTTCATTTCAATTTTTGCATATATTAATAATTTGTTCCTTTTTGTTGCTCGGTAGTATTCTATCATAAGATTTTATCACAATTTGTTTCAACATTCATCCACTGAAAGACATTTGGGTAGTTGCCAGTTTTTGGCTATTATAAATAAAACTGCTATGAACATTTATGTGTAAGTTTCTGTGGGAACTTAATTAAGTTTTTGTTTCTTTTGGATAAATGCTCAAGAGTACAATTACTGCGTTGTAGGGTGAATCTACTTTTAGGATTAAAAGAGACTGTCAAGCTGTTGATCAGAGTGGCTAAACCATTTTATTTTCCCACCAGTGATGTGATATAATTTTTCTATGTACTCGCCAGCATTTGATGTTGTCACTATACTTTAATTTTAGTTATTCTCTGACATCTCATTATGGTCTTAGTTTGCATTTCCCTAATGGCTAATGATGCTGAGCATCTTTTCACGTGCTCCTTTGCCATGTGTATATTCTCTTCCATGAAATGTCTGTTCCTGTCTTCTGCCTATTTTCTGGTTGGATTTTTTTAAGTTGTTTGGAGAGTTCTTTGTATATTATAGATACAAGTCATTTGTCTCATATGGGATTTTCAAATATGTTTTCCTACTGTGTAATTTGAGTTTTCATCCACTTAAAAGGATCTTCTATGAAGCATTTTTAACTCATTTTGATGAGATCCAATTTATCAGCTTTTGCCTTTATTGATCATACTTTTGGTGTCAAGTCTAAGAATTATTCCCCTAGTTCTAGATGCCAAACATTTTCTATTTTTTTTTCTAAAAATGTCCTGCTTTTACATTTAAGATTATGATCCACTTTGATTTAATTTTTGTGTAAGGTGTGGAGGTTAAGGTTCATTTTTTGTTTGTTTGTTTTTGTCGAGGGATGTCCAACTGTTTCAGTACCATTTTTTGAAAAGTCTATTCTTCCTTGATAGCTTTTGCACTGCTGTCAAAAACAAGTTATATGTATTTATGTCAGTCTATTTCTGGGTTCTCTATTCCATTCCATTGATCTATGTATCTACACTCCATCATTACTGCAAAATCTTGAAATTGGTAGATTAATTCCTCCATTTTCTTCTTCCTTTGCAAGTTGTTTTAGCTATTCTTCAGCCTCTTCTTACCATATAAATCTTAGAATAAGCTTGTCTAGATCCACAAAAACCTTGAGGGCATTTTAAGAGTAATTGTGTTAATAAGCCTCTTAACTTGGGGAGAATTGACATCTTTATCATGTTGTGTTTTCTAATCCATGAACAAGGTATGTCTCCCTATTTGTTTGGGACTTAAAAATTTTTCTTCATCAGCATTTTGTAATTTTCAGTCTAGAGGTCCTATAAATGTCTTATTGGGCTTATATTTAAGTATTTATTTAGGTCAGTTGTAAATGGCATCACATATTTTTATTTAAGCTTCTACACATTTGTTATTAATATATAATTTGATAAAATTGTGGTGATCTTGTACTCTAAATCATTTACAAACTAATATTATTTCTCAAGCTTTTTGTGGATTCCTTGGTATTTTCTCCATTTAGATTATCATCTCATCTTCAGATACAGACAGTTTTACTTTTCCTTATTCAGTATAATAGGATATATTACTATTCAACATTCAGTAGGACATGTTCCTTCCTATGCAACGTAGAAGGAATAGTCCTTTTATCTTTTAAATAAACTTTTTAAAAATTTAACTTTTAAATTTATGTATTTATTTATTTTTGCTTTATTTTCTTACTAGAACCTCCAGTGATATATTTAATAAAAGTGGTGAGAGCAGATATCGGTGCCTTGTTTCTGATCTTACAGAGAAAGCATCCAGTCTTTCACAGTTAAATATCATGTCGGTATAGGTTGTTTGTAGATCATCTTTATGAGTTTCAGTATGTTCCTTTTCTATTCCTAGTTTCCTTGGAGTTTTTTTTCTTCTTTTTTTAAAATCATGAATGGGATTGGATTTTGTCAGATGCTTTCTCTGCATTAATGGATAGGATCACATGACTTTTCCCCCTTAATCTATTGGATATGGTGGATTACACTGTTTAATTTTCCAATATTTAACCAACTTTGCATAACTGGAATAAATCCCACTTGGTCATGGTATATTATTCTTTTCATATATTTCTGGATTTAATTTGCTAATATTTGGCTGAGGGTTTTTCAGCCAATTTCATAAAAAATATTGGTCTGTAGGTTTCTTCTTTCTATACTATCCCTGTCTGGTTTTGGTATCAAGGTAATACTGGCTTCATAAAATTAATTAGAAACTGTTCCCTCTACTTGTATTTCTTATCAAATCATGTAAAATTGGTGTTAATTCTTTAAGTCTTGGGTAAAAGTGAAACATCTAAGCCTGAATATTTCTTTTGGGAGTTTTTAAATGAAAAACCAGTGTTTCTAATGGTTACAGGAAAATTGAGATTATCTATTTCATCTTGGCTGAGTTTTGGTAGTTTTGGGTGTAGAAACATTGGCCCATTTCATCTACATTTTTGAATTTATAGTGTAGACTTGTTCATAGTAACTTGTCCCTCATTAACCTGCAGGATATGTCATGGTATCCCTGGTTGCATTTCTGATATCTGTGATTTGTGCCATCTCTCTGTTTATCTTTATCAGTCTTTCTAGATCTTTATTGGTTAGATTGTTTATTTCAAAGAACCAGCCTTTTGTTTCATTGATTTCCCCCCCTATTTTCCTGTTTTCAGTTTCATGGATTTCTGTTTCATCTTTATTATTTCCTTCTTTCTGCTTGTTTAGTGTTTTTTCCTCTTCCTTTTTTACTATTTTAATATAGAAAATTAGATTATTGCTTTGAAATATTTTCTTTCCCAATTTAGTGCTATAAACTTCCCTTTCAGCATTGCTTTCACTTCATTCCGCAAACTTTGATCTGTTATATCTCCATTTTCTTTTATTCTATGCATTTAAAAATTTTTCCTTGATGCTGTCTTTTTTACCCATGAGTTATTTGGAATTGTGATGTTTAGTTTTCATGTGATTGAAGATTTTCCTGTTGTCTTTCTCTTATTGATTTCTAGTCTGATTCCATTATGGCTAGAGAACATACTCTCTATGATTTTAATTCTTTTAAATCTGCTAATGTTTTCTTATCGCCCAGTATATGGTATATGAGTGAATGTTCCATGGACACTTGAATATGTATTCTGCTCTTACTGAGTGTGTTCTTTAAATGTCAGTTATATCCTGTTGATTGATGATGTTTTCAGTTCTTCCATATCCTTGCTGATTTTTCTCTCTGGTAGTTGTATAAATTGCTGTGTTGAAGTCTCAAATAATAATTGTGGATTTAAAACTTTCTCCTTTTACCTTTTTCAGTGTTTGCTTCATGTATTTTGAAGTTCTGTTGTTTGGTGCGCACACATTTAGTATCACTAGGTCATCTAGGTGGATTATTCCTGTTATCTTTATGTAATGACCCTCTTTGCCCCTAATAATTTCCTTTGCTCTGAAGTCTACTTTATCTGATAGTAATATAGCCATTCCTGCTTTTTCTGATTAATGTTCACATGATATATCATTTTCATCCTTTTACTTTGAACTACCTATATCATGATGTTTAAAGTAAGCTTCTTATAGACAGTATATAGTTGGATCATGCTTGCGATTTTTTAATCTACTCTTCCAATCTCTGTCTTTGACTTGGTTATTTAGATCATTTACCATTAACATAATTATTGCCATGTCAAAGATTTGGTATACCATGTTATTTTTTGTTTTGTCTTTTACCTTAGTTTCTCAATCCTGTGTTTCTCTTATTTTGCCTTCTTGTGGGTTACTTAAACATTTTTTAATAAGTCCATTTTAATTTAATTCATTTATAATCATTTGTGTATACTGTTTGTATAGTTTTCTTAGTGGTTGCTTTTGGCATTACAGTATACATATGTAACTTATCATAGCCTACTGGAATCACTGTTTTATTACTTCAAGTGTAGTTTCAAAATTTTACTTCCATTTAGGTCTCTTAATATTCCCCAGTTTTAAAGTATGATTTTCTGTAGTATTTCCTTTCTCTACATTGAGAACCCCATCAGACGGTGTCATCATTTTTGCTTTGACCATCATATAGAATTTAAGAAACTCATGAGGCTAATCATAGTCTCTTATATTTACCCCATTTGTTTTCACCCATTCCATTGTTCCCCTTTTCTTTCTGAAGTTCCCAGTCTTCTGTTATTGTTTATGTTTTCATAACAGTAGGTGATATCTTGGATTTCCAGTGCAACTGGATATGAGTTTCAGGAAACACTGAGCCTGGCTCACTTAATGCTACTGAGTTGGCGGGTTTGTATATGTTGGGCCTGTTGGCACAGCAGATGCTAGCAGATTAGACTAATGTTGATGGGACTAGTGCCACAGGAGGATGGGTTCCCATTCAGGCTATGCTGCTGCTACAGTAGATCAAGTCCCCCTCTACCCCAAGTGTGGGCCAGTGACCTGCTGCTGTCACTGCTTTGTATTAGGCTCCTTTTGCCTCAGGTGTGTGGTGGGATCCCTTGGAAGCTGCTGCTGCTGCTGTCAATCACAAGGTTAAATTCATTTCAGAAATACTTAAGTATAAATATATAGCCTGGCTCTTGTAGGACCTCTGTATTTTTTTTAATTGCTTTCATACAAATTATCCCAAATTTAGTGACTCAAAACAACGTAAATTTATTACCTTACAAGTCTGACTTTGGTCTCAATTGAGTAAAGTAAAAGTGTTTGCAGGATCGACAGATGAATGGATAAAGATGTGGCACATATATACAATGGAATATTACTCAGCCATAAAAAGAAATGAAATTGTGTTATTTGTAGTGAGGTGGATTGACCTAGAGACTGTCATACAGAGTGAAGTAAGTCAGAAAGAGAAAAACAAATACCATATGCTAACACATATATATGGAATTTAAAAAAAAAGAAAAAATGGTTATGAAGAACCTAGGGGCAGGGCAGGAATAAAGACGCAGACATAGAGAGTGGACTTGAGGACACAGGGACGGGGAAGGGTAATCTGGGATGAAGTGAGAGAGTGGCATGGACATATATACACTACCAAATGTAAAATAGCTAGCTAGTGGGAAGCAGCCACAAAGCACAGGGAGATCAGCTCTGTGCTTTGTGTCCACCTAGATGTGTGGGATAGGGAAGGGAGGGTGGTAGGCAGATGCAAGAGGGAGGAGATATGGGGATATATGTATATGTATAGCTGATTCACTTTGTTATGAAGCAGAAACTAACACACCATTGTAAAGCAATTATACTCCAATAAAGATGGTTAAAAAAGAAAAAAAAGTGTTGGCAGAGCTACATTCTTTTCTGGAGGCTCTTAGGGGTGTTTCTGTTCCCTGGACTTTATCCGCTTCCAGCGGTCACTTGTAGTCCTTGACTCAGAGTCCCCTTTCTCCACCTACAAACCCCAAAATGTTGCATCTCTCTGATTCTGCTTCTATTAGGACATCTCTCTCTTTCTCTTTCTACAGTTGGGAATGGTTTTCTGCTTTTAAGGACTCATTCAATTAGATTTGTTCCATGAGGTAATCCAGGATAATCTTTCTATCTCAAGGCCTATAACTTCAGTCATATCTGCAAAGTCCTCTTTACCATGTAAGGTAACATATTATTAGGTTCTAGGGATTAGGGTGAGGGCATTTTTAGGAGCCATTATGCTGCCTACCACACCCTTAACAAGTGACCTTGAGAAAATTACTGAGATTTTTAAAGCCTTACTTTCCTCAAACATAAAATGGAAAGAAAGATAACTAGTTAATATCATGAAAGTGAAACAGTATATATGAAATCAACTAATTCAAAAAATAAGATTTCTTCTTTTTCTTTATGATTTGCATGATTCTCAGAGTTCAGTTACTTGAAGAGTTCCTTTTTCTTAAACAGAACTAAGGAATTTCAGGGTTCAGGTGCTGTAAGATTGTCTGAATTATCTGAGTAACAATTAGCTAAGCACAGGTGTAAAGCATTTGATTTACTCCCTGGTGTCCTTTATCTTCTCATCCCACTAAATCCATATCCCTTGTCTAGCTCCAGCCAGTAGAGTCAGAGCTTGTTTTACTGTTTAACTAAAGTTCAATTTAAATTTGCTCTACATCTCCAGATTCTCAGCCCTGGTTGCATATTATAATCACCTGGGGAGATTTCAAGACCTACTTGATGCCAGAGTTTTACCTATCATGGATATTTGAAGAGGGACCTGGAATGAAATGCTCTAGCTTATGGTTTGGGGAGCCAAATCATAGTCTACACTGAGCCAAATCATTTGCGAGATCACCTCTAAAAAGCAATTTATCTGTGGTGACTGATGCTCTTCCTTTGTCAGTATGCTTGTCCCTCTTTGGGGGAAAAGAAGAAGGGGAAAAAAACCCCAGCGGTTGGGCTCCCTGAATTATAACCTGATGCTGTGGAATTAGTGTTGGCTCAGAGCGCACATCTTCGGATACCCATTCTCTCTCCTGCTTCCTTGCATGAGCTTATATCCTTGGGCAGTTTTTCATCCACCACCCTCTTTTGCTTCTAATCTTAGCATGTAAAGTCTCCCCTTAATGAAAAAGCATTTCATGAGACTTACTGGGAGCATAGGTCTGTTCCAGACCTATCCTATGTTAGCTAAAGCAGATATAAGTGATGTATTTTTGGCATTCATCCTTGTGGGTTGGAGAGAGAAGACAGAATTTTATCCTTTAGGTGTCATCTGACTGGGCAAATGGGCTCATTCCCTCTACTGCCTACCATGTAAAATACTGAAGGCGTTACCTCTAGAAGGTATGTTCTAGGTATCAAAATAGTTCAGATAAGTCATATTTCTCAGTAACAGGTGACAAAACTATGGCTTAGGTGGTGAATTTTCCATGTCAATTTGTCTGGGCCACCATGCCCAGTTATTTGGTCAAATATTATTCTGGATATTTCTGTGATGGTGTTTTTGTGTTTTTTTTAATTTTTATGTTTTATTTATTTATAATTTTTGGCTGCATGTGGTCTTCATTCCTGCACGTGGGCTTTCTCTATTTGCAGCAAGCGAGGGCAACTCTTTGTTGTGGTGTGCGGGCTTCTCATTGCGGTGGCTTCTCTTGTTGCAGAGCATGGGCTCTAGGTGCACGGGCTCAGTAGCTGTGGTGCATGGGCTTAGTTGCTCCACGGCATGTGAGATCTTCCCAGACCAGGGCTCAAACCCGTGTCCCCTGCATTGGCAGGCGGATTCTTAACCACTGTGCCACCAGGGTAGTCCCTGTGATGGTGTTTTTGGATGAAATTCATAATTAAATTTGTGGTGGACTTTGAGTAAAGCAGATTATCCTCCATAATATGCATGGGCCTCATCCAATCAGGTGAAGCTCTTAATAAAGACTGACCTCCCTGTCGCAAAAAGGAATTCTGCCAGAAGACTTACAGAAATTGAACTGCGACTCTTCCGAGAGTCTCTAGAAGCCTAACCTGCAGATTTTGAATTTACCAAGCCTCTATTATTGTGTGAACAAATTGTTTAAAATCTCTCTCTCTTTCTCTATCTTTATATAGATATGGATATAGATCTAGGTATCAATATTGATATCTAGATCTATATCTGTCAGTATATATGGGCACATTGTATACACGTGCTGTTGGTTCTGTTTTTCTGGAGAACCTTGACTAATACAGTGGCCCATATAAATAAAAGGATGAACCCAAGTTCACCCAGGTAGAAAGTAGTACGATGAGAACTGGAACTTAAGGCCTCATGACTCATTCAGCTGTGAACACTGACCCAGAACTGGCGTCCGCACACTCTGGCCCACTGATCAGATCTCGCTTGACTCCTGGTTTTGTACATAACGTTTGGCTTGAACACAGCCGCATCCATTCATTAACGTATCGTGCATGGCTGTTTCTGTGCTACAGCAGCAGATGGGCAGTTGCAATGGAGACGTATGGTACAGAAAATCCAAAATATTTACTATCTGACCCTTTACAAAAAAGATCTGCTGATCCCTGCTCTAGGATGCCATCTGATTTCTGATAGCACCGAGTAGAATAATTCATGCACATTGGGATAGATTGTTAATCTCATGTCCTCCTTAGGTCAAAGATCTCTTAAATGCTCACCCTAGGAATAGCCAGCTTGGGGAGCACTGTCTGAGGATGAAGAAATATTTCTTGCCAGGTCTTTCTAATCCACACTGCTCCCTGACTATGGTTCTTAAAACCTATTTTTTTGGTAAATTTTTATTGGAGTATAGTTGATTTACAGTGTTGTGTTAGTTTCAGGTGTACAGCAAAGTGAATCAGTTATACATATACATATATCCACTTTTTTTTTTTTTCTTCTTTTTTCGGTACGCGGGCCTCTCACTGTTGTGGCCTCTCCTGTTGTGGAGCACAGGCTCCAGACGCGCAGGCTCAGCAGCCATGGCTCACGGGCCCAGCCACTCCGCGGTATGTGGGATCTTCGCGGACCGGGGCACGAACCCGTGTCCCCTGCATCAGCAGGCAGACTCTCAACCACTGTGCCACCAGGGAAGCCCCACTTTTATTTTTTTTTTAGAGTCTTTTCCAAATAGCCCATTACAGAGTACTGAATGGAGTTCCCTGTGCTAATAAGAAGAGCAGGTTCTTATTAGTTATCTATTTTATGTATAGTAGTGTGTATATTTCAGTCCCAATCTCCCAATTTAGCCTCCCCGCCACAATCCCCTGGTAACCCTAAGTTTGTTTTCTACATCCGTGCCTCTACTTCTAAAACCTGTCTATTTTAACCAACTACCACTCATTGCTTACTGTCTCTGGCTTCATGTACTTGATAATAAATCTACTTCTTGTTCTATCCTGGATGACATGTTCCAAGGACTGAGATAATATCTTTTCTACATAATTTGTCCTTGATATTGTCTATCTTGGGGTCTTCATCTATGTCCCAAAGAAGACAGTCACTCTGTCTTCTAGTACTACTACTAATACCACATTTTATGGCATGAATTTGACCCAATGCACTGAACTATCCCTTTAGAAGCTGTACGCAACCTGTCACTGGGTTTTAGCACAGGGGTAGAACTCAGATTAGTGATCATATGTAAACAAATCTACTTGACCAGAAACTTTTTGTCTCACCATTTATTACACAAGTAACTTCTGTCTTTGCATCTATGATGTAAATATTTTTAATTTCCTAAATTATCTGAAAAATTATTTAGAGCTTCCGTTTCAGTAGGCATTGGAATTGCTGTGTTATGACTATTTCATTATTTTATTTCCAAGTGTTAAATTAGGCTTCAAGCTTTGGCCAAGAGTAGACAGGAAAGGGTTTCAAAGAAATGAAGAGTGGGAAAGACTTCTGATGCAAGGGAGACTTAATAAAGATTTGATTTTGAATCAATAATTTATAATAAAGGTTTGAGTTTGAATCAATAATTTATGTCATTGCAAAATAGCTCCCTGCTAAAATTCCATTCTTTGGTAATCATTAAGTACAGAAATTAACAATCAAAATATGCAGTGATCTTCTTCATTTTCTAAAAACAAACCTATATCTAGATGAGAGGAGAATTCATCTCATAACTCAGCCTCTGGACTTACGACTCCAAGTCCTGTCTTCTTTCAACCATACCTGCTAAGTTTCTGTCTAACTTCTTGAGCATGAGGTAATGGCGTCAGCTTTCATCCCCTTCCTCAGTATATAGCTTGGTGAGTATGAGTAAGGGATCTAAAACTTGAGAACCTGGGTTCAAATCTTGACTCTAAAAATTTACTTGTTGAGTACTCTTGAGCATGTTATCTGTTTTTGCCTCAGTTTTCTCATCTATAAAATAGAGATAACATTACTTCTCTCAGGGAGTTGCTATGAGGGTGAAAGAGAAAATTCATACAATGCAAGAATTTATCAGTTCTTGGAACACAATAAGTACCGAAAAATAATGTTAGCCTTTATCAAAGGCCCCCTCATTTTATGGATAATATAGATTAGTTTATATAGGTCTAATATTTACATATACATAAACATTTTGTACCTATGTGTGTGTATACGTTCTTCTTAGAAATTGAGCAGTCAACATTCACATCTAAAAATCTGTGCTCTGTGAAATGTAGAAATCCTGTGTACAGACACAGTGCTATAGTTATCTATTGCTACATAATAAAGAAGTCCAAACTTAGTGGTGAAATAAACAAAAATTTTAATATGTGCCCAGATTCTGTGGGTCAGCAATTCAAACAGTACACAGAGGAGATGGCTCGTCTCTACTCCATGACTGATATCTGAAACCTCAGCTCATGAGGATTCGGATGGCTGGAGCTGGAATCATCTAGATAATTTTAATTCACACGTCTGGCCCTTGAAGACTGGGCCCAAAAAGGACTGTTGACTGGAGTGCCTATAGATGGCTGCCCAGGTGGCTTGGACTTCTCATAACGTGGTAGTTAGGATTCAAGATAGAGTATTCCAAGAGAATGAGTGTCCAGGGTTGAAGCATTCCACGAGAATCATGCAAAAGCTGCATGACCTTTTATGACCTAGTCTTAGATGTTACATAGCATCACTTTCATTATATACTATTGCAGGCGTTGGAGACCTTTTTCCATAAAGTGTCAGACAGTCAATATTTTAGGCTTTACAAGCCATACAGTCTCTTTTGCAACTACTTAGCTCTGCTGCTGTGATGTGAAAACAGACACAAACAATACATATACTAAGGAACATGGCTGTGTTCCAATAAAGCTTCATTTATAAAAGCTGGTAGAGGCCTAGACTTGGCTCACCAGCCATAATTTACTGACCCCTGCTCTATTGTTTGAAGCCATGGAAAGCCTGCCTAAATTCAAGGGAAAATGCCCACATCTGGATGCGAAGAATGGCAATGAATCTGAGACCCTGTATTAAAACCACTACATATGGGATATTTATAAGAGGATCTGTCTGCATACCTTGTTTCTCCCATGTATGCTGGATATGAGGTATTGGGACATCTTACATCTCTGTAAGCCTGGGTCATGGTCAAAGTTGGAATCTGAACTCAATGACCTTGATTTCTGGAATAACTGGTAACTCTAATTATGATTTGCTTACACTCCTTACCCCAATAAATATACCACAAAAGATAGATTTCAAGTAAACAATTGCTTTATGGCAGAGTTTTATTAAGTCTCCATTGACTGAATTATTCCATTTTGGTTGGAAAGCATGAGTTTTGTTTCTTTCCTAAAGAGATCTGCAACTTTTCAGATGTGGCATTTCATTCTACTGAGAGGATGATGTAGGTTTTTATAAACGGAAAAAGCAGGGCAGGCTGAGTTCACTCAGATCGTACTAATGCTTACAGGAATAACCAAAACTGGAACACAGGCTTCCAGGTTTTCCTATCCTGTGCTCTTTCCTGTAGGTGCCATTGTCTGCTGGGTCTGGCAGTAATAATTTCTGACCTTTACCTCTCTATGCTATTTTGAAGTGGTTTTGGGTTTTGTTAACTTTCCTATGAGTTTGTACCTGGTAGAAAAGACTAATTTAAGGGATGAAAATTCCTGATGATTGCTTCAGTCAACCCTTAATACACACCGAGCTTCATTAGTAAATAGACAACTCTCAGACCATTCCCTTGGAAGAGGTCGCATAATCAGCCTTTGTGTTGATTTCGCATTCTGTTCCGTAGAGACAGAACAAATTAGAATAATTAGCTGGTACAGGAAAGCACAAAGAACTTTCTTCTGTGTTTGTGATGCATCCCGTAATAAGGGTTGAAAATGAGACTGGAGGTAAGAACGTGAAACTCAAAAGAGCAAAGGAGAGAGGATATTGTTTCTTTGAAAATAGTCTTTCAGTGTTGGCCCAGAAGAAGTATGAAGCTGAGGAAATTTTTTTTTTAAATGATGATTTTTGTGTTAATGATATGAGCGTAGAATTAGTAAGAATCAGGAAGCAAGCATCCTTTTCCACCAAGGACTTGGGAGCAAATGAAACCATAAATACTCCCCGCTCTTGGAAACCCTTTTGGAGGAGTAATCAGAGAAGGGTAAAGGCAAAGCCTCAGGGCAGAGGTGTTCAGAGCAAAGGGATAGGAGGAAAACAAAAGGAGAGTGGATATGTTTAGAGCTGTCATTTTGAAATTTACCTGCTTCAGATTCAGTGCTGCTTTGCTTCTGTGTTGGTCCAGTGGAAATCCTCAAAGCAGGAGCAGCCGTATTTTAAAATAATGTTAGAGCAAGTGACTGTAATCCAGGTCTCTTTAGCTCAAGAGCACAGAGGAGAGTATGAGGAAGGAGTGAGGCCACAAGGAATTGTTCACTGGATAATTTTCCCCAAACCTCACTAACTGGGAGAAACTGACCACTGGATTATGTGCCTTGAAGGAAAGCAAAAATGTTGAAAGCAAGGAGTGTGGAGCTTATTTAGAAAGCAAGCTGTATCATTTGGTCACCTGCTGATGATAATAGCATTGGCTGAGACCTGACCGTTTACAATGAAGGCACTTCTGTAGGTAATAAGTTCCAGGAGGGCCCGAACTGAGTATGTCTGTTTCAGCATTTAGCATGGTCTAGCATCTGAGAGGGCGGTACATTATTGGCATATAGTAGACTTAAAAATGAATACTTGTGGATTATCTGAACGAGTGGATGTGTGTGATTCATATCCTATTTGCAGGTCCTATGCCCTACAGTGGATTTTCAGTGTCAGGTTGTGAAAGTATTTATGACGGGGATTGGCATTGTTCCCTATCTAATGGATAAAGATTACACATGAAAGGACTTTACATTGACATACCAAAAGCCTCATAGGAATTACATAACAAAAAATAAAATTGGATTCTGTATAATTTCTAATTTGTAAGCTGGCCAGAACACTGGTATTTCAGCCAGTCCTCTGGTAGTTCCGATGACGTCCCCATGATCACCCAGGCATAATCAGAATGGCTTTAGGATTTGGGAGCCAAAGTGTTCCTCAGTATTTACTGCTTTGCTAGTGCATTTAAGAAAATGGACTATTGAAAAAATAGCTTCAGACACAATATGGCATTTTATGATTTAGCATGAAATCTGAGAAATATAGAGGTTATCTGAAGCCTGCAATGGTAACGTTCCCTCTGCTATTGAAGTTATTGTCTTTAAACAAGATTCTACATCACTAATGCTATATATATATATATATATATATATATATATATATATACATATTTTTTATGATATTCAGGTTAATTTCCTATTCTCTCTAAGGAAGTAATTGGTTGGTGGGTATGAGAGATGGTGTGGCTTCCAAAGGTGAAAAGTATTATTTTGTTGTAATTTCCAGCTACCTAAGGATGGGAGAGGCCAAGGACACTGCAGTCAGTATATTATGTGGAGCAGGTTATATTGTGGTTTATTTATGAACTTTTACATGTTTATTTTCTATGCAAGTTTGTGTGCTCCTTTTTGAGTTTTGGTAGATAAGTGTTTTGTAACTTTGGAATACTTGGAGTTATATATATAACTTATATATATATATATTTTTTTAATGTAGTAGTTAAACCCGTGGAGAGTGTACTAGTCTACCTAGGTTCAAATTCTGGCTTTACCCTATGACTTCCCTGTGGCTTCCTCTGCTCACCTATTAAAAAGGAGGATAATAAGACTGCTGTGGTGTTATATACTAAGCACTATTTAAGCATTTGCTATAATGATTATGTATACTCGAAGGCAAGGAACTTGCCCCTTGATCGTCTCTGTATTCCTAGTGCTTAAGAATTCCTAGTGCTTTCCTAGTGCATTGTCTTAGGATAGAGATAGCTCAGTATAGTTCTTCTCACTATAAAGTACTGTTACGTTGAAAGTCTTTGCTTGTGTACGAAAAATCTATGACATATCTGCTGAGGACAAGGAAAGGAATAGTTTTAAAAGTGCAATGGATAACAAAAGATTGTATGATGTAATGCCTTTATTATGTAATTATAAAACTAACAAATGATCATGGTAGAAAATTTGAAAAACTCCTAGACAAAAGAGAGATCAACAAAATTTGGAGTAACTTTCAGAGTGTAGTGTAGAGCTGTCCATGAATATTAGTGCTTTCATATTTTCCAGGACTTTAGACTCTGCTTCTTAAGAGTGTATTCATGATATTTTACTTTAATGATGATTTCATCATGGGGACACACACACACAGAAATCTGTTAAAAAAAAAAAAAGACATGTAAATCACTGATGTTTCAGATAGCCACATGAAATAAAGTGAGAAAGGTCAACAAGCTGAAAGAATGTGGAGTAGCATCTCCTTAATTGCTTACATAACTCTGATAATTACCTCTTTGTGGATAAAGTAATTAATGGGGAATCTAATTCAAGAAAAAGATATGAACTTCAAGCCTTCTCAAAGCCAAGTATTTCTTTCCACAAAAGGTTACTTTCCACGGCCATGCTTCCTTATTACCAGACAGGGAAAGAGTATTGTATGGCAAAGGATCTTCCTGAAGGAGGGTGCTTCCCACAGATTGTCATAAATGACTTCGGAATTACTGTTGCTGTATTACCAAAATCTTAAACTAGGATATTTTTGACAAATGCGGTCCTTAGTTAATTGTTAGAACTACAAACTGTCAGATGGCTCTGAAATAACAATTGTCTGGCTATTCTTCAGGGTGATCACAATATGGTAATGACCTTGAAGTATCACTAAAAACCAGGAAGGTGTGAGTCTTCCTTTCGTGCCAGAGTGAAATGCGAGTTGGAGTTGGAAAAGAGGCCCACAACCAAGTGACAGAGAAGGAAACGTGAGGTCATTGGTGAAAAACCAGGTTGAAGTTAAGGTGAAGAGGCATGAGGAAATGGGCAACTGTTACAGTATTACAAAGATCATCAAGAAGCATATCCATGAATGTGGTTTGTATTGCAATCTGCTAAAAAAGAGACAAATATCCTGGCCTGGCCTTCATGGAGATTATATTTTATTGATTCTGATAATAGATTATTGTTGAAAAGGGCCTCCTATAAATTATAACCATGCAAAGGCAGCAAGATAATTTATTTTTCTTTATGTATGTGTTTCTCATTCCTACTCACTTCTCTCTTAGGGGAAGAGAAAATCACAAAAAGCAAAAATGTCAATTCTCAGCTATTCCTTTTCAAAATAATTTTTTTTGCAAATTCCAGTGGAGGCAATAGGTTAACTGTTAAGATTTGTAAGCCTCAAAAAGCTAGATTTTTACAAAGTGTAGCCAAATTTTATTACATAAATAATAGCTTTGGAAAGAATATGTGGTGATGCAAAGTTGGAAAAAGATGGTTTTTCTTCCGTGAATGGCTTCACTGTGTTGGGAGAAGAGGCAGAGAAGAAATCAAAGTAATTAAACATGGGGTGAGTTTTCCTGATAGGGGACTCTAGTGCTTTAAAATAGACTAGATAATCCTAGGGATAATCTGAGGGTAGAACAGACCAATGCCTCATTTCCAATCTGGTACCCTGGAAGAAAACAGTGTATTTCCTTTGAGGTCTTGAGAGGTTTTTCTTCTGCTTTGTTTTGGTTTTGGTTCTGGTTCATTTTGTAATCAACCTTATTAAGGTATCATTTACATACAATAAAATGCAGACATTTTTAGTCAACGGTTCAGTGACTTTTAATTAATGTATACATTTGTATAACTACCACCCCCATAAAGATAGATAACAATTCTAAAACCCTAGAAAGTTTCCTCCTAGGCTTTTGCAAAAGTATCCCCATCTCCCACCCCAAGGCCACCACGGATCTGTTTTTTATCTTTGAGATGACTTTTGCCCAGTTTAGAATTTCATGTAAGTTGAATAATACAGTGGGTGCCCTTCTGATCTGGTTTCACTTGCTCAGCATATGGTTTTTGAGATTCATTCATGTTGGGATGTTTTAAACCAGGACTTTAGCCTGGGTGGCTGATGTTGTCTGAAGGCACCTATAGGTACATCTGAGTCTCTGGTATTGTCACTGTCTGTTCTTGGCTCGGTATTTTCAACTTTATAAGAAGCACAAGGTTGAAGTAAGGAAGATCATTGTCAGTATAATGGAGGTGAAGTGGGTTCTGTTATATAATATTCTCAGCATAAACTGATCTGCTTGGAATCATTGTGTTGATAATGGACAAGGATACTCTTCCTCCAAAAACCTTGATACTATAAAACTTCTAAAGGACGCTGTCCTAGGACTCTTTTAGTTTTCATGTTTTGGGAAACATTTCTGGAAAAATCAAATGCTCGCAACCTGAAAGAAGCAATTATTCACCTGAAAGCTGACTCTGCTTAAGTTGAGTTGTCCGACCTTTACATGCTGATAGAACCCAAATAGCCTTGCAAAACAATGCTCTCTTATTGGATATAAGCATATAGATTAAGATGGACGTGTATATGCAGTAAAGTGAAAAAACAGAGAATCTTTGAGTTTCCCTTGCTGGGTTTTTTAATTTTTTCATTTAAGTTTCTATAGCATATGCTAATAATTCAGGGTAACCTCAGGTTAGTTTTAGGTCCACTCTTTACATAAATGTTGAAGTACTCCATACCCACCTTTTTTCTACCTTCCTTCTTTTTTCTTCCATCTTTCCTTTGTAACTTCTTATAATCCATTATACTTAATCCTGCATTTGCTGAGGTGGCAATTAGTGTAGGAAAATACTGTGAAATTTTGCTGTTCAGAATGCATGTTGACTAAATTCTATATTGAGAAAAGGTCTGGATTTACCCAGAGTAACCCTTTCTCAGCGTCTTTGAATAAAGGGCATAGAAAGTGGGCTATATATAGTATCCTGACAGGTATGTAGAATTCATAGCAATTGCCCTAAAGAGCTTACCTAGCGTAGATGCATATGAATGCATTTAATGATTGTTTTATTGGCAGCAGTGCCAACATACGCAGTCTGTTTGGTTTTATATCATTCTCATTACCTGCTGTTTACCACTGTATACATTGCTAATGGCGTGGTTTCTATGGCTTGTGAATTTCACGGCCAAATAATATGTAATCTATTGCACACTTTAGTGTAGAAGATGGAGACTCCATAACTTTTCGTGTGCTCTTTGCCCCTCTGGAATGTATTACACTGAGATCAGTCAAAGTAATAAATTTATTTCAAATGTGCGTGATAGCTAAACATCAATTAGGACTGATGGGCAATATTTCTGCTTCCAGCAACATAACACTGTTTAAAGACTAAGTCATTGAATGTGGAGTTACTGAACATGGGACTCAGTTCAGTGGGATCCCTTCTTAGAAAAATAAAGCAAAACTTGAATTGGATTTGTGTGGCTTATTCAAGTTAACTAATCAGCTACATCTTGGTGAACTTAATTTGTCATAATCGTTTGGTATTTATTAACTCTCTTCCCCTTCTTCCCCCGACTCTCACGAGAATGGATCATGAGTATCTTAAAACATACTAAGTCATCTTCCATCCCTGTTAATCAAACTACAAAAGCACATTTTCCTTATCCGTTGCGGAGCACAGGCTCCGGACGCGCAGGCCCAGTGGCCATGGCTCACGGGCCCAGCCGCTCCGCGGCATGTGGTATCTTCCCGGACCGGGGCACAAACCTGTGTCCCCTGCATCGGCAGGCGGACTCTCAACCACTGCGCCACCAGGGAAGCCCAGAGTAGCTGTGCTTTTAATTCTCTACAAAATTAAAACCAGCAAAGAGAAACATTTTCAAGGAGCCACCACATTGTAGCGCTTTAGAAAGAAGACTTTAGAATTAAGGGCAACTGTATCATTTTATAGCTAAAGGACCTGAGGCCTAAAGAGGGAAGTTAACCATCCAGGTTAGGGAAAGGGGTGAAGATCACGTTTCCAGCTGAGAAAGAGTCT
The DNA here is from genome assembly GCF_937001465.1 of Orcinus orca. Lineage (NCBI taxonomy): Eukaryota > Metazoa > Chordata > Mammalia > Artiodactyla > Delphinidae > Orcinus > Orcinus orca. The sequence goes on along the minus strand of NC_064575.1, from coordinate 37,673,808 downwards.
AGAGGGACTCAATCTGAGCAGGCCGGAAACTGAAAGGAGGCCACGAATGTTCTGGGAAGGCTGCCATCTGGCCTCAAGTGTGGGATTCAGACAGGGAGTGGACCCGGGGGGAACTGAGCTTCTTCAGTAGGCAGAGAAGTCCACCTCGTCTCCGGAAAGTGCCACTGACATCAGGGAGTTGAGGGGAAAGAGCAATGAATTCCAGTCCACCTGAGAAAGCAGGCCAGTCTGATTAACTCTGAATTTAGGCTTATTTCAGATACTTCTTGAGAAAGAACTTGGACAAGAGCAAGTCCCACGCAGCCTCTTTTAAATCCATGCCCAGTATTTTCTGGTGGAGCTGCTAAACCCTCCAAGTGACTCCAGTATTTTAATTTCACTCTATATTTAATTCTGACAGTTCTATGACTGATTATTTAATGGGCAAATAAGTAGGGTCACAAAAGAGTGTGAATGTATTTTACAAGATGATGGTGGGCGGAGTGGAGCAGTCTGGAATGGCACACAACTAAAAAGGGATCTTGGTAAAGAAAAACGTCTATTAGAAATGGAGAGGAATTCGCAAGGAAATTAGTGCCTGATACCACGCCCTTCTCTCTTCATGTTTAGAAGCTAGTTTCTAATTTTATTTTCATAGGAGATGTCCCTGTGATGAATTCTCTTTTACCTCCACACCATTTATCACATGGACATACTGTGAAGTTTGTGTGAGAGAAAGCAAGTATTAGAATTTGTCTTGCAAGGAGCTATAAACACTTCCTGGAACAATCTAGGGTAGAAGGAAAAGGAAAGGAAGGTGGAAACAAAGGAGAAAGACAGCTAATGATGCTGGAGTCTCTCGCTGGGATTTGTGGTATCTCTTTTTGAAACTAAGTACAGAAAGTCAGAACTTGACTGATTGTTTCTTGATCACAGTTTGTTTTCAGTTTTGCTTTCTTCTTGCTCTCTCATCAGTTACTCCAGCCAGTGCCATGTCATTTTCAGTTTCAGTAAGCATGCCTGTCTTGTTTCCATTCACATTATTCATGCAAACGTTGATTGAACTGATGACCCCGAGTTATGAAGGAAACATTAGATACACCAGTAGATACATTTCTTAATTTTAGAAAAAAATTACCGAGTGAAGGTTAAAATAACTCCTCTTAAATTTGTCATTTTAAAAATACTTCTCCTAACATACAATACCTCATTGCCTAACAATGCCAGATAAATGAAGAATTCCTATGTATTCATGAATGCAGGCTACTGTCTATATGTTTTGGCAGGTATGACCGTTACCGAGGGTAACGGCCTGGTTTGCTGGCCATGTCCTGTCTCCTAGAAAGTTGTACTTTCTGTTGTCTTTCAGTTGGTCCATTGGGTATCAGAGGTGAATTTATAAAACTATACTTCCCTTTACACTTAGTGTTTTCTTTTGTTTTGTTTTACTTGAAGTATAGTTGATTGACAATGTTGTGTTTCAGGTGTACAGCCAAGTGATTCAGATATATGTATTTCTTTTTCAGATCCTTTTCCATTATAGGTTATTACAAGGTATTGAATATAGTTGCCTGTGCTATACAGTAGGACCTCGTAGTCTATCTACTTTATATATAGTATACTCTTACTTTGTGTGATCCACCCTGGTCAGACCACATGATTATTTTCACTTCTGATATAATTTTTTCTGGTCCAACCTCAAATCTTTGATAAGATATTTTTTAGCATGTGTGTGCTCTAAATTCAACAGTAGCTATTAGAGATATGGTTTTGCACTAGGTATTCTTCGTTCTTTTGTTCTCGGCCAACCAACTGAAAGTTAGCTTTTATTTTCTGGTTGGTTTGCTAGACGTTTATGACTATAATAAAAGTCTTACATTTTGCCTCATATCTTAAAACACAATCTGAATTAGCAATGGGTATTGTGCTATACATAGGCGCTGTGATATAAATATAGTTTCTAACTTCAAAAACATATAGCCTAGAAGGGAACACAGACACATATGCAGCAATTATGGCAACTGCATTTGTTTACTAAGTGAAAGAGCACTGAGATGGATAAAGTGCTAACAAGGCTTGAACAGCCAAATCAGCTTCAAAAATAGATGCACAGTTCTTTAAAAATCTTTTTAAAGTTTTTCCAGCTACATGTAGAATATAACTTAGCATAAAAATGGTATGGGTTTTATTTTAAGTAATTTAGCATTCTGACATCCTCATAATGAAATTAAATCCAGAAGGAGGTTTCTCTCCATGATCTCTTGAAATGGTCCTTGATCATCCACAATATTTCCCATCATCACAAAGGTGGTACCGAGGGCAGGAAAGTCCAGCATTATTAAAGTTTCATAAAGCGAAGTCAATTTTAAGAATATAATGTCCCCAAACTGATAAAGGTCTTGACAGATAATTTCAAGGGAAGCATAAATTATTTTCTGTTTGTCAGAGGGCAAAAATATTTAGGTTGAGTTAATGAATGGTAGAGTTTTTGAGTGGAGAGTGTCCTTAAAATATTATGTAGATCTGTACTGTCAACAGATGCTAGCCACGTGGCATTATTTATATTTAAACAAATTTAAAAATAAGATTAAAAAATCAGTTCCTCAGTTGTATTTGCCATATTCCAAAGATGTTTATTAGCTCCATGTAGCTATTGAATACTGCATTGCATGATACAGATATAGAATATTTTCATTATCACCAAAAATTCTATTGAGCAATACTAAAATTATACCCAGATATTCACAGAGAAGGCAACCAAGTCTCAAGGAAATAATATAACTTCCCCAAGATCACACAGCTATGTTTTTAAAGAAAAAGACACAAAGGAAATAGTAACAGAGGCATTAAAGAAACCCAGTAAGTTTCTGGAGCAGTCAAAGTAGGGTTTAAAAGTGCATACTTAGCTGTTAGCAGGGCTGAAGCTCTTGATGGTTGGTAAGATCTACCTGCCTGAATTTGGACATTAGCATTTTATGCAATGAATTAAAAGCAAAAAATCCTTTCAGGGAATGGCTACCAGCTCCATATTTTTAGCCACTGCCGTGCTTCCAGGTTATGTTTATCACTTTCATATACAGGGCACCACTGTGAGATGTGATGGTTTATCTGACCCCAGAGAAATCAAGAAATCTTGTGGGGGTTATGGCTATATTTGAAAAGGTTGATTTTTAAATGCATCATGCAGACTGGCCCTGTTTTAAAAGGGATTCCTGCCATCAAATAATCAAAATGTAAACTCTCTTCTCACCTTGCAAAAGTCAAAGATAGTCCCTGCATCTTTATTATTTCGTTGAAATCCAAATATTATTTTTCCATTCTCTAACTTGTTTTCCTCACAGTGTGATCAACTATTGCCAAGGAAGGAAAGGTTACATTTATCAGTCAAAGTTTGCTAAAGGCCCCCTAGGTAACTGAACCCTCAGGAGAAACAATCGTCATGTATTCTTTTTCTGTTGTTTCAGTATCTTCGTAAAGAGTCATTTCAATATGTTTGGTTCTGTAGCAGAGGTTCCAGTGAAGTGCTTATCTTCCTCAGAGGTCCAGAAAGCCTGCGAGTCTATGGGTAAAGATGGGTAAGGAGAGAGAGGGAAGGAGGCTAGATAGAGGCTCAGTGCTGAGACAAGGACAGTGTTCTAAAGCCTCCTGGGGGTGAGGCTGGGGTGCACAAACACCCACGACTAATCTAGACAGAAACTGAATAATCAAGGGGACGACCACTGTGAAGTCATGTGGTCACCTTTCCCTCTAGAAATAAACATTGCCCTCAGTAAGTCTCCTCCCGCCCCAGAAGAGCATTAGGAAGGTCTGGAGAGGGGGATTATTGGCAGAAATGGGAAAAGCAGGTTGAAGGGATTAGCCTGGAGCAGAGAGCCCAAGAAACCCAAGCCAGTAGATGGAAGGCAGACTTTTTCATGGAAGTCTCCAAGCCCACGTCAAGTTCTGGGACCACCAAGTACAAGTCAAAGAGTGCTCATTTAACCCCTTTGGGCCCCCACGGGAGTGGAGGAAGGCTGGACAGAGAGGGAGAAGGGGCCATTGAAGGTACAGTATTTACTATGGGATTTAACTCCTCAAAGGCCTCCCAGTAGCTTCAGATCTGCTCAAGAATCCTTCATGTCCTGCTGGTGTGCAGCGAGTGGCTCACAGCTTCAAGGCCTCCTCTGCCAGATGGAGAACTATTTCAAACATCCTGCCTCTATTTTGTACTGTAGCAATGCAGACAGGAAACCTGACCCCATTTTCAGATTCTAAAGAGAAATTCTAAGTACCTGAAAGACTGAGGAACATGGTGGCTTTTATTTAAGATGTGGAGATAGAGAGCACATACCTGGACTTGGCCCTGCAGCAGCACCGAATTGCACCAAGAGTTCCCTTTATTTTCTCTCGCATCTCTGTTCCTCCTTTTCTCTCTGCTGGATTAGCCATGGGGACTCCAAGTTCTTCATTGTGTGGTCCTGGTACCAAGATTCTCCTGGGAATTATAAAGCTATTCACCTTCTACATCGAGCACTTCTTATTTTTTCCCCAACAACGTAAGTCATCCTTAAGAAGGGTCAGGGTGCTAGCTCTTAAATATATTTTAGTCATCCCTTTGTACATTAAATTCTCTTTCTTGGAGACTGCTCCTGAGATGGTGTTCACCGTGCTCCCAGCTGGCCTCCTGAAGTTCTGCCCTGCCTTCCCCACCAGGTACAGTTCAGGAGCTGGCTACTTCAGGGTGATAGGTTATCTTCTAGTTGCTTTATTCCTTTCCGTTTTACATTTAGAGAGTATACTTGGAATACATAAACTTCTCTGTGACCACAGCTTTATTTGCAACCCACAGGTTTTGTTATGGCATCTTTTCATTATCATTCAATTAATAAAATTCTAATTCCCATTGCGACTTTATCTTTGACCTACATAATGATCAGAAGTATGTTTTTAATATCCAACTATTTGGTAAAATATTGGTTATATAGTTTTAAATTTCTTGCTTATTCGGAGTCTTGTTTTATAACCAGAATATAGTCAATTTTATAAATGTGCCATGTGCACCTAAAAATTTCTGCATGATATATATATTCCATCATTGTTGGTACAGTGTTTTATGTAAATTTAGGCCAAAGTTTTTAATGATGGTACTCAGATCTTCTATAATCTGCTGATTTATTGTTGTGGTTCTATGTTACTGATCTAGGTAATTTAGATTTTTCTATTTCTACTTAGATTTTTGGAATTTCCCTTCATATATTGCATTGAAGTTTAGATTTATAATATATTCCTTGTAAAGTAACAGTGGGTTTTATTATCCTGCCTTATCGCCAGTGATACTTTTTGCTTTCAAATGTATGTTAACATTAAAAAATCTTCAATTTTGCTTATGGTTGTTATGCCATAATTGTTGAATCCTTTCATTTTCAATCTGACTCTTGTCTCTTGTAGGTGGCATAGAATTAGGTTTTTTGTTTGTTTCAATAATCCTTGTCCTTTAATTTGAGTATTTACAGTTAATGTATTTTCTTACAGACCGTTTACTCCTTGTTTACTATTTGTCCCACCTTGTTATGTTCCTTTTGCTCTTCTTTCTTCGAGATTTCTTCAAATTCCATTTTCCCTTATATTAGCTTGTTACTTTTACATAAATAGCAGTTACACATGTACCATGACTTATTAGCTCTTTTACTGCTTCTCAAGCAATGCTGAGATCTTAAATTTCTTTTACTACTTTTTCCTCTTCCATTTGTTTTAATGCATTCTAATTTTTGATATATTTTATTATTACCCTTTTGTGTTGTTAGATTTTATTTAGGTTTATCCACTTATCCTTTCTGTTATACATAATTCTTTATAAAGTCCTTATTTTCATCTGTGATAATCTTCCTTCTGCCTGCAGGTCTCCCTTTATAATTTAATTCAGTCAGTTCTGATGAGAAAATATTTTCTAAATTTTGTTTGTCTGCAAATTTCCTTATTGCATCTTTCCTTCCAAACAACATTTTCTCTGCCTCTACAATTCCCAATGGGCAGTTCTTTTCTTTAGCACTTAAAAATGTTATTCCATTATTTTCTAGTATCCATTCAGTTTCACTGAGAAGTAAGCTGTAATCTTAATCCTATTGTTCCTTTGAAAGTAATCTTTTTCGTTGGGCTGCTTTTAAGATGTCATGTTTTTCTTTGCTATTCATGAATTGTACTGTGGTGATCTTAGGTGTGGTTTTCTTTGTATTTGTTCTTGTTGCGCTTTTTTAGTGCTTATTGAATTTATGGCTCCATATATTCCTTTTAGTTTTAGAGAACTCTCAGCTGTTAATATTTCTGAAATATTGTTTTCATCCCAATCTGTCTCCTTTTTTCTTTGGACTCCAGTTTATACATATGATAAAAATGTTTACTGTGGCCCATATGTCTCAAATGTGCTTATGTGTACTTTTTATTCTTTTCGTTTCCCGTGCTTTAGTGTTAATATTGTTACTACTCTATCTTCCAGTTCACTTACCTCTCTTTACCTGTGTCCAATCCATTACCAAGTTTTAAATTTCATATAATTTTTAATTCTATCAGTTCAACTTCAATCAGTTTATAGTTTCTAGTTGTCAAGTTAAATTCTTCACCTTGTCATCTATTTTCTTGAACTTGATAATATTTACCAAAATATGTAAGATCTTTAATGTTTAGGTCATCTATGATTCTGATTCTGTTTTGTTTTTTATTCTAATTCTCCTTTTCTTGGTAGTCTTGGTGGTTCTTCAGTGAATACCAGACTTGGGATATGACAAGTTGTAGAGAATCTGAATGACATTACAGTTGCCCTTTGGACAACCTGGGTTTGAACTGCACAGATCCACTTATACATGGATTTTTTTTTTCAATAAGTAATACAGTACTACATGAGCTGTGGTTGGTTGAATCCTCAGATTCAGAAACACAGATAAGAAGGGCCGACCATAAAGTTATATGTGGATTTTTGACTGCACAGGGAGTCAGTGTCTCTAACTCCTACATTGTTCCAGGGTCAACTGTATTTTCTTGAGGAGAGAATTTCCTATTCTTAGGTAGGGAGCAGAGGGGAAGATCACCTCAGTCACCTGGACCAACTTCATACTCATTTTTCTTCTTTATAAGGTTCAATGTAGATGTTGCATCAACCTTCCTAACACACAGACACACAGACACACACACACACAGACACATAGACACACACACACACACACACACACACACACACGTAGAGACTTCCAATGTCCTAATTCATATCATTAGTTTTCCATTGGGCCACAAATCTTTCATAGGTTCTGAACCCCAATTTTGTCTCTTCAGCATTATGAGCCAACTAAGTCTTTGCTTTGACTTCAGTTAGCTTTTGTTTGACTTCTTAGCATCTTGTCTTGTCTACCTATTATACACGGAAAATACTGCAAGGGAACACTGTTGCTGAATCCAGCTCCGTTCTCTGAATCTTTACTCTCTCTGTGATTTTGGTCCTTAAAATTCTAGCTGCCTTGTTATTTCTCAATTCCAACTCTGGTTTCCTTAGTCCTATGACATTGTCCTAAGTTCTACTGGCTTTTCTACCTCTTAGGAGCCACATTTGGTTTCTCAGACTTTTGCTCTTCATCAGTAGTTCCTAAATGACTGGGCTAGAATCGCATGTGCAGAATATTGTTCTCACTTCAGTGAGTTTCTTCCTCTATTTTACTTTTCTAGGTCATGGCTACCTCAGTAGCTTTCTAACGCTGACAGTCAAATGTTGCTTATGATTTATCTGGCCTTTCTAGTATGTTTTCCTAAGGTAAACTGATATAGTTGGAAACAGAAGTTGGTACCCACCATTTAAAAAATCCTGTTTTGTCTTTCTATGAATTCTCTTTTTGTCCCATCTTCTGTCACTTTTTCCTACCCAAAATTCCCATTCTCACAGATAGATTATTTTAAGATTAAAAATTATTATTAAGCTAATATGTTAATTTTGAAAGGAATTAATTTTGCTTTGAACAAGAACACAGATTGGTGAATGGAACATGGAAGAATCCTTAAGACCTTTTTCATCTCTAAGAGTAGTATCCAACCATCGGTACCATCATAAGTTTGTCAACTATGGAAGAAAGCAGTCTTTATAAAATCAGCATTTTTTTTCTTATTTTTTTTATTTTTTTGGGTGTCACCAGGAGTTGCCTTAGACCACAACTCCTGGCAACACCAAATATAAATGAACCCTGTTACCCATGGGCGTTTACTTGGCTCTGCCACCCTAAGATTGGCCTCCTGGCTCCTTAACCCCAGGGGACTCTAAGCCCTGGGCCACATTCTTGAACCCAAGCCCTGCTCCTCTGTCAGTGGGCAGAATAATCCTGATACCCCCTGGACCAGGGACTGGGCACATGGCCCACATCTGCCACCACACGGGTCAGGGCGAGAGGGAAGAGGGACCTTGACATTCTCTTCTGGTTTCCCTCTGGGGCTTGGAGTCAGATCCAGGCAAAGACCCCTCCCTTCCGTGTGGAGCTCCTGGCCCCTCATTTGCAGCGCCCAAAACCTGCCTCTGGGGAACCCCTCATTTTGCTTTCTTTGGCTGAGGGTGCTCAGGAAGGAAGCACTGCTGAGACCCAGAATCCCAGGCCAGAAGATGCCCAACAAAGTAGGCTAGGCCAGCCCCAGGACATGATACCGGAACTCCCTCCTAAACAAGACTGAACTCATCACACAGATGGGGAAACTGAGGTCGAAGAGGGCAACGGCTTACTGGCGGAGCCTGGAGCAGAGTCTCTAATGGACACATTCCATGTTACCACCAAAACATGGGATTTCTAGAGTGCAGCTCAGCCCGTGCTGACCCCCCCCTTAGCCTGGCCACCAAGGTCTCGCCTCCATAATCCCATCCCATGACACCCCCTTCCTGTGTCCCACACAACAGCCAGATTAGACCCCTTGCCCTCAGGCTGTCGTTCACAGGGCTCCTTCTCCCCGAAGCTCCTTCTCCCACCTCTGCCTGCCCAAGTTCAACCAGCCTCTTTAGAGTCCGGCTCAATGCCAGCTCCTTCGTGAGCCACCCAGAGCCCTCATGCGCCTCTAACCTTCCGAGGTGCTTTGCCTCCACCCGCACACCCCGCACTCTGTTGTCCACGTGAGCTGTGGTTACGGTGTGTGAGCTTCCTGAAGCCGCAGACCACCTCCCCTCTGGGCCCCAGCACCTGGCGCAGTACCCAGCACTCAGTAGGTGCTCAGTAAAATCTCCTCCTCATCTGATGCCCTGCCATGTCCTACCGATAACTGACAATGATGGCTATTGTTTATCGAGCATATACCATAAGCCTGGCTCTGGTTCTGTCTCCCATCCTCATGTGATGGACCCAGGTCACAGAGGTTGTGTGACTTTCCTGAGGTCACAGCTCTGGAACTGGAACCCCACTGGTTCTTGTGCCTATATGAGTCTCCTTTCCTTCCCACTCACCTCTTCTAGGTCAGACCACCATCATTTCCTCACCCTGTCCTGTCACTAAAGACTTCCCATGACTCCTTGTGGCCCACTAGACAAAATCTAAACCCCTGAGCATGGCATCTAAACTCTGTGACATCTGGCTTCTTCCCTCTTTGCAGCTTCTCCTGTAGTCTCTGAGCATCATCTCAGTTTCCAGCCTACTGTACCTTGATTTACTTGTAGGCTCTGCACATGCTCTGCCCTCTGCCTAGAACACCCTTCCCCTACTTTTCCTCCTGTGAACTCCTACACATCTCTCAACATCCAAGATCAAGGGTTACCTTCCATTCTAGTCAGATGAGACAAGCAGCAAATGAATTGGACACAAAATTGAGAGCTCTACGAGGGAAGGACCTGTGTCATCATAGTATCCCCAATGCTTAACCCATAATCAGTGCTCAGTCAACATTTGTTGAATGAATAAATGAATACTCTACATATTCTTGTTGACTACACGGAGAAATGGCAAAAGAATACAAGGCCACAGTATGCAGGGCTGGAGGTGGAAGGGAAGACACTGAGGCCAGGAAGGCCAAGGACGTGGTGGAGTACAGTGACAAGTACTTCAGGGGCTGCTCTGCAGCAGAGCCACGCTCTTGGCAGAGGGAGTGTTTGTGAGAGACAAAGGAAGGAAAGTGATGGTGTGAGGGAGGCTCTGAAAGTATGTGTGTGTGTGCACGCACACGTGCATGTGAGAAGGCGGTGGGGATGTATGCGGGGGAGTGTGCGTGTGTGAGTGTGCTGCATTTGTGAATCAGTCTGTGAGAATGGTGCTGAGGAAGTATGTGAAGGAGCACGTGTACGTGGCTTGTGGGTCTGTGGCGGAGAGCCCGTGCGTTCTATTTGTGCATGGGGGTCTGCGTGAGAAGGCGAGGGTGTGGGCCACGAAGGCTGTGCCGGAGGTTGTGCATGTCTGCGGGGCGAGGGGGTGGGGACAGTGATTGAGAAAGACAACAAGGAGGGGACACCTGAGGGGGGTGTGAGGGAGAAACCGTAAGTGTGCGGGCGTGGAGGGTGTCGTGAGCACGTGCAGGAGGAGACGGTGTGACCGTGAGTGTGCATGACGCGGAGGGTAAGGTAGGATGTCAGGGCGCTGCTGAGGGTGTGGCTGCATGGCCTCGGCCACGGGCCGGGAGCCAGAGGTGGGGACTGGCCCTGGGCCCAGGGTGGGGGGCTCTGACCGAGCAGAAGGTTCCTCAGAGTTCTCCCTGGAGCCACGGGCGCCAGATCACCACGTCCCCAGGTAGAGAGGTCGAGCAGGAGGCCCAGATGTGTGTGCGCGCCTCACATTTTGTCCACAGCAAAACCTCTGGGCATTTGTCTTTGTCTGTGTCCGGGTGTGCACGCCTGTGCTTGTGTGCGTGCTGCCGGCTGTGTGTCTGTGCCTCTCTTTGTCTCTGTATGTATCTGGGCCTTTGTCTCAGTGTGTGTGGCGGTTGGTCTAGGCTTGCCCACAAGACTGTGTCTGGGGTTGTGTGTGTCTACGTGTATCTGTGCCTGTGGGGCACCGGGCGTCCTTGATCTGTGCATGTCTAGGTAAGGCTGCGAGCGTCCCCCTGGACCGCCTGTTTGTATCTCTGTCTGTGTGGCCTTAGTGTGAGTGGGAGAACGTTGTGCTTTGGAGACTGTGGATCTAGATCTCGGTGTATCTTTAAGTGTGAGTGTGTGCTTGTGTATCTGCATGTGAGAGTCTGCCATGCGTTGTAGCATGGAAATGCTTATGTGTGTCTGTGGAAGGTGCGTTTGTGAGACCAAGGATCTCCGTGTGTCTCTGTGCCTCTGTGTGTGTATGTGTGTGTTGGGTGTGAGGGGTTTGTCACAGACTGGTGAGCAAGTTAATCTCAGACTCCGTGACACGTGGAATAAAATCACGCTCCCATAATGGAAGAGAACCAACTCTTCACCCTCTGCCCTGGGGGAGTCAGTGGGGGCCAGGGCCAGGCTTAGGCCCCTATGCAGGGCCCCCTGTGGCCTCAGCACCCTACCCCCGCCTCTCCTCTGCCACACCAGGCTCATTCTGCCTCCAGAGTGCCCCGGTGCCCACTGCTGGCTGGGCTAGGCTCCAGGACATGTGACGGAGCCTTAGAGGCCTGTCCTGGGCCCCACAGCCCCACCCACTGCTGAGGAGGGCCCTGCCCCAGATGGGAGGGCGGGTGCAGGAAGGAATCTTTGGGCCCCTCCTCCTCCCGGAGGGGAGGGATGAGCTGCAGGCCCGACCTGGATCTTCCATCTCTCAGCAACAAGATTCCTGGTGAGCAGGCTGCAAGGCTTGGCAGGGCGCCTGCCGGAGAACCACCCTCACCCGCCAGGACGCCTGGGTCCCCAGGGCCGGGCAGCAGCGGGTTCCCTGGGGAGCTAGGAGGGCCCCAGAACTTCAGGCTACAGCTGCCCGGGACTATGGGAAAGCCAGACCCTTCCAGGCTCCCACCCCCAACCACAGACGGCTCCTCAGCCCCCCAGGCAAACCGCCACCCTTCTTCTGGCCTCTCCCCAGCCTCAGCCTTTGCTTCACAAAGCAGACCAGCCACCCAGCACCACCCACTCCCTACCTGAGCCTCAGCGCACACCCAGCCTGAGTTCAAGACCTCACCTCTGGGTTTGAGGGCTCTCAAGGCCAGGACTGTGCTGCTTATCTCAGAATGGGGCTTCTGAGGACAGGGCCATGTGTCCCGCAGCTGTGAAATCCCTCTTGGTCTTAGCACTCCTTCCTGACTGAGCAGTCAGGCACCAGGAGAGGATTTCAAACCCAAGGCTGGGGAAACTGAGGCAGTGAAGCTCTCTGCCCTGCCTACTGTTATGAATCAGAGGCCAAATCCAGTAGTCTAGACACACAAGTTCTTAATTCTGTCCAGCGGCAGTGGCTGCAACTTGTTCTTCCCCATAGGGGGTGCAATTTCGGGGGCGGGAGGCATCAGTTGGAGGGAGAGGGGAATGGGCAGGTGGACCCCCCTCAACCCTCAGACTTGGATGAGCAGCCGGAGAGCAGGTTTGGTAAGAGATTAAGGTCGAGGAGAAGAGAACCCAGACGCTCCAAGATTTATGACCCTAATTCTTCTCCCTTAAATTCCCCTCCAAGCCCCCCAGCCCTAGCCTGGTCCCTCCAGGGTCATGCTGTGGCCCCAGGCCAATGTCAAGGCCTTAACGCATCCATCAGTTGTTGCCAGGGAGTTTCCACCCCAATGGGTCCCAAAGGGAGGAGATCAACTGACACTACGGGCCCAGACTGACGGGGAAGGGGCATGGCCCTAAAGAGGTGGCCAACAGCCCCCTGCCCCCTCCCAGGATGTAGGGGCTCACAACCTCCAGGGCAGAAGCTAGGCTGGTGGGTGGGTCCAGGAGGAGGTGACCTCCCAGCTCTGGCACCACTCCCAGCCCCGCCCTTCCAACAGGCCAGGAGACCTGGGATCCCACGGGGCCCTACAGCTTACAGGGTGTGTGGCCTTGGGCCCTTGTTGCTCCTCTCCAGGCCTCAGCCTCCCCACCACACAATGCAGGAAGTGGTCTGGATACCCCAGGCATCCCCCTTCAGCTCCGCTGCCTCAGTGCTAAGCCCTGCCCTCTCTCCAGTCCAGGGGTGTCACCTAGAATCTGGGCCAGATGGGGTGAGGCTTTGGCAGTTAACTGGAGGAGCCCCTGAAGCCACCCAAGTCAGAGCTGAAGAACGTATGGTGCTCACTCCTCCACCGCACATCCATTTTCCAGAAGAGTGAAACTGAGGCCCTGAGAGAAGGTCGGGGTCTGCGCCAAGACCTGAGTGTTACTGGTGGGATGGTTAAGAGCACGGGCTCTGGGGACAGAAAGACTTAAGATTAAAATGTCAGCTGCAACAGAAACTTGTTACGTGAAGTCCCTTGCCTTCTCAGCCTCAGATTCCTCATCCATAAAATGGGCAATAGTGCCTCCCTCCTACGACTGCTGAGTTGAAATAAGAAAACGCATGTAAAGGGCTCGGCCAGTGTAGCCAACGCTTGGACAATGGTTAACTATCATGACTGTGGGTAGTATTAACACAAAGCCAAGTGGCCGGGGGAAAGGGTAGGTGGGGTCCCGACCTGGCTCATCCTCCAGACCAGGAGGGCCAGCCAAATTCCTCAAAGCCCCCCAGCTGTCTCCCCTCTTCGTTAAAGGCCTCTCATTAGTGAGCCTGGGCACCTGCCCCCCAACACGTAATAAGCCTCATTAGTATCTTAGCCCCAAGCTCTGAGCCCAGAGTCTGTGCATGTGCACACGCGTGAGGGTGGGGGGCTGCGACAGGCCACCAGCCAGGAGACAGCATCCCCGCCAACCACACCCCCTGCCTGTCATCAGCAGGGCCCGTCACCACCCAGCTTGTCACCTGCCTGCCTCGCACCCGCACCACCTGTCACCCACCCAGCTCGTCACCCACCCAGCCCATCACCTGCACCACCTGTCACCCACCCAGCCTGTCACCGGAGCTGCCTGACAGGCCTCTGGGTGGGGGACAGTAGATGGGGAGGAGAAGACCACAGGGGTGTGGAGCTGGGGGCCCCAGAGACCCTGTAAGATCCCCACTTCAGCTCGGCATCCTGCAGCATCGCCATGGCAACGTCTCAGCCGCAACCACTTTCCCAAACATCCCCCCTGCCCCCCAGGCCCTGCTCTTAGCTGAGCTGAGGCTGAGAAGAGCCTTGACTGACAGCAGAATGGGACAGGAAGGAGCTGCTCATCAGCTGGCTGGCCTTGGCCATCCCTGCCCTCTCTGGACTTGGTTACTCCATCTGCAAAATGGAGGGGCTGGAACTGGGGAGGCCCCTGTACAGTGGGTCATCCCTTCCCAGCCTGGATTTGCTGAGCCAGTGGCCAGTTAACCTGTGAAGGCTGGTGGGGGCGGGGTACAAAAGGACAGGGGGTTCTGGGTTCTTCCATACTCCTTTGCCCTGGCCCAGCTCACACAGGCTGGGCCTCTGGCCCAAACTCACATAGCAAAAGAGGAGGAGCAGGCTGGAAGGCAGAGGGGCTCTGCCACAGGACTGCCAGCTGGAGATGATGCCACAGTGGGTGACCCAAGGTGACCCACCTCCAAGCTGCATTATTTATAAAACCCAGAGCTCCTAGCCGAGCAACAGCTGCGGTGCCGCCCCTCCAGGGGGCACAGGCAGCGGTGGAAGGGTGGTGCCTCCCCGGGGGAGCCCCCTGGGGTCCCGGGCTCCCTCCACAGCTGGCTGGGGCAGGGGCTGAGGTGGGAAAGGGGCGGCTGCGCCATCCTTCCGCTCCCAGCCCCCTCTCCTCTCCTCTCCTCCAGGCAGGCAGGCGGCGATAGGATTACTTCTGCATGACTGCCCGCTCCACAGGGCTTCAGAGACCCTCCTGCCTGCAGCAATCTAAAATTCCTGTAGCCCGGCCTCTCTCCCCTTCTCCCCACAGTGAATGCTCCAGCTTCTACCACAGCGTGCCCGCGGCTGCCACCACCACCAGTGAGCTGGCCGGGCCCCCAGGTCCCCGGAGCCACGGGCAAAGGTAGGCCCATCCTCGGGGTGTCCCTCGGAACCCTCTGAGGCCCAGGCCCTGGCCCATCCCCTCCGGCCCCTGGTGCCCGTCCAGCCCCACAGGGCAAGGCTCAAGCTGGGGTCGGGCCTGCCAGCTGCGCCAAGGAGGACCGGCACATACGTGCAAACACACCTGGTGGGTCCTGGCGTGCCTGGCCACATCCTCTGCTGCCAAAACCTGGATGTCCCCACCTCTGCTCTAACCGCCCCCTCCCTAACCCTTGCTACCCCTGGGGTGGGCAGACAGCTGGGCCAGACCAGCGCCTGTGGCTCCCCAGGGCACAAGAAGCAGGCAAGAGATCGATCCACTGAATTTTTTAAGGCTCTAATGAGCCTGCCTCCCCAGACTTGGGGCCTGGGACACAGGCGATCTCTCAGGGACCCCTCCCTGAGAGCAAGCATTGCAGTTGCTTCCTCTTTCAGGTCTAGGGGGTTGGGGCACCTTTCTAGGAGCCTTTCCCCCAGCAAGAGAAGAGGCACGAGGGGCCCCTGGGAAAGAGATGGGATTGGGGGGCTGTGAGCAATACCCAGAGGCCCCCCCAGTCTCCCCAGCCCTAATGCAGGCAGAAGCAGCTCAGCCTCTAAATCACTCCCCTCATGCTGCCCTCTGAGGCGGATTCTGTGCATCTGTAATTAGGGGGTGGAACAGATGGTGGAGATTCCGTTTAAAATCATGCATCTAGTAAAGTAACCTTCACTGTTGGAACTGACTCCCAGGGAGACCAAGCCCCAAGCCCGGATCTGGGGGTGGGGTGGGGTGGGAGGGGAAGCATATCAAGCCAGCACCTTCTCCATCTTTTTTTCCTGAAGCTCCAGACCCAATGTCCCCCTCAGGTGAGCCCAAGAAGAGGGGGATTTGGCAAGCACCTGAGAATGTGCAGGCTGGGGGTAAATCCCCCTGCCCAGACCCCCCCACCCCCACCCATACACGACAGAGTCAGGGCATGGCTGGGTACTCAGAGTTCTTGGCTGACACACCAGGATGACCAGGTGCCAAGAGCCCCCAAAGAGGCCCCAAACCCCCAAAGCCCAGGCCAGTGTGCCCAGAGCACAGGGTCTTGGGTGGGGCAGCTTTGAACCAGATGTACAGCCTCACTGTCCAGGAATGAAAGGCCTGGGGCAATGAGGGGGGGTGGAGATGCCTCCCCAGGCAGAGGAGGCTCTGGGAAGTGGGGGAGGACCAGGCAGCCGAGAATGAGAGAGAGCACGGAAGAGTGGGCCAGTGTGTCTGCAAGGCTGAGGCTATCTGGGGGGAGTTTGGGGGAGGGAGGCTGGGGAGGACAAGGTGGGGTGGGGGAGCGGTGATGGAGAGCGCTGAGGAGGGAGGCTGTGCTGGAACGTGTGATGGTGGGAGTGCGGCTGCAGGGTGAGGTGTGGGCGCAGGGCGGAGCTGCTCTGAGGGGTGACTGGGCTGGGGCCCTGTGTGTTTGTGTATGAGTGCGGGACTGGTGTCTGGAGAGGGGTGGGGCTGTCCCTGGGCCCTTGGATGGCTGAGGAAAGTACTGGAGCTGCAGCTTGCTGGGGAACACACAGAGGACTGCTTGTTTGCGGAGGTGCTGGGATCTGGGGGGGGGGGGGGTGTGCGTGTGCGGGATGCGCATGCACGTGCACGGCCTGGAAGGTACGAGAAGCTGAGGGGACATTACTGTTCAAAGATGCACCGTGTCTGTGTGTTTGAGGTAAATGGTGTGGCTACAGGGGTGTCCTCCTCTGCGTGGGTGTTGAGGCGGTGTGTGTACGTGTATGTCGCAGGGAGAGTTTGGAAAGGTGTAGGGGGCTGTATCAATGTGTCTGGGGACGTGATGAGCTGCAGCGGAGGGAAACGCTGGGGCCGTCGGGAGAGCCTGTGGGTGTCTGGTTAGGTGCTGGGACTCTGAGAACCTGAGTGTGTGGAAGGTATTAGGGCTACAGTAGGGTCCTGGGTGTATCTGGGGAGGTGCTGGGATTGGAGGAAGAGTTGATCTGTTTCAGGATGTGGTAGAAGCCTTGTGTGTGTGTTGGGGTGTCTGGGGGTATATTGGGGGTCATAAACATCTGGGTTTTGGTTAAGTACTAGGGCTGTAATATGTGTTTGGGTGGGTAGGCATGTGGTGGTTGTGTGTTTGGGGGCGTGCTGGGGCTGTGTGTTTAGGGGTGCTGGAGCTGTGAGTGGGGAAGTGGTTGTGTATTTAGGAGGTACAAGGGGCTGGAGTTGGGCCCCTGTGCCCAGACAGGTGATGGGGCTGCGGGGTGAGGGCGGGTGCCCCTCTGAGGAGGTGAAGGGCAGAGTCCTGGCCTTTGCTCAGGGGCCCACCTGGGGGCTGCCCGCTAGAGCCCCTCTGCCGGTGGTGCCCGCCTACCCCCAGACCCCACGTCCGGGTGTCGAGACAGACAGCCCATCTGTCTCTTCCTGTGCCCAGGCTGAAGGAGCAGTGCCGCCTCCTCGCTCCCTGGGGGGGCGGCAGCAGATCCCAGCCCACCCATCTGCCTTCAGATGGTCGAGGCAGGAGCCTCCACAAAGTTGCCTGGAGGGCATCCCTGTGTTTGAAGAGGCACGGGCTGGGGGGTGGGGGGAACTGCACAGCACACAGTCCTTGTGGAGGCTCCTTTGAAAACCACTGACGCCAGGAGAGACCAAGAAGGAGGACAGGGGCGGGTATGTCTGTCCTTGTACGTCTGTGCGGGTCAGCGCCCAACTGTGTGCCTTGGAGCCCCTTCGCATGTGTTCATGCCGGTGGCCTCTGTTCAAGCAGCATCCTTGCCTTGGAAAACAGCCCTCCAACCCAGGCTACGAGCTCACAGCCTCACACAGGCAGCTACCCCCTCATCCATGCACCCCTGCCTACACTACACTCACACGCAAACATCCCCCACACCTTCACATCTGCAGAACACTGCACCCTGGTACACATGCCCTCAGCCCCAGAGTCCCAGTCCTTCACATGTGTACGCCCATGACACACACCCGCACACTGCAAAGCCAGGTACAGCCACATGCACCTGTCACATATACATGCCTCCACACAGACATACCCGACAAGTAGCTGTCACACCCACACCCACACACTCCACACACCTTGGGGAGTGGATCTCCCTGTCACACCCATATCCCACCTCATATGCACTCAGTCTCTCTCATATACATTGTAACAGACACTCACCATCCCTTATACCTGTACATACGCGCACATGTTTGTACACGTGCATACCCACTCTCACCAGCTCTCAGCTCTTTCACACCAGCCAGTTTCTCTGTGTCCAGGCCAGGCCCTGCAGGAAGGCTGCCACCGGCTGAAAGTGTCTCCTGCCTCCCTGCCCTGCCAGCTAGGTCAGAGTGGGGGGCATACCCCCCCACCATGACACCATGGCTCCCTGGGAACCCTGATCTTCCCCTCCAGAGAGAAAGAGTCCTCTCTCGGCTCTGGGGTGACTGCCACTGTTGTGTGAGAGTGTGACTGTGTATGTGTGTGTATCAACATGTTTTGAGAAGCCACGATGAGGCCTGTGTGTCACTGCCTGTATGGGTAAGAAAGCATAGGGACAGGTTCACCGGTTATGTTTGTGAGATTCAAGATGAGTGTGAGAGCAGAGACATGTATGCCACAAAATGTGTATTTGTGAGTGTGTGTGAGGCCAGGCCCCTGTGGACAGGCGTGAGTATGGGGGGGTGCACTTACACAAGGAGACACACAGTGAGTGTGAGTGGGGAGTGAGTGGGAAGTATTCTGGGATATTTTCTCAGACAAGTGGTATGTACATTTGTGAGTAGGGGTCAGGGCTAGGAGAGGCACCCTCCGCAACTCCCTCCCCCTACAAAGAGATCAGGGGAAAGGGGTCTCTAGGATCTGGGGGGAGAGTGTGTGTGTGTGTGTGTGTGTGTGTGTGTGTGTGTGTGTGTGTGTGTGTGTGTGTGTGTGTGTGTGTGTGTGTGTGTGTGTGTGTGTGTGTGTGTGTGTGTGTGTGTGTGTGTCTTCCTCTCTCTCTTTCTCCCTGACCTCTTTAGCAGCTGGAAACTGAGCCGAGGGTGGAAGGAATGGAGACTTGGCTGGTCTGGGGGTTTGGGGAGGGAAGCAGGAGAAAACACCTTCCAGATTCTCATCAAATCCTTGTTTGTGGTTTGTAGCCTTCAGTCTCTCCTCTCTCTTTCTCTCGGTCTGGGTTTCCCCCTTTCTTTATCTCTTCCTGCCCCTCCCTCTCTCCCCCATATCTCTCCTTCTCCCATCTCAGTCACCTTGTCTCCCCCCTTGGATCTCCCTGTCTCCAAGTCGCTGTCTCTGCCTGTCTGTTACTCTCTCCCCAGGCCCTTCCATTTTTCTGACTCCTGTCTCTGCCAGCACCTCTGTATGTCCGTCTCTCCCAGTCCTGGTCCATCTGTCTGTCTCTCTCCGTCTGCCTGTGCGTGGGTGTCTCTGTCCATCTGCTCCGCCACCCATCTGTCTGGTTGTCTGTGCTAGTCCTTCTAAGGGTGCCCACTCGCTCACCAAGACACCCTCCCCCAGGTCAGCAAAGGCCTCTCCTGGCTCAGGGGGCGGGGAGGGGGTGCAGAGCTGCAGCTTCTGGAAGCTTCAGTAGCAGCTGGCTGAGCTGGGAGTTCGGGGCCAGCCAGCTGCAGAAGTGGCCCCTCCCCTGGGCTCCCAAGCCAGAGCAGAGAGAGGAGAAAGCAGGGCCTCACTGCAGCTCAGTCTGTGTGTGCGCGCGTAGGGGGAGGCAGGGGGCCTCACTTTGCCTTCACTTCACCGTTCCCCCCAAAGCCAGGCCCTGTAGGAGAGGAAGCTTCAGTGCCCACCTCCCTCATCCCCTCACCAATGGAAGAGATGCTGGGGATCCAGGAGGGAAGGGCTGGGGGATGCCAGGCCTTGGACGAAGCCATAGCTTCCTGTCAGATGGGTGGGAGGGGGGCTCCTTCCCTCCTCCCTCCCAGGCAGTCCCTGGGGATCCCTCCAGTGCTGGTCCCAGCTCCGGACACGAGGGGCCCCATAGGCAGTTCTCACCAGCTCCCACAGGGACCATTCCTACCTCCCAGCTGCCCCAGAACCTCTGACCCACAGGGATAAGGCGGAGGGGGGTGGATCACAAGGGTGTCTCCTCCCTCCCCAAATGGAGGTTGGCTCTGGACATCTGGAGTTCGTGGCCCTGTCTACGCCCTGGCCATCCTGAGAGGCCCCAGGCAGTCCACCTACCATTGCCAGCCCGGCACCACACACACACACACTGCACCCCAGCACTCGTGGCCCACCACCGCCACTCCCTGGCCCAGCAACTCTGAGGGCTCAAGAGGAGCCCTACCGTGGAGACCTGCACCCTACTGGTGGCAGCCTCCAGCAGGGCCCCCGGCACAAAGCCAGCAGCTGGAGGAAGTACCCCCAACACTTCCCAGGAAGCTCTGTTCCTCCCTCTCTAAGAAGAGCTCACAGTCCAAATCCCACAATAGATGGGGAAACTGAGGAAGGGATGGGATGACACAGTCAGTCATTCTTCCTGAGACCCTGGGGTGGGATCATAAATGAGGAATAGGGAATGAAAAGGATGCCACAGGGGCAGAATCTGGCTCCTTCCTGACCTGCCACGGGCAAAGTCCATGTTGGCTGCACAGCCCTGCACAGCCCTACCGCTGGGCCAGGGCCAGGGGCTGGCTCCCTCCCTCTCCTCACTTCTGAGCAGCCCTCCCTGCCCTCTCCCTCCCAGCTCTGGCTCTCTCATCCTCAGCTCTTGGAAGCCTGACTCACTGTTTCCCCTCCTCTCTCCCCTCCCTCCCTCTCTCCCGGCAGCGGCGCCTCCCCCTTCCCTGGGGGGGCTCTGGCCACAAGGGTGCCCGCCTGCTCCTCTCCCCAGGCTCTGGCCCCCTCCGCACCCAGGAGTCCCCCTGCAGCTGTTCCAGCTCTCTAACTATACAGAGTGGACGGAAAGAGCCTAGGTCCCAGGCAAGCAAGGGGAGGGGGCCCCTCTAGACTGGATTTCCTCCTGTCAAACAAGGTGGGGGGGATCCAACCGGATGACACCCCTGGTGTCTCTAACAGTCCTAATGTTCCCCGCTTTTAAAAGTCCGGTGCCTCCTGACAGAGGGCCCACAACCTGTGGGGTGCTGTACCTGCCTCAGGCTCCGCCCCCAGGTCCAAAGAAGAGGTCGGCTCTGTTCCCAGACATTTGGGGAGTGGGGAGACACTGCCCTGGGGCAGGAGCATTAGTCAAGTGACCCCTGGAATCCCCCTGTCTCCCCGTTCTCCCTCCTCCTGTGGGAGAGCTTCCTTCTCTCTCTCTCCCACCTGTCCTCCTCCCTTTTCCCAGAGACGTTTGCTTGTCTCTCCTTCAGATACTATCCTAGCAGCAATTGATCTTGGGTGAGAGGCTCTCAGTGCCCGCTCATTTTGGGCTGTGGGGTGGGGAGTGGCACATGCCTAGGCCTTCTTGGTCCCCTGGATGCCATCTCCAGGGGCTGTGATCCTGGCTCTTCTCCTTGACCGTTTTCTCTCTCACCCCCTCATCACTGGCTTCTGTCACCATCTTTTCCTCTTTCCACCTCATGTCGGGCTCTCTGGGTCTCTTTCCTCCCCACCTCCCCCAGCTCTCTCCCTGGGGGGCCCATCTGCTGACATTAGCAACAATGTTACCATTGCTCCCCCCATTCAGTTCCCAGCTCCACCCCATCCTGGCTTCCCCCTCCCCGGCTCTGTCCCAAGAGACCCAGGGGACCCAGAGGCAGAGCTGGGCTCCATCCCATAATGGTGAGTCTGCTTGACCTCACTAATCATACCAGAAGTGCCTGGGCATCTGGTATGAAGGCATGGCACCCTGTGGTCTTGGGTGGCTGGCCTGAGGCACAGAGCTCTGTATTCCACAAACCAAAAAAAAAGAAGTTGACTTGGGGTGGGGCAGAGCAGAGAAGAGGGGAAGTGAGGGGGATCAGGTTTGCCTGGAGGAAGCCCCTGTCCAATGGGGAACAGAGGCAAGAGGAGGTAGTGGCTCGAGCCAGCGCTCCAGGCTGATAGAGAACAAGCAATGTCCCTCTGGGGCTCTGCCGGTCCAGATCAGCTCCCCCTATAAAAAAAGGTCTTCTGCCAGGGACAGTTTGCCCCGCAAGCCTCCAGCACAGCCACACCAAGCAGGTAAAGATCCCGTCTCTGTCTCTTAATCTCCTGTAGAATCCAAATCCATCCTCCCTACAGTACACCTCCACTTAGCTCAGCAGGGGGTTCCATAAGCCTCCCTTGCCCCAATCTAACCAGGTAGAATGGGAGGGGACAAAGCCCCCCAGCTCCCAAGCCCCCTCACCAAAGGCCCCATCAAGGGCTGGGGAGCAATGCAAAACAATCCTGGAACCCACGCACCTTCAAACTGAGA
Organism: Orcinus orca; assembly: GCF_937001465.1. Classification (NCBI taxonomy): domain Eukaryota; kingdom Metazoa; phylum Chordata; class Mammalia; order Artiodactyla; family Delphinidae; genus Orcinus; species Orcinus orca. The sequence continues at coordinate 37,651,545 of NC_064575.1, read as the reverse complement.
AGCAACCCTGTCCATCCACAGCACCTGGGGGTGCTGGGGCTCCCTGCCCCCACGACCCTGTTCCAGACCCCCCAGCCCAGCAACCATAATAAACAGCAAGCTCTTTTTCTTTATGACACCAAATTCCTCCAAGCCGAACAGCTCCTTCCATCGCTACCTCAGCCATAGATCACATTAAAAACTCACAGAGGGCAACTTAAACACATCACATTTGTTTCTCTCTATATTATTTCAAAAGTAACGGCATTAAAAATGGATTTTACTACAGAAAATAAATATCAACACGTGGGCCGGGAGCCCAGGCAGGGGGAGAGAGCCCACCAGGAGAAGGTCCCTGAGGGCTTGGGCACAGCTTAGGCACTGACCAAGGAGGTGGCTGAGAGGACAGACTACACCTGGGGTGGGGTGGGGTGTGGGGGGAATGCCTGGGGAGGGGGCAATGCCCGCCCACCTGGGCACCTGCCCCAATGCCAGACCAAGAGGGACAAGAGTCACTGGTTTGAACTGGTCCCCCAAAGCTCATGCCCTCACTGATCTTTGCAACCTCTGGAGGGTAGGAGCTCTGGGGCAAGAAGTTCACTAGTCTCTAGGGGTTATTCCAACTATTGACACAGCAGAAGAAAAAAATGACTTCAACTTACTATCCAGTTTGATTTTCCATTACTATAAAAATATACATCTGCTCAAAGGAGGGAGATGGCAAGCTGCAGGCACATGCCACCTGGGGGGTCCCCCTGCAGCTCACCACCACAACCCAGCCTGCCCCTCCAGGCGGCAGGGGTGGGGGCTGTGTGTGGGTGGGGGACGACCAACTGGTAATCTGTCACCTACAGCCCCAGCTCACACAGCTACACACACCGGACCACACGGAACAGGAACAAGCCAACAATAGAAACACCCCAAATGCTCCTGGCAGGACTCTGCCCAGGCCCGGGTGCATGTCCCCGCCCCGCCGGCGGCAGCAGCGGACGAAATGTGGCCACCCTGACCCGGAGGCAAACTTGTCCTCACATCCTGAGCTCTGCCCAGGGAACTGGGGCCAAGTCCCGCCCGACACCAACTGGTCCAGCGGGAAACGCCTGCCCAGCCAGACAGGCACAGGCCCCCCAAGGGTCCCTCCTTGTGCTCAGGGGCCAGGCTGGTGCAGCCTGGCCCTACCTCCCAGGGTGACGCCTGGGCCCAAATTCAGCTGGCCCTGCCAGTCAGGCACTGGTGCAGAACGGAGGGCACCAGGCTCAGCCCCGCCCAGCCCCAGGGCCCCCAAGCTAGGAGGGAGGGGGGACTCCTCACCCCTCCACATCTGGCCCTGGCCCCCAGGGTCTGCAGTAGAGAATTCCCGCCCCCGCTTCTCTCTCTACCTCCTCCCTCTCAGTGCCCGCTGCCCGTCTCAGGGACGGCCCCAGCTCCCGCCTCCGGCCAGCAAGGCCCACATCCTTCCTCCCTCAGCTGGCCCCTTCGCCTGGCAGGAGGCTGGGGGGCCAGGCTGCTGGGGAACCCCTCCAGCTCCCATAAGTCTTCATCCCCAGCCCCCAAACTCTGGGTTGCTGTCCCTTTTCCTGTAGAACAGGAAACAAGGTTATTTCCTAGACTCAGGGCCAGCCCTCTGCCCCTCTGGCTCTGCCTGGGGACCAGGACCCAGCAGGGGAATGCGCCCTTAGCCAGAAAGCAGAGGGATTCTGCAATTCACCCCCAGCTACCGGCCCAGGGGGCTGACAGCTGTCACTCAGCACCCCACCCCCTGGGGAAGAGGGGGCCGATTCCATCAGAGCCTCAGAGGAAACGCATTGATAGGCGATTATTTATTTATTTATGCAAAAGTGAGCCGACTTTGTTCACCAGGTAACCGGGCACGCGGCCCAACCCCTACGGCCCTGGCCCCCCCAAATCCCTCCTCCGCCCCACACCCGCTCCTGGTCATTAGGTCCCCGCCTCTCAACTCCCAGAGCACCAGCAGAACCTTGGGATTTGGGGGTTGAAGGGGAAGGGCTCCTCCTTCCGCAGTCTCCCCCTTTCCCAGGGCCGTTCCTAAAATCCTTGTTCTCCGGTCCCACGGTCCCCCCCCCCTCACCCACCCCCGCCACACACTCAGCAAGCTGGAGAGCAAATTGCAGTTTTAAATCCAAAGACGGAGGGAGGGGGAAGGAGGAGGGGGCGCGCAGCAGCGCTGGGCGCGCACCTCGCCCCCGAGCCGGGGGAGCCGCGGGGCGGCCAGGAAACCCGGGAACCCCCCCTCCCCGCGCCCCCTTCTCGTCCACCTCCCCCTCCCCCTTCCCGGCGCTGCCTGCCAGGCTTCGAGCCCAGCCCAGCGGAGCCGCGGGCCCCGGTGGAAACAAAGACCGATCGCACCGCGGGCACCGCAGCCACGGGGTCCGGCGGACCGGACCCGGGCGCGCGGAGGGGGCGCAGAGCACCCCCGGTGCGCTGCACAAAAGAGCCCGGCCGGCCCGTCCCCAGCGGGGGTCTAGGGCTGGGGAGGAGGCGCCACTCACCGGAGTGCTGGGCTGCCGGCTCCGTTGGTCCGAGCCAGGCGAGGGGCTTTGGGGGTCGTCTGTCTTGCGGCCGCGGCAGCGACGCGGGCGCTCGGCAGCTTCGCCGCTCACCCTAAAATCGAGATCATATTTCCCTTTGAGTCCTAACACTATGATAATATAATCTCAGTTATGGTATAAAGCAGGTAACTGATTTGAGAAGGGTACTGAGTTTGAGGACATATTGACTGATTCATTCCACAAATACTTTACTAAGCGACTATGCTAAGGGCCTGGGATCCCATGAAACAAAATGCCAGCAGAAGTGAATCTCTTTAATGAAACAAAGTATGTGGAAGACAAATCATTAAATGCTTACTTACAGTAAAGCATGCAATGTATCCTGAAATAGGATATATAAATGACTATATGTCCAGGGCTTGCCCCAAGAGCAAGTCTTCTCTAAATGGATTATTTTCTTTTCTCTTTCTTTACCTTGTCTTCCCCACTTATACCTCTACTCTCTGCTTCAGTGAAAGATATTTCTCCTTTCCACTTCTAGCTGAAAAAAAAAAGTCTCAGGTGTCAATTTACTATGTAACTGTGGGTCCCTCTCTGTATTACAAAACAAGACTCAGGGGCCAGTGAGTCCTGATATCATGACCTCCAAAAGGGTCACAAGGGATCTCTGAAACTTTCAATAGTTTTAGTGTCTTTTCTACATCTTTTCCAATGATTCAGGTATGGAGGTTTCTATATCTTGGGCCTAGAATTCCTTCTACTGAGTGGTGAGTCGATGTGGTTTTAGTGCTTATGTCCTATAAGTTCTTTTAACTAGTGTCTTATAGCCTCCCAAAGTGTTTACATATATATATATATATATATATGACTGGCCACCATTTAAAATGAAAAAAATAATTTACATTGCTACTTATCCTCATTGAGTTGCCCATTTAAGAAGCAGAACTACACTGTCAGAGCATCCACTTTTGTAATACCTTAGCCATAGTATTTTAACATATATAGTAGTTCTCAATATTTACAGTGTATTGGAAGCACCATATTAGTCAGGGTACTCCAGAGAAACAGAACCAATAGGAGATATATAATAAATATAATGTAATATATGTAATTGCTTTAACATATGTAATTGCTATTAAACATATTAAATATTAAATATATTGTATATTAAATATAAGCTGGAAACTAGGAAATCCAGGGGTGTAGTTTTCAGAACTGATGTAAGCCACAGTCAGAGGGCAGGGGATCAGATCAAACACTCAGGCAGAGAGAGCAAATTCTCCTTTCCTCTGACTTTTTATTCTTTTGGGGCCCTCAAGAGATTGGATGAGGCCCACCTACACTGGGGAGGGAAATCTGCTTTACTCCATCTACCAATTCAAATGCTAATCTCATCTGGGAACAGACCCATCCAGAAATAATGTTTAGCAAAGTATCTGTGTATCTCAGGATATAGTTGAATTGACACTTAAAAATTAACCATTACATTCTGCAAACCTTAAAATATACCAATGCCTCAGTCCAACCCCCAGAAATTCATATTTAATTGGTATAAATTACAGGCTGGGCTTTAAGATTATCAAACTCTCCCCAGGAGATTTTAATGAATCACCAAAAGTTAAGAACCATTAACATCATAGAATATTTCTTTCTTGATGAGAAATCAAAATGCTTCTCACTTTTAGCGTTGATGCCCTGGGAGAGATATTATCTACCTCTGTAAGGTGCCTTCAGAGTATCCCACTGTACCCCATTGTAGTCAGTATTTTCAAACAGGCCACTGCAAACATGTGCCTCCAAGTCTGGTAAAAGTCAATCCAAATATTTTTCCCCAATATGGTAGTAGATGGGTAGAATTTCTTTTATGATCACCACGTTGTATGGTAGGCATAATTATTCCCATGTAGAGGGTGAACTGAGATTCAGAGAAAAATAGGGGTGCATATTGCCACAAAGCTAGCAAATGTAAAAAATTAGGAAAAGGTCAAGTTTTCTGATCCGAGTTAAATAAGTAGTAGGTATCATTATTTTATTTATTCCACAGATACTACTGTCAGGGGTGAGTAGAAAAAAAGCAAATGAATAAAAATGTAGTCAGCCTATGAACGGGAAGATTAGCTAGCATCCTTCACACAAAAGACCTGATATGTATTCGGCCACTAGAGAGGTTTAGTCAGCTGTATTTACAGTCCCATAAATGGAAAGAAGCATCATGACAAAAGGAAATTCTATGAATCCAGGAAAAAACACATCAAATTAAATAAAAAATTCACAGGCAGAGCGAAGATTACAGAGTTGGCTCTGATAACAAAGTATCTAAAATAAGTGGTGATGTGTTTCTCCAACCACACAGGCTGCCAGTCCAGGTGCAAAGGAAAATAAATAAAACTATTATAGATCTAGTAAGAGTTAAACAGACAATAAAAACCAACAATGGCGATGAATTTTAAGTTGGTGATTCTTTGAACAATCTTCAAAAGATTTCATTTGCTCTGTTAACGCAATGTCAAGTCCATTTTAGAAATAAAAGAACATTTTTCTGCTTGCTAGAGTTTAGACATAAATCCTCAAACTGTATTAAATCAAGATGCTTCTAGAATCATAGCGCTAAAGATCATCAAGGATTATTAAAGAACTATAGTCACTCCCTCATTTTACAGGTGAGAAAACCAAGGTGGTAAATGACTGTGTGATGGCCTTAAAGTCCACATGATTCCCATCAGTGGCCAAAACAAGATTAGAATGCAGGTCTCCCATTTCCTCTTCACTTAATTATTCATCATTCTTTAGTCATTTTGAGCACAACTAGTGCACTGCTGTTTGAAACCTGACCTTTCCAATGGCAGTCAAAATGCCATACTTTAATAGTGCTTCCATTATCTTTGACCAGAATATTAAATAACTGGCAATCATGTTCTGAGCTTCTTTCCAGATGAATTATATGTTAAGCTCTATTTCAATATTGATTTGTAATATACTTTAAAGCATGTTGATCTTCCTCTGGTCTCTTCTTACAGTTCTGAGCTACATGAACGCTAGAGTTCCTAAAATTTGTGATTTTCTGAATGGCCATCTCTACTATGTCCACCAACCCAACAACAGTCACTGCTTGTTGCTAGACAGAAAAAAAAAGTTAATAAATTTACAAATGAAATCCTGCGTTTGTTTTTTTTAATGAAAAACAGAAACCTATTTGATTTAGAATCTAAACCCTAGAAGCATACACAGGGCTTAAAGAAATGTATGATTCTTCTATGGAATATTGGAGAATTCTTGTTTAATCAATGGAAGCACATCGTTAGTTTACTCAGGTCCCTAAAAAGGCGGAGGACCTCACTTAAAAGAAACAAGTGACTATCTTAGTTAATGTAAATAGAAATGCATTTCCAGCTTATTTATGGTTGTTCATTTCTATACCATACAGTGGTCTGTTTCTCAGGACATCAGTATAAAAGGCAAATTGATAGGTGAGAAGGGTAAGTGGTATAATAAAAAAGTTAAAAGCATGGGCTACATGACATGGACAAGTTACTCAGCCTTTCTAATCTTCCATATGCACATCTATAAAACAGGGAATAAAACATATTACAAAGAGATATGCTTCTCCTCCCACCATGCTTTGGCCTTCACATGTTTGGGAGGCATAGGAGATCCAGTGCCTTTCCCCTCCATCCTATTCTGGGAAGAGGAATTGTTAATGTTATTGGTCAGTAACCAGAACATCTACGGAGCAATGGGTAGAATTATTACATTTGAAAGGGACAAACGTGTCACATGGTTCTGTCCCAGTAGCTCAGCTTATGATTCACAGAATAAGGCATGTTAGCTTAAGCTTGTCCCATGACCTAGTCATCTGTGATTTGGGGGCAAGAGAGAGAGAGAAGGAAAGCCTCAATTAGAATTCCAAAATGAAGTAACAGCGGCTAGCTCACTAGTAATAAGTAATACTTTGGTCTTTTCTGATGATCGTTTCTTGTGTATGGATCCCTTGGCAGGAAACTTAACCACCCACTTCAGAGGAAGTCCGATATGCTATAAAAAGTGCACAGTGCAGTGCCTCATATGCAATAAGCTGTCAAAGAATATTATCTAGATGACCTTGGATTTGCACTTAAATGTTTGTTATTAAATCAGTTTGCATGGGACTAGTATCCAGAGCCTCAGGATAAAGTAGATTCATGTGAGTTAATAAATGAAAAGTTCTCTGAAATTCTAGATGGCAGGTCATGCTAACTCAGGTAAGTAGAAGCTGGTGGCTGGGCGTTCCCTCAGGACACGTGTTTTGATGGAATGAGGACTCAGGGTGTAGAAACCAGCTTGGCAGTGGATGGTAAACCATTGCCCAGCACATGCTGCCTCCTGTTAAGCAGAAGGCTCTCATGCAAATTGCTTTCTGAATCATTAGCTGTCGGCAACCCTCATCTCTCCTCCTGCAGCTGTTCTTTCTGATTTTGCCTGCAAACTTTTCATATTGGGCAGGCTCCCAAGCCAAACAAGTTGCCCCTCTGCAGGCTTTGTTCCTGGGGGCGAGAGGTGAACCTCACAGATAAGTCAAAGTAAGGATGCACCATGGACTAATACACACTGAAGGAACAGACTCCTGTAAGCTAAGGTGATGAATGCCTTTGAAAGTAATTTTCATGCAGCTTCCTATGAGAATGTCAGCCAGGCTCCAGAAGTTATATGCTGCAATTTTAAAATTATCTGCCTTTGTAGACTTCTAAAGCTTCTATCAGCTAAGAAGTATCTTTTTTAAAAAAGAAAATATTTTTATACAATTTTAAAGACTACTTTCCATTTATTACAAAATATTGGCTATATTCCCCCTGTTGTATAATACATCCTGGAGCCTACTTTACACCAAATAGTTTGTACTTCCCACTTCCCAATTCCAACTCTTAAATTGCCTTTCCCCCTCCCCCACTGGCAATTACTAGTTTGTTCTCTATATCTGTGAGTCTGCTTCTTTTATGTTATATTCACCAGTTTGTTTTATTTCTTAGATTCCACATATAAGCGCTATCATACAGTATTTACCTTTCTCTGTCTGACTTGTTTCTCTTAGAATAATGCCCTCCAAGTCCATCCATGTTGCTGCAAATGGCAAAATTAATTTCATGTTTTTTTATAGCTGAGTAGTATATATATATATACATGTATGCAAATATATAAATTTAAATTATATATATATACATATATATATACATATATATATATATATATATATGTGTATATATATATATATATAAAATCTTCTTTATCCATTGATCTGTTGATGGACACTCAGGTTGTTTCCATGTCTTGGCAATCATAAATAACGCCTCTATGATGCTGCGAACATTGGGGTGCATGTATCTTTTTGAATTATAGTTTTGTCTGGATATATGCCCAGGAGTGGGATTGCTGGATCATATGGTAATTCTATTTTTAGCTTTTGAGGGACCTCCGTACTGTTTTCCACAGTGGCTGTACCAATTTATTACATTCCCACCAGAGGAATGTGTGGGAAATCTCTGTACCTTGTGCTCAATTTTACTGTGAACCTAAAACTTAATTAATTCCCAGCAGCATTAGCAAATAAGACCATGCATTTTTTTAAAAATCTTTTTTTAAGGCATCGTAAATATTTGCTGAATAAAATGAGAAACTCTATCTCGATTGGGTGGATTAAATCAGCAGAAACTAAGCTTCACCTGTGATTTTAGCAGCTGAACTGGTTGAGAAATTCAAAGCAGAACAGGCACAAGTCCTCTCTGGACAAGGTAAGGTACAAGAAAAGGAAGGATGGATGTTGTAGGCAAATCATAACACTCTATCATGGCTAAATATAATATCAGGAATTAAATAACTTGAAATCATATAAAAATTTCCTTTACTCGTATGCCCCCTCCCGCATAAAGTGGAAGGTGAGCACAAATGTAAATCAAGCAGGCAGAGGCTCCCACTATCTTATATATGAAATCAAAATTTTAAAGTGTTTTCTTCAGAATCCCTTTTGCCTGGGTGCAGAAGAAAAAGTAGCTGATCAGTGCACCCAAAGGTAAAATGAAAAATAGTAAAAGAAAGTTTTTCTACATTTTTGAATTTAAAATCTGAAATACATTTCTTTAACACTCTTATTTATACCCATGTACCTTAAAAACCAAAATTAAAATTAAATTGTATTAGAGCAGAGGAGCAAAAATTTCCAGCCAATCCAAAGGTTAAGTGGTGCCTGATACACTGTTTGAATAAAGTTACGAATCCATATCCAGACTCAGCTAGAAAATTAAAGCGTGCTGTGATCACTCGGTACGAAGAGGGGTCATGGCAATTGATTTTATTTATACACACTTTCATACATAATAATTTATCAAATTTGTCCTATGCCACTTTCCATGCTTATTTAATCCTCATTTAATCTCTACCAAATGAATACTGTGAAACATGTTTAATCATTATTCCCATTTCCAAGATGTGGGAACTGAGGCAGGAAGTATGGTACATCAAAATTCAGAAAGTTTGTCACTCCAAATATATCCAGGTCTAGCTCTTTAACCTGTATAATAGTCTTTTTCTCTTTTCCTTGCCGTGTGAATCTTTCATCTTCTCCCACTGTCAAATTCAAGTGTTAACTCTAACCTCTCTTGACCTCCGCTATCCACTGAAGGATGCCTTCTGGCTTCCTAGAAAAGCTTCACCATTCTTAGCAGAGTACTTGAGATCTAGCAGGTGCTTTGTTAAGTGAATGAGTTGATAAACATATAAGAAAACATTAAAATTACCATTTAAGGGATGGAGAAACAGGCTCTGAAAGATTAAGTAACTTCCTTCATGTAAGGGGTCAAGCTGGAATTCAGATTCTGAAGCCCAAGTGATCATCCTCGGAATAATCTAAGTTATCTTCATTGGGATAGGATGTGCTCAGTCTATATCCCTCACTAGACTCAAAGGAAAAGAAGGCAGTACTAGGCACCTAATGCACTTCATTTTGGGCAAATTTTTCATTTATGCAAAAATACTTGTGTAAAGATAGACTAAAGCCTTAAGCTTTCCCTGCTGGATTCCCTGCTCATCTGTGAGTACTCCTGTGCTGAAAACTTCCCTAACGCACTGAATGACCTTGACCAAGCAGCTTTCCTTTACAGCCTCCATTTTCTTTTCTGTAAAATACTGTTGACAGGACATGTTCCACCTGCCTCATAGAAATGCGTTTATAAAGCACTTTGGAAAGCATGAAGCTTTCTTTTTTTTTTCTCGGTACGTGGGCCTCTCACTGCTGTGGCCTCTCCTGTTGCGGAGCACAGGCTCCGGATGCGCAGGCTCAGCAGCCATGGCTCACGGGCCCAGCCGCTCCATGGCATGTGGGATCTTCCCGGACCGGGGCACGACCCTGTGTCCCCTGCATCGGCAGGCGGACTCTCAACCACTGCACCACCAGGAAAGCCCAAGCATGAAGCTTTCTTCAAAAGCAAGCAAGTACTTTAAATGTCATTATTATAGGACTCCTTAAAAGGAGCCTTTTTATGGTGAAAAGAAACCTTAGCTTATCAATTGTGCAACTCAACCACAGAAAATTTAAGGCGGAACATGCATGACACAATAATAATTCCAAATAAATCCTTCTAATAGTTAAGTAAAGAGAAGTCAAAATTCTTCTCTGGACTATTCTGATTTCATACAAAGGGCATCCCTTTAGAAGTTATGGAAGTTCAGATACAGAGCCTCAAACTCTAGATTGCAATGTGACATTTGTTTCTGAACTTCTGCTGCCAGTCTTGCTAACAGTTCACTTGCAATGTAATATATTACTGCATTTCATTTCTAGGCAAGAACATTATTTACTCACAGAAGAAATACTTTCCTGAGGAAAGACTGTCTTTGGAAACTTTCAAGGACATTTGAGAAATGCTTCAGCCCAAGCCACAAAATTATGAGCATGCTTTTGTGCCTCTCTGTTCCCAGGGCACCATTTTAAAAAATCTTTCATTTAAGTTTATTGCAAGCATCCATCTTCCCTTTCCAGAAAAAACAGCAATTAACACAACTTCATTGATTTCCAGTTTTTCTAGGTGTCATTTCATAATGCATATATTGTATGCAGTTCACATCATCATTTTCATCGCTTTCAACATTTTCCATGTTGTCTCCCTACCTGAATTGTGACTTTTTGTATGGAAAGTTTTATTTATCACTTGCATCTTACTTTGAATAAATCTGAAATCAACATTCAGGATTATTTATTTTTATTTTCTTCAGTATGTTTCTAACTTAGCAAGCTATGGGTAAAAATGCCATGTAAAAACAATATGTAATATTTACATAGAGCCCATGGAGTGAACATAGTCCTAAACTCTTACCAAATCCTCACCAGACCCTATAAAGTAGGTACTATTAACCCTGTCATTTGATAGATGAGAAAACTGATGCATAAACTGGTTAAGTAACCTGTCTGAGGTCAGATAGCTAGTGATTACTTTCCCCATCACCGCCATTGTTTAGTTAATGCGTCCTTCCCATCTCAGTTCAAATGGCACTGACACAAAAAAGCCTTTCTTTGACCTCCTGAAAATACTGGGTCTCGTTGCTTTTACAGCATCATATGTTTATTATTCATTTCACATATTTGTGTGATTATCTAATTATATTTGAACGTATTTTTCCTAAGGGTAACTCTAGTCCAGCTGTGCTTTCCAAATTATGAAATCCGGGACTACGTGGGCTATGTCTGTTTTGCTTATTACTGTACTTTCAGTATTTGGTGCATGGTAAGTATTCAGGAAATGTGATGGATGGATGAATACAGGACTTTGTAAGAACAAATAAATAAATGACTGGATCAATAAATTTGGTTGATCATAACATAAACAACAGTGCCATGTTAAAAGTTTTCTCTGGGTCTATACACAAACTCTTCTCAGACAGGGTTCCTGTTTGCTGTCTACACCACCAGTTGGAAGAGAAAAAAGCCAATCAAGGTCTGACTGTCATGTGTACAGGCTGAAGCTGATGCATTAGGTTGAGAGACAGGGTGATTTAGGAATAATTTTACTTCTGGCTGAACTATATATAGAACCAAGTCTTACGTTATAAAAAAAACCCCTACTTTTAATATGATTGTGTGAAGAATGAAATAGGAGCATCAAGCCCATTAATTGAGATATTTAATTATATTGTCCCATTTCCACATTCATTTCCATGAATTTGGATGCCATTAGGTCAAGCTAACCCAAGCATTTACACCACCATGATAAATAGTGAAATATCAATGGATACACAGAAAGAAAATTTCCCAAATTTAGCAGAGAACACATTAGCATGAACTTGTAAATTTAACATTCAAGTTCACTGGCGCTTAGAGAACCAAGTGACTTTTGTTAAAGTAGGAAACTTTATGACTATGTGAGGACATGAACATTGAGAAAGTGCTCCCTATTTTAAAACCAGGACATTAGAAATATTTTAATGAATTTATTTTTTGCATATCTGCCATCTAGGTGACAGTAAAACTCAATATTTATACATCAGATTTTTAAAACATGGTGCATATATACTGTATACTGCTACAGAATATAAGTTGCCCCCAAATCTCCAAGATACAATATGGGATCAAACAAACAAACAGAATGACAAGAAAAACCAACTGTAATATTTTGACACCTCTTAATTATTAAATAATTATGTTTAGAGAAATAAAAGTTAAAACATTGTGCTCTGAAGAGTATTTAAAATAGGAATGAACCTTCAAGATGGCAGAGGAGTAAGACGTGGAGATCACCTTCCTCTCCACAAATACATCAGAAATACATCTACATGTGGAACAACTACAGAACACCTACTAAACACTGGCAGAAGACCTCAGACTTCCCAAAAGGCAAAAAACTCCCCACGTACTTGGGTAGGGCAAAAGAAAAAAGAAAAAACAGAGACAAAAGAATAGGGATGGGACCTGCACCTCTGGGACGGAGCTGTGAAGGAGGAAAAGTTTCCACACACTATGAAGCCCCTTCACTGGTAGAGACAGGGAGCAGTGGGTGGGGGGAAGCTTTGGAGACACGGAGGAGAGCACGGCAACAGGGGTGCGAAGGGCAAAGCGGAGAGCATCCCGCACAGATCGGTGCTGACCAGCACTCACCAGCCTCAGAGGCTTCTCTGCTCACCTGCCAGGGCAGGTGGGGGCTGGGAGCTGAGGCTCGGGCTTCAGAGGTGAGATCCCAGGGAGAGGACTGGGGTTGGCTGCGTGAACACAGCCTGAAGGGGGCTAGTGTGCCACAGCTAGCTGGGAGGGAGTCCAGGAAAATGTCTGGATCTGCCTAAGAGGCAAGACACCACTGTTTCGGGGTGCACAAGAAGAGGGGATTAATAAAGCACTGCCGAAACGAGCTCCAGAGATGGGCGTGAGCCGCGGCTATCAGCGCGGACCCCAGAAACAGGCATAAGATGCTAAGGCTGCTGCTGCAGCCACCAAGAATCCTGTGTGAAAGCACAAGCCACTGTCCACACTTCCCCTCCCGGGAGCCTTTGCAGCCCGCCATTGCCAGGGTCCCGAATTCCAGGGACAACTTCCGCGGGCGAACCCACAGCACGCCTCAGGCTGGTGCAACATCATGCTGGCCTCTGCTGCGGCAGGCTCGCTTGCCCCGCACTCCGTACCCCAACCTCCCCCCGGCCTGAGTGAGCCAGAGCCCCCGAAGCAGCTGCTCCTTTAACCCTGTACTGTCTGGGTGAAGAAAAGACGCCCTCAGGTGACCTACACGCAGAGGCGGGGCCAAATCCAAAGCTGAGCCCCAGGAGCTGTGCAAACAAAGAAGAAAAAGGGAAATCTATCCCAGCAGTGGAATACCTGAATAGACAATGAATCATCCCAAAATTGAGGCGGTGGACTTTCTGTGATTTTTGTCTGTATAGCTTTGCTTATACCATTTGTCCTATGGTTCTGTCTGTACGTCTTTTGTTTCTTTGCTTTTTAGTACAGTTTATAGGGCTTGTTATCATTGGTGGATTTCTTTTTTGGTTTGGTTGCTCTCTTCTTTCTTTCTTTTTTTAAATTACTTTTTAATTTTTAAAAAATTTTAATTTTTTTTATTTTAATAACTTTATTTTATTTTTTACTTTCTTTCTTTTTTTCTCCCTTTTGTTCTGAGCCGTGTGGCTGACAGGGTCTTGGTGCTCTGAAGGGTGTCAGGCCTGTGCCTCTGAGGCAGGAGAGCCAAGTTCAGGACACTGGTCCACGAGAGACCCCCCCCAGCACCACGTAATATCAAAAGGCGAAAGCTCTCCCAGAGATCTCCATCTAAACGCTAACACCCAGCTCCACTCAACGACCAGCAAGCTACAGTGCTGGAAACCCTAGGCCAAACAACTAGCAAGAGAGGAACATAACCCCACCCATTAGCACACAGGCTGCCTAAAATCATAATAAGGTCACAGACACCCCAAAACACACCACAGGATGCGGTCCTGCCCACCTGAAAGACAAGATGCAGCCTCATCCACCAGAACACAGGCACCACTCCCATCCACCAGGAAGCCTACACAACCCACTGAACCTACCTTAGCCATTGGGGGCAGACACCAAAAACAGCAGGAACTACGAACCTGCAGCCTGCAAAAAGGAGACCCCAAACACAGTAAGTTAAGCAAAATGAGAAGACAGAGAAATACACAGCAGATGAAGGAACAAGGAAAAAACCCACCAGACCAAACAAATGAGGAGGAAATAGGCAGTCCACCTGAAAAAGAACTCAGAGTAATCATAGTAAAGATGAGCCAAGAGCTTGGAAATAGAATGGAGAAAATACAATAAACGTTTAACAAGGACCTAGAAGAACTAAAGAGCAAACAAACAATGATGAAGAACACAATAAATGAAATTTAAAATTCTCTGTAAGGAATCAATAGCAGAATAACTGAGGCAGAAGAACAGAAAAGTGACCTGGAAGATAAAATAGTAGAAATACCTACTGCAGAGCAGAATAAAGAAAAAAGAATAAAAAGAATTGAGGACAGTCTCAGAGACCTCTGGGACAACATTAAACACACCAACATTCGAATTATAGGGGTCGCAGAAGAAGAAGAGAAAAAGAAAGGAACTGAGAAAATATTTGAGGAGAATACAGTTGGAAACTTCCCTTATATGGGAAAAGAAATAGGCAATCAAGTCCAGGAAGCGCAGACAGTGCCATACAGGAAATATCCAAGGAGAAACATGCCAAGACACATATTAATCAAACTATCAAAAATTAAATACAAAGAAAAAATATTAAAAGCAGCAAGGGAAAACAACAAATAACATACAAGGGAATCCCCATAAGGTTAACAACTGACCTTTCAGCAGAAACTCTGCAAGCCAGAAGAGAGTGGCAAGACATATTCAAAGTGATGAAAGGGAAAAACCTACAACCAAGCTAATTCTACCCAGCAAGGATCTCATTCAGATTCGACGGAGAAATTAAAACCTTTACAGACAAGCCAAGGCTAACAGAATTCAGCACCACAAAACCAGCTTTATTACAAATGCTAAAGGAAATTCTCTAGATAGGAAACACAAGAGAAGGAAAAAACCTCCAACAGCAAACCCAAAAGAATTAAGAAAACGGGAATAGGAACATACATATCAATAACTACCTTAAATGTAAATGAATTAAATGCTCCAACCAAAGGACATAGACTGGCTGAATGGATACAAGACCCCTATATATGCTGTCTACAAAGGAACCACTTGAGACACATACTAGGGACCCAGACAGACTGAAAGTGAGGGGATGGAAAAAGATATTCCATGCAAATGGATATCAAAAGAAAGCAGGAATAGCAATTCTCATATCAGACAAAATAGACTTTAAAATAAAGACTATTACAAGAGACAAAGAAGGACACTACATAAGGATCAAGGGATCAATCCAAGAAGAAGATATAACAATTGTAAATATTTATGCACCTAAAATAGGAGCACCTCAATACATAAGGCAAATGCTAACAGCCATAGAAGGGGAAATCAACAGTAACACAATCATAGGAGGGGACTTTAACACCCCACTTTCACCAAAGGACAGATCATCCAAAATGAAAATAAATAAGGAAACACAAGCTTTAAATGACACATTAAACAAGATGGACTTAATTGATATTTATAGAACATTCCATCATAAAGAACAGAATACACTTTCTTCTCAAGTGCTCATGGAACATTCTCCAGGACAGATCATATATTGACTTGTCACAAGTCAAGCCCTGGTAAATGTAAGAAAATTAAAATCGTACCAAGTACCTATTCTGACCATAATGCTACAAGACTAGATATCAATTACAGGAAAAATACTGTAAAAAATACAAAAACATGGAGGCTAAACAATATGTTACTAAATTACCAAGAGATCACTGAAGAAATCAAAAAATACCTAGAAACGAATGACAATGAAAACACGATGGCGTAAAACCTACGGGATGCTGCAAAAGCAGTTGTAAGAGGGCAGTTTGTAGCAATACAAGCCTACCTCAAGAAGGAAGAAACAACTCAAATACACAATCTAACCTTACACTTAAAGCAAATAGGGAAAGAAGAACCAAAAAACCCCCAAAGTTAGCAGAAGGAAAGAAATCATAAAAATCAGATCAGAAATAAATGAAAAACAAATGACGGAAACAAGAGCAAAAATCAATAAAACTAAAAGCTGGTTCTTTGAGAAGATAAACAAAATTGATAAACCATTAGCCAGACTCATCAAGAAAAAAAGGAAGAAGACTCAAATCAATAGAATTAGAAATGAAAAAGGAGAAGTAACAACAGACACTGCAGAAATACAATGGATCATGAGAGATCACTACAAGCAACTCTATGCCAATAAAATGGACAACCTGGAAGAAACACACAAATTCTTAGAAATGCACAACCTTCTGAGACTGAACCAGGACGAAACAGAAAATATAAAGACACCAATCAGAAGCACTGAAATAGAGACCGTGATTAAAAATCTTCCAACAAACAAAAGCCCAGGACCAGATGGTTTCACAGGCGAGTTCTAGCAAACATTTAGAGAAGAGCTAACACCTATCCTTCTCAAACTCTTCCAAAATATAGCAGGGGGGAAACATTCCCAAACTCATTCTACGAGGCCACCATCACCCTGATACCAAAACCAGACAAAGATGTCACAAAGAAAGAAAACTACAGGCCAATATCACTGATGAACATAGATGCAAAAATCCTCAACAAAATACTAGCAAACAAAATCCAACAGCACATTAAAAGGATCATACACCATGATCAAGTGGGGTTTATCCCAGGAATGAAGGCATTCTTCAATATATGCAAATCAATCAATGTGATAAACCATACTAACAAATAGAAGGAGAAAAACCATATGATCATCTCAATAGATGCAGGAAAAGCTTTCCACAAAATTCAACACCCATTTACGCTAAAAACCCTCCAGAAAGTAGGCATAGAGGGAACTTGCCTCAACATAATAAAGGCCATATATGACAAACCCACAGCCGACACAGTTTTCAATGGTGAAAAACTGAAACCATTTCCTCTAAGATGAGGAACAAGACAAGGTTGTTCACTCTCACCACTATTATTCAACATAGTTTTGGAAGTTCTAGCCACAGAAATCAGAAAAGAAAAAGAAATAAAAGGAATCCGAATTGGAAAAGAAGAAGTAAAGCTGTCACTGTCTGCAGATGACATGATACTATACATAGAGAATCCTAAAGATGCTACCAGAACACTACTAGAGCTAATCAATGAATTTGGTTATATAGCAGAGGATACAAAATAAATGAACAGAAATCTCTTGCATTCCTATACACTAATAATGAAAAATCTGAAACACAAATTAAGGAAACACTCCCATTTACCACTGCAACAAAAAGAATAAAATACCTAGGAATAAACCTACCTAAGGAGACAAAAGACCTTTATGCAGAAAACAGTAAGGCACTGAGGACAGAAATTAAACATGATACAAACAGATGGAGAGATATACCATGTTCTTGGATTGGAAGAATCAACATTGTGAAAATGACAGTACTACCCACGGCAATCTACAGATTCAATGCAATACCTATCCAACTACCAACGGCATTTTTCACAGAATTAGAACAAAAAATTTCACAATTTGTATGGAAACACAAAAGACCCTGAATACCAAAAGCAATCTTGAGAAAGAAAAACAGAGCTAGAGGAATTACGCTCCCAGGCCTCAGACTATGTTACAAAGGTACAGTAACCAAGACAGTATGGTACTGGCACAAAGACAGAAATATACATCAATGGATCAGGATAGAAAGCCCAGAGAGAAACCCACGCACATATGGTCACCTTATTTTTCATAAAGGAGGCAAGAATATACAATGGAGAAAAGACAGCCTCTTCAATAATGGTGCTGGGAAAACTGGACAGCTACATTTAAAAGAATGAAATTAGAACACTCCCTAACACCATACACAAAAATAAACTCAAAATGGATTAAAGACCTAAATGTAAGACCAGACGCTATAAAACTCTTAGAGGAAAACATAGGCAGAATACTCTATGACATACATCACAGCAAGATATTTTTTGACCCACCTCCTAGAGAAATGGAAATAAAAACAAAAATAAACAAATGGGACCTAATGAAACTTAACAGCTTTTGCACAGCAAAGGAAACCATAAACAAGATGAAAAGACAATCCTGAGAATGGGAGAAAATATTTGCAAATGAAGAAACTGACAAAGGATTAATCTCAAAATATACAAGCAGCTCATGCAGCTCAACATCAAAAAAACAAACAAGCCAATCCCAAAATGGGCAGAAGCCCTAAACAGACATTTCTCCAAAGAAAATATACAGATTGACAACAAACCCATGAAAGGATGTTCAACATCACGAATCATCAGAGAAATGCAAATCAAAAGTGCAATGAGGTATCACCTCACACCAGTCAGAATGGCCATCATCAAAAAAATCTACAAACAATAAATGCTGGAGAGGGTGTGGAGAAAAGGGAACACTCTTGTACTGTTGGTGGGAATGTAAATTGATACAGTCACTATGGAGAACAGTATGTCGGGTCCTTAAAAAACTAAAAATAGGACTACCATACGACCCAGCAATCCCACTGCTGGGCATATACCCTGAAAAATCATCATTCAAAAAGAGACATGTACCAGAATGTTCTTTGAAGCTCTATTTACAATAGCCAGAACATGGAAGCATCCTAAGTGTGCAGCGACAGATGAACGGCTAATGAAGATGTGGCACATATATACAATGGAATATTACTCAGCTGTAAAGAGAAACGAAATTGAGTTATTCATAGTGAGGTGGATGGACCTAGAGTCTGTCATACAAAGTGAAGTAAGTCAGAAAGAGAAAAACAAATCCCATATGCTAACACATATATATGGAATCCAAAAAAGAAAGAAAGAAAGAAAGAAAAAATGGTTCTGAAGAACCTAGGGGCAGGACAGGAATAAATACGCAGACATAGAGAATGGACTTGAGGACACGTGGAGGGGGAAGGGTAAGCTGGGACAAAGAGTGGCATGGACATATATACACTACCAAATGTAAAATAGACAGCTAGTGGGAAGTAGCCACATAGCACAGGGAGATCAGCTCAGTGCTTTGTGACCACCTAGAGGGGTGGGATAGGGAGGGTGGGAGGGAGATGCAAGAGGGAGGAGATGTGGGGATATATGTATATGTATAGCTGATTCACTTTGTTATAAAGTAGAAACTAACACACCATTGTAAAGCAATTATACTCCAATAAAGATATTTTAAAATAATAATAAATAAATAAATAAATAAAATGTGAATGACTGTTTTACATGTGGTTCATCACAAAATCATAAAAGTGCAATTCTCCATTGTATATGTTTAAGAATATATTCATGATGCTAAGGTCCTCATATGACTGTGGCTTTGGTCTTGAAACATGGAGAAATTTTTTCTTGAATTTCTATCAAACACAACTACCCAGCTGCCATTAACAAGTGATGTGCAAAGTCAGAGAGGGTCAACGGTTGTAGGATTTGGGAAAATTTTCTCCATTCTGTGAAGTGTTGAAGTCATTTATTGAACACCCACTAAGTGTAAAACAGGGCAGGATACTAAAATACTGAAAAATGGACAACATATACTTTAAGTCTTCAAAGAGGTGATACTGACATTAAAACATGTGAAAATAACCAACAAAATGAAGAGTGCTATACTATCATTTTAGATAACAAATATGTGAGTTAAAATACATTTCTATGTGATCAAATATAAGCTGTTATTATTAAGGATTGACAACTATATTTGTATCGAGGAGAACTGTATTGAAGCAGCCTATGAACTTATTAATGGTTTATTGATTGATTGACTTATAGATCTTGGAAAGCAAAAATTTTCTTAAGGTCAAGTTGTAAAGGTAGGAAAGTAAAGACCATGTAGGATTTAAGATTGTGAAGAATTTGAAAGACTTCCTAGGCAGGTGAAATAGGGATATATTGGAATATAAGGAAAAGAACTTGTACTCCAGATGAGTGAATGCAGTTGGGTGAATGGATATTTGCTGTATGAAAGAAGTGGGGAGAACTACTGGAAGTGGATTTTGGTGGATTAGAGTATGAGTATCTTGAATGCCAAGCTAGGGGATTGAGATTCCATCTGGCAGGCTGTTTTTGAAGGATGGCATGCTCAGGAAGCCAGGGCTGAGTAGTTCATTGCTAGTCATAGTCAGGGACTCAATCATTCAGCCTGGTTGTCTAATTTTTCTACTGCAGGAAATTCATCTGAAGAAAGGTTGGGTGGAAGACTGTGACGGGCTGAAGACCACTTATCCTTACCCTTACTACTAAAATCACTAAAATGCTAAACCTTTAATGGAACAGCCTTCTGGCTTGACTAGGAACACTACTTCACAAAGAAAGGATGAAACCAAAAGGTTTATCCAACTCAGACCTAGAAGTGGGGAGAATGGTGGGAAGGCTGCAAATAGTCAATCATTTAATACTGAATGGAGAATTAAGGACTCTAGAACTAACCTTTGGAGAAAAGTAAGAACAGAAAAGATAAGATTTGGAACACTCATTATTATTCCTGTTTTCATATAAGAGGGTTTCTTGTCATCCAACTATTTGTTATCTACATCCTAATGTTAAGGTGTCTATAGATTCCAGCCCTTCTAAGTCAGCAAACTGCTCATCCTGTTTCAGAAAATTACTCACTGATGGATTCATAACATAAACATAATACCGTATAATAGAAATAAAATTCAAATCAACTTTAAAGTGAAATTCTGAATTTTAAAGATATAGTATCATGAAGCCATTGTAAATAATACCAGAGATCTGCTGGGTTAAACATACAAAGCCATTGATAAATGAGGATGTGTAGTTAACAATTTAAAGAAGAGATACAATAGAAGTAAAAGAAAAAACAATTGAGTATCAAATAATTAAGAGAAGGCCTTGGAAAACCGTTGAATTTTTACCAGAATTAGCCTGTTTGAGCTGCTAACATTGAACATGCAGGGAAGGAGAGTTTACTGTCCCATAAACCAGTTTTGCTGAAATAATCACTCGAAACAGAATGTAATTCTTTTTTTTAATTGTAGCACTTGTGCTTAATTAAAATTTAACCTAAATTTTACTAGCTATAAGAGAAAATATACTGGATTCGTTTATATAATAACATATTTTGACATAAATTTCAAATGAAAATTATTTTCAAATGTATTTTCAATTACTCTTCAGTCACTATTTACAGATGATTTGAAGTATATGGATTTTTTTTTTTATGTACAAATCATCCTTGAAAAATAAGGATTCTTTTACTTGAGTAGGACTTATCTTAATCCAGAGATCAGATCTAGGTCCAATAGACAAAATTTTAAAACTTAAAATTTTCTGAGAGTAAAAGGCACTTAAAAAGTTAAAACCTCCTAACAGACCAGCATTCCGACTATAGAATCAGCTGATTTATGGGTAGTGAGCATTTTGTTATCAAAATACTCATCCACAGCTGAGTGAGCCTATAGCATGGATACATGGTAGATTTCTGTACCAGAAATTGGATGAGCTTGTGTGTGGATCTCCTTCCAAATGCTAAGATTTCAAGGGCTTAACTGAGACCAGAACAGCATTTTCCAAAGTTGCTAGAAACAAAGAGTCCTTTAAAATGTTCCACTGACAAAGGGTTGTAGAGCCAAATAAAGTTTAAAAACACTTCAGACCAAACTCTACTTAACAGTGAAATTCACAGAGCACATTATAGCTCATTCCACATCTCAAAAGTCCTCCAGTCAAGAAACATGTTTAAATTTCCTGAACCCAGGATTTCTCAACTTTATTTTACTACAAAATCCTTTTTCTTACTTTTTTTTCTTTTTTGTTGACTTCACATTCACTAATGTCCCATGGGAGCATAGGTGATATTCAAAATATTTAACAAACTTCAAGTGAAGGCACTAAACAATCAGAAGGCTGTCTGACTAATTAGAATGACTGTAAAACTAGTGTTCTTTGGATCACTATTTAGAGGAAAAATCTGGTTTAAAACTGAGATCTTAATTGATAATCTAATGCCATCAATCTGCAAAGTTGCCTTAATTAGTAGGGTTTTTTTTTCTTGTTTTTGGTTACAGTTGCTGGACTTAAAATGTAGCTGATATAATGTAAATCATTTCAAAAAGGTCAAATGTATGATGTCACATGTTCTCTAGCATCAAATCCATTTCACTAAGTCTAAAATAATCTCTTTCAAGAGACGCAATATTTTTTTAACCCTGGAAGGTTCGTTTCTAACCTTGAAATAACTTAAAGACACTTTTGAAAACTAAACTAAAAATTGAAAAAATAAATAATAAGTAGAAAAGGGCAAGAGCTAAAGTAAGAGACATTTTCACTGGCCATTAAAACAATTCTCTTCTTAAATCTGATTTTTAAAAATTAATAGAAAAGACTGGCAATTAACTTATTTTCCCTGGTGACTACTGCCTGTTTGGGGTGATACAAACATTTACCTAGATAACTGTGCTTTAGGAGTAATAAGAATTATATTTTTGGTCTCTGTCCCAGTTTCTGCCAGAGTTTTTAAAACCCTTGGGATTTCCTAAGAGATGAGATGATAATGATGTCTTTTGTTATGTTAACAAGGTGATCTTTGGAAAGCACCTAAGGATGGGAGCAGGCAGCCTGTGGAGCCAACCTTGTGATTAGAGGTTGGAACTTTCAGTCCCACCCCCTTGCCCTCAGGGCAGGGAAGAGCCACTCAAGATTGAGCTCAATCGCCCATGGCCAATGAGTTATTCAGACACGCCTGTGTACTGAAGCCTCCATAAACCCCCAAGGACAGGGTTCAGGGAGCTTCCCAGTTGGTGAGCACATGGAGATTTAGGGAGAGTGGGCTCCATGCTTTCTCCCCATACCTCGTCCTATACATGTTTTCTATCTGGCTGTTGCTGAGTTTTATCATTTTATAATACACCGGTTAATCTAGTTAATAGAATATTTCTGTGAGTTCTATGAGTCACTTGGGCAAATTAATTAAAGCTAAGAAGGGGGTCGTTGGAACCTCTGATCTGTGGTACAAGGGTCAGAAGCACAGGTGACAACATATACTTGGTGACTGGCACCTGAAGTGTGTGTGTGCATTCCTGCTGGACTGAGCCCTTCCTTCACATGTGAGATCTGATGCTATCTACAGGTAGATAGTGCCAGAATTGAGTTGAATTATAGGACACCCAGCCGTTTGAGCACTGCTACGCTCTCTCAGTGGAAATGGGGTGCTCAGGACCACTTAATGCTTTCCAGGCTCTGGCTTCTGTGAATTCATGACAACAGTAACCTCTGAAACATACACATGTACCTCTGCCACAAAAAACTTCTGATAGACACATAAGAAATTAATAACAGTTGCTAAGAAAGGGGGTAAGGGACCTAACGTTGGTTGGATGAGGGGCAAAAATATTCCAGAAGGAATTACTACTACTATTTACCTTTTGATAGTATGTGATTTTTAAATATGTGATCTCATTAGATTTTCCAAATACAAATAAACAAGATAATTATCATTTGTTTAAAAAAAGGCTGAAGAAAATGTAGTTTTATATACTTCAGAAAAAAGAAAATTGAGGGAGGATTTGATTATAGCGTTCAGTAGGCCAAGAAATGTGAATAAAGAAAGAATGACTATAAAGGGGCCAGAAAAATGATTTAGGAGACGAGACCTTAGGAGACACTTTCTGATAAGTAGAGCAGTAACCCTTGCCCATTTCCTTTGTTTTGGGCCACGAATGGTTAAAGGCTACTGTGAGAGGGCTGCAAGGGGACTAGTGTCCACATCAAGTGGATAGCTTAGATCCCGATACCAACTACTGGAAATTATCCAGGGCCCAGTAAAGAAGTACTGGTAAGCTGCAGTTGCCAGCACGGTGCTTGGTAGATGTAAATATTTGTGGGTCTGCTAAATTAACGGTAAGACTATAATTCATAATATCTTGCACACAAACTAGATTGGTAAGTTTTCAGTGGATGACTTTATTACCATTCCGAACTCAGTTAGATGGAACAGTACTCCTCAATGATTGAGAAATCAATCTTCCTCAATCTTCATGTATCACCATCTGCAAACATTGCTCTCTCTCACAGATTACCTGCCTTCAGCTATGGATGAGACAGTGAGATGCATTCCATTCTCCTCTTCCTGGACACACAGAACAATGACCTTTTCTAACCTCCCCTGGAGCCAGGCAGAGGTCAAGTTTTTGCATTCTTGTTGAAAGGGTATGGGTCTACCACTTTCAGGCCTGGCCAGGAGATATGCATGATTGCCCATGTTCCCTTCTGCTGTAGTTTAGGTAGTCATGCATTTAAGACAACACCTCAAGGTGGAGGGGGCATGGGTTCCTGATTCACTACTTGAAAGCAATCTGCTAAGAATGAACCACCGAATTCACACTGGTCTCTGACAAGAGAAATAAACATTTATTAAGTTAAGACACTTGGCTTTCAGGAGTGTTTGTTAGACTACCTAGCATCAATTACCTTCAGTAATTCATTGCTAAACTGGTAGACCGGTAATAACCACGGACTAGTGATGAGTCTACTTAATTCCCATCCTCTCCATTTCTCATTGCTGATTTACTCTATACTCACCAGAAATTATTTTTCATAGGACTTCCTGATGACCATGTCAGTCTAGAATTATCCATAGTACCTCTATGTCTATCTCTTCCTCCAATTCAACTTCCCAGTAGGGGACCTGGCATTACCCCTCTGTGTAGATACAACCATGGAGGATCAGGTCCTAACGAGAGCGTATCTAGAAGGGCCCTGTTCTGCAAGGTTTATGGTTTATTTTGCTATACCTTGGATTCATATGTTGGTTTAAAATAAAAAGTGACATGATTTTTGAAGGCTGAAGCTGAGTGGCTGAACCAAATTTCTATAATCAAGGTAACATATATTTTCCCCCTGAGTCTGTACTAGGTCATTTCTTAAAAATTATTTTTTCTATCCTATGAATCTATATGTTTACATAAGCATTAGCTATTATTCCCAACGTCTATGTTATGGACGGAAAATAGGATTCTTCTCGTGTCCCAACTCAAATCAAACAGTAAAGCATTGTTTACATTATACAAGGTTTACATTGCACAGGACTGTTTATATTCCACAAGGATCCTGAGGTCACGTCTAGAACCAATGGGAAAAAATGTCATAAAGATTAGTAAGGACTGTAAGGAAGATGGAAGGGAAAAGTGGTGGCATATGTGCTAGGCATTTATTTCCCCAACTGAGGTCATTTCCTTGTCATGTATCACAACGCTACTGTAGTTGCTCATGTGCTGCAATCCACTGCCCACCCATCCACCCATCTAACATTTTTGAGGACTTAACCTGTGCCAAGGACTCTACTCTCTGCCTGAAATGCAAGTGAAAAATACAACCCAGGTCTTTCCTGAAAGAGCACATAAAGGAAGACTGATCTCTGAATAGTAAGTGACACAAGATAATGGCTGAATGGGTGGTTTCTTTTATCGTGCATTTGCAGGATAGAAAGCAGAGAGAAAAATAGCTCCAAAG
The DNA here is from genome assembly GCF_937001465.1 of Orcinus orca. Taxonomy (NCBI): domain Eukaryota; kingdom Metazoa; phylum Chordata; class Mammalia; order Artiodactyla; family Delphinidae; genus Orcinus; species Orcinus orca. The sequence goes on along the minus strand of NC_064575.1, from coordinate 37,626,012 downwards.
AGTTGGACATTATCATTGATTTTCGAGTGACCACCAATTAAAGGGCATGCTTAGCAGCTAGAAATGAGGACCTCATTAGATGACTACAAGAGCCAGACACTTTCAAAACTTTCCCCTAAACTTGCAGTTCCATTTTCATTTCATGAAGAGACAGCTTGGGAAGTCGGAGGTCACGCTCTTGTATGTCCACAACAGGGATGATTTAAGGCACCGGTAAGCTCCTGCTGAGCTGCCACCTAAGGTCATACGACTGTGAATCATGGCGGGATATAATGACTTGGGCAACATTCTTTCCTGCAAATACGTACAAGATGGATGATGAATAGTATTGAAGTATAATATATGGTGCCGATCATGAATTTAAATTCCCTCAGAAATGGAGGAGAAACAATTAGCAAAGGGCATTCTTGACTTCGTTGAGCAGCAATGCCTCTCTGACTCCTGAGACACTCATTTTCAGCAGTCAGGCCAGAAGATGTGTCTTCAATTTCTGCAAAATCTAGTTCTAGCTAGATTTTGGGAACTAATGGGAATATGATCTTAATGGATGTCTCATGTTTCTCATGCAGTGTGGCTGTGGAAGTTTATGGGATGGAGTCAACAAAAAAGACAGGTCCTTTTTTACAGCATTCTTTATATCTGTTCAATCTTGTCACTACCATAGTGTCCTACTAAAAGGACGTTTCAGGGATTGTGTGAGGCTTGGTACAGTGTGTTTTTATAGTCAGAGTGGGTCAGCGGATGGAGAATCACATGAGAGAAAACAAGAGGATGAGGTGCTATTCCTGGCTCCGGCTTCACCTCAGAGAATGACCTTGGCAGAAGCACTTAAGCTCACTTTGAATCTTTGAACCTCAGTTTTCTCATCTGTGAAATGAGGAAAGAACATCTGCCCCTTTGCTCCCTCTCAGGATTCTTGGAGGATTAAACAGATCAGGGCTATAACCTGAACTACGGTGAACCCATGAGGAAAAAAATTAGACATCACTTAACTATATAATATTCTTTTTAATCATTACTAATTTCCAAAGGTGAAGAAAACCTTGTAAAAAAAAATATGTAAGCTGATTGTTTTTCTGGAAACAAAATAAAGGCTCAACTAGCAACCCTGCATTAAAAAAGAGAACCTGAAATGCACATTCCACATCTACTTCGAGACAGAAAGACCCCCAAATTCCTTCCAGTTTCCTAAGATTTTTCCACTATAATTTTTTTTCGTTATTGTCTTCTTCATCAAACGTTAGTTATATTTTGGGGGTTTGCTATTGCACAGTTGAGCGTATATAAGGAAATCGTCTTTCCAATTCACTAATAAAAAAGGGAGTACAGGAGAGAAGAAGGAAGAGAGGGAAGGAGGAAGGAATAAACAGAGAACAAACCCACGTGGCTAAAAGAAGCTGACCTGAGAAGACAAAACAATTCATAATTTAAAATACTATATAATACAAATGAAGTTAAAGATGTGTTTGCCCAGAAGAGGACTGACTTGAAGTAAACTGATATGATTTGCTGGATAACACCCTGTATTTCCCTGCTTTAGTGAAACAGTCAGTCATAGAAGAGCTCTATCTACAGGGAAATTATGAGAGAAATAATCTTCATTTCTCCATGATTCTTTAAAACCAAATTGGACTTTATTCCTTCTTATTTCCCTCTCAAACTCCACTCCTCGACATAGAAAATAGCATTCTGGAATGACTTAGAATTAGAGAGCAGTCAATATTTCATGATTTTAAGGTTCTTCATTAGGAACAATGTGAATTTGGGCCCAATAATCCTAATCCTAGCTTTTTCTTTAGTTCTATAGTTCTATTAGGCCATGTTGTTAGAGCACTGTTCACACTTATTGCCAATAGTCTCTGGATTGGAGGTCAAACTGTCACTTACCTTCTTCAGCATACCCTTCAATGATTAAATGCCCCCAAGGACTTTTAAGAATCATTTTCATCTTGTAAATATTTTTTAATTGACATCTTAACTTTATAGTTGCTTCCCCTGTGAGGGAAAGAGACTAGGGTGATGGAGGCTTTTTGCTTCTTACTTTGTATTTTTTCAAGTACTTATTACTTTTTAAATTAAAATCAAGGAACCAGCACAAGAATGCTAGTAAGGTATAAGTGAGATGTAATGCTTGGTGTGCATAAGGGTTCAACAGTCCACTGTGAGAGTGCAGCCTGTTGAACAACCTCAGTGATAAGTGGGAACCACTTGTCCAAGACTATTTTATTTAAGATGCAATACTCATTTCTATCCCCTTCAATACATTTTAAGTACCCCAAGCTAGAATAATGGGGCTAGAGGTGCAAGAAGAATATTATACAAAACAGGGGCAATATAAAAAAAATTACAATCAAATTTTCCTTATTAAAAATATAAGTGAAAAACCTAAATACACTATTATTCCACAGAGTTTTAAGGTATATTAAAAACATTGTGATAGGATGTTTCAAAAATTATGGTACAATCCCCTTCTGACACCCTCATTCCTGAGTCACCACTTCAGCAGGACTGGGCTTTGGCGTACTCAACCCACATGATGAGACAATAGCAAAAGAGCTTGATGGCTCAGTTGCCGAGGACTAGCCCACTAGGTTCTGAAGACAAGTGGACCAGGTGCTCCCACTGTCCATGCCAACCACCAAACCTGTGAGTGAGGCTGTCTCAGACCAGCTCTCACTCAGCTGATCCATCAGTTGACTAAAACTGCATGAAGGAGCCCAGATAAAACCAAAAGTAAAACACTACCCAGATGAAGCCAGTCCCAAATTGCCAAGTAATTGCTATTTTAAGCCACTAAGTTTTTTGTTGTTGTTGTTTTGTTTTTTATATCTTTATGGGAGTATAATTTCTTTACACTGGTTTGTTAGTTTCTGCTTTATAACAAAGTGAATCAGTTATACATATACATATGTTCCCATATCTCTTCCCTCTTGTGTCTCCCTCCCTCCCACCCTCCCTATCCCACCCCTCTAGGTGGTCACAAAGCACCAAGCTGATCTCTCTAAGCCACTAAGTTTTGAGGTGGTTTGTAATATAGCAAAAGCTAATCTATACTATAATACGATTTGGTCAAGTGGGTTTATCCTTGAGAATGCAAGGTTGGTTCAGTATCAGCCAGTCAAATCATGTGATTCACTATATTAGTTAAATAAAAGGAGAAAATCATATCATCATTCTTTTTAGATAGAAGAGATAAAAAGCATCCCATGAGGTTCAAAATCTATTGGGTAGGGTAAATTTTATAAAACTAGATCCAAATAATAACTATCTTTCCTTGATAAAGGCTATATACCAAAAATACATGGCACATGTATACACTAACAAAAATTATTATACTACTAATTTTTTTAAAAAATTAGCGTTTCCTTTATGGAGAGAATTGAGATAAAGATTTCTAACATTACTGATCTATTGGAACCAACCTTTTTGGAGCTGTGTATTGAGAGAAATAGAAAGAGAGAGAAGATTTAGAAGAATACAGATAAAAATGTCATATTTATAGATTGCTTTGATTATGTATTTCACTGGAAACACAGGAAAATCAATAAGCTATTAAATCTAAGAAAAGAGCTCAACATGGGGCTGGAAAAAAATTAATACACCAAAATCACTTGCGTTCCTCCATAGCATCAATATCTAGATACAATACAAGATGAATTTACCACAGTAACAAAACCTATAGAGAGTATGGGGTTTCACCTAATAAATTATGCAGAAAATCTTCATAATGAAAACTTTATTAGAGGACACATGAGTAAAAGAAATATATATCACAGGTATGGATGAGATGACTTACTATAATAATATAAATGTCCTTATATTAATCTATAAAATTAAATGCAACTGTAATAAAAGGCCAAGCTTTTTTTTTTGAGGGACAGCATAAAAAAGTGATTCTAAAATGTATCTGGGGGACTTCCCTGGTGGTGCAGTGGTTGAGAATCCGCCTGCCAATGGAGGGAACATGGGTTCAATCCCTGGTCCAGGAAGATCCCACATGCCACGGAGCAACTAAGCTGGTGCACCACAACTGCTGAGCCTGCACTCTAGAGCCCACGAGCCACAACTACTGAAGCCCACGAGCCTGGAGCCTGTGCTCCGCAACAAGGGAAGCCACTGCAATGAGGAGACTGTGCACCACAACAAAGAGTAGCCTCCTGCCCCACGCCTCGCTGCAACTAGACAAAGCTCACACGCAGCAATGAAGACCCAACGCAGCCAAAAAAAAAAAAAAAAAAAAAAGAGCAGATTGCTCTATCTCCTATAAAAACATTAAAATAAAATAAAATAAAATGTATCTGGAAGAATAAAGTTCTCCATACAGCTAAGGTAGTTTTGAAAAATAAGCTCAAAGTGGAGAATGTGCCCTATACATTAAAATCTATTGGGAAGTCATGATAGATAAGAACTGTGTGATGCCCTTGGAAGAAACAGCAAACAAGAAAACAAATCAAACAGGTGGCCTAGAAATACAGCTATATACAGATAGGAAGTTGGCACATGAAAGAGATGGAATCATAGTCCAATGGAGGAAGTTGAATTACAGCTTTTGGGGAAACAGTCTCATTTTCAAAAGAGATATGAGACTGGATCTTAACCTAGTGACATCACTTATGTTGTACCCAGTCCTATATAGCTCACCTAATCTTCACAAAAAAATCCACAAGGCATAAACTATTATCCTCATTTTACAGGTGGAAAAACTGAGGTATGAGAGATAAAATGACTAGCCTAAGAAGTACATGGTGGAGCTGGAACTTAAACCCCACAGAAATCATTCTATTAACCATTATGTTATATAATTCCACCTAATGTACAAAACTAAAATACAATAGTTTTAATATCTAAATGTGAAAAATAAAATCTAGAGAGAATAAAAGAAATTGCAAGGTAATATATTTGTGATTTCAGGGTAAGAGATGAAATACATCTTTGAAAAATAAAGAAGCATACATTGTATGAAGCAAAAGTGATGAATTTAACTATATTAAAATTATAAATTTATTAATATAAAACATCTGATTTAAAAAAATGGGCAGAAGAGCTGAATAGACATTTTTCCAAAGAAAACATACAGATGGCTAACAGGCACATGAAAAGATGCTCAACATCACTAGCCATCAGGGAAATGCAAATCAAAACCACAATGAGAGATCACCTCACACATGTCAGAATGGCTATCATAAAAAAGAACAAAACTAACAAGCCTTGGCGAGGATGTGGAGAAAAGGGAACCCTGGTACACTGTTGGTGGGAATGTTAACTGATGTAGCCACTAGAGGGGTGGGATAGGGAGGGTGGGAGGCAGACACAAGAGGAAGAAGATATGGGGACATATGTATATGTATAGCTGACTCACTTTGTTATAAAGCAGAAACTAACACACCACTGTAAAGCAACTATACTCCAATAAAGATGTTAATAAAAACAAAAACAAAACAGAACAACCATATAATCCAGTAATTCCATTCCTAGGTATATATCTGAAGAAAACAGAAACACTGATTTGAAAAGATGCATGCACCCACATCCAGTGTTTGTAACAGCATTGTTTACAATAGCCAAGATATGGAAGCAACCTAAGTGTCCGTCAAGAGATGAATGAATAAAGAATACGTGCCATATGTACACAATGGAACACTGCTCAGCCATAAAAAATGTTAAATTTTGCCATTTGCAACAACATAGATGGACCTGGAGGGTATTATGCTTAGTGAAATAAGTCAGACAAAGACAAATACTGTAATGATATCACTTATAAGTAGAATCTAAAAAATAAGACGAATGAATGGATACAACAAAACAGAAACAGATTCACAGATATAGAAAACAATCTAGTGGTTACCAGTGGGGAGAGGGAAGCGAGAGGGGCAAGATACAGACTGGGAATTAGGAAGTGCAGACAACTTATGTATAAAATAAACGAGATACAAGGATATATTGTAGGGCATGGGGAATATAGCCAATATTTTATAGTAACTTTCAATGGAGCATAATCTATAAAAATATTGAATCACCATGTTGTACACCTGAAATTAACATAATATTGTAAATCAATTATACTGTAATAAAAAATTAGAATTTTATGTACAATAAAGGATACCAAAGTCAGACTGAAAAACAGTTGATGGGTAGAAGACATATACATTATCTAAAACCCAATAAAGGACTCAACATCTGAATACAAAAACTTCTACATCTCTAAAGACACACAATACTCAATAGAAAAATGAGAGAAGGTCATGATAGGCAATTCATAGAATGGAAAACATGAATAGCAAGAAAGTATATGAAGACCTAACTTTTCTAGAATCAGAGCAATGCAGAATTAAAACACCTTACTTCATATGAATCCACACATGCCAAATTTCCAGAAGTTAAAATGCAAATTATGCCGTGGAGCAACTACGCCTGCGCATCACAACTACTGAGCCTGCGCTCTAGAGCCTGGGAGCCACAACTACTGAGCCCGCGCGCCTAGAGCCTGTGCTCCGCAACAAGAGAAGCCACTGCAATGAGAAGCCTGCACACCGCAACGAAGAGTAGACCCCGCTCGCTGCAACTAGAGAGAGCCTGAGTGTAGCAACGAAGACCCAATGCAGCCAAAAATTAATTAATTAATTAATTTTTTAAAATGCAGATTAACAGCATGTGGTGACAAAGGATATGGCAAGAGAGAAATTCCAAGTATTGCTGGTGAGGGGAAAATGGTACAGCATTTCTGGGGAGGAATCTGTGAAATAAGGCATATATATGACTCTACCTCAGCCATTCCACGGCTGCACTGTTACTCTGCACTGTTACTCAAGGGGACATGTGGAAAGAGTGTATTAATGCTTTATGGTGGACATAAAGTGTTGAAAATAGCCTAAGTATGTATCACCAGGGTAATGGATAAGTAAAACACGGTATTAACATATGGTGGAATATTAGACAGTGGCCAGAAGCAATAATTTCTATGGAGCAACACAAATTTTAAAACAATAATTTTGTGTAGAAAAAATAAAAGAATAGGATGTGATTTTTAGTCGATACTACTTTTGCAAAAATTAGAAAATACAAAACAATTCGGTATTTCAAATATATACATATGTTTAAAATAACTATGAAAGGTGAGTTGGGAAATTACATATTAAATGGCCCAAATGGTGCTATATAGGGGAAAATAAAGGAAATAAATCTGGCAGAGGAACGTCGGGGCCAAAACCAATCTTAAAAGTATTAGAAAATAGAGTGACCATACACACTGATGATAGAGTGACATGAACTGAGGCATATGGTCCCTTTTGAGTAAATGCCTTAAATACAAACTAAAAAAATAATGTCATAAGATTTACAAGCACTATAAAAATACTTAGCGGTATTGCAGTAGACAGTAGAAATATATAACCTTTCAACTTAAATAAAAACAAGACTGATGAAATATCATCTTTGTTCCCATGTCGTCCATGCTAAGGAAGAAATAATAAATCAGCTTTTAAGATAGAATTTTTTACAATGAGAGATAAAAAACAAACAAAAAGAAACCCTAACTGTTTATCCCATGAAGGGAGAAAAAAACAATTTGAAAAGTCAGAGTAGAACTCTCTAAGGACAATATTTAACATCAATTTTTGTAAAACAGAATTTTAAGAAGCTGGTTTTGAATTGTTTATAGAGTTTCTAATTAGCATGCTGAGGAAATACAGGCTCCATCTTAATCCAGAAGCAAATAAAAAGTTCTGACTCTTAAAATTCTAGGCTCTAGAGTAGGTGCGTGCTGGTGTGCTGGTGTGTATGTGTGTGTACATTTGCTGTGTGTTTTCAATAAACTCAAGAGTACATAAGGGTGTATGTTATTACATTGTAACAATTCTTGAGCAAGTCTAACTGAAGGTCAGTAGCAAACAAGTAGATGCCGCTTGGGTGGCCCCCCAAACTCTCAGGTAATGAGCAGATCTGGCTCGGGAATCATGTTCTGCTTTTAGACATAATGCATTTTTATGTTCTTGTTAGCATTGAAAGACTAACTTGAATATTCTGCAACTGATGAAATGGACAACAGAGCAGTAACCTAGAGTTTACAAGTATTGGGGGCAGTAAAACTTTAGTTCTAGATTTAACTTGGATTTTAGTCCTAATTTAACTTGGATTTTCTACAACGCATTTTTTTCCTATAAACTGGAGGTATATACCACCATAATCCTAAAAAACCTGTGACTTTGGGCTTCAGGGGTCTAAGCCTTCTAAGTGACTGAAAGGTACAACTGGATATTAGACCTGTCTAAAAATTGTCCTTTTCTGTCCTCACATACAAGGGTTCAGCTTGATTTTTGGATAGCTGTCAGTAAAAAAAAAAAAAAAAAAAGTGCAAAGAGCTAATGCCTTTTGCTACAAGACAAAACAATTTCTCCTGGACATGCAGTAATAGGAGGCAATGCCATGTGTTGGAAGCATGCACATATTTTATGATAGATATTAATCTGGAGGTTAACAGCTAGATGCTCTGGTTGAAGTAGTTTATTTCAAACATACATATAATGTTAACCCACTTTGTAACAAAGCCTTCAACATTTCATAAGCAAATTCGTTTTTCTTTCTAGTTTAAGCCCAAGGAAATCCCTATAAGTCTTGTCTCCAAAGAGTAAATATAAAGAATTCATAAGATTAAAGAGTTCTTATCAATTGTATAAAAAACTAGAAATGTACTAACTAGACAAAAATGTAGACGTCTAAGAGAACGTCCAACAAATAGAAAAGTAGAGGACTGCACTGAGATTGCAATCCTGAGAAAAATACATTATTTCTAAATGAAAAAGTAAAAGGAGATAGTATAAATTAAAGCCAGAAGAAAAATTTAAAATCTACAAAAATACGAGTCAATACAAAGTTAAAAACCCATGAATTTTACTATATACCCAAAGGCTTCACAAAAGATCTCATGAATATCACAAATTAAAATAAAACAAACAAAAGCCAGAAATATTGTTTTCCCCAAATTGTACTACTACCTGCTTATTGCTTCAGTGGTAAGAAGAAAAATTATCTTCAAATAGTTAAATTGTATACCTACTTATATTTTAACTCTTAGGTGGATCTTGTTATATAATATATATGATCTCTAAAGAAAACTTGTTGATTGTTTATTTTGGCATCTCTTAGGAAATTCCTATTTAATTAGATAAGTCTCCTTAGATAACTCTTAAATAAAAATAGATGCAAATACAGTATGTTTCATATCATTCATTTTAGACCTCTAAGAGTTGGAAAAGCTCAACCTGGAGAAGAAACTAGTTTTATTGAGGGAAGAAACTACTTTCCAGTTTAGAAGAGGAGGGATTATCCCATTTCTGTAGAGGAAGCAATCAGGAAGATACAAAAAGAATGATCCTTGCCTAGTGCTAAGGCCAGAACTACTGTGCATATTGTACCAGATCTTGTAAAAACAGCCACTGTGCTGGCACTCACAGGCCTGGGTCATGGTGTGTTCAACAATAAAACTTTGTTCCAAAGGATGGAACTCCTTCGGGCCAAAAAGCTTTCACGTGCATTATTCCATTAACCTCACTGTTTTGTTATGGGAAATGTGTTTATTTTTTGAAATGACATTGAAATGTATCCTTAAAAGAACACTTTAGGTCTCAACAAGATTCTCTTCTCTTTCAGCCAACACTTTACCTTTTAGAAATCAACAGTCTACTTCTTTCTTTAAATCATCACATTTCAAAGCTGTAGCAACTAATAAATGTTAATGTAAGTTTTCCAAAACTGCAATCTCCCTAAATTTCTATGCTGTCTTCTTTATCCTGCCTTTTCAAGGTAAAGGTATCTTTCCAGTTTTCTTAGCATTATCAGGATTATGGATTTTGTTCATTGTTAAAGTTCATTATTTATGGATATAAGTTAAATGCAAAAATATCTCGTATTATTCACAAGCTGGCTGACTTAAATCACTCGCTCTTAAAGCAACTTTACTGCTCTCCAATCTGTTCAAATGCACGGAAATATAAATTCAGGATGATGTGGCTTTTCTGCAATGCTTTCTTTTCAGGCTGCAGTCTACATGACAGCGTTATACCTTAATCTTGCTGCTGTTGTTGTTCAATCTATAAAATCTCTCTTGAAGACCCCCAAAACAGCTTGTAATTTAAACTTTTACTTTTGGTGACTCACTGTTTTCAAACTGCCATCTCTGACCATATCCCCCTTCCAGGGGAATTTATGCACTCTTAACCCATAATTGCTTTACTCTTTACCTCTATTTCTGGGTTCTTAAATTAACTCTTACATCAGTGTTCTTCATTACTCAAATTATTTTTTCTTAAGAACTTTTCCTGGAAGTAAGTTCATGCTATTTTTGACAAGCAAACATTTGACCTCTGAAGGAATTCTTATGGTAATGGGTTTATATCCCAAATGCACCACCAAAAATCTTTGTGACCTTGCATAAACGTCCCTTACCATTTCAGGTGCTATCTTTGCTTGACTCCAAAGTGAACTGATTAAACCTATGAGCATCTAGCTGTTATGCAATTTTGTCTCAGTTTGGTCAATGAAACTCTCAAAAATCCATCAGATTTTCATTATTTTTATCATTAGCCTGTTTGTGTAAAATAAGTTACCATTTATGGAGCCAGTGTTCTCCTTTATTCCGGCATCCAATCATTGTAAATATTTCTCATGGACACATTCTTAAAAGGCCTACGAATAACCTGGCCTCTTACTGATTCTCCCTTTTGGAGTCTTACTAGCCAGACTTCCCCAATAACTTTCAGAGAGAGTTTTCCCCCTTTCCGGGTCTTCTTTTTGAATACTATACGCCATAGAACTTTCAAAAGTCATCACACCAATACTAATATTACCACATACCCTCCAAAAAGCTCCAAGCTGTTTATGCCTATTCATTACATTAATACTTTATCAAAACTTGTCCAATTGAGTAGTTTTAGCACAGATATTTTACACAGTTTAGCACAGACATGCTCTGTTTAAGGCTGACAGATCCATTAGGAATTAACTTTCTGGTACATTTTCCCTCTGACATTTTCCTCACAACTGCGTTTCCTCATAACTGAGCCATCAGTTATCTCTTGCCTATAGAAAGGCAGATAAGAGAAAAGAAAGCTAAGTGAGAAAAGATATGTAAATAGACTAGCACAATATTGGACACATAATAAGTATTCAATAAATGATAGCAAGTATTCTTACCCTTATCCTCACATTAGTTTATATGTATTAAAAACTGATTACTGGACTCAACTCTTACTTCCATTGCTCATTAGATCCTCACAGAAACCTTGGAGGAAGCGAGGTTTTATCTCCATTTTACAGGTTGGGAGACTGCAGCCTAGAGGGCTTAAGTACCTTAACTGAAGTCATATAGTCAAGAAATAAGCCTATATTTGTCACAATCACTTGCCCATGCTTTGACGTGACACCACCACCCATCATTTACCCAGCTTCACCAAGGTACTACTAAATTTTTTACTCTTATTCTCCTCTCTTTGCTTCATACTGCCATTGTCACCAGCCCAGTCAAATTCACTTTTAATTTTCCAATGTTAGTGAGGGGAGTAGAAGGTGGAAATTGAGGTTAAAGGAGGAAACTTTAATGTTATTCAAGGATGACTTCATCTTAACTTCCAGCCTTCGTCTACCCATTCTCTGCTCCAGTCACACGCAGAGTATTTGCTATCTCTTCCATAAATCTTGACTTTTCTTGTCTTTATGCCACTTTTCTTTTCTCCATTTGCAATGAATCTCCCTTTCCCTTGGTTCTTCACCATTTCTTACTCCATACTCTCCATTAAAATTCAAATCTACCTTTAAAGTCCAACTCATACACCAGTTCTGTCCTGCAGTCTCCCGGATCTGCCAGGTCAGAACTAACCACTTGCTCCTCCGTGCTCCTGCAATGGCAATGATGTTAGAAGGGCGAGTGATTTTACAGCTCGCTCAACACCTGTGGGAAATATGTCCTCTTTGCCCTTCCACATCCTTTCTCCACCCAACTCTATATGGATGGCTTGCATAGCCTATCTTAGTAAGTGTCCTTGCTCTAGCTTCTGTTTGGCTCACCAATGAAGAGTACCAATAGAAGACTGTAGGGAATGAAGGAGGGGAGTGAAGTTAGGGTATTAATTCTTGCCAAATTGCATCCCTGAACTAATGTATAGTGCTTCTCCGTGGGGCATCACAGCATCTTTGGGGAGGACTCTCTCTCCAGCAAGGCTTCCTTTCTCTTCCATCTCCTATAAAGTAACCACACTTTTACTGAACCCAGGGCACTACACTATCTCTTGATTCTCTACATTGGGCTCAATTTACCCTTATTGATGTACCCCTGATTTCCTGCTGAGACCCTGTCTGATGAACTTCGTAATATGCTCTTCTAAGCTGTTAATTTTACAAACCACATTATTACACTTATTAGAAGAATGTCTTCAGGATGTGTCAGTAAGCTCTGATTAATGATAATGGTAAACAGCTAGAATTTATGGAACATAAAGTATGCTTGAATACACCGTGTGCATTCTTCTAATTAATTAAAATCACTATTAGCTAAGCAAGGCACACAGATGCTAAGAGGTTCCCAGAAGTAACTTGCTCATGGTCACCCCAGTCTCTCAGTAGTGTTTAGGACTCAGATCTGTCCAAAGCCTAAACCTTAAGTTCTAGGTCTAAGCAGTGGCTCTCAAACTTGAGTATGCATCAGCATCACCAAGAGAGCTTGCTGAAACAGGTAGTGGGCCCCACCCCCAGAGTGTCCGAGTCTGTAGGTCTGGAGCAGGGCCCAAGACTTTCATTTCTAAAAATTCCTACGTGCAGCTGATGTGCTGGTCTGGGTACCAGACTTTGAGAACCACTAGTCCAGGCATTTTAGGTCCAGAATTTCAGGTGTTAGAATAATTTTCTGGTGATAAATGTCCAATAAAAAAAAAAGCACTGCATTTTTCTGTTTGTAAGGAGGTAATACATTCTATCTTAAAGAGTCAATAAGGGGGCTAACTATTTAAGAAAGAAGAGTTATTCTCCAGGAAGATGGGAGGAGATGGACATTCTAAGGACAGGAATGCCCTTTCAGGAAACTTGCAAAGGGAACAGAAAAATAACATAGTAAGATTCTGCTATCCAGTGTTCACAGAACATGAGTGGGATACTCTTGACTGTAAAATGGGAAGCCAACTTTTGCTCACCATATACATACCTTATTCAGTACAAATGTTTATTAAGAATCTCCAAAAGCTAGACACTAGGCATCAGGGCTACACTGATAGAGCAGATAAAGTGCCTGGCCTCAGGGAGCTTGTGCTTCAGAGGATGTACATCAGCTAGATAGACTGAATGATGGATACTATATTGGGTTCACACTTCGTCTCAAGAAAAAAATATATCCATAGACGTGATCCAGGAGTCAAATGGCAAAAGACCTAGCCTCAAAGTGAGTGTTAATTTCATTAAATGGTAGGTAAAAATTATTTTATATGCCGAGATAGGCTCTGCTTAAAAGACACACTATTCCTCCAAACGTATTATTCAAGCCAGCATATAAACCTGTGACTTTTTCTAGGAGAAATGTTGCCTTCTTTCCCAAGAAGGGAGCAGTAAGGGTCGGGGTGGAAATAGTTTCATCATCAGAGGCACAGTCTCACTACTACTGCTCAGCTCCAATCCGCAACCTTCTGAATGGCTCCAGACTAAGTAATTTAGCAAAGTGATAAAGAAAACATGGCCCATTAATCTTATGATGCGTGTTATAACTTCACTCTGGGTTTAGCATAGGAAAAATATTATTTGCATTGATTAGAAATATGCTTTATGGCTGCATATATTATTCACTCTGAAGATTCTAAAATTATTAGCTGGGTTGACATGATGAACTGCACAGGAGTACTTCTAGATGGCATCTCAATGTCATCTGTTACTCACATCATATAGGTCTAGGAATCAACATATATTTTACTCAATATGAGATCTTATTCCAAACATCAAAATATACCTGTTTTTATTCGATGGTTATCATCATGAAATTAGCAGCTAAACGTCATTTAGAAAATTCAAAGCAAGTAAATTACAGTATTAACTGTCCAACTATGATTATGACTTTCCTCCACTTATAGCTGAACCTAATATAATGATCTGGTCAGTCTGACTAGGAGGATTTATTCATTAATTTACTCAAATGTTCTGAGGTATATTTTGAAGGACTTAAATTATGGTCTGGTTTGTAGGATCCAACAGTAAGGCTGCAGGTTTATCTCCTACAAGCTCTGTGACCTTGCCCAAGTGACTTAGCATCTCTGAGCCTCACCTTCCTAATCTGTAAAATGGAAACAATAATAGAACCCAAGTTGTAAAGCTGAAGGAAAAAAAGTAATATGGTAATGTATTTTGGCACAAAAGAGCAGTTACGCTGATGGTCATTATTTGTGAATATTGTTGCTAAGATTATTGAAAACCTGTTTTGTGTTAGGTGCTGTTCAAGGACTAGAATTTTAAGACTGTTCTTCACCTTTATCCCAGTTTTACCTGCAAAGTTCTGCCATGCACTGGAAAAACATACTGGTATTTCCAGGGAGGGGGACCACTCAGGTGACATTTTTGTTTCACCAGGTATATAAAGTATACAAAGGTTATAGTGTATCTTTTGAGTCCTTTGGACGTCTAGTTACCTTTCACTAGAATGATTCTAGTAGATCCTGATAGATACCTGAGACAAGGTCAGGTCAGTGATGTTGGTACCTTTTCTGGCTTAAGAGCATAGGGCAGAAACACAGGAAGAGAGGTCTTCCTTTTCCACTCCTGTTACTAAGAACCCTCTAGAATAATGACAATCTGAAACAGATCACTACATTGTTGCATGCTGTAGAATCAAAGCAGTGTACAAAGCAAAGAGCACTGGCCTCCATTATACTTGCATTTCACTTGAGATTCACTTTTCTAGACCGTGGAGAAAGCAGATGTTTCAACACTTTCCAGGTACTGGAATATTACAATCTGGCCATCTCCACCACTGCATGTTTGATCACACTATTCCCTGCAAATGGAATGCTGTTCCATCAAGGTCAGATTGACCAGTGCAAATACCTGATTTTATCGTACGGTGAGAACCAAATTAACTTACTGAAATTCTGCCCAGCTCAGGGTCTACCTTCTCTGTGAAACCTCCTGTGAGATCCCAAGTTACAAACAACTCTATCTTCTTCAGAAGACATTGTATACTATATAAATAGTAATTTACATATAAATATATGTATATGTGTGTGTATTTCTTTGTTACATTAAGTTACAGCTCCTGTGGTTTCTCTTCTTAATTAAACTGGACCCCCTTATCATCACAGTGGCCATGTACATCATTGTATCCTCCAAAAAATCCAGATAATAATATCATGGATTCAGTATATAGTTGTTTAATAGAAAACAATTAACTAACCACTGCAGAATACTAGTGTCTCTCAAGGTGTGTTCAGTGGATCATAAATCCTATGAGACAGTCCATGAAGGAAAAGATTTCAAATAAATTTGGGATCTGTTGTCCACTACATCTCCTTATCAGAGACTCATAATTCACAAGACTCGTGAAAAGCTCTGTAGCAAAGAAACTGTTGACTTAGTTTGACCCGGTATTTCTCTTACAAGAGTATCAGTTCTGGAGGTCAAGGACATTTTCCACCTCTAATACAACATCTCTACTGCCTAGTAGAGTGCCTGGCACTTAGTAGACACCTAATAAATATTTGAATAAGTTTCAACATACATTCCCCTTTTAAGCTATAGAAGAAAAACATAGTATATAGTAGATTTTGATTTACTTGGGGAGAATAATATGAATAGATAAATTTACACAAATCATTTTAAAGTATATATATTTGATAATACTTTTTTCCACAAATCTACACAACTGCACATTTAGTGGTGATAGTAAACGAACTACATTTGCTTCGGAAAACTTGCTAAGAAGGATGGCTACTAAAATCTACAACTTGAACTCAAAACAATTGATTTAGTTCATTGGTCCCCACTCCTTAGCAGTTTTAATATAGAAGAAAATAGACGCATATATTTCTTTTCTGCCATAATATGACATCACATAAGGAATGCTATGTTATTAGCTAGAAATAAGATTTGCTTTTGTTATTTTAGTGCATGTGATCACATAAGAATAATTCTAGATTTTCCCCCTCCTGTGACTCTCACAGCATCCCCATCTAAAATAGACTTTGGAGATTTAGATCAAATGTCATATCAATTGTCCTAGACTGCTTACTATGTGCTTTCACTATAGATTTTAATGTCAATAGAGAAAGGAGAAGGAAAAGTCAGAGGGAAATGAAACAGGTGTATGCAACACCCCTCTCTACTACCGACATTTCTCAGAATTCTGGGGCAAGTTGCATCTATAAGGGGAAAGTTTTTCACCATGGAACTCACGGTGGTTGAACTTCTCATGAAGAATTTTTTTTTCACTACTGAAGAAAACTATGTTTGATTTTACCATAACTGAAAAGTTCTCCTGTTTCTACTTCTGAGGTTTGCCCTCAAGACTACTGTTTACCTAATGGAAGTGACTCCTATGCATGGAGGAAAAAGTGCACCATTTGAAGGAAAAGCTAAAGGAGTGATATTCAGTTAGCTCCTCATTCCACCAATGAAAACATACACATAGATTTTCCACTTTACACCTCATTTTCCACCTTATTTTCCACCTTATTTTCAAGATTTTGAAATGAACATGTAGGGTCTGATGAGTTTGTCAATAGTCTATAATTATTAGTGTTATTAAAATAGAATACAAATGATAAGCCATATGTAAAAATGCTGTGCGAATAAACTGCTATACCCCAAATAATACAAATGAGTGAATGGCAGTAAATACTAAGAGGGATTAACAACATAAAGGATATTAAAAACACACATAAAGGATATTAATAAAATGATGACTGTATTTCATATTTATGTGTCTTTTTCTCTCTCACTGTTTTTTTTTTTGCGGTACGCGGGCCTCTCACTGTTGTGGCCTCTCCCGTTGCGGAGCACAGGCTCCGGACGCGCAGGCTCAGCGGCCATGGCTCACGGGCCCAGCCACTCCGTGGCATGTGGGATCTTCCCGGACCGGGGCACGAACCCCCGTCCCCTGCATCGGCAGGCAGACACTCAACCACTGCGCCACCAGGGAAGCCCTTCTCTCTCACTCTTACTCCACTCCTAAATAACTAAGAGAATATGCTCACAAATGGTAAGCATGTTTTGGATGTTCGATGTGTGTTTGTGGGAAAGAACAAAAAAAAACCTGCCTCAGTTAGGTCAAATATCATACAAGAGATGAATGAGATTAGAGATGGGACTGGGATTTGTGTTAGTTACTCAACAGCTAACCAATCACAGATATGACAGTGCAGTGCAATATGCAAATATACTTTTAAACACCTTCTCTTAAGTTATCTACTGTCTGTAAAGACAATCACACTCAACTGCTCTGCACTGAACCCCAGAGCTTCTGAGTTAGAATCTCTTAGAAATAGGTACACGTTTCATTGCTTTGGCAACATTTACATGGCTCTGCATCAGGCAATACAACTGCTAAGACCACACTCTGGGAATTCAGGAAAGGCCAGTGTCCAGTTCTGATCGTTCTACCACCCAACTGTGATCTAGGGTAAATTCCTGATTAAAAAAAAAAGACAAAAAACCCTGAAGATGCTGAAACAGTATTTCCTACTTCACAGGGTCGTCATGGGGATAAAAGGTCATTAGGATAAAGTGCCTCTCACCCAGGAAACACTGATAAATGCTACTGATGCTACCATCATCATCATGACCGATCAAGGACATATTGCCACATGGAAATTCAACATTGCCTGGGCCATTCACAACTTTCCTTTAAAGGACTCATATTCTATGTGGGGTCTTAACACCTTCAAATAACAGAAAATACAAGTCTTTACGCCTTTTTTTCTGTAGCTAATTTTGGCATCTTTCAACTCTGTCCACTTAAGTGTCGGTTTAGCATATTCTTGTCACACAAAGAAGCTACTTCCCAAAGAGAGGAACAATGTGTCAAGTGACAAAGACATTGAGTGAAGTCTTTCACATCCTAGATTGTCCAGTGTACAGCTCAGCTGGTCTCTGGGTTGGAAGCCCTGGGTCTACTTTGCTTGTCTGGTCCTTAGCACGTGGTCTGTGAAACAGAGGCAGCTGCGGGTAGAATTATAACACAAGCAGAACTGGCTTCAATTCTTCCTTCTTAGGTCTTTTTCTTCTTGTTCAGCTGTTCAAGGAACTTGCCTGCCCTCTGTCCCTGCCAGGACGATGTTACGTCTGCCTGGATAAGTAGGTCACCATTGTATATCAGGAAAGGTCTTATTTGTAATCATCAGGAACCAGATATGGCTAATTTGAGCAGAAAAGGAAACTTTTGGAAGTTTATGGTTAGGTCTCAGTAACTAGAAGCAGACTAAACAACCGAAAGCCAAGCCTATGCTATTGCAATTATAGGATCAGGCCAAAGTGATGTTATAAGTCCTAGCTGGCCTTGCTACCAAGCAGGAACAGGAAACAGGAGATTGACCCAACACTGCTGGCCTTGCTTCTTTACATCATTTATTTGTAATTCAAAATCCAAGAGAGGGGCTTCCCTGGTGGCGCAGTGGTTGAGAGTCCGCCTGCCGATGCAGGGGACACGGGTTCCTGCCCCAGTCCAGGAAGATCCCACATGCCGCGGAGCGGCTAGGCCCATGAGCCATGGCCGCTGAGCCTGCACGTCCGGAGCCTGTGCTCCGCAATGGGAGAGGCCGCAACAGTGAGGCCCGTGTACCGCAAAAAAAAAAAAAAAAAAAACCAAGAGGGGGTGCAGTTGGCCAACCCGAGGTCGCCCGACTGTTTTCCATCTGTAAGGGAGACTGAGCATGTGAGTAAACAGTGTATCTGACATGTTCAGCTTGTATAACAAGAGGAAGGCTCTGTTTCTCACCAAGACCCACAAAGTGGAAAATTCCCCAAAGAGAAAGGAATTTCAGATCAGATGCTTGGAAAGTTAAAAACAACAACAACAAACAAATGCAGATGTGGAATTAAAGACATGGAATAATTAAGAACCTATATGTGGAGTGATTCAGACCTGAGTTCACATCTGGAGCAAGCTACTCAATCTTGCTGAGCTTCAATTTTCTCTAAAGGAAACAGCATGGAAGATGATGTCCACATGTAACTTGTGGTACAAATGAAGGAGGGTAGTACAGGATATGATGCCTGGCACATCCTATGCATTTGCTAAAACTACTAGTAGTACTATTATTATTGTTACTTATTATACAATTTATTGTAGAAATTAACAGGGAGAGTATTAATAAATGTTAATACAGTGCTAAGTGTCACATTTATGATCTCAACTAATTATTGGTTGATTCAACAAACATTCCACATATCAGAAAATAACCTGTTAGTATATATATATATATTTTTTTTACAGAAGAAAAGAAACCCTGAGGCTTAGAAAGTGTAAACAATGTACCAAAAGTCACTCATTTAAGAGGTAATGGAATATTATTCAGCCTTAAAAAAATGAAGGAGATCCTTTCATTTGTGACAATATAGATGAAACAGGAGTGCATTATGCTAATGAAATAAGCCAGACAAGATAAATACAAATGATATCATTTATATATGGAATCTAAAAAGAAAAAAAGCCACACTCATAGAAACAGAGAGTAGAAAACTGGTTGCCAGGGGCTGGGGTGTGGGTGGGGAAAAGAGGGGAAGACTGGTAAAAGGGTACAAACTTTCAGCTGCAGGATGAATAAGGTCTGAGGATCTACTGTATAACATAGTTACTACAGTCAATAACACTGTATTGTATAACTAACATTTTCTGAGAGAATAGAACTTAAGTGTTCTTACCAAAAAAAGAAAAAAAGGAAAAAGGTGTCATGAGCTGTTAGATGTATTAATTAACGTGATGGGAAGGATCCTTTTGCAACGCATATGTATATCAAATCATCATGATATACTCTTTGACTATCTTACAATTTTGTCAATTATACCTCGATAAAACAGGGAAAAAAGAGGTAATAAAGATGAGATTCCAATCCAGGATTATCTAGCTCAAAAAACTACACTCTTAACCATTAAAATATAGTATCCATCCATATGTTGTAACTGTAAAATGCTTAACACAAAGGAAACGTTAAATAAATGGTATTTATTCTAACTCTAATGCTTACTAGATATTAGTTATGTGGTATGCTTTACTTCTAACTACAAGGGTATAAGGTGCAAATTCTTGCTACAGAACATAAAAGCCCCTGTGGTACCCTGTAGGATAAACACAGTACCTGTAAATCTCTCATCTCTCAACCCAGAGTCTCCTCAAGTTGGAGGTCTTTACCCCCTTTATAATGTGGGAATAATGCCTTTCCCACATTTGCACTGGGCATGAAAATCCATACTTTCAGGTGTATACTGAACCTCCACTTAGCTCCTCGTCACCTTGGAATCACCAGACCAAAGATCATTTATTCCATTAATATAAATGATGTAGGGATAGAAGTACAGAATATACAGAGAGTGTTGGAGGAATCCAAACAACAAGTCCTCCACTCTCAAAACAAATTTTAGAGTTCCAAAAGTAAAGAGCAATGTTTGGAAATAAAACTAAAAATGAAACATCTACAATTAGCCAAGTATTTATTATGGGCCAGGCTACTTACTAGGCACTTGATAAACATTACAGCTCATCTTCCTGCAGTCCTTCAAAGCATATAATATTGTTTCTATTTCATACAGAAGAAAATTGTATCTAAGCAGGTTAGTGATTAGCCCAAGACCACAGGGCTAGGCTGTAAGAAAAGAAGGCCAAGTTTCAGTGGTCAAAATGGTGATGGATGTTATAACTAGAAGATTATGGTTAATCAAATAAAAATATTCAAAACGGTCCTAATGTATTATTGGGATTTCTTTAGAATAACTTGGGTGCCTTAGTGAATACAGTAGTGGTAGGCACTATAGTCTCTTTAATTTGCTAATCATACAAATCTACTTTAGTATTCTTGGTGACAAGGAGCTAACTACTGATAAGACAGCTTCTTCAATTTGGGGGCTACTCCAGGGTGAAATGCCAGAACAGTCTTACTGCCTGCAATGTTACCTAGTTCTACCAGGGGGAATAAAGCAGAACAAGTAGCCACTGTTCTTGACAAATGGATACAGTTTCAGTTTTTCAAAATGTGAGTGTCAGATTCATTCACTATATCACATAGATCTGTCAAATGGCTTTGCCCATTTACTAATGGATGGCACACTGCAGACACACGTTGGGTCAAAGGACTCAATGTCACCTCATTGATACTGTCATCAATATAATTTGTATTGGCATTTTGTCTCACCCTGACTTTAAGGACTATGTGGGGAGATCCAAGTCTCCAGACCATGGACTGATCACCTCTGCTTGACACAGTATTCTCTGCTCATTTCCAGAGGGGACCAAGGATGAGCTCTTGTACTTCTGAGTCTATTCACCCTACCTGGCAACACATACTAGCTGGGCTGATTGGATCAAGCAGGAGCCCCAGAGTTTAAATTTCCAGCTGCATTGGAGGAAACAGAGGCTATGCCCCAATCCCATAACCCCTCACTTCTTACTGCTAGCCTATCCTAGGCTGTTCTTGCTGATAGGAGTATTTCATGCTAAAAATTAATTTTGCTTACCTGATGGCAGTCACACAACCTCAAATGCCATTTTTATAAACAAGGCAACCACCAATGGAGTATGATTTAGGGTTTTTTCTTCTGTAGACCCTGCCTACCCTATAAAATCTCCCATTACTGCATCATGGAGACTATAATCCCTTTCCGAGGGAACAGATTCTTTCCAACCATAGGATGAAATAAGAACCTACATTTCCATACTGCCCAAAAGGAAATACATTGATTACAAAATGCAGGAGAATGACTGATTTTCCACATTTGTTGTGTTCATTAAAGGGTTTTTGAATAGACTTGACAGTATTAAAGAAGTTCAACACACACAAAATAAAAATTAATAAATGAAGAGAAAAAAATTGCATTTACAACAAACAACAAAATAAACACATTGATATATAAAAGGTTGTTATACATCGATGAAAAATGGATGTCATAAAGTCACAAACTAAAAAGTATTAACAGCCAATAAAGATATGAAAATATGTTCAACCTTGCTATTATTAATCAAAGAAATACAAATAATATAATTCAGGTGTCATATTTTACTGAGCTAGAATGACAAAGTTTTAAAAAACTTGATAATACTGGTATTGACATTGATAATACTGGTACTGATGAGTGTGTGTAAGAAACCACATTGGATGTTAAATTCTTGGTAGAAATAAGAAGCACGGTAGCCTTTCTGGAAGAAAATATGTCAGTATGTACCAGAACTGACAACCAGCCATTCAAGTTCTAGAAGTCCATTCTAAGGAAATAAACAAATGCTCAAAGACATATGAACAAGGATGCTTGTCTCATTGTTTAGCAAAGCAAAACAGGAATAATCTAAATGTTGAACAGTAGGGACTGGTTAAATAAATAATAGAATGCTGTTCAACCATTAAAAATGATGCTGCAGATTTTTATTAGGTGATGAGTAATCATACTTATATTACTAAATAAAAATGTTATAGAACTCTTTTGTAGTTTGATATAATAATTAAAGGTATTTTATACTTGCATTGTATTTATATGCACCCCGTCACAAAAAAGTTTCAAAAGATACCCTCAAAAATGTTACAGAGATGATTTATCAGAAATGGGATTTTGAGTTATTTTTCCTTTTTTCTTTAAATCCTTTCAATTTTGGAGTTTCTGCAATGAGCCTGTATTATTTTTACAATTAAAAATATTTAAATTTACAACAAAAGGATCTAAATTCCTCCAGTTTTCCATTTATTTTCTACCCTGGCTCAGGGTATTTGTGTAAAAAAAAAAAATCAGCTTATTTTCTCTTTTGTATCAATGTAAATTTACTTTTCATAAGTTAACTATTTTAGTCTGGCAAAAGTTTCACACAGGAAAATTGTTAAGGTCTGAGTATTCTATTACCTTTAAAAGCACTGGAAACTTTGAAATTATTTCTTTCAGAATTTTCATATAATACTGAAAGGCGGGGGGGAGGTAGCAAAATGAAGGGAAATAGATAGTAGTAGCCAACTTCAATTAAGAAAAAGCAACAAGAGGCAGTTTGTACTCTTTTGATACAGCAGAAGCTCCATGTGTCAACTCATGCTAAAAAATGTATATATACACACACATATATATGTTTGTGTGTATTATATGTATATGTGACACACACACATAATTAATCCAGTCTTAGGCTAATCACTCATTGTGGCAGAAACAACGAGCTGTTGACTACACTTTAATTAGCTCCTCCAGCCTGCAGAGGCATCACTAGGATCAAGATAGGAACAACATTCTCCATCTCCGCTTGCATCTGGGTATGGTTCTATCCCAAAGAATGTGACCAGAGGTGACCTGAAGAGTTTATGTCTGAAGGATAACGAGTTGATAATTGTAGCTTGCAGCTTCCTCTCTCCTTTCCTTTATAGGACAAACGTAGAGCCACTTGATGAAGGTGGTGGGTCCCTGAATAACTGAGCAGAAAACTGACCCTCAGACCACCAAAGTCCATACTACACTCCTGAGTGAGTGAGAAATGAACTGTCCATGTGTTGCTCCACTGAGGTTTAAGGTTTATTATTTAGTGTTTAACTAACGCATTTTTTCTTTAAACCTCAGTTGCCTTCTCTGTAAAATAAAGTCTTTGAAAAGGATCCACTGTAAGTTTTTTCCATTGCTTATGTTTTTATCTTAGTTTTTAATTCTCAGAAACATTGCACGCATTTTACCTTTTAAGTTAGTAAGTCTACTTTTTTTCCCACAAAGACGGGTTCTTCAAGTTATGGAGAAGTCATAGCAGACTGTTGCTTCAGTTTAAGATACGCATTCACATATGAGATGAGAAGGGTGAGGACCCAGAGAAACGCCTTTGACAGAGGGGAGTGAGAGCATACTGAAGAATGTTTAGCAATAAAGAATTCAGATGGGAGAAACGGATGGGTTACATCTAACAGATTTGCTCAAAGGAATTCTGGAAAGGCAAATATGTGAAAATGTATAGCAAAGACATGAAATGCCTTTTGGTCCCTAAATGGATTTCATTTCAAAGACGTGCATATTGCAAATACATGTACCATAACACTTCTCTGTCCACTTCTAGAATTTTCTAAAGCCTGACAGAACATCTGCAGAGAGAGGATGTCATTCCAAGATAATCGACTGCAAGTGACTAAATTAAGATAAAAATGTCCTTAACCTTGAACAGTTTTTAAAGAGATTTTAGAAGAAAGGAGCCCTCCAGGGGGTTGTATAACTATATAATTGTACCCTTTCTAAAAGGCTATTTACAGATACATGTTTCCCCTCCATTCTTTAAAGTAAAATATAGGATAAAAAAAATAGTTTGGGATAATATTTGTTTGGGACAGCAGGCACTGCTAATCAGTACCACTCTCTCCTTATTCCTTACTATCAGAGCCCTGGTTTAGGAGACCCCATTATCCTTAAGGCTAAGGTGGCCAGTTTAAAATCCGAGCTGATGAGATCTAAGTGCAAGTCTGCTGACCATCTGTGGTAAAAAAAATTTGCTCTCTGAGTTAGACACTGCCTGGTTTTTCGTACTTCTTTTTTTTTTCATTTTCTTTCTTCCTGCCCAAATTGTTGGAACACTATTGGAGATTCTGGGGTCACTTTGAAGCTATGTGGATGTGCTAGAGATGTGGAAGCTGGAAGAGCGAAGCAACCCAGTCCCCTGGTGATGCCCTTCAGCAGCTGGACTAACGCTAGAGGGACTATCTCCAAACTTCCTGCTACCCGTGGAAAGTAAGGTAAATCACTCATTCACTTTCTGTTACCTACTAACTGATCCAGAACTCTAACCCCAGGGTTCTAGAACCCTTCTCAGTATCCCATAGTCATACTCATGTTCCAGACTCCTGATCATCAGACTTGCTTATAGCAGATGTATGGGGAGGGCAGGCTCTTCTGGAAGCCCTCATACTTCCTCCCCTACCCCCACCACACACAAATAATGATCTTTATGTCCACTCATCCTATCTACACTCAGAGGCCAGGGCCCCCAGGAAGGCTTCACTGACAACCCTTTACTCCTCTCTACAAGCAGAAAGGGTAGAGGTGTGGGCTCTGGAATCAGACTTCCTAGACTTGAATTCTTAATCTGTTACTTACCAGTTTAGGATGTGGGCAAAGTAGTTACCTTCTCTGGACACCCCTGTAAAAGAGCAACACTAAGTAGCACCTACGTACCTTACTGAAAGGATTAAATGAGCAAATGCAGGTAAGGTTCTTATAATTTTTTCTTGGGTCAATCAATTGTAGCTGCTATTGTTACCTTTGGCTAATTTAGGGCAGAGTCCCTTTGCCCTCCTTTGGTTCTCTGGGCCCGTCTCATTCACAACACACACAACCGCATACTGCATTCACAACACACACAACCGCATACTGCAGAGTTTTGAAAGGTGGTTCTCAAAATGTGGTCCCTGGGCCAGCAATATCAGCCACACCTGGGAACTGGTTAGAACTCTGGCACTGGAGCCCAGCAATCTGTGTTTTAACAATATTCTCAGGCAAATCTGATGCACACTAAAGGTTGACGACAACTGAGAACATCTGTCTCACACTCTCCTGGAGGCATTCACCAAAAATAGAGTTACAGGACCTTACACCTTACCAGTTGGAGAAGGGGTCTAGTAATTGCCCTGGTTATCATGCTTGTCATGATTTTTCAGCACATAAATGTTTGAGAATCACTGCCATTTTGAATGTGTGTTTCACTTGTCTGTTTTTCCAGTGGACTTTACTTCCTTGCAAGGAAGGTTTGTGAAGATTTGTTGCTGTTGTTTGCATTATTAGTTTTATTATGCTAATTCTAGAATCTCTGGTGCGTAGTGCAATCTCAGGCAGGAAGTAGTGGCTCATTAAAACAGGTATCCCAAAAGTCTTAGTAGAACTTCAAGATTAATTCCTTCAAGAAGAGGTAAAATTGTCATTAGATGCAGATGATATGATACTATATAGAGAAAACCCTAAAGACTCTACATGAAAACTACTACAACTGATAAACGAATTCAGCAAGGTAGCAGAATACAAGATTAACATACAGAAATTGGTTGCATTTCTTTATACCAACAATGAAATATCGGAAAGGGAATGTAAAAAAACAATGCCTTTTAAAATCACAACCCCAAAAATAAAATACTTAGGAATAAACCTCACCAAGAAGGCAAAAGACTTATACATTGAGAACTGTAAGACATTAATAAAGGAAAGTGAAGATGATTCAAAGAAATGGAAAGACATCTCATGTTCTTGGGTTGGAGGAATTAATATTGTTAAAATGCTCATACTACCCAAAGCAATCTACAGATTTAATGCGATCCCTATCAAATTACCCATGACATTTTTCACGCAATTAGAACAAATAATCCTAAAATTCATACAGAACCATAAAAGACCCAGAATTGCCAAAGCAATCCTGAAGAAAAAGAACAACGTTGGAGGCATAGCCACCCCAGACTCAGACAGTACTCCAAAGTCACAGTAATCAAAACAGCGTGGTATTGGCACAAAAACAGACATATGGATCAATGGAACAGAATACAGAGCCCAGAAATAAACCCACACACCTCAGTTAATCTTTGACAATTACTCTTTGACAAAGGAGGCAAGAATATATAATGGGAAAGAGACAGTCTCTTCCGCAAGTGGTGTTGGTAAAGTTGGACAGCCTTATATAAACCAGTGAAGTTAGAACACATCCTTTCACCATACACGAAAATAAACTCAAAATGTCTTAAAGACTTAAACATAAGACATGACACCATAAAACTTCTAGAAGAGAACACAGGCAAAATATTCTCTGACATAAATCATACCAATGTTTTCTTAGGTCAGTCTCCCAAGACAATAGAAATAAAAATGAAAATAAACAAAGGGGACCGAATCAAACTTACAAGCTTTTGCACAGCAAAGGAAACCATAAACAAAATGAAAAGACAACCTACAGAATGGGAGAAAATATTTGCAAATGATGCGACCAGCAAGGGCTTAATTTCCAAAACATACAAACAGCTCATACAACTTGATGGCAATAAAAGCAAACAACCCAATCAAAAAAATAGGCAGAAGACTTAAAGAGACATTTCTCCAAAGAAGAAATACAGATGGCCAATAGGCACATGAAAAGATGCTCAACACTGCCAATTATTAAAGAAATGCAAATCAAAACTACCATGAGGTACCACCTCACACCAGTCAGAATGGCCATCATTAAAAAGTCTACAAATAACATATGCTGGAGAGGGTGTGGAGAAAAGGGAACCCTCCTACAACACTGTTGGTGGGAATGTAAGTTGGTGCAGCCACTGTGGAAAACAGTATGGAGGTTCCTCAGAAAACTAAAAATAGACCTACCATATGATCCAGCAATCCCACTCCTGGGCGTATATCCAGACCAAACTATAATTCAAAAAGACACATTCACCCTGATCTTCACAGCAGCAATATTCACAACAGCCAAGACATGGAAACAACCTAAATGTCCATCAACAGATGAATGGATAAAGACGATGTGGTACATATATACAATGAAATACTACCCAGCCATTAAAAAAAAGAATGAAATAATGCCATTTGCAGCAGCAACATGGATGCAACTAGAGATTATCATACTAAGCAAAGTAAGTCAGAAAGAGAAAGACAGGTACCATGATACCACTTATATGTGGGATCTAAAATATGACACAAATGAACCTATCTGTGAAACAGAAACAGAATCAGAGACATAGAGAATAGACTGGTGGCTGCCAAGGGGGAAGCAGGTGGGAGAGGGATGAACTGGGAGTTTGGGATTAGCAGATGCAAACTGGTATATATAGATTGGCTAAACAACAACGTCCTACTATATAGCACAGGGAACTATATTCAATATCCTGTGATAAACCATAATGGAAAAGAATATGAAAAAGAATGTATATACATATGTATAACAGAGTCACTTTGCTGTACAGCAGTAATTAACACAACGCTGTAAAACAAGTATACTTCAATAAAAAATAAGTTAATTAAATTTTTAAAAAGATTAATTCCTTCAGAAGAACAAGTACTACACATTCACAAAAAAAGCACCCTTTGAAAGTTTAAATTTTTGAATTTCTTTGCCACTTCCTTAGTTTTGATCATCTTGGACAATATATTTTCAATACGGACTTTTAAAAAGAATTGTGTTTCAGTGTTTGCTATCCTTAGAGAGACAGAAACAGATAAGTACAACTAAATACTTGTTTTTCAAAAGTCTCAAAAGTATAAGGGAAATGAAAGTAATTATATCTTCAAATGATTTTGGGGTATGTTTCTAATTTCATACTTCTGATGCGATTCAAGATTAAAACTGTATTAAGACATTTGAGACATGCCGCATTGGTATTAAATGAATTTAATTTTGTGTAAAGTGGCAGAAATATTTTCTTCAGCAAACATACCTGCAGATATAAAATCACAACCATAAATCTACAAAAAAGCAAGCTATTGAATGAAATCTGATTGGTTATTTCCCTGCAGTATGGATCTGCTAATCATTTAATTTACTACTTGCTAACAGAAGCCAAAATTTAAATATACATATATATATATGTGTGTGTATATATCTATCTCTTCAATTTTAAATCATTCATATATATGAACAAGTATACATACACATATATAACAATTGTTCATATATATAAACAATTTAAATTAAAGAAAGTACATCTGGTGGCCTATCTTTTCCCCCCATTTCTAAAGAACACCATATTCTATTCTTGGCAGTGGAACGTCAATTCACCTTAAGGGTTGTTCAATGAGCATATCTGAGAAACCACTGGTTTAGCCAATGATGTACTTATTGAGGGAGGCCCTAGTGCCACTGTCAAGAGCTTATCCACAGGAGAGATAAGAAGGTACTTGTTTGGTTTGTGAAAAGAAGGAGTAGTGAGGAATGGCAGGTAGCTGCAGGCTGATGACACGTGATGTCCGTATATATGTAGAACCAACACACCCATAATTGCACCCATTTTCCATACCCAAATCCAAAGCCTTTATATCATTAATCCCAGGCAAAAACGGTAAGATTCATGTGTGTTACTATCCCACGGCTTCAAGATGCCTCTAAACTCATATGAGTATGTCTTAGTTCTATCAGTGGAGGACAAACCAGGCTTCTATCACCAAGCCCCATT
This sequence comes from Orcinus orca, assembly GCF_937001465.1. Taxonomy (NCBI): domain Eukaryota; kingdom Metazoa; phylum Chordata; class Mammalia; order Artiodactyla; family Delphinidae; genus Orcinus; species Orcinus orca. Next base: position 37,596,709 of record NC_064575.1, on the reverse strand, counting down.
CCATAACAGGCAAACCAGTCCAAGACTTCTCTGAGTGCTGCAGGAGAGTCTATGGAAGGGGCGCTCACTCCACTGTGATGCCTAAAATGCCTTTGCACACAGCAAACATTCAATACATGCTGAGTGAATGAATGAGTGAACTGGCTCATTTCAGGGAAATTCCATTCAACAGGCTGACATTCCTTCCTACCCATCTTAACTGTTAAGCTTGCCATCAGACAAAAATTTAATTATAAAACGTTAGAGCTGAGGAAATTTTAGAAACTATCTACTCTCCAGAGGTATACAACTTTAATTTAGTGGTAAAAATCACTAGGAGTGATTTAGGAGTCTATCAGACCTGAGTCCAAATTCCACATCTACCATATTTTGGTGAGCAAATAACTACTTCTGAGGCTCTGTTCCATGTATGCATTATGGGATATCATAATAATACATACATTAATTGTATGACTATCAGGGGATGAAATGACACAATCCATTTGCCATGGTCGGCTAAGTAATTTGCCCCAAGTAAGCACTCAAGACATTAGCCAATATTCATAGCGGAGAGATGAAAACAAAACTCTGGGACTGATGCCTACCTTAGTGGCCCCAGTGGTCATAATGACTTTCTTCCATTCAGCCTGCTCTCTTCTCACTAAGACTAAGGAAGAGAAGATGAACAAATTAGGAATAACAATTTGAAAATGGTTTTATACTCCCTGAATGAATGGAATTATAATAAAATGATTCATGAGTTCTGCAGAAATATGATGAGACTTTAGATCTTTATGTTAGTTCTCTACAAAACCAATTGATGGCCCTAAGATGTACCTTCCCACCCAGCCCCTTCCTTACCAGGGTCAAATATCATTGTAAATGGAAAAGTCAACCACACATAATCAACAAGCTAAGTTACAAGCCAGTGAAGTCTCAGAGCTTTGATAGAGAAAATTCAGATTTATCATTATACGTGAAAATAAGATGATATGAAGAACTCAATCTAAAAAATATTACCTGGAGATCTATAATCTCTACAATAGTGCTATAAAAAGTAAAGAGCTAGAAATCTATTTAGATGGTTTTCCTTATAAGAAAGCACTTTCTGTATAACTTTTAATGTACTACTGATGAGAACAATTCAACAAAATTCAAATAAGGATTAGGTGTCCGATGGCGGAAGAGTAAGACGCGGAGATCACCTTCCTCCCCACAGATACACCAGAAATACATCTACGCGTGGAACAACTCCTACGGAGCACCTACTGAACGCTGGCAGAAGACCTCAGACCTCCCAAAAGGCAAGGAACCCCCCACGTACCTGGTTAGGGCAAAAGAAAAAACTAAACAGAGACAAAAGGATAGGGACGGGTCCTGCACCAGCGGGAGAGAGCTGTGAAGGAGGAAAAGTGTCCACACACTAGGAAGCCCCTTCGCGGGTGGAGACCTCGGGAGGCGGAGTGGGGGAGCTTGGGAGCCGCGGAGGAGAGCACAGCAACAGGGGTGCGGAGGGCAAAGCGGACAGATTCCAGCGCAGAGGATCGGGCCGACCGGAACTCACCAGCCGAGAGGCTTTTCTGCTCGCCCGCCGGGGCGGGCGGGACTGGGAGCTGAGGCTCCGGCTTTTGTCGGAGCGCCGGGAGAGGACTGAGGTTGGCGGCGTGAACACAGCCTGCAGGGCGTTAGTGCACCGCGGCTAGCCGGGAGAGAGTCCGGGGAAAAGTCTGGACCTGCCGAAGAGGCAAGAGACTTTTACGTCCCTCTTTGTTTCCTGGTGCACGAGGAGAGGGGATTAAGAACGCTGCTTGAGAGAGCTCCAGGGACGGGCGCGAGCCGCGGCTAAAAGTGCGGAGCCCAGAGACAGACATGAGACGCTAAGGCCGCTGCTGCCGCCACCAGGAGGCCTGTGTGCGAACACAGGTCACTAGCCACACGCCCTTCCGGGGAGCCTGTGCAGCCCGCCACTGCCAGGGTCCCGGGATCCAGGGACAACTCGCCCGGGAGATCGCACGGCGCGCCTCAGGCTGCAACGTCACGCCGGCCTCTGCCGCTGCAGGCCCACCCCACACTCCGTGACCCTCCCTACCCCCCGGCCTGAGTGAGCCAGAGCCTCCGAATCAGCGGCTCCTTTAACCCCGTCCTGTCTGAGCAAAGAACAGACGCCCTCCGGCGACCTACATGCACAGGCGGGGCCAAATCCAAAGCTGAGCCCCTGGGAGCTGTGAGAACAAAGAAGAGAAAGGGAAATCTCTCCCAGCAGCCTCAGAAGCAGCGGATTAAAGCTCCACAATCAACTTGATATACCCTGCATCTGTGGAATACCTGAATAGTCAACGAATCATCCCAAATTAAGGAGCCCTGTGGATGAAAGGCTCTTGGTGCTGCAGCCAGGAGTCAGTGCTGTGCCTCTGAGGTGGGAGAGCCAACTTCAGGACACTGGTCCACAAGAGGCCTCCCAGCTGCACATAATATCAAACAGCAAAAATCTCCGAGAGATCTCCATCTCAACGCCAGCACCCAGCTTCACTCAACGACCAGCAAGCTACAGTGTTGGACATCCTATGCCAAACAACTAGCAAGACAGGAACACAACCCCACCCATTAGCAGAGAGGCTGCCCAAAATCATAAGTCTACAGACACCCCAAAACACACCACCAGACGTGGACCTGCCCACCAGAAAGACAAGATCCAGCCTCATCCACCAGAACACAGGCACTAGTACCCTCCACCAGGAAGCCGACACAACCCACTGAACCAACCTTAGCCACTGGGGACAGACACAAAAAACAACAGGAACTACGAACCTTCAGCCTGCAAAAAAGGAGACCACAAACACAGTAAGATAAGCAAAATGAAAAGACAGAAAAACACACAGCAGATGAAGGAGCAAGATAAAAACCCACCAGACCTAACAAATGAAGAGGAAATAGGCAGTCTACCTGAAAAAGAATTCAGAATAATGATAGTAAGGTTGATCCGAAATCTTGGAGATAGAATGGACAATAGAATGAACAAAATGCAAGAATCAGTTAACAAGGACCTAGAAGAACTAAAGATGAAACAGGCAACGATGAACAACACAATAAATGAAATTAAAAGTACTCTAGATGGGATCAATAGCAGAATAACTGAGGCAGAAGAACGGATAAGTGACCTGGAAGATAAAATAGTGGAAATAACTACTGCAGAGCAGAATAAAGAAAAAAGAATGAAAAGAACTGAGGACAGTCTCAGAGACCTCTGGGACAACATTAAACGCACCAACATTCGAATTATAGGGGTTCCAGAAGAAGAAGAGAAAAAGAAAGGGACTGAGAAAATATTTGAAGAGATTATAGTTGAAAACTTCCCTAATATGGGAAAGGAAATAGTTAATCAAGTCCAAGAAGCACAGAGAGTCCCATACAGGATAAATCCAAGGAGAAATACGCCAAGACACATATTAATCAAACTGTCAAAAATTAAATACAAAGAAAACATATTAAAAGCAGCAAGGGAAAAACAACAAATAACACACAAGGGAATCCCCATAAGGTTAACAGCTGATCTTTCAGCAGAAACTCTGCAAGCCAGAAGGGAGTGGCAGGACATATTGAAAGTGTTGAAGGAGAAAAACCTGCAACCAAGATTACTCTACCCAGCAAGGATCTCATTCAGATTTGATGGAGAAATTAAAACCTTTACAGACAAGCAAAAGCTGAGAGAGTTCAGCACCACCAAACCAGCTCTACAACAACTGCTAAAGGAACTTCTCTAGGCAAGAAACACAAAAGAAGGAAAAGACCTACAATAACAAACCCCAAACAATTAAGAAAATGGGAATGGGAACACACATATCGATAATTACCTTAAATGTAAATGGACTAAATGCTCCCACCAAAAGACACAGATTGGCTGAATGGATACAAAAACAAGACCCATATATTTGCTGTCTACAAGAGACCCACTTCAGACCTAGAGACACATACAGACTGAAAGTAAGGGGATGGAAAAAGGTATTTCATGCAAATGGAAACCAAAAGAAAGCTGGAGTAGCAATTCTCATATAAGTTATATATATATATATATATGTAGTTTGCTTGAGTGCAGTGTTTTTTGTTTTCTGTACTGAATTCATTAGCATGGGTCGGTATAAAATTTAGCATAGGTCAATATGTAATTTGTAAACTAATAAGGTCTTAAAAGTGAGGAATTAAGTCTTTTAAATTTAATTATTTATTGTAAAGAGCAGAATAGCATACATAAACAGGTGCCTAAGGAAAACTTGTATTCTAATATGGAACTCTCATGAACACCTTTTTTTTTTTTCTTCTAACGGTATGATAGTAGGCCATTTGATTATTTTTATGGCTTTAACTTTACAACAATGAAATATTCGTAAATTTTAAAAAGTATTTTTCTTTATTTGATGCGGGTGGGATACTGGAGAAATGAAAGGTCAAACATCTATTGAGGAATCCATACTTGTCTATATATTGTGTACTTTTATTTCAAGAACTGATTTAAAATTCCTAAAAGGATGCTATAATAAGTTATTATGCCATTTTACAGACTGAATTAAGTGAATTTCAGGGAGGTATGAAACTTGCCTAAGGCTATCCAGCTACCAAGCGGTAGAAGTGAGAATTAAATCCAGGTATACCTATAAAAAAAAATAAAAAATAAAAATAAAAAAAAAAAAAAAAGAAGGCGAGGGCAGCACCAGGGTATGGGGTTGTTAGTTTTATAGGGGTGAGTAATTTCATACGCTGATGAGTGGGAGGAGTATTCCAGCTATTTTGGGGAAGGGGTGGGGATTTCTAGGAATTGAGCCACCGCCCACTTTTTGACCTTTATGGTCATCCTTGGAACTGTCGTGGCACCTGTGGGTGTGTCGCTTAGCTTGCTGATGTGTTACAATGAGTGTATACTGAGGCTCAAGGTCTAGTGGAAGTAGACTCGTCCGCCATCTTGGACCTATTTTGTTCTAATCAGTTTATGTTGTGTCCTCGGGCTATGTAATTCTTTTAAAGGTTGTGCCCTGCCCCCTTTCCTCCTGTTTCATATTGAATATATAATATTTACCAGAGTATGTTTTAATAATTAATACATGATATATTGTATAATTAATTTATATATCATATATATAATGATATCTATAGGTATTTGTTCTAATAAGTCATTAAAAATAAATGAATATTCTTTTTCTTTCATAAAAAAAAAAAAAATTCAAATAAATATCTGCAGATGTCCTACGAGAAGAAAAGAACAGAGTTAGATGTGACAGGGGATAACGACTTCAGGATGAGTAAGACCCTATACTTGACCTCAATAAATTAACATGAAATACAGTGGATGAGTCATGTACAGAATGTCAGAATTCTAAAAGGCCAAGCTAAGTACCAAAAGGAACATGTGGGGACTCTTAAGAAGGAAATAAAATATTGGTTAGTTGATTACGAAAAGGCAGAAGGGAGTAGGTTCCCTTTGGCTGCTCTTTGAAGAGATCACTTCCTTTCCCCCCTAGTCCTGAGGCTAGGGTGGCATGGGCAATAGAGGAATGTGGGGACTGAGAATCATTTCTACTCTCACCAGAGTGGCTGGAAGCAGATTTTCTTACCAGGATGTAGTAGTATGCTAATATGTAAGGGTTCTTGAGGTCAGAGAGAAGGGTTTGAATACTCCGGCTCCATCTCTTGCTGTGGGTCAAGTTTCTTACCTTTCCAACACCTTGGCGTCTTTATCTGAAAATTGGGGACGATGATAATGTCTCCCACCTGAGTGTGAGAACTATATGATACAGTGCATACGCAGGGCTAAATTTGGTGCCTGGCAAACAGAAAGTGCTCAGTACGGCAGGCGAGTGTAGTGAAAATAAAGGCAAAGGTGACGGGGGTAGTGCCGGTGTTGCTTCTGCCCCCAGAACAGGCTCTGACTGGGAGAGAGTTAAAGCACCTTTGGGTTCATGGGGGTTTATATATAAGCAACGGTTGATCAACGTGAGCTGGTTGTCCAAATGATTATGTGCAATCTAAGAAAAAAATAGGCCTCGGATCTGCTCAGCTACTTAATATTATTAGCAGCGGTAGTAGTCAAAGAAGCTAAATTTTATTACGTGTTTATATGCCAAACAACGTGCTGAACGTTTTAAAAGGATTTACTCACTTATTACAACGAGGCTATACGCTAGGTCCTGATAATGTTATTCGTCTCTTTCAGATGTTGACTGAGCCTCAGACGGGTTACAAAAGCACCTAAGATCCCCTTGTCAGTACATGACGGAAATGAGTTCAAATCCAGCCTGTCTGACTTGTTCTTAATCACTAAGGTATGAAATTAACCATGTTGCCCTTTGCCTGATTCTCCTTCTGAGGCCTGAATATTTCACTTAGCTCTCTGAGTGCAGAAGAGAGAAAATTCTCTCTCCTTGACCCAACTTGACATCAATATCCAACTCCCCTTCTCAAAATGGGTTGCTTCAACGAGCAGCAATGAATGCCGGGTCGTGGACCAGTCACCTTGATGACTAAGAGTCAGACACTACGGAAAGAAAATGCTCTGTGACAAACCTACCCTTGTACAGAAACAAGACAGAAATGGGGGGACAGGGCAGAAGATAATGGAATAAGGCACATACGAAAAACAGCACCTGGCATCGTGATAGTAATAATAATAATAGTAGTAGTAGTAGTAATAGTAATAATAGTAGACTTTACTATGCTCTAGGCATTGTATTAAGTGCTTCATTTTAACATTGAAAACAAGTCTATGGGGATGAAATATTATTAACATCATTTTATAGGCAGGAGTATTGAGGTTCAGGTAATCAGGTAAATTACCCAAGCTCATATGGTTAGAAAGTGGAAAGCAGAGATTTGAACCAGCACCTACACTCCTAACCATTATGCTATAACCATTATGCTGAAGACGTAAGAATTCCAATGGTCTTTCCCCATAACCCACTCCTGCACTCCAGACTTAAATAGTCCAAGATCAAGAGAGAGCAAGCTTGGAGTTGCCACTCTTCAGTGAGTGTCAATCATTTCAAAACACTGTATTTGCTAACAAGATGCAGTTCCTGTGATAATCTTCTCAACCAGCTATCAAGAAACAGGAAGCAAAGATTCAAGTAACAGTATGTTCCTACTTACGAGGAAGGTGGGACAGCACAGTTGACACTGGGCTTAACTGTTCTGGAAAACGTGGTCCCAGTAGGCATACACGCTGGTACATTTTCCCCACCTACCAAATACAAAAGAAGTATTTCATTTCCATGTTGCTCTTCAAAGTTCCACCTCATTCGTGCCTGTCATTCATCCTCTGGCCTCTTCCTGTCTCCATTTCTGTACAGAAAGGTGCTGAGTCTCTGCTCTCGGATACGAAAAGGGTGTGTTAGGAGAGGGAGCCATGGTACCTCGATGTCTTTTTTTTTTCATCTTAATTCTATTATGCCAACTCCACTGAACTTAATTAGAGTGAATACAGAATTACACAATTACCCTCTGTTCTAGTCTTCAGATGTTATATTTTGATAAAATTTACGACATGCTGCTCTCTCCTTGAACACCAGATGAACACTAGAAATGGATGTGTGTTGACATAAAATCTGTTATAATTACAATTCAAGTATAGCTTACATAATGATAGTGTTAACATAAAATTATAGATGTGTAGAGACAACGTGGTCATGCATTTTTTAGTATAAGTACATGCTTAGACCAATATCTGTTAGCGGAATGAAGATGGAAGAGAATTTTGGTTAAGCCACAACGGCTGTTTAAGGACTTGCAGATAGCTAAGGAGAACTCAAAGACCAGTAAGATAATATTTCCCCTGCCATGTTTGCAATTGCAAAGTGAAGGGAAGATGTGAAAGCAAGTACCCCTATGGAAATTACAAGACAAGTACATTTTTTTCCTTGAGTACCTGGGTAAATGCTTAAATTCTAATGTATATCAGTGATGCAAATTTTCAACTGAGTTTGATAAATCATAAAATAATAATTATACATATATGTATATAAAACTGCATGGAACTAGACAGTTCAGAATTACTTCTAATTAAAGAGGTACCCTATGACAACTAACTTAAACCTTACAAAATATGGTTCCAAGTACCCTATCAGAGTGAAAAGCAGGAGACTGAAAGGTTTAGTGTAAATGTTTGTAGTCATGGTGTCTTAACTAAAACTACTGTGTCACAAATACTATTAAAATAATTGTGACATTTTATTCACTTTTACTGCAAACAACAAAACAAACTATAGGTATTTTTTCATTTCAGGTAATTATTTTAGCTAACAGTTATTAAATGTTTTGAGAAGACAGAGTGCTAATTGCATTACTTCATTTTATCTTTAAAATAGCGCTTCCATGTAATTATTCTTAATATCTCCATTGTATTAAAGTGTATCTCTAGTTTAGACCTTTCTTCAGAACTGCAGACTTGTGTATCCAACTGTGTACTCAGCATCTCTACTTGGATGTCACGAAAACATCTCAAATCTTATACCTCCAAAACTGGTCTTTAATCCCCCAAACATGCTCTACCCCAAACTTTTTCCATCTTAGGTGACAGTAACCACACCTTTCCAGTTCCCCAGGCCCTAAATCTCGAATTCACCCTTGACCCCCTCTTCCTTTCCATTCTTGCATTCAATCTACCACGAAATGCTGTCACAACCTTCCCAATGTGCCACTTCTGAGAATTACCAGCCGCTAGCAGCCTGGTGCAGGCCACCAACATAGACCTCGAGGATCCTGTAGTCACCTCCTGAGATTCTCCCTGACTCCACTCTCTCCCCACATCCTCAAGACCACAGATACAGTTATGCTTTTCAAACAAGAGACAGTTCATGCCACACCTCGGCTAAAATCCTGCCCCTGGCTGCCTACATTTAGAGTAAAAGACACAATGCATGTGATGGCCTCCCAGGACTTACCCAATCCATCCCATCACATATCTGACCTCCAGCCCTCCTGCTGTCTCTTCCTCCCCACTGACTAAGTCAGCCAGGGTGGCCTCCTTGATATTCCTCCAAGCTGCCCGGCATATTTCTGCCTTAGAGTTTTGGGACTGGTTATTCTTGCTCCCAGGGAGTGGTCTCCCCATCATACATTCTGACAACTCCCTCACTTCAAGTCTTTGCTCAAATGTCAACTTATAAAATCCACCCTGACTACCCTATTTAAAATCAGAACCTACCTGTACACTCCTCCAGCACTCCCAACCCAAGCCTCTTCAGTGAGCTTCACATCCTTTTCCTTATCCCGTAGCGCCCATCAACCTGTGACAAAGCATAGAGTTTATTTATAACATCCGTTTCCACACGAGAGTGTAAGGAGGGAGAAAGCATGCAAGAAGGAGCACACAGGCAAAGGCTCTTGTCTCATTTATTCATTGATACGTCCAAGCATAGAGAACAGGAAGATGCTTGATAAATAGTCCTGAAAAAGATACAGATGAGGAAACTAGTAGTAAAGCTCAGAAAGTTTAAGTAACTTCCTCAAGGTTCTAGAGCTAGAAGAGGGTCACAGTAGAATTCACACTTGGGGATGTCTAACTTCAAATCTCTTAGCCTCTCTGCTATCTTTTTTTTTTTTTTTTCTTCTTTGCGGTACGCGGGCTTCTCACTGTTGCAGCCTCTCCCGTTGCGAAGCACAGGCTCCGGACGCACAGGCTCAGCAGCCATGGCTCACAGGCCCAGCCGCTCCGCGGCATGTGGGATCTTCCCGGATCGGGTCACGAACTCTCAACCACTGCGCCACCAGGGAAGCCCCTCTCTGCTACCTTAAGTCCATGCAATTTAGGATTTGTTTTAATCAGTGCCATGGAAATTCTCACTCCACTGAATAGGATCACTAAAGTCTTCTCTGTCTAGATTTATATATATATTTTCCATTTAAACAAAGGAAACAGAAGAGGGGAATTCATCATGGGTTATTCCGGTAGTTTTACAGCAATGTTAGCAATAATGACATTTAAGTAATAGTGATATTTAATGATAGCATAATAATAATAAAATAATAGCTCTTAAATGTATTGAAGACGAATCGCATGCTAAACTCGGTGCTAAAATATTTCCATGTATATTTTGTGCAAAATCCTTATGAATATTCTATCAGATGAGCTTTATGTGTAACTCCACCAGGCATACTTCTCTTATTCCGCTTTCAAAGATAAGGAAATTGATGAGAAGTGTGGTAACCATTTGATCAAGATGAGACTGGTAATAAGTTGTGAGTATGAATTTAAATTCAGGTCTAACTCCAGAATTTGATTCTCAATCCATACATGAAAATTCTGATAATTCCTTTGATAAGAGTATGTTTTCTCCTGGAAAACATCCCCCATTATGTCTGCCTGTGCTCATACCTTCAGAACACAGTCAAGTTTAAAACATGATAAAAATGTTTAAATAGTCTGCTTTAATAAATGGAAATATCTCCATCTAAACAATAACACAAAAAGGCAGGCTGAGCCCTTTGAAGTGGCTTCGTTGCTATCTTCCATCGAGAACAAGAGAAGGAATCAACAGCTGCAGAGTAAAGAAAGCATGAAACCCAGAGATGGAGGATTCTGTAAATGACCAATTACAAGACTATTAAGCCACACTTTCATAGCAAGAGGCAAAATATTCCATTAAACTGAAAATTCTTCTACCCCTCACTCCAAGGCCCACACAAACATTAATGTTGCATTTATTAGGATGTATTTCCTGTGCTCTATCAACTTGACTTTCAGCAACTGTATTAATACAGTCCTTTCGCTTTGCACATATATCTGAATGATGGATTCCATTACTGGAGTTTTGTAGAAAGAGTGAATGAAGTAAAGTTTGGGAAGAGCCATCATAATCCATAATGATGGGCACTGAATCAGCACAAGAAGAAACCTCTCTTCTCATTTATTTGAATGAAAATTCGACTATATATTTATTGCCTCTGTACAGGGCCATCTGTTGAATAATGGAAAACAAGCATCTTTCATTTGGAGGTAGGATTTGTGTGCTCAAGTTTCGATGGGCCTGCAGAATTAATCTTGTTTTAGAAATGAAATAAAATGTAATTTCTTACTGTAAGTAGATGTGGTTAAACAACTGGCAACTTTGATGTCTTTGAATCACTGCAGTTTCAGGGTAGGCAAATCTATAATTATTTCAAGCACTTCTTTATTGGTGCAACAATTGAGCAGTGTACATAGTGGTCAACAACCTGGGCATTGTCAGACGACTCTAAGTTTGAATCTAGACTTTGCCACTCACCAGCTATGTGACTTTCAGCTATGAGAATCACTTTCTTCAGCTTTACACTGTGGATTATTATATGCCCTTTGCAGAACTACTGTAAGAACTAAATGTATATGGGCACAGTGGCTCATAGTAAGGGCTCAAATTAGTACTGTGGTCACGACTAGTAGTACTGAAAAGAAATTAGAACTTCTATTCTCATAAAGTGGGAGATGTGTCCCTTTATCATTGTAATTTCATATCATTTTACTTTTGACCTTATAATTTAATAGCTTGATCCAAGAAACATTTAGCAGTAAATATAATTGAAAGAAGATTACCTGTCAAACATGAAATACTGTAGTATCAAGTGTGCTGGCACAATACTCTTCTCAGATAATTAACCTGTAAAAATATGTTATTGTCTTCTTTTTAATTGAGCACATTGAACATATATATTTACTGTGCCAATTGGCGAAAGGTCCATTAATTCATCAGTCTAACTATATGTTGCATAAACGTCTTCTAAACATAATCGTATATGTATTTTATTTGTTGGGAAAATGTGTTTGAGATTGTTCTTTTCTGCCTATTTAAAGTAAAAGAGGATGAGAAGTAGAGTTAGGCTTAATGTACTTTGTACTCCATTATGCCATGAAAATGCTTCTGTGCCCTGGAGACAACAACAAAAGATTTGCTTTAATGACAAGAATCAAGTATGTTCTAAAGCTTCCAGGTAGGAGGCGTATAGGTTGCAGTTTATATCAGAAGTCTATGCTCTCTCTCTCAACTGCGTCTAGATGGGAAAGATGTGGTCACAAATGCTTCAAGGTGATATAGTAAATGTTGGAAAAGAGCGGGGTAGGAGGCAGAGTTTTGAATATCTCAAACCTGAGCTAGAAGGATTTTATTTAAAGAAAATAGCGGATATGATTTTTCACTTAAGGAAGCAAACCTGACATTAATGTAGGAAATTAGCTCTTTTACCTATGATGCTTTCAAATGCACATGGCTCAAAACAAATTCAAAATAGTCAAAGGAAATTTAAAAACAAAAACCAAACAACAACAACAACCTCAACAAACAAGTACTAGAAATTCAGGGATGCAGCCATATTCAGATACAGTTGGATCTGGACGTTCCAGAGTATCAGCAGGGTTCCAGCTCTCTCTCCATCGCTCAGCCCTGCTTACCTCTGCAAGACTTTATTTTACAGAAAGTCTCTCCTTGTGCTGGATGGTCACTGGGAGTCCCAGAGTCATATCTCCCCCGCTTAGAAATTCCAGAGAGAAAAGACAATTCTTCCATTTTGCTCTGAGACAAAAGTCCTGGGGAGCAGTCTGATAGACTTAGCCGAGGTCAGATGCCTACCCATGAGCCAATCACCTGCTTTACTGGAGTTCAGTCCCTGGGCGACTCATCCCCGGGGCCCGTGAGGAGGCAGGATGGCATTATCTGGCAGTTCTCCAAGAAAAGCCTGCTGTTTTTGTAAGATGAAAGAGGAGAGGACGTGGGTAATGAAACCTGTATCTGCTTCTGTAAAATCCACAGAATCTTACTCCCTGCCCTGTGTCGATGACCATGCAGTAAGCTGACCCAGGAGGTCATTTTTCCCACAACAGTCTTTATATATATGACTAAGGAACACACTGGTAAAAGAATATGGGAGAAAGTCTGAGTATGACAAGTCAGCTAGACTGATATTAACTAAAAAAGCTGTGTGAAAATATCCTTAAAAAGTTGCCCCCAACTCACTCAAAGTCCAAAGTTGGAGCTGGAAATACAATGTCATGGAGTTTGGATAAGAACAGGTTTTCTCCAAGCTGAACTATGACACAGAGATTAGAGACTTCCAGAAACTATACTTTTTCAAAGAAAAAACATCACATGAGAAAAATGAGGCCTAGAAAAATTAAATGACTTAAGCTAATTAATGGCAGGACTGAGACTAGAGTATACTTTGTGTAATTGGCTATGGCCTTTTTGTTTTTGTTTTTGTTTTGTTATCACTTCAGAACGAGACAAACTTAAAGAAAGGAAACACAACCAAAACTCAGTGGTTGGAAAAGAGATGGATGTGAACGCCCACTTGTTTCTTACGTATAAAGTTACCCCTCGCAGTGTTTTGGAGGAGAAAACGCTGGCTCTTCCCAACGTTGGTTACATACACAAAGATTCCAAAGACAAGACAAGTGCTTTGCAAACAAAGTAACTAGAACCAGCTCAGGCTTCCCCGCGCCGGGTCCTACGTTCCAAGGTCAGAACCACCAACTGTATCCCCCCGGGGAACAAGGTGATTCAGAAAAGCTGGCGCCTTCAGAGAAGGGAGAAAACTTAGCCGGGAAGAGAGTCAGGAGGAAACTTGCTCACCTTCTTGCTGGGGTCTGAAACGATCCCAATAGAGTCCTTAAACCCCTCAGGTTTCCCCAATCAAGCACCCTCGCCTCCAACCTGGGCCACCCCAGATCTGACTATCAGACGACAGAAGTCTGCGGACGCACGGAGAGCTGACCACCCCACGACAGGGACTTACGCGCGGCCGCACCCACTTACCCGCCGCTCCCCGGGAGACGGGAGACCAGCCCGGGGTCCAAGTCCTGGGCGTGGCACACTCGCCCCTCTCCGGGCCCGGCTCCAGCTCACCTCGGCGCGGCCCGCCTGGGCGCCGCCATCTTGACCACGAAGGGGGCCTCGCGCCGGAGGCCCCTGAGCGGGCGCCCGGAGCGGAGCCGGAGCGCCGGGGAGGCCCAGGTCGGCGCCCTACGTCCCCCGCGCGCTCGCGCCCCGTCCACGAGCGACGAGAGTCCCGCACGCAGCGCCCGACCCAGGCTTCCGCGGAACCGGCGCCCCGCGCAGCCCGCACCGCGGCTCAGGCGGCGCCGAGGGCGGCCCGGGCGGAAGAGCGGGCGCGGGGCACGCGCTCGGTAACCTGGCAACGCGGAGCAACCCGGCGTCCCCGGCGAACCCCAGCCCTCCACCGCGAGGAAGCACGGACCCCCGCACCCGCCGCCCAGCCCGCGCCGCCCCTCGGTCGCTCCGCCCGCCGCTGCCCGCTTGCTATGGTCTTTTAAATCCATGATACAACGTCTATAAGTAACAAATCTGTTAAACCCTAAATGTTTATGATATTCAAGTAATCCATTTTCTGAATTATTCTTGAAGATAAAACATCCAAAGACTTCTTAATTGTATGGCTATACATACATAAAATACACGTGGAGGTAACTTGAGGGTAAGGGGCTAGGTATTATAAGGGGCTAGGTATTATTTATCTTTTTACCTCGGACAATGTTCAGAATGGTGTTTTGTACCTAAGAAGCACTCATGTGTTGAATGAATCAGAATTGGTTTGCCATTCCCCACTGCCTTTATCTCACAGTAACAGAAACATAAAGTGGGCAGGGCAGAAACGACGGCAAATAAATTGTCCTCTTAGTCACAGAATGCAGTTTCTAGAACTTAAAGAATAATTAGTCGATTTCGAAATAATTTTGTTTTACAAAAATTTCGTAAGATGGAAATACTCTAACCTTAAAGCTCTCGATCGACTCTAAAGGAGGGCTTTAATTGGCTCTTCCTGAGTCAAGTGTTTATTCCTGGGCCGATAACTGGGGCCATTGTCATAATAGAAAGTGTGATTTGTTACCAGAGAAAGAGGAAAGTGACGCTGGGCTTGCAAGATATTTATATCTTCAGCCAGAGTGTATAGGATCTGGAACTTAATTGGTGACGCAGTATTTGTTTGAGATTATATGAATGAAAAATCTTTGTGTAAGAGTGATTAATCTAAAACTTGGCCAGTCATTGTCCTAGTGTCATATTAAATTGCAGGAGAATCTAGTTTTAGGCACAAAGATCATAAATATAAAATGTGTTCCCAGGTTTGGTTCTGTGTAGTCAGTAATCTATACTCACCCACTCATTAGTAAAAATGAAAGTTAAGGACTCAGTCCTAACTTACATGCTTAGCATTGTATTTTGCTAACAATCTCAGTTTTATTTTCTTTGTTCTCCCCTGTCCATCATCTTCTGCAGAAAATAATGTCTCCACTTTCAATTCCCTGTCTATTTAAATCCAATTTGTAATTTATAAAGTTGTCCTCCTTAAGGGCTGCTGCTTCTGCCACAGTAATGTACTCTGGCCATTATTATACGCTTCCATCTTTCATGTAGGTCTCCATCCATAGGTTTTGTTTTCATAGCTTTTTTTTTTTTGGCGGTACGCGGGCCTCTGACTGTTGTGGCCTCTCCCAATGCGGAGCACAGGCTCTGGACGTGCAGGCTCAGCGGCCATGGCTCACGGGCCCAGCCGCTCCGCGGCATGTGGCATCTTCCCGGGCTGGGGCACGAACCCGTGTCCCCTGCATCGGCAGGGGGACTTTCAACCACTGCGCCACCAGGGAAGCCCTATACTTATGATTTTATATTTGCTTATTTACTTTTGTCTCCCCCGTCAGCTCAAGAGAGACTGTATTCATCTGTGTTAATCACTGCTGTGTTTCCTGAACATGCCTATACATCATACTGAAGAATGGTGCCTGAAATTTGGTAAGGGATCAATCAATTTTCTTGACTGGATGAAGAAATGTGTTCATAAATTAATGAACAGATCTTCGGGGCTTCTGACTTGAGGACTAATGGGAAGAGGATGGCAAACGGTTGGGACAGGGTACTGCAAGAAGTAGTATTTGGAGTACTCTGATAGCTATCCTAACAGATAAGATTGTGTTCATTTAAGTAGTTCTAATGAGAGAGCTGGGAACTAGGGACACACAGCATTAAGGTTTTTATAATGCATTCTGTAGAGTTCTTTTTAAGTCTGTACAAATATCATTGAAAATATATGCATACATATACACCTCTGTTACTTTACTTAGCGCTTTACGAGAGTCCCTCAAGGAAGGGGTACTAGCAACTCTCAGTATCCTTCCTTTATGATGAGCTTAATTTAATCAAAGTTACATCATAATTTATTTGTAACTGTGAAACTAGACTTAGTTATTGAATAGACCCTCCCTAGAAACGTATGACATTAATAAAACCAACAAAACTTTGTTCAGTTTCCAATGATAGACACTACAGACTCAATTATGGGCCATCCAGTTTAATGAAGGGAAGAAGTGATTGAACAAATATAGAGCAAACAGAATATGAAGTTTTATCCTCCATTAATATTAGTAACGGATAGTGTGGGCTCCAATGCCTTCAAGATAGCTTGAGACCATCATCTCTGTGTCATGGGCAGGGGGATGTTCAGCCAGGATGTCTTTCACTGTCACTGAGAAAAATTTCCATAATATATAATGATACCTACTGAAACTGATATGGGGCATTTGGGTAATAAGGAATCCATTAGCATATTTTTCCGGAAGCCTTGACTACAAAACGAAGGCAGTAGATTTGGACACTTTCAGCCATGAAGAAGTTGTTTGGATAGTCATCTTTATGCCTAATGAAATAAGCTTATTTCATCTCTGCAGCTTCCCATATGCCATTTTCCCACCTCTGTTTTATGTTTGGAAAGACTTTTAGAAATTGAAAGTCAAGTTAAAAAGTGAGTGACAACTTAAATGATATATGGAATATTTTGCTGACTTACAAGAGCATGCAGAATTAAATATGACCCAGTTCAAATGTTTATTTTAACGTGTATGTTGAGGTGGCGTTTCCAAGGTGCCAGAAAATGAGAATTCACCTTCCAGTGTGTGTTACCAGTTCTGTTCATTGCACAGAATCATCTTCATAAAACATACTGTTTTCTATGTACCTGGTATATATCTCAATTAGTTTGAAGAATTTCTCAGATACCTCTTAATATGTAGTGCTCCAATTCCAATCTTGCCATGTCCTGTACCAGTGACACAGCACACAGGAGTTTTATTTCTCTTTATTTCTCTGGGTTGTTCAGAACCCAATGAAAGAACAATGGAATGGGATCCAAGAGATCAGGGTTCTTGTCCCAGATTTACCATAAAATAATTGTGTCCTCTTGGGAAAATTATAGTCATTCTAGGTCCCTTTTCTTTACTTTGACAGAGCTGCACTAGATGACCCGAAATAATACAGCCCTCTTTCAGTAGTAGCTTAGATGTTATTGGTATTCTGAAACAAATGAAGACAATGACACATGGAGCTGTGCAACATCTCTGTAACTCTGTTGTCTTAGAGTTGCCTCCATTTTACAGATGATAAGATGACTGTGCATAGAAGTAGATGTTTGGAACCAGCGGTTCCAAAGTAAGTGTAGGTAAACCGCACATTTCCTTCCTTCCTGAAGCTCACTTAGCCAAAACATAGGCTTCTGAATATTAAGCTGTAAAGCATATTATCAGTACATTTTAGAAGAAGCTATTCTTTTAGGATTTCCAATTAATAGCAGGAGGTTTTGAAATTCTTAAAAGATCATCTAATTTTGTGAGATTTACAGCTCTATTTTCCTGTCAAGCAAGTTGTATTAGTGCCAGACAGTCATCTGAGCTTCTGGATGCTTCTCTGAACCTCTTGAAGTTTTCTTCTTGCTATCTGAAATTCATGCCAGATAAGCCTTTTTCTAGAGCGTATGTACAGACTTGTGTATTTTTATATAGGAAAGCGATGCAGTGAGTCAAGTCGGGGGTTAAGCCCTCATTCTCAGAGTTGGTATTGAGCTCCTGGTGAAATATAATCATCATTTCCTCAGAATCGAAAAGCAGTTATCTCAGGTGTATAATCCCATTAACTATTTATACATTTACGTATGATACATGTATTCATTGTACCTACGAGGTGTGTTCTCTTTGGGAAGTACAAAGCTCTTAGAGACATAGGTTGTTCATTTTTTTGTTTTCCCACAAATACTGTGACCCTTTGAGCAGGAAGGTCTATATTTTACTAACATCTAGAACCAGCAGTTAACACGGTGTCTAAGATGTAGTCAATAAATATGAAATAGATAAATGAACACATTTTTATGTAAGGGCCAGGACGTGGACAAATAGACATTTTTCATTTTCAGTCACAAAGCAACAATAGACATAATAATGATACAGAAAACAAGTGCTACGGTCATTCAAAGAAGGCATAGAATAGATAGAAGGATCTCCTCTATGGCACAGGGAACTATACTCAATATTTTGTAATAACATCTGTATGGGGCACCTGCTCCACACCAGGCCCTATGACAGGTGCTTACATACTTTCCCTCTCCCCCATCCTATGGGGAAACTACCTCTGCTATAGATTTAACATTTGCCTCCCCCAAAATTCATATGTTGAAATCCTAACCCCCAAAGTGATGGTATCAGGAGGTGTGGCATTTGGGAGGTGATAAGGTCATGAGGGTAGAGCCCTCATGAACAAAATTAGTGCCCTCATAAAAGAGACCCCGCAGAGGTCCCTCGACCTTTCTGCCATGGGACGTTACAGAGAAAACACGCCAACTGTGACCCAGGAAGAGGATACTCACCGGACTGTGAATCTGCTCGCACCCTGATCTTAGACTTCCAACCTCCAGAACTATGAGAAATAAATTTCTGTTGTTCATAAGCTACCCAGGCTCTGGTATTTTGTTATAGCAGCCCAAATGGATTACGATCACCTCTGTCCTTAGGTTTCAGACCCAGAAACTCAACTTCGTAGAGGTTATGAGAAACCTAAAGCCACTCAACCAGGCAGAGGCAGATTTGAAATTTAAGTCTCCAATTCCACATGTAAGTCTATCAGACCCTGTCTCCAGATATGATGTCATGAACAAGAGCTAATGCAACAAAGAGTTTACACACAGCAAAACAATTAGCAAACAAAGTAAGAATATAGTAGACCGACTGTTTTTGTCACCCAATAGCCATTCACCACTCTTCCAGTTGAACAGAAGCCATGCCCCGTGGGCACATTCAGCCCTGCTGTTTTCACTTCCCAGATTTGAGGGCTAGGAAATTATTATCCTTCCTGGCCATCAGCACCCTGACCTCTACCACCCACCAGGCCAGCTTCAAGAACAGCTGGATCCACCTGTTCAAATGAAACAGGTCTGCTCTCTGTGGTGTTGGCTTCTAGTTCAAGCAGCTCTCCCCACATGATAGCAAAGCTGGCTCCCAGCGGTTGCAAGCATGAATCCTACCAGCCTAGCAGTCCCAACAGATACCTTTTAAGTATTTGTTCCCCAAAGCTCCAGTTAAAAGTCCTAGGCTGATTCCAATTTGACCTGTTCTGGACAAACATTTTCTTTAGAACCAAGAAGGCTGCCAGACAAAATACAGGATGCCCGCCTCGTTAAAGCTGAACTTCAGATAAACAGTAATTTTTTTAGTAGAAGTATGTTGCATGCAATGTTGAAGACACCCTAAAAAGTCGTGGTTTTCATCTGCGGTTCAGCTTTAACTGGGCGCCCCGTGTGGGCTTTGCCGGCTGTGGTGGGCGCCGAGCGGGGTCGGCGGGGACGGGGGCGGGGGGGGAGGGCTGTGGCCCGAGCCGGGTTGCACACCCAGCCCACAGCGTGCAGGGAGAGAGGGGCAGCCTCGTCGCCGCTGCAGGAGCTGAGACGGGGAGAAGGGGAGCGCCCCAAAAGGAAACCAGCTGCCCCTCCCAGGAGAGAGGAGATGGCTTGTTCAGCAGCCAGAAGCAGCAGAGGAGCCAGAGCACAGAAGCGGCGGCCTTTGAGGACGCGGTGCACATATTTCTGGTGGGCGAGGGGCACGCGGGCCGGTCCGTGGGAAAGAGGGGAGCCCGCGCCGGCCCCTCCGCCTCCCGAGTCTGTGCGTTTCCCTAAAAGAGCAGCAGCTGTGCAAACTGACGGTTCACAGTTGTGATAACTCGCCTTAGGAAAGCACTTCGATTTAAGTCACATCTAACTAGAACGCAAGAAGTCACCCCTGAACAAATCAATGGCGAGAGGGGCAGCTCTGGGCGCGCACCCACCCCGCTGCTGTTTTGCTTTCCCCGCAGGACGAGGGCCGCTCACTGGGTCGCGGGGACAGCGCGCTGTCTCAGCTGGGGAAGAGGCGCTTCCTCAGGACACATGCAAAACCCAAAGTGTGAAAGGAGTCCTTTATTCCATTCCTTTGGGGTATTTCTTAATGACGTAAAGCCCAACTTGGTTTCAGATCTGCCTGTCGTTTCCGTGACAGAACCTTCCTGGGGGGGTCCACCAGCAGCGGGGTGGCCAGGCGCCACAGGGCTGTGCTCTCCTTCCCAAGCCAGTTCATCTCCATCTGTAGCATTTTCAGAGAAACTCTCGGATAGGTTTTCTCCAACAGGTTCTTTTTCCTTCACTTTATAGAGTCATTCTCCTGAACAAAATGAACGGCCTGAAGACATCACTGAGCCTCTTTTTCTCCCAGGGTCAGGGCCAGCACGGCCCCCAGACCACAGGGGCGCAGGACCTCACAATGGGCTTCAGGCCTTCCCCTCCCCTCCCGCCCCTCCCACCGCGCCCTACCCCTCCCCTCCTCCCCTGCAGAAATCACATCCCTTTCTCCAGACTCCCCACTTCAGCTTGACTTCCAGCAGATCTTTACCCTGCCAGTTAGTAATTCAGGACTAATAAGGTGATTGCTTTCATTTATGGTAGCAGTTGTGGGGGAGTGGATGAAATGGCTTTGCCCCTATTCTTGTTGGAAAAATAAATTACACCCACTGTCACTTGAGATCTTATTTTCCCCCCAATCAAGCAAATTAGCAGCGTGGTTCATTTTCCCAGCATTCACTCCTGAACAGACGGCAGTGCCCTGGAACGTGACTTAGAGCTGTGTGGTCAGTGCAATTGTTTGGGGCTGTTTGTGCCCACAATGAGAAGAGACGCCTGTCTCCGGAAAGAAAAGTGGCCCTTGTCTTGCTTAGGCCAACGAGCTGCCCAGAGCGCTGCCCGCCTGGCTTCTGAGGAAGATATACATTGCCATCTAGTGGATATTGGGGCTCACTGCAGTGTGCTCGTTCTCCCGCCTTTCCTTCTGGCCGGTAAGAACAAGCAATACAGCTTCTTGTAAGTTCCTAAAAATAGGGGAGGTCTTATATCACCAGGAGTGAAATGTTTGCCTCAATGTCTGTAATGAAAGTGCAACCCCATGCTTGCACAACGTCTGTCTTGTCAGTAGCCCTCTTTCATCCCGATGTTTAGGTCCAAGACAGGATCGTCATTGTCTGAGCAATGGGTATCTCTCCGAAGCTGGGTAGTTCTCCCCTGTCCCAAGTAGTGTGGGAGGAGACAGTCAGCACCTTCACAGACGCCTTCATCTCTGCAGCCTCGCCATCACTCCTCATCTCGCCCACAGCAAGCCCGATTCCAAAGTGCACAGGGTAGAGGCGTTCGAAAGTTGGCTTGTTCAACCAGGGGCATTGCCACTTCCCAGAGGGAGCCAGAAACACACCCACATCCTAAGACTCTTTTCAGTCTTGGCGTTGAGGGGGTTCCCACTCTGTCCCCTGACTACACACAAGTCAGTGTCTTTTTCCTTTCCGCTCATTCTACCTACATGAAGAGCACGTTGATCTCCCCAGTTTTAACACAGGAACCATGATTTTCTTGGGTTTTGTGTGTGGGGGGGGAGAGAATGGGAGAGAGAGCAAGTACATCCCAATATGGAAGGGCTTGGGGCAGTGGTTTTCAACCAGGGGCAATTTTGCACCCAGGAGACATTTGAAAGTGTCTTGGGACACTTTGGATGGTCACAGCTTACGCGAGGCTAAATGTCCTTCCATCACAGGACAGGCCCACAGCAAAGAAGCATCCAACCCCACCCAGCAGTCATGCTGAGGCTGAGAAAGCCTGGTTTAGGCTCGCAGATATCGCCCTCCAGCAAGCCGGTTGGAACACTGATTGTCCTCAAATGGCCCACACTGCAGAGGCTGTGGATAGATAATGCATCCTCTCCCAAGTCAGTACTGACCGCCGTTTTTCTTCTTTTAGACTCTTCCATTTTAAACATAATTTAGCTGTCTCTTTTTTGTTCCTCTGCTCTGCTGAGAAGAGAAAGGATTGGAAAGGGGGAGGGGAAGGTGACAGAAAAGGAGGATTAGAGGCCTGACCTGTTTCTCCTGCAGAAGCTGGGCACATTCCTCTCTCACACGTGCTTTGTGACCCAGCAGGGTACAATTAAAAGCACAATAATTTGCTTGTTATTCAAGTCAGGCATTAGTCCGGGTAATGGCGTGCTTGGTGTAGACTTGGATTTCCTTGTTTGGAGCTAAGCTCAGGACTAGCTGAATTCTCCATGGAGAAATCTTGATTTGTTCAGGTCTTTCATGTTTTCTACAGAGAAGGGATTATGTCTTCCTGAAGAGGGGCGTTGCTTAAAAAGCTACAAAGTGTAAGAAAAGGATTTAGGGCAGAGGGGCCTGTGGTTACGTAGCTGAGGGGTACAGGGAATTTCAGAGCCAAGGATTATTTAAAGCCATAGAGTTAAAAAAATAATTGCTTTAGGGACTTCCCTGGTGGTGCAGTGGTTAAGAATCTTCCTGCCAGTGCAGGGAACACGGGTTCGAGCCCTGGTCCGGGAAGATCCCACATGCCGTGGAGCAACTAAGCCCGTGTTCCACAACTATGGAGCCTGCGTGCCACAACTACTGAAGCCCACACGCCTAAAGCCAGTGCTCTGCAACAAGAGAAGTCACCCAGTGAGAAGCCCGTGAACCGCAACGAAGAGTAGCCCCTGCTCACCACAACTATAGAAAGCCCACGCGCAGCAACAAAGACCTAAGGTAGCCAAAAATAAAAATAAATTTAAAAAAATTTATTAAAATACATTGCTTTAGCACTACTGCATCAGTGCTGGCGAGTACACTGTAAAGGCAATTAAGCATGAGCTAATATTCATTTTACTTTGGCTAATTACTGCATGGATCCAGGAGAGGGAGGGGAAAGAAAACATGCCCCCTCCCTGGCAATCAGGGAGGACGTTGGTTTTGGTTTCTTTGCCTTATAGGCACGCTTATTAGTTGGGGTGCCCAGAATCCAGCCATCACAAGGGCCTTATTAGTTAAAACACAGGAAAATTGTTCTCTCAAGGCAGAACAGTGAATGCTCTGCTGTCCCAGTGACCAAGCAGAAGCCACTATTAGTTTTAACTCCATCGATTATTGTTAGCCAGAGAGGACATGACATACACAGTCCTGACTTCACCCATGTGCCTGCTGAGCCTGGGTCAGGGGCTCTCAACCCAGAGCAACTCTGCCCCCCTCCCCCCAGCTCCCTGCCCCCCAGACAATTGACAAGTTCAGGAGCCATCTCTGCTGTCACAGCTGGGGAAGGACTGCTGGCATCCGCTGGGCAGAGGCCAGGGATACTGTAGGAGTATCCCACAATGCCCAGGACAGCCCACAGCAAAGAATTATCGGACACAAAATGTCACCAGTGGCAAAAGTAAGAGGTTCTGGTGTAGACAGAAGCAATTTCCTCTCCTTGAGTAGGTGAAGGTCTTCAGAATCTTCGCTTCCTCAAATACATAATGGACAAGTCATCAGATGACCATATTTCATGCTAACTAACACGTTTTTCTTCCCCCTTTTCTACACTGGGTATTCATTCTGCCACTTCAAGAAATCGAGTGACGCTAAGAAAAACTTGCCCTGGAAGAATGGTCCACGGGGGCGAACCGAGACCCAAGTCGGTGCCCGCCCTCTCCTTCCCCGATTCACACACACGCACCCAAGAGAGAAAACAGCGAGCTTCTCTGCAATCCCCCGGTTCGGAGTTTTGAGAAGTTTTATTCCCTTCTCTGAGATTACCCATTCTTCCCTGCATGAAGCATGTTCAGGGAAGTCATTTGTCCTGCAGCTTTACAGGAGTTAAGAGCCCGCAGCAGTGAGATATCCATTTCCTCCCTGGAGAATGAGGACCCCCCCTGAGGGAGGTTAATGCTCAGGACAGGAGCATCCCTGGAGCTGGTGACAGCCAAGGGGCTGTGACTCAGGACTGTCCCAGGCAGGCCATCAACTCTCTGGGAGAGCCTCAAGGATGCACTTAGCCTCCGTTTACAGGAGGTGAGGAGGGCAGAGTGCTGCAGACGGGGAGCGGGGCGGCCACACCCAGACTAAACCCTAGCCGGCACCCTGCAAGAGACAGAAAACCTCTCCCCTCAGGTCCCACCAGCCCTGCTCTCCCCTTCTGTGCACCCCTTTCAAATGCGTTTTTCTGCTTTGCCCCCTCCCATTCAATCCGTTCTAGGTACAGTGGTCACGGTGATCCTGGTACGTCCGTCCTAAGTCAGATCATGTTGTTCGGAGCTCAAAACCCTTCAGAGGCTCCCATCTGGATTCGAATAAAAGCAGTCTTCTCCTTCTCTCCCCCTCCCCATCCCCCCACTCTGTCTCTGTCTCTCTCTCACACACACACACATGCATGCGCCCGCGCGCACACACACACACCGTCCCTCCCCTTCCCTCAAGCCCTTCCAGACACACTGGTGAGCTGTCCCTGGCTGTTCCTAGCAGCTCCCTCCCCATAGCCTCCTGCACTTACTATTCTCTCTGCCTAGAATGTTCTTTCTCTCCGTATCTACAGGGGCTGCTCTCTCCGGTCTGTCCACATGTCCCCTTCTAATTAGGGTAGCCCTCTTTCCCTTTGATGCTTTATTGTTCCCGTAACCTGCATCATCTGGTAACATGCTAAAAACTTCCATGCTTTCATTTGCGGGTCCTTCCCTACCCCACCTCTCACTCCCAGATTGCAAGGCTCTCTGTATAATGTTTTCACAGCTGTCTATCTCGAGGACCAAGTACAGTGACTGGCTCCAGCAAGCACTCAGATATTCGTTGAAGAAATTAGGAAATGGACCAGGCTACTTAGCTTCAGAAGCTCTTTCATGGAAGTTCCCATCCCCTCCGTACCAGTTCTCAGCTAGTTGACTGAAGACTAGCACCCTGACAATGAGGCAGCTCTAAACTGTGAACGACAAAAATATTTACTGTGTCTCCGAGGGCCACTTGTGTTTGGTGTTTTCTTTTTTTAATAGTTTTTTAAATTAATTTTAAAATTTATTTATTTATTTATTTTTGGCTGCGTTGGGTCTTCGTTGCTGTGCGCGGGCTTTCTCTAGTTGCAGCGAGCGGGGGCTACTCCTCGTTGCGGTGTGTGGGCTTCTCACTGTGGTGGCTTCTCTTGTTGTGGAGCACGGGCTCTAGGTGCATGCACTTCAGTAGTTGTGGCACACGGGCTTCAGTAGCTGTGGCTTGCAGGCTTTAGAATGCAGGCTCAGTAGTTGTGGTGCACGGGCTTAGTTGTTCCGCGGCATGTGGGATCTTCCCGGACCAGGGCTCGAACCCGTGTCTCCTGCATTGGCAGGCGGATTCTTAACCACTGCGCCACCAGGGAAGTCCATGTTTGGTTTTTATTTGTAGTGAAATGCACATAAAATTGTATCATCGTATCACTTATGAGTGTAGAGTTTAGAAACGTTCAGGACATTCACGTTGTGCGGCAGCCAATCTCCAGAACTCTTTTCTTCTGGAAAAACTGGAACTCTCTGCCCTCCAGCAACCGCTACCCCCAGCCCCTGGCACCCACCATTCGACTTTCTGTCTGTATGAACTTGACCACTCTAGGTGCCTCATACAAGTGGAATCGAGAGCATTTGTCTTTCTGTGACTGGTAGGTTAGCATCATGTCCTCAAGATTCATCCATGTTGTAGCCTGTGTCAGAACTTCCTATTTAAGGCTGAATAATATTCTGTTGTGTATACACCCCGTTTTGCTTATCTATTCATCTGTCAGTGGGCAGTTGGGTTGCTTCCACAGTTTAGTTATTGTGAACAATGCTGCTATGAACATAGGTATACAAAGTATCTTGGAAAACCTGCTTTCAGTTATGTTGGGTATATACCCAGAAGTGGAACTGGAACATATGGTAATCCTACTTTTAATTTTGAGGAACCACCATGATATTTTGCACAATGGCTGTACCATTTTACATTCTCACCAGTAGTGCACAGGGTTCCAATTTCCTACATCCTCATCAACCCTTGTTATTTTTTGTTTTCATAGTAGCCACCCTAATGTGTGTAAGGTGGTGTCTCACTGTAGTCTTGACTTGCATTTTCCTAATGATCAGTGATGCTGAGCATCTTTTGATGTGTTTATGGGCCATTTATGTATCTTCTTAGCAGAAATGTCTAATCAAGTCCTTTGCCCATTTTTTAGCCAGGTTGTTTGCTTTGTGGTTGAGTTTTAGGAGTTCTCTGTGCACTCTAGATATTAATCCCTTATCAGATATATGATTTCCAAACATCTCCTCTCATTCTGTGATTGCCCTTTTCCTCTGTTGATAGGGTCTTGATGCACAGAGTTTTAAAAATTTTAATGAAGTCCAATTTCTCTATTTTCCTTTTGTTGCCTGTGCCTTCGGTGTCATATTCAAGAAATCATTGCCAAAATCTAATGCCATTAAACTTTGGGGCACTTGTGCTTTTTAAAAGGACCTTTTAATGACAAGTTCCCCAGTTTGGGGAGTTCAGAGTCCTGAAACCTAACTATAAGTGTTCCCAATGCAGAAAGTGCATAAGAACCAGAGTGCTTAATCGACATTTCTGTTGGCAAGCGAGGTCCCAAGGAGCGTGTGGAAGAACAGCAGAAGTAACATGGAGGACTTTTAGGAATGTTCTCTGCCACCTTAGTTTCCTCCCTCTTTCTCCATATATCCCTCCCATTTTTCCTTCCTTCCTTTCAGATAACATGTCTGGGGCAGGATATGGTGAAGAAAATGCTTTTACCTCACTCCCCTATAACAACACTGACCACCCCATGAGCCTTGGAGAAGCAATTTGCCTAATTTGGAGAGAAAAACTCCATTCAAGCCCTGCTGGGATGCAAGTTCAAATCTGCGTGACCACAAAACCCACGTTCATGGACCCACTTGCCTCTATTGCTTTTTTAAGCTATAGGAATGCTGGATGAGGAATGTTGTCTGTTATTAACTAGAAAAACATGATCCCCCTTTGAGCCTTCATGTCATTACCTATAAGATGAAAATGGACAAGCACAGCACATTTCCAGTGTTACTTTTGAAGTCTTCAGTGCTATCTTACATGAAAATAACATGAAGACACAGAAGCAAACCTGCCTGATTCCCCCTTATGCCTTGACTACTTGGCCTGCAGAGAGGCCTCCAAGACCCTCCTTGGACGATCCAGGGTTCAGCCCAGCACTGAGCTAGACGACCACGGGCTCCCCTTCCAGCCCAGTGAGTCTTTTCATGACTGTTTTGGGGGTTTTTTTCTAGACTCCCATTTCTTAAAAGTTTGAGAGCCAGTCACAGATCTCCATTTCACCCAAGGGCTGGCATGTCACGAGGTCACCAATATTTGTTTTATGTACTGCTAAGAGATTAAGGGGCAGTATAATTTCAGAGAAAAGTTAGGTTCCCTGGAAGTTAGGAACCCCAGCATCCTGCCCTTAAACACTCGAATGACCTTGAGCAATGAAAGGTCCAGACCTTCATTTCTCATCTTCAAATGAGAAGACAAATTGGACTACATCACTGTTTCCTAAAGTGTGGTGTGTACACTGCTGTGGAAAGTAAGCAATAGGAAGAAAAAAGTTAGGTGCTTTTATCTTATGTATATATCTATAAATACTTAAATAGCCTCTCAACTCTACAGTATCTTAGCTATTATTGCTACAGCAAGGCTGAAGTCGGTGACACACACACAAGCAAGACCCAATGCTAGTACATGCGGTGAAGGTATCGCACCTTCAGGAATTGTCCTTTCCACCCAAACTGTCCAGAAAGATTGACACCGATGAAATGGATCGCTATTGTGGATCCTCATATACCAAATTCCCAAGAGCTTTGCTGAGAAGACCTCAGCATTGCATCAAAGCATCCCTTTGATGCAATGTGAATAAGGTTTAAAAGAGTTATTAATGGGGGAGGCAAATGTTAAATCTATAGCAGAGGTAGTTTCCCCATAGGATGGGGGAGAGGGAAAGTATGTAAGCACCTGTCATAGGGCCTGGTGTGGAGCAGGTGCCCCATACAGATGTTATTACAAAATATTGAGTATAGTTCCCTGTGCCATAGAGGAGATCCTTCTATCTATTCTATGCCTTCTTTGAATGACCGTAGCACTTGTTTTCTGTATCATTATTATGTCTATTGTTGCTTTGTGACTGAAAATGAAAAATGTCTATTTGTCCATGTCCTGGCCCTTACATAAAAATGTGTTCATTTATCTATTTCATATTTATTGACTACATCTTAGACACCGTGTTAACTGCTGGTTCTAGATGTTAGTAAAATATAGACCTTCCTGCTCAAAGGGTCACAGTATTTGTGGGAAAACAAAAAAATGAACAACCTATGTCTCTAAGAGCTTTGTACTTCCCAAAGAGAACACACCTCGTAGGTACAATGAATACATGTATCATACGTAAATGTATAAATAGTTAATGGGATTATACACCTGAGATAACTGCTTTTCGATTCTGAGGAAATGATGATTATATTTCACCAGGAGCTCAATACCAACTCTGAGAATGAGGGCTTAACCCCCGACTTGACTCACTGCATCGCTTTCCTATATAAAAATACACAAGTCTGTACATACGCTCTAGAAAAAGGCTTATCTGGCATGAATTTCAGATAGCAAGAAGAAAACTTCAAGAGGTTCAGAGAAGCATCCAGAAGCTCAGATGACTGTCTGGCACTAATACAACTTGCTTGACAGGAAAATAGAGCTGTAAATCTCACAAAATTAGATGATCTTTTAAGAATTTCAAAACCTCCTGCTATTAATTGGAAATCCTAAAAGAATAGCTTCTTCTAAAATGTACTGATAATATGCTTTACAGCTTAATATTCAGAAGCCTATGTTTTGGCTAAGTGAGCTTCAGGAAGGAAGGAAATGTGCGGTTTACCTACACTTACTTTGGAACCGCTGGTTCCAAACATCTACTTCTATGCACAGTCATCTTATCATCTGTAAAATGGAGGCAACTCTAAGACAACAGAGTTACAGAGATGTTGCACAGCTCCATGTGTCATTGTCTTCATTTGTTTCAGAATACCAATAACATCTAAGCTACTACTGAAAGAGGGCTGTATTATTTCGGGTCATCTAGTGCAGCTCTGTCAAAGTAAAGAAAAGGGACCTAGAATGACTATAATTTTCCCAAGAGGACACAATTATTTTATGGTAAATCTGGGACAAGAACCCTGATCTCTTGGATCCCATTCCATTGTTCTTTCATTGGGTTCTGAACAACCCAGAGAAATAAAGAGAAATAAAACTCCTGTGTGCTGTGTCACTGGTACAGGACATGGCAAGATTGGAATTGGAGCACTACATATTAAGAGGTATCTGAGAAATTCTTCAAACTAATTGAGATATATACCAGGTACATAGAAAACAGTATGTTTTATGAAGATGATTCTGTGCAATGAACAGAACTGGTAACACACACTGGAAGGTGAATTCTCATTTTCTGGCACCTTGGAAACGCCACCTCAACATACACGTTAAAATAAACATTTGAACTGGGTCATATTTAATTCTGCATGCTCTTGTAAGTCAGCAAAATATTCCATATATCATTTAAGTTGTCACTCACTTTTTAACTTGACTTTCAATTTCTAAAAGTCTTTCCAAACATAAAACAGAGGTGGGAAAATGGCATATGGGAAGCTGCAGAGATGAAATAAGCTTATTTCATTAGGCATAAAGATGACTATCCAAACAACTTCTTCATGGCTGAAAGTGTCCAAATCTACTGCCTTCGTTTTGTAGTCAAGGCTTCCGGAAAAATATGCTAATGGATTCCTTATTACCCAAATGCCCCATATCAGTTTCAGTAGGTATCATTATATATTATGGAAATTTTTCTCAGTGACAGTGAAAGACATCCTGGCTGAACATCCCCCTGCCCATGACACAGAGATGATGGTCTCAAGCTATCTTGAAGGCATTGGAGCCCACACTATCCGTTACTAATATTAATGGAGGATAAAACTTCATATTCTGTTTGCTCTATATTTGTTCAATCACTTCTTCCCTTCATTAAACTGGATGGCCCATAATTGAGTCTGTAGTGTCTATCATTGGAAACTGAACAAAGTTTTGTTGGTTTTATTAATGTCATACGTTTCTAGGGAGGGTCTATTCAATAACTAAGTCTAGTTTCACAGTTACAAATAAATTATGATGTAACTTTGATTAAATTAAGCTCATCATAAAGGAAGGATACTGAGAGTTGCTAGTACCCCTTCCTTGAGGGACTCTCGTAAAGCGCTAAGTAAAGTAACAGAGGTGTATATGTATGCATATATTTTCAATGATATTTGTACAGACTTAAAAAGAACTCTACAGAATGCATTATAAAAACCTTAATGCTGTGTGTCCCTAGTTCCCAGCTCTCTCATTAGAACTACTTAAATGAACACAATCTTATCTGTTAGGATAGCTATCAGAGTACTCCAAATACTACTTCTTGCAGTACCCTGTCCCAACCGTTTGCCATCCTCTTCCCATTAGTCCTCAAGTCAGAAGCCCCGAAGATCTGTTCATTAATTTATGAACACATTTCTTCATCCAGTCAAGAAAATTGATTGATCCCTTACCAAATTTCAGGCACCATTCTTCAGTATGATGTATAGGCATGTTCAGGAAACACAGCAGTGATTAACACAGATGAATACAGTCTCTCTTGAGCTGACGGGGGAGACAAAAGTAAATAAGCAAATATAAAATCATAAGTATAGGGCTTCCCTGGTGGCGCAGTGGTTGAAAGTCCCCCTGCCGATGCAGGGGACACGGGTTCGTGCCCCAGCCCGGGAAGATGCCACATGCCGCGGAGCGGCTGGGCCCGTGAGCCATGGCCGCTGAGCCTGCACGTCCAGAGCCTGTGCTCCGCATTGGGAGAGGCCACAACAGTCAGAGGCCCGCGTACCGCCAAAAAAAAAAAAGCTATGAAAACAAAACCTATGGATGGAGACCTACATGAAAGATGGAAGCGTATAATAATGGCCAGAGTACATTACTGTGGCAGAAGCAGCAGCCCTTAAGGAGGACAACTTTATAAATTACAAATTGGATTTAAATAGACAGGGAATTGAAAGTGGAGACATTATTTTCTGCAGAAGATGATGGACAGGGGAGAACAAAGAAAATAAAACTGAGATTGTTAGCAAAATACAATGCTAAGCATGTAAGTTAGGACTGAGTCCTTAACTTTCATTTTTACTAATGAGTGGGTGAGTATAGATTACTGACTACACAGAACCAAACCTGGGAACACATTTTATATTTATGATCTTTGTGCCTAAAACTAGATTCTCCTGCAATTTAATATGACACTAGGACAATGACTGGCCAAGTTTTAGATTAATCACTCTTACACAAAGATTTTTCATTCATATAATCTCAAACAAATACTGCGTCACCAATTAAGTTCCAGATCCTATACACTCTGGCTGAAGATATAAATATCTTGCAAGCCCAGCGTCACTTTCCTCTTTCTCTGGTAACAAATCACACTTTCTATTATGACAATGGCCCCAGTTATCGGCCCAGGAATAAACACTTGACTCAGGAAGAGCCAATTAAAGCCCTCCTTTAGAGTCGATCGAGAGCTTTAAGGTTAGAGTATTTCCATCTTACGAAATTTTTGTAAAACAAAATTATTTCGAAATCGACTAATTATTCTTTAAGTTCTAGAAACTGCATTCTGTGACTAAGAGGACAATTTATTTGCCGTCGTTTCTGCCCTGCCCACTTTATGTTTCTGTTACTGTGAGATAAAGGCAGTGGGGAATGGCAAACCAATTCTGATTCATTCAACACATGAGTGCTTCTTAGGTACAAAACACCATTCTGAACATTGTCCGAGGTAAAAAGATAAATAATACCTAGCCCCTTATAATACCTAGCCCCTTACCCTCAAGTTACCTCCACGTGTATTTTATGTATGTATAGCCATACAATTAAGAAGTCTTTGGATGTTTTATCTTCAAGAATAATTCAGAAAATGGATTACTTGAATATCATAAACATTTAGGGTTTAACAGATTTGTTACTTATAGACGTTGTATCATGGATTTAAAAGACCATAGCAAGCGGGCAGCGGCGGGCGGAGCGACCGAGGGGCGGCGCGGGCTGGGCGGCGGGTGCGGGGGTCCGTGCTTCCTCGCGGTGGAGGGCTGGGGTTCGCCGGGGACGCCGGGTTGCTCCGCGTTGCCAGGTTACCGAGCGCGTGCCCCGCGCCCGCTCTTCCGCCCGGGCCGCCCTCGGCGCCGCCTGAGCCGCGGTGCGGGCTGCGCGGGGCGCCGGTTCCGCGGAAGCCTGGGTCGGGCGCTGCGTGCGGGACTCTCGTCGCTCGTGGACGGGGCGCGAGCGCGCGGGGGACGTAGGGCGCCGACCTGGGCCTCCCCGGCGCTCCGGCTCCGCTCCGGGCGCCCGCTCAGGGGCCTCCGGCGCGAGGCCCCCTTCGTGGTCAAGATGGCGGCGCCCAGGCGGGCCGCGCCGAGGTGAGCTGGAGCCGGGCCCGGAGAGGGGCGAGTGTGCCACGCCCAGGACTTGGACCCCGGGCTGGTCTCCCGTCTCCCGGGGAGCGGCGGGTAAGTGGGTGCGGCCGCGCGTAAGTCCCTGTCGTGGGGTGGTCAGCTCTCCGTGCGTCCGCAGACTTCTGTCGTCTGATAGTCAGATCTGGGGTGGCCCAGGTTGGAGGCGAGGGTGCTTGATTGGGGAAACCTGAGGGGTTTAAGGACTCTATTGGGATCGTTTCAGACCCCAGCAAGAAGGTGAGCAAGTTTCCTCCTGACTCTCTTCCCGGCTAAGTTTTCTCCCTTCTCTGAAGGCGCCAGCTTTTCTGAATCACCTTGTTCCCCGGGGGGATACAGTTGGTGGTTCTGACCTTGGAACGTAGGACCCGGCGCGGGGAAGCCTGAGCTGGTTCTAGTTACTTTGTTTGCAAAGCACTTGTCTTGTCTTTGGAATCTTTGTGTATGTAACCAACGTTGGGAAGAGCCAGCGTTTTCTCCTCCAAAACACTGCGAGGGGTAACTTTATACGTAAGAAACAAGTGGGCGTTCACATCCATCTCTTTTCCAACCACTGAGTTTTGGTTGTGTTTCCTTTCTTTAAGTTTGTCTCGTTCTGAAGTGATAACAAAACAAAAACAAAAACAAAAAGGCCATAGCCAATTACACAAAGTATACTCTAGTCTCAGTCCTGCCATTAATTAGCTTAAGTCATTTAATTTTTCTAGGCCTCATTTTTCTCATGTGATGTTTTTTCTTTGAAAAAGTATAGTTTCTGGAAGTCTCTAATCTCTGTGTCATAGTTCAGCTTGGAGAAAACCTGTTCTTATCCAAACTCCATGACATTGTATTTCCAGCTCCAACTTTGGACTTTGAGTGAGTTGGGGGCAACTTTTTAAGGATATTTTCACACAGCTTTTTTAGTTAATATCAGTCTAGCTGACTTGTCATACTCAGACTTTCTCCCATATTCTTTTACCAGTGTGTTCCTTAGTCATATATATAAAGACTGTTGTGGGAAAAATGACCTCCTGGGTCAGCTTACTGCATGGTCATCGACACAGGGCAGGGAGTAAGATTCTGTGGATTTTACAGAAGCAGATACAGGTTTCATTACCCACGTCCTCTCCTCTTTCATCTTACAAAAACAGCAGGCTTTTCTTGGAGAACTGCCAGATAATGCCATCCTGCCTCCTCACGGGCCCCGGGGATGAGTCGCCCAGGGACTGAACTCCAGTAAAGCAGGTGATTGGCTCATGGGTAGGCATCTGACCTCGGCTAAGTCTATCAGACTGCTCCCCAGGACTTTTGTCTCAGAGCAAAAT
The DNA here is from genome assembly GCF_937001465.1 of Orcinus orca. Taxonomy (NCBI): domain Eukaryota; kingdom Metazoa; phylum Chordata; class Mammalia; order Artiodactyla; family Delphinidae; genus Orcinus; species Orcinus orca. Next base: position 37,562,755 of record NC_064575.1, on the reverse strand, counting down.
GGAAGAATTGTCTTTTCTCTCTGGAATTTCTAAGCGGGGGAGATATGACTCTGGGACTCCCAGTGACCATCCAGCACAAGGAGAGACTTTCTGTAAAATAAAGTCTTGCAGAGGTAAGCAGGGCTGAGCGATGGAGAGAGAGCTGGAACCCTGCTGATACTCTGGAACGTCCAGATCCAACTGTATCTGAATATGGCTGCATCCCTGAATTTCTAGTACTTGTTTGTTGAGGTTGTTGTTGTTGTTTGGTTTTTGTTTTTAAATTTCCTTTGACTATTTTGAATTTGTTTTGAGCCATGTGCATTTGAAAGCATCATAGGTAAAAGAGCTAATTTCCTACATTAATGTCAGGTTTGCTTCCTTAAGTGAAAAATCATATCCGCTATTTTCTTTAAATAAAATCCTTCTAGCTCAGGTTTGAGATATTCAAAACTCTGCCTCCTACCCCGCTCTTTTCCAACATTTACTATATCACCTTGAAGCATTTGTGACCACATCTTTCCCATCTAGACGCAGTTGAGAGAGAGAGCATAGACTTCTGATATAAACTGCAACCTATACGCCTCCTACCTGGAAGCTTTAGAACATACTTGATTCTTGTCATTAAAGCAAATCTTTTGTTGTTGTCTCCAGGGCACAGAAGCATTTTCATGGCATAATGGAGTACAAAGTACATTAAGCCTAACTCTACTTCTCATCCTCTTTTACTTTAAATAGGCAGAAAAGAACAATCTCAAACACATTTTCCCAACAAATAAAATACATATACGATTATGTTTAGAAGACGTTTATGCAACATATAGTTAGACTGATGAATTAATGGACCTTTCGCCAATTGGCACAGTAAATATATATGTTCAATGTGCTCAATTAAAAAGAAGACAATAACATATTTTTACAGGTTAATTATCTGAGAAGAGTATTGTGCCAGCACACTTGATACTACAGTATTTCATGTTTGACAGGTAATCTTCTTTCAATTATATTTACTGCTAAATGTTTCTTGGATCAAGCTATTAAATTATAAGGTCAAAAGTAAAATGATATGAAATTACAATGATAAAGGGACACATCTCCCACTTTATGAGAATAGAAGTTCTAATTTCTTTTCAGTACTACTAGTCGTGACCACAGTACTAATTTGAGCCCTTACTATGAGCCACTGTGCCCATATACATTTAGTTCTTACAGTAGTTCTGCAAAGGGCATATAATAATCCACAGTGTAAAGCTGAAGAAAGTGATTCTCATAGCTGAAAGTCACATAGCTGGTGAGTGGCAAAGTCTAGATTCAAACTTAGAGTCGTCTGACAATGCCCAGGTTGTTGACCACTATGTACACTGCTCAATTGTTGCACCAATAAAGAAGTGCTTGAAATAATTATAGATTTGCCTACCCTGAAACTGCAGTGATTCAAAGACATCAAAGTTGCCAGTTGTTTAACCACATCTACTTACAGTAAGAAATTACATTTTATTTCATTTCTAAAACAAGATTAATTCTGCAGGCCCATCGAAACTTGAGCACACAAATCCTACCTCCAAATGAAAGATGCTTGTTTTCCATTATTCAACAGATGGCCCTGTACAGAGGCAATAAATATATAGTCGAATTTTCATTCAAATAAATGAGAAGAGAGGTTTCTTCTTGTGCTGATTCAGTGCCCATCATTATGGATTATGATGGCTCTTCCCAAACTTTACTTCATTCACTCTTTCTACAAAACTCCAGTAATGGAATCCATCATTCAGATATATGTGCAAAGCGAAAGGACTGTATTAATACAGTTGCTGAAAGTCAAGTTGATAGAGCACAGGAAATACATCCTAATAAATGCAACATTAATGTTTGTGTGGGCCTTGGAGTGAGGGGTAGAAGAATTTTCAGTTTAATGGAATATTTTGCCTCTTGCTATGAAAGTGTGGCTTAATAGTCTTGTAATTGGTCATTTACAGAATCCTCCATCTCTGGGTTTCATGCTTTCTTTACTCTGCAGCTGTTGATTCCTTCTCTTGTTCTCGATGGAAGATAGCAACGAAGCCACTTCAAAGGGCTCAGCCTGCCTTTTTGTGTTATTGTTTAGATGGAGATATTTCCATTTATTAAAGCAGACTATTTAAACATTTTTATCATGTTTTAAACTTGACTGTGTTCTGAAGGTATGAGCACAGGCAGACATAATGGGGGATGTTTTCCAGGAGAAAACATACTCTTATCAAAGGAATTATCAGAATTTTCATGTATGGATTGAGAATCAAATTCTGGAGTTAGACCTGAATTTAAATTCATACTCACAACTTATTACCAGTCTCATCTTGATCAAATGGTTACCACACTTCTCATCAATTTCCTTATCTTTGAAAGCGGAATAAGAGAAGTATGCCTGGTGGAGTTACACATAAAGCTCATCTGATAGAATATTCATAAGGATTTTGCACAAAATATACATGGAAATATTTTAGCACCGAGTTTAGCATGCGATTCGTCTTCAATACATTTAAGAGCTATTATTTTATTATTATTATGCTATCATTAAATATCACTATTACTTAAATGTCATTATTGCTAACATTGCTGTAAAACTACCGGAATAACCCATGATGAATTCCCCTCTTCTGTTTCCTTTGTTTAAATGGAAAATATATATATAAATCTAGACAGAGAAGACTTTAGTGATCCTATTCAGTGGAGTGAGAATTTCCATGGCACTGATTAAAACAAATCCTAAATTGCATGGACTTCAGGTAGCAGAGAGGGGCTTCCCTGGTGGCGCAGTGGTTGAGAGTTCGTGACCCGATCCGGGAAGATCCCACATGCCGCGGAGCGGCTGGGCCTGTGAGCCATGGCTGCTGAGCCTGTGCGTCCGGAGCCTGTGCTTCGCAACGGGAGAGGCTGCAACAGTGAGAAGCCCGCGTACCGCAAAGAAGAAAAAAAAAAAAAAAAGATAGCAGAGAGGCTAAGAGATTTGAAGTTAGACATCCCCAAGTGTGAATTCTACTGTGACCCTCTTCTAGCTCTAGAACCTTGAGGAAGTTACTTAAACTTTCTGAGCTTTACTACTAGTTTCCTCATCTGTATCTTTTTCAGGACTATTTATCAAGCATCTTCCTGTTCTCTATGCTTGGACGTATCAATGAATAAATGAGACAAGAGCCTTTGCCTGCGTGCTCCTTCTTGCATGCTTTCTCCCTCCTTACACTCTCGTGTGGAAACGGATGTTATAAATAAACTCTATGCTTTGTCACAGGTTGATGGGCGCTACGGGATAAGGAAAAGGATGTGAAGCTCACTGAAGAGGCTTGGGTTGGGAGTGCTGGAGGAGTGTACAGGTAGGTTCTGATTTTAAATAGGGTAGTCAGGGTGGATTTTATAAGTTGACATTTGAGCAAAGACTTGAAGTGAGGGAGTTGTCAGAATGTATGATGGGGAGACCACTCCCTGGGAGCAAGAATAACCAGTCCCAAAACTCTAAGGCAGAAATATGCCGGGCAGCTTGGAGGAATATCAAGGAGGCCACCCTGGCTGACTTAGTCAGTGGGGAGGAAGAGACAGCAGGAGGGCTGGAGGTCAGATATGTGATGGGATGGATTGGGTAAGTCCTGGGAGGCCATCACATGCATTGTGTCTTTTACTCTAAATGTAGGCAGCCAGGGGCAGGATTTTAGCCGAGGTGTGGCATGAACTGTCTCTTGTTTGAAAAGCATAACTGTATCTGTGGTCTTGAGGATGTGGGGAGAGAGTGGAGTCAGGGAGAATCTCAGGAGGTGACTACAGGATCCTCGAGGTCTATGTTGGTGGCCTGCACCAGGCTGCTAGCGGCTGGTAATTCTCAGAAGTGGCACATTGGGAAGGTTGTGACAGCATTTCGTGGTAGATTGAATGCAAGAATGGAAAGGAAGAGGGGGTCAAGGGTGAATTCGAGATTTAGGGCCTGGGGAACTGGAAAGGTGTGGTTACTGTCACCTAAGATGGAAAAAGTTTGGGGTAGAGCATGTTTGGGGGATTAAAGACCAGTTTTGGAGGTATAAGATTTGAGATGTTTTCGTGACATCCAAGTAGAGATGCTGAGTACACAGTTGGATACACAAGTCTGCAGTTCTGAAGAAAGGTCTAAACTAGAGATACACTTTAATACAATGGAGATATTAAGAATAATTACATGGAAGCGCTATTTTAAAGATAAAATGAAGTAATGCAATTAGCACTCTGTCTTCTCAAAACATTTAATAACTGTTAGCTAAAATAATTACCTGAAATGAAAAAATACCTATAGTTTGTTTTGTTGTTTGCAGTAAAAGTGAATAAAATGTCACAATTATTTTAATAGTATTTGTGACACAGTAGTTTTAGTTAAGACACCATGACTACAAACATTTACACTAAACCTTTCAGTCTCCTGCTTTTCACTCTGATAGGGTACTTGGAACCATATTTTGTAAGGTTTAAGTTAGTTGTCATAGGGTACCTCTTTAATTAGAAGTAATTCTGAACTGTCTAGTTCCATGCAGTTTTATATACATATATGTATAATTATTATTTTATGATTTATCAAACTCAGTTGAAAATTTGCATCACTGATATACATTAGAATTTAAGCATTTACCCAGGTACTCAAGGAAAAAAATGTACTTGTCTTGTAATTTCCATAGGGGTACTTGCTTTCACATCTTCCCTTCACTTTGCAATTGCAAACATGGCAGGGGAAATATTATCTTACTGGTCTTTGAGTTCTCCTTAGCTATCTGCAAGTCCTTAAACAGCCGTTGTGGCTTAACCAAAATTCTCTTCCATCTTCATTCCGCTAACAGATATTGGTCTAAGCATGTACTTATACTAAAAAATGCATGACCACGTTGTCTCTACACATCTATAATTTTATGTTAACACTATCATTATGTAAGCTATACTTGAATTGTAATTATAACAGATTTTATGTCAACACACATCCATTTCTAGTGTTCATCTGGTGTTCAAGGAGAGAGCAGCATGTCGTAAATTTTATCAAAATATAACATCTGAAGACTAGAACAGAGGGTAATTGTGTAATTCTGTATTCACTCTAATTAAGTTCAGTGGAGTTGGCATAATAGAATTAAGATGAAAAAAAAAAGACATCGAGGTACCATGGCTCCCTCTCCTAACACACCCTTTTCGTATCCGAGAGCAGAGACTCAGCACCTTTCTGTACAGAAATGGAGACAGGAAGAGGCCAGAGGATGAATGACAGGCACGAATGAGGTGGAACTTTGAAGAGCAACATGGAAATGAAATACTTCTTTTGTATTTGGTAGGTGGGGAAAATGTACCAGCGTGTATGCCTACTGGGACCACGTTTTCCAGAACAGTTAAGCCCAGTGTCAACTGTGCTGTCCCACCTTCCTCGTAAGTAGGAACATACTGTTACTTGAATCTTTGCTTCCTGTTTCTTGATAGCTGGTTGAGAAGATTATCACAGGAACTGCATCTTGTTAGCAAATACAGTGTTTTGAAATGATTGACACTCACTGAAGAGTGGCAACTCCAAGCTTGCTCTCTCTTGATCTTGGACTATTTAAGTCTGGAGTGCAGGAGTGGGTTATGGGGAAAGACCATTGGAATTCTTACGTCTTCAGCATAATGGTTATAGCATAATGGTTAGGAGTGTAGGTGCTGGTTCAAATCTCTGCTTTCCACTTTCTAACCATATGAGCTTGGGTAATTTACCTGATTACCTGAACCTCAATACTCCTGCCTATAAAATGATGTTAATAATATTTCATCCCCATAGACTTGTTTTCAATGTTAAAATGAAGCACTTAATACAATGCCTAGAGCATAGTAAAGTCTACTATTATTACTATTACTACTACTACTACTATTATTATTATTACTATCACGATGCCAGGTGCTGTTTTTCGTATGTGCCTTATTCCATTATCTTCTGCCCTGTCCCCCCATTTCTGTCTTGTTTCTGTACAAGGGTAGGTTTGTCACAGAGCATTTTCTTTCCGTAGTGTCTGACTCTTAGTCATCAAGGTGACTGGTCCACGACCCGGCATTCATTGCTGCTCGTTGAAGCAACCCATTTTGAGAAGGGGAGTTGGATATTGATGTCAAGTTGGGTCAAGGAGAGAGAATTTTCTCTCTTCTGCACTCAGAGAGCTAAGTGAAATATTCAGGCCTCAGAAGGAGAATCAGGCAAAGGGCAACATGGTTAATTTCATACCTTAGTGATTAAGAACAAGTCAGACAGGCTGGATTTGAACTCATTTCCGTCATGTACTGACAAGGGGATCTTAGGTGCTTTTGTAACCCGTCTGAGGCTCAGTCAACATCTGAAAGAGACGAATAACATTATCAGGACCTAGCGTATAGCCTCGTTGTAATAAGTGAGTAAATCCTTTTAAAACGTTCAGCACGTTGTTTGGCATATAAACACGTAATAAAATTTAGCTTCTTTGACTACTACCGCTGCTAATAATATTAAGTAGCTGAGCAGATCCGAGGCCTATTTTTTTCTTAGATTGCACATAATCATTTGGACAACCAGCTCACGTTGATCAACCGTTGCTTATATATAAACCCCCATGAACCCAAAGGTGCTTTAACTCTCTCCCAGTCAGAGCCTGTTCTGGGGGCAGAAGCAACACCGGCACTACCCCCGTCACCTTTGCCTTTATTTTCACTACACTCGCCTGCCGTACTGAGCACTTTCTGTTTGCCAGGCACCAAATTTAGCCCTGCGTATGCACTGTATCATATAGTTCTCACACTCAGGTGGGAGACATTATCATCGTCCCCAATTTTCAGATAAAGACGCCAAGGTGTTGGAAAGGTAAGAAACTTGACCCACAGCAAGAGATGGAGCCGGAGTATTCAAACCCTTCTCTCTGACCTCAAGAACCCTTACATATTAGCATACTACTACATCCTGGTAAGAAAATCTGCTTCCAGCCACTCTGGTGAGAGTAGAAATGATTCTCAGTCCCCACATTCCTCTATTGCCCATGCCACCCTAGCCTCAGGACTAGGGGGGAAAGGAAGTGATCTCTTCAAAGAGCAGCCAAAGGGAACCTACTCCCTTCTGCCTTTTCGTAATCAACTAACCAATATTTTATTTCCTTCTTAAGAGTCCCCACATGTTCCTTTTGGTACTTAGCTTGGCCTTTTAGAATTCTGACATTCTGTACATGACTCATCCACTGTATTTCATGTTAATTTATTGAGGTCAAGTATAGGGTCTTACTCATCCTGAAGTCGTTATCCCCTGTCACATCTAACTCTGTTCTTTTCTTCTCGTAGGACATCTGCAGATATTTATTTGAATTTTTTTTTTTTTTATGAAAGAAAAAGAATATTCATTTATTTTTAATGACTTATTAGAACAAATACCTATAGATATCATTATATATATGATATATAAATTAATTATACAATATATCATGTATTAATTATTAAAACATACTCTGGTAAATATTATATATTCAATATGAAACAGGAGGAAAGGGGGCAGGGCACAACCTTTAAAAGAATTACATAGCCCGAGGACACAACATAAACTGATTAGAACAAAATAGGTCCAAGATGGCGGACGAGTCTACTTCCACTAGACCTTGAGCCTCAGTATACACTCATTGTAACACATCAGCAAGCTAAGCGACACACCCACAGGTGCCACGACAGTTCCAAGGATGACCATAAAGGTCAAAAAGTGGGCGGTGGCTCAATTCCTAGAAATCCCCACCCCTTCCCCAAAATAGCTGGAATACTCCTCCCACTCATCAGCGTATGAAATTACTCACCCCTATAAAACTAACAACCCCATACCCTGGTGCTGCCCTCGCCTTCTTTTTTTTTTTTTTTTATTTTTATTTTTTATTTTTTTTTATAGGTATACCTGGATTTAATTCTCACTTCTACCGCTTGGTAGCTGGATAGCCTTAGGCAAGTTTCATACCTCCCTGAAATTCACTTAATTCAGTCTGTAAAATGGCATAATAACTTATTATAGCATCCTTTTAGGAATTTTAAATCAGTTCTTGAAATAAAAGTACACAATATATAGACAAGTATGGATTCCTCAATAGATGTTTGACCTTTCATTTCTCCAGTATCCCACCCGCATCAAATAAAGAAAAATACTTTTTAAAATTTACGAATATTTCATTGTTGTAAAGTTAAAGCCATAAAAATAATCAAATGGCCTACTATCATACCGTTAGAAGAAAAAAAAAAAAGGTGTTCATGAGAGTTCCATATTAGAATACAAGTTTTCCTTAGGCACCTGTTTATGTATGCTATTCTGCTCTTTACAATAAATAATTAAATTTAAAAGACTTAATTCCTCACTTTTAAGACCTTATTAGTTTACAAATTACATATTGACCTATGCTAAATTTTATACCGACCCATGCTAATGAATTCAGTACAGAAAACAAAAAACACTGCACTCAAGCAAACTACATATATATATATATATATAACTTATATGAGAATTGCTACTCCAGCTTTCTTTTGGTTTCCATTTGCATGAAATACCTTTTTCCATCCCCTTACTTTCAGTCTGTATGTGTCTCTAGGTCTGAAGTGGGTCTCTTGTAGACAGCAAATATATGGGTCTTGTTTTTGTATCCATTCAGCCAATCTGTGTCTTTTGGTGGGAGCATTTAGTCCATTTACATTTAAGGTAATTATCGATATGTGTGTTCCCATTCCCATTTTCTTAATTGTTTGGGGTTTGTTATTGTAGGTCTTTTCCTTCTTTTGTGTTTCTTGCCTAGAGAAGTTCCTTTAGCAGTTGTTGTAGAGCTGGTTTGGTGGTGCTGAACTCTCTCAGCTTTTGCTTGTCTGTAAAGGTTTTAATTTCTCCATCAAATCTGAATGAGATCCTTGCTGGGTAGAGTAATCTTGGTTGCAGGTTTTTCTCCTTCAACACTTTCAATATGTCCTGCCACTCCCTTCTGGCTTGCAGAGTTTCTGCTGAAAGATCAGCTGTTAACCTTATGGGGATTCCCTTGTGTGTTATTTGTTGTTTTTCCCTTGCTGCTTTTAATATGTTTTCTTTGTATTTAATTTTTGACAGTTTGATTAATATGTGTCTTGGCGTATTTCTCCTTGGATTTATCCTGTATGGGACTCTCTGTGCTTCTTGGACTTGATTAACTATTTCCTTTCCCATATTAGGGAAGTTTTCAACTATAATCTCTTCAAATATTTTCTCAGTCCCTTTCTTTTTCTCTTCTTCTTCTGGAACCCCTATAATTCGAATGTTGGTGCGTTTAATGTTGTCCCAGAGGTCTCTGAGACTGTCCTCAGTTCTTTTCATTCTTTTTTCTTTATTCTGCTCTGCAGTAGTTATTTCCACTATTTTATCTTCCAGGTCACTTATCCGTTCTTCTGCCTCAGTTATTCTGCTATTGATCCCATCTAGAGTACTTTTAATTTCATTTATTGTGTTGTTCATCGTTGCCTGTTTCATCTTTAGTTCTTCTAGGTCCTTGTTAACTGATTCTTGCATTTTGTTCATTCTATTGTCCATTCTATCTCCAAGATTTCGGATCAACCTTACTATCATTATTCTGAATTCTTTTTCAGGTAGACTGCCTATTTCCTCTTCATTTGTTAGGTCTGGTGGGTTTTTATCTTGCTCCTTCATCTGCTGTGTGTTTTTCTGTCTTTTCATTTTGCTTATCTTACTGTGTTTGTGGTCTCCTTTTTTGCAGGCTGAAGGTTCGTAGTTCCTGTTGTTTTTTGTGTCTGTCCCCAGTGGCTAAGGTTGGTTCAGTGGGTTGTGTCGGCTTCCTGGTGGAGGGTACTAGTGCCTGTGTTCTGGTGGATGAGGCTGGATCTTGTCTTTCTGGTGGGCAGGTCCACGTCTGGTGGTGTGTTTTGGGGTGTCTGTAGACTTATGATTTTGGGCAGCCTCTCTGCTAATGGGTGGGGTTGTGTTCCTGTCTTGCTAGTTGTTTGGCATAGGATGTCCAACACTGTAGCTTGCTGGTCGTTGAGTGAAGCTGGGTGCTGGCGTTGAGATGGAGATCTCTCGGAGATTTTTGCTGTTTGATATTATGTGCAGCTGGGAGGCCTCTTGTGGACCAGTGTCCTGAAGTTGGCTCTCCCACCTCAGAGGCACAGCACTGACTCCTGGCTGCAGCACCAAGAGCCTTTCATCCACAGGGCTCCTTAATTTGGGATGATTCGTTGACTATTCAGGTATTCCACAGATGCAGGGTATATCAAGTTGATTGTGGAGCTTTAATCCGCTGCTTCTGAGGCTGCTGGGAGAGATTTCCCTTTCTCTTCTTTGTTCTCACAGCTCCCAGGGGCTCAGCTTTGGATTTGGCCCCGCCTGTGCATGTAGGTCGCCGGAGGGCGTCTGTTCTTTGCTCAGACAGGACGGGGTTAAAGGAGCCGCTGATTCGGAGGCTCTGGCTCACTCAGGCCGGGGGGTAGGGAGGGTCACGGAGTGTGGGGTGGGCCTGCAGCGGCAGAGGCCGGCGTGACGTTGCAGCCTGAGGCGCGCCGTGCGATCTCCCGGGCGAGTTGTCCCTGGATCCCGGGACCCTGGCAGTGGCGGGCTGCACAGGCTCCCCGGAAGGGCGTGTGGCTAGTGACCTGTGTTCGCACACAGGCCTCCTGGTGGCGGCAGCAGCGGCCTTAGCGTCTCATGTCTGTCTCTGGGCTCCGCACTTTTAGCCGCGGCTCGCGCCCGTCCCTGGAGCTCTCTCAAGCAGCGTTCTTAATCCCCTCTCCTCGTGCACCAGGAAACAAAGAGGGACGTAAAAGTCTCTTGCCTCTTCGGCAGGTCCAGACTTTTCCCCGGACTCTCTCCCGGCTAGCCGCGGTGCACTAACGCCCTGCAGGCTGTGTTCACGCCGCCAACCTCAGTCCTCTCCCGGCGCTCCGACAAAAGCCGGAGCCTCAGCTCCCAGTCCCGCCCGCCCCGGCGGGCGAGCAGAAAAGCCTCTCGGCTGGTGAGTTCCGGTCGGCCCGATCCTCTGCGCTGGAATCTGTCCGCTTTGCCCTCCGCACCCCTGTTGCTGTGCTCTCCTCCGCGGCTCCCAAGCTCCCCCACTCCGCCTCCCGAGGTCTCCACCCGCGAAGGGGCTTCCTAGTGTGTGGACACTTTTCCTCCTTCACAGCTCTCTCCCGCTGGTGCAGGACCCGTCCCTATCCTTTTGTCTCTGTTTAGTTTTTTCTTTTGCCCTAACCAGGTACGTGGGGGGTTCCTTGCCTTTTGGGAGGTCTGAGGTCTTCTGCCAGCGTTCAGTAGGTGCTCCGTAGGAGTTGTTCCACGCGTAGATGTATTTCTGGTGTATCTGTGGGGAGGAAGGTGATCTCCGCGTCTTACTCTTCCGCCATCGGACACCTACTCCTTATTTGAATTTTGTTGAATTGTTCTCATCAGTAGTACATTAAAAGTTATACAGAAAGTGCTTTCTTATAAGGAAAACCATCTAAATAGATTTCTAGCTCTTTACTTTTTATAGCACTATTGTAGAGATTATAGATCTCCAGGTAATATTTTTTAGATTGAGTTCTTCATATCATCTTATTTTCACGTATAATGATAAATCTGAATTTTCTCTATCAAAGCTCTGAGACTTCACTGGCTTGTAACTTAGCTTGTTGATTATGTGTGGTTGACTTTTCCATTTACAATGATATTTGATCCTGGTAAGGAAGGGGCTGGGTGGGAAGGTACATCTTAGGGCCATCAATTGGTTTTGTAGAGAACTAACATAAAGATCTAAAGTCTCATCATATTTCTGCAGAACTCATGAATCATTTTATTATAATTCCATTCATTCAGGGAGTATAAAACCATTTTCAAATTGTTATTCCTAATTTGTTCATCTTCTCTTCCTTAGTCTTAGTGAGAAGAGAGCAGGCTGAATGGAAGAAAGTCATTATGACCACTGGGGCCACTAAGGTAGGCATCAGTCCCAGAGTTTTGTTTTCATCTCTCCGCTATGAATATTGGCTAATGTCTTGAGTGCTTACTTGGGGCAAATTACTTAGCCGACCATGGCAAATGGATTGTGTCATTTCATCCCCTGATAGTCATACAATTAATGTATGTATTATTATGATATCCCATAATGCATACATGGAACAGAGCCTCAGAAGTAGTTATTTGCTCACCAAAATATGGTAGATGTGGAATTTGGACTCAGGTCTGATAGACTCCTAAATCACTCCTAGTGATTTTTACCACTAAATTAAAGTTGTATACCTCTGGAGAGTAGATAGTTTCTAAAATTTCCTCAGCTCTAACGTTTTATAATTAAATTTTTGTCTGATGGCAAGCTTAACAGTTAAGATGGGTAGGAAGGAATGTCAGCCTGTTGAATGGAATTTCCCTGAAATGAGCCAGTTCACTCATTCATTCACTCAGCATGTATTGAATGTTTGCTGTGTGCAAAGGCATTTTAGGCATCACAGTGGAGTGAGCGCCCCTTCCATAGACTCTCCTGCAGCACTCAGAGAAGTCTTGGACTGGTTTGCCTGTTATGGAATGGGGCTTGGTGATAGAAGCCTGGTTTGTCCTCCACTGATAGAACTAAGACATACTCATATGAGTTTAGAGGCATCTTGAAGCCGTGGGATAGTAACACACATGAATCTTACCGTTTTTGCCTGGGATTAATGATATAAAGGCTTTGGATTTGGGTATGGAAAATGGGTGCAATTATGGGTGTGTTGGTTCTACATATATACGGACATCACGTGTCATCAGCCTGCAGCTACCTGCCATTCCTCACTACTCCTTCTTTTCACAAACCAAACAAGTACCTTCTTATCTCTCCTGTGGATAAGCTCTTGACAGTGGCACTAGGGCCTCCCTCAATAAGTACATCATTGGCTAAACCAGTGGTTTCTCAGATATGCTCATTGAACAACCCTTAAGGTGAATTGACGTTCCACTGCCAAGAATAGAATATGGTGTTCTTTAGAAATGGGGGGAAAAGATAGGCCACCAGATGTACTTTCTTTAATTTAAATTGTTTATATATATGAACAATTGTTATATATGTGTATGTATACTTGTTCATATATATGAATGATTTAAAATTGAAGAGATAGATATATACACACACATATATATATATGTATATTTAAATTTTGGCTTCTGTTAGCAAGTAGTAAATTAAATTATTAGCAGATCCATACTGCAGGGAAATAACCAATCAGATTTCATTCAATAGCTTGCTTTTTTGTAGATTTATGGTTGTGATTTTATATCTGCAGGTATGTTTGCTGAAGAAAATATTTCTGCCACTTTACACAAAATTAAATTCATTTAATACCAATGCGGCATGTCTCAAATGTCTTAATACAGTTTTAATCTTGAATCGCATCAGAAGTATGAAATTAGAAACATACCCCAAAATCATTTGAAGATATAATTACTTTCATTTCCCTTATACTTTTGAGACTTTTGAAAAACAAGTATTTAGTTGTACTTATCTGTTTCTGTCTCTCTAAGGATAGCAAACACTGAAACACAATTCTTTTTAAAAGTCCGTATTGAAAATATATTGTCCAAGATGATCAAAACTAAGGAAGTGGCAAAGAAATTCAAAAATTTAAACTTTCAAAGGGTGCTTTTTTTGTGAATGTGTAGTACTTGTTCTTCTGAAGGAATTAATCTTTTTAAAAATTTAATTAACTTATTTTTTATTGAAGTATACTTGTTTTACAGCGTTGTGTTAATTACTGCTGTACAGCAAAGTGACTCTGTTATACATATGTATATACATTCTTTTTCATATTCTTTTCCATTATGGTTTATCACAGGATATTGAATATAGTTCCCTGTGCTATATAGTAGGACGTTGTTGTTTAGCCAATCTATATATACCAGTTTGCATCTGCTAATCCCAAACTCCCAGTTCATCCCTCTCCCACCTGCTTCCCCCTTGGCAGCCACCAGTCTATTCTCTATGTCTCTGATTCTGTTTCTGTTTCACAGATAGGTTCATTTGTGTCATATTTTAGATCCCACATATAAGTGGTATCATGGTACCTGTCTTTCTCTTTCTGACTTACTTTGCTTAGTATGATAATCTCTAGTTGCATCCATGTTGCTGCTGCAAATGGCATTATTTCATTCTTTTTTTTAATGGCTGGGTAGTATTTCATTGTATATATGTACCACATCGTCTTTATCCATTCATCTGTTGATGGACATTTAGGTTGTTTCCATGTCTTGGCTGTTGTGAATATTGCTGCTGTGAAGATCAGGGTGAATGTGTCTTTTTGAATTATAGTTTGGTCTGGATATACGCCCAGGAGTGGGATTGCTGGATCATATGGTAGGTCTATTTTTAGTTTTCTGAGGAACCTCCATACTGTTTTCCACAGTGGCTGCACCAACTTACATTCCCACCAACAGTGTTGTAGGAGGGTTCCCTTTTCTCCACACCCTCTCCAGCATATGTTATTTGTAGACTTTTTAATGATGGCCATTCTGACTGGTGTGAGGTGGTACCTCATGGTAGTTTTGATTTGCATTTCTTTAATAATTGGCAGTGTTGAGCATCTTTTCATGTGCCTATTGGCCATCTTTGGAGATGTCTCTTTAAGTCTTCTGCCTATTTTTTTGATTGGGTTGTTTGCTTTTATTGTCATCAAGTTGTATGAGCTGTTTGTATGTTTTGGAAATTAAGCCCTTGCTGGTCGCATCATTTGCAAATATTTTCTCCCATTCTGTAGGTTGTCTTTTCATTTGGAGAAATGTCTCTTTAAGTCTTCTGCCTATTTTTTTGATTGGGTTGTTTGCTTTTATTGCCATCAAGTTGTATGAGCTGTTTGTATGTTTTGGAAATTAAGCCCTTGCTGGTCGCATCATTTGCAAATATTTTCTCCCATTCTGTAGGTTGTCTTTTCATTTTGTTTATGGTTTCCTTTGCTGTGCAAAAGCTTGTAAGTTTGATTCGGTCCCCTTTGTTTATTTTCATTTTTATTTCTATTGTCTTGGGAGACTGACCTAAGAAAACATTGGTATGATTTATGTCAGAGAATATTTTGCCTGTGTTCTCTTCTAGAAGTTTTATGGTGTCATGTCTTATGTTTAAGTCTTTAAGACATTTTGAGTTTATTTTCGTGTATGGTGAAAGGATGTGTTCTAACTTCACTGGTTTATATAAGGCTGTCCAACTTTACCAACACCACTTGCGGAAGAGACTGTCTCTTTCCCATTATATATTCTTGCCTCCTTTGTCAAAGATTAATTGTCAAAGATTAACTGAGGTGTGTGGGTTTATTTCTGGGCTCTGTATTCTGTTCCATTGATCCATATGTCTGTTTTTGTGCCAATACCACGCTGTTTTGATTACTGTGACTTTGGAGTACTGTCTGAGTCTGGGGTGGCTATGCCTCCAACGTTGTTCTTTTTCTTCAGGATTGCTTTGGCAATTCTGGGTCTTTTATGGTTCTGTATGAATTTTAGGATTATTTGTTCTAATTGCGTGAAAAATGTCATGGGTAATTTGATAGGGATCGCATTAAATCTGTAGATTGCTTTGGGTAGTATGAGCATTTTAACAATATTAATTCCTCCAACCCAAGAACATGAGATGTCTTTCCATTTCTTTGAATCATCTTCACTTTCCTTTATTAATGTCTTACAGTTCTCAATGTATAAGTCTTTTGCCTTCTTGGTGAGGTTTATTCCTAAGTATTTTATTTTTGGGGTTGTGATTTTAAAAGGCATTGTTTTTTTACATTCCCTTTCCGATATTTCATTGTTGGTATAAAGAAATGCAACCAATTTCTGTATGTTAATCTTGTATTCTGCTACCTTGCTGAATTCGTTTATCAGTTGTAGTAGTTTTCATGTAGAGTCTTTAGGGTTTTCTCTATATAGTATCATATCATCTGCATCTAATGACAATTTTACCTCTTCTTGAAGGAATTAATCTTGAAGTTCTACTAAGACTTTTGGGATACCTGTTTTAATGAGCCACTACTTCCTGCCTGAGATTGCACTACGCACCAGAGATTCTAGAATTAGCATAATAAAACTAATAATGCAAACAACAGCAACAAATCTTCACAAACCTTCCTTGCAAGGAAGTAAAGTCCACTGGAAAAACAGACAAGTGAAACACACATTCAAAATGGCAGTGATTCTCAAACATTTATGTGCTGAAAAATCATGACAAGCATGATAACCAGGGCAATTACTAGACCCCTTCTCCAACTGGTAAGGTGTAAGGTCCTGTAACTCTATTTTTGGTGAATGCCTCCAGGAGAGTGTGAGACAGATGTTCTCAGTTGTCGTCAACCTTTAGTGTGCATCAGATTTGCCTGAGAATATTGTTAAAACACAGATTGCTGGGCTCCAGTGCCAGAGTTCTAACCAGTTCCCAGGTGTGGCTGATATTGCTGGCCCAGGGACCACATTTTGAGAACCACCTTTCAAAACTCTGCAGTATGCGGTTGTGTGTGTTGTGAATGCAGTATGCGGTTGTGTGTGTTGTGAATGAGACGGGCCCAGAGAACCAAAGGAGGGCAAAGGGACTCTGCCCTAAATTAGCCAAAGGTAACAATAGCAGCTACAATTGATTGACCCAAGAAAAAATTATAAGAACCTTACCTGCATTTGCTCATTTAATCCTTTCAGTAAGGTACGTAGGTGCTACTTAGTGTTGCTCTTTTACAGGGGTGTCCAGAGAAGGTAACTACTTTGCCCACATCCTAAACTGGTAAGTAACAGATTAAGAATTCAAGTCTAGGAAGTCTGATTCCAGAGCCCACACCTCTACCCTTTCTGCTTGTAGAGAGGAGTAAAGGGTTGTCAGTGAAGCCTTCCTGGGGGCCCTGGCCTCTGAGTGTAGATAGGATGAGTGGACATAAAGATCATTATTTGTGTGTGGTGGGGGTAGGGGAGGAAGTATGAGGGCTTCCAGAAGAGCCTGCCCTCCCCATACATCTGCTATAAGCAAGTCTGATGATCAGGAGTCTGGAACATGAGTATGACTATGGGATACTGAGAAGGGTTCTAGAACCCTGGGGTTAGAGTTCTGGATCAGTTAGTAGGTAACAGAAAGTGAATGAGTGATTTACCTTACTTTCCACGGGTAGCAGGAAGTTTGGAGATAGTCCCTCTAGCGTTAGTCCAGCTGCTGAAGGGCATCACCAGGGGACTGGGTTGCTTCGCTCTTCCAGCTTCCACATCTCTAGCACATCCACATAGCTTCAAAGTGACCCCAGAATCTCCAATAGTGTTCCAACAATTTGGGCAGGAAGAAAGAAAATGAAAAAAAAAAGAAGTACGAAAAACCAGGCAGTGTCTAACTCAGAGAGCAAATTTTTTTTACCACAGATGGTCAGCAGACTTGCACTTAGATCTCATCAGCTCGGATTTTAAACTGGCCACCTTAGCCTTAAGGATAATGGGGTCTCCTAAACCAGGGCTCTGATAGTAAGGAATAAGGAGAGAGTGGTACTGATTAGCAGTGCCTGCTGTCCCAAACAAATATTATCCCAAACTATTTTTTTTATCCTATATTTTACTTTAAAGAATGGAGGGGAAACATTATGTATCTGTAAATAGCCTTTTAGAAAGGGTACAATTATATAGTTATACAACCCCCTGGAGGGCTCCTTTCTTCTAAAATCCCTTTAAAAACTGTTCAAGGTTAAGGACATTTTTATCTTAATTTAGTCACTTGCAGTCGATTATCTTGGAATGACATCCTCTCTCTGCAGATGTTCTGTCAGGCTTTAGAAAATTCTAGAAGTGGACAGAGAAGTGTTATGGTACATGTATTTGCAATATGCACGTCTTTGAAATGAAATCCATTTAGGGACCAAAAGGCATTTCATGTCTTTGCTATACATTTTCACATATTTGCCTTTCCAGAATTCCTTTGAGCAAATCTGTTAGATGTAACCCATCCGTTTCTCCCATCTGAATTCTTTATTGCTAAACATTCTTCAGTATGCTCTCACTCCCCTCTGTCAAAGGCGTTTCTCTGGGTCCTCACCCTTCTCATCTCATATGTGAATGCATATCTTAAACTGAAGCAACAGTCTGCTATGACTTCTCCATAACTTGAAGAACCCGTCTTTGTGGGAAAAAAAGTAGACTTACTAACTTAAAAGGTAAAATGCGTGCAATGTTTCTGAGAATTAAAAACTAAGATAAAAACATAAGCAATGGAAAAAACTTACAGTGGATCCTTTTCAAAGACTTTATTTTACAGAGAAGGCAACTGAGGTTTAAAGAAAAAATGCGTTAGTTAAACACTAAATAATAAACCTTAAACCTCAGTGGAGCAACACATGGACAGTTCATTTCTCACTCACTCAGGAGTGTAGTATGGACTTTGGTGGTCTGAGGGTCAGTTTTCTGCTCAGTTATTCAGGGACCCACCACCTTCATCAAGTGGCTCTACGTTTGTCCTATAAAGGAAAGGAGAGAGGAAGCTGCAAGCTACAATTATCAACTCGTTATCCTTCAGACATAAACTCTTCAGGTCACCTCTGGTCACATTCTTTGGGATAGAACCATACCCAGATGCAAGCGGAGATGGAGAATGTTGTTCCTATCTTGATCCTAGTGATGCCTCTGCAGGCTGGAGGAGCTAATTAAAGTGTAGTCAACAGCTCGTTGTTTCTGCCACAATGAGTGATTAGCCTAAGACTGGATTAATTATGTGTGTGTGTCACATATACATATAATACACACAAACATATATATGTGTGTGTATATATACATTTTTTAGCATGAGTTGACACATGGAGCTTCTGCTGTATCAAAAGAGTACAAACTGCCTCTTGTTGCTTTTTCTTAATTGAAGTTGGCTACTACTATCTATTTCCCTTCATTTTGCTACCTCCCCCCCGCCTTTCAGTATTATATGAAAATTCTGAAAGAAATAATTTCAAAGTTTCCAGTGCTTTTAAAGGTAATAGAATACTCAGACCTTAACAATTTTCCTGTGTGAAACTTTTGCCAGACTAAAATAGTTAACTTATGAAAAGTAAATTTACATTGATACAAAAGAGAAAATAAGCTGATTTTTTTTTTTTACACAAATACCCTGAGCCAGGGTAGAAAATAAATGGAAAACTGGAGGAATTTAGATCCTTTTGTTGTAAATTTAAATATTTTTAATTGTAAAAATAATACAGGCTCATTGCAGAAACTCCAAAATTGAAAGGATTTAAAGAAAAAAGGAAAAATAACTCAAAATCCCATTTCTGATAAATCATCTCTGTAACATTTTTGAGGGTATCTTTTGAAACTTTTTTGTGACGGGGTGCATATAAATACAATGCAAGTATAAAATACCTTTAATTATTATATCAAACTACAAAAGAGTTCTATAACATTTTTATTTAGTAATATAAGTATGATTACTCATCACCTAATAAAAATCTGCAGCATCATTTTTAATGGTTGAACAGCATTCTATTATTTATTTAACCAGTCCCTACTGTTCAACATTTAGATTATTCCTGTTTTGCTTTGCTAAACAATGAGACAAGCATCCTTGTTCATATGTCTTTGAGCATTTGTTTATTTCCTTAGAATGGACTTCTAGAACTTGAATGGCTGGTTGTCAGTTCTGGTACATACTGACATATTTTCTTCCAGAAAGGCTACCGTGCTTCTTATTTCTACCAAGAATTTAACATCCAATGTGGTTTCTTACACACACTCATCAGTACCAGTATTATCAATGTCAATACCAGTATTATCAAGTTTTTTAAAACTTTGTCATTCTAGCTCAGTAAAATATGACACCTGAATTATATTATTTGTATTTCTTTGATTAATAATAGCAAGGTTGAACATATTTTCATATCTTTATTGGCTGTTAATACTTTTTAGTTTGTGACTTTATGACATCCATTTTTCATCGATGTATAACAACCTTTTATATATCAATGTGTTTATTTTGTTGTTTGTTGTAAATGCAATTTTTTTCTCTTCATTTATTAATTTTTATTTTGTGTGTGTTGAACTTCTTTAATACTGTCAAGTCTATTCAAAAACCCTTTAATGAACACAACAAATGTGGAAAATCAGTCATTCTCCTGCATTTTGTAATCAATGTATTTCCTTTTGGGCAGTATGGAAATGTAGGTTCTTATTTCATCCTATGGTTGGAAAGAATCTGTTCCCTCGGAAAGGGATTATAGTCTCCATGATGCAGTAATGGGAGATTTTATAGGGTAGGCAGGGTCTACAGAAGAAAAAACCCTAAATCATACTCCATTGGTGGTTGCCTTGTTTATAAAAATGGCATTTGAGGTTGTGTGACTGCCATCAGGTAAGCAAAATTAATTTTTAGCATGAAATACTCCTATCAGCAAGAACAGCCTAGGATAGGCTAGCAGTAAGAAGTGAGGGGTTATGGGATTGGGGCATAGCCTCTGTTTCCTCCAATGCAGCTGGAAATTTAAACTCTGGGGCTCCTGCTTGATCCAATCAGCCCAGCTAGTATGTGTTGCCAGGTAGGGTGAATAGACTCAGAAGTACAAGAGCTCATCCTTGGTCCCCTCTGGAAATGAGCAGAGAATACTGTGTCAAGCAGAGGTGATCAGTCCATGGTCTGGAGACTTGGATCTCCCCACATAGTCCTTAAAGTCAGGGTGAGACAAAATGCCAATACAAATTATATTGATGACAGTATCAATGAGGTGACATTGAGTCCTTTGACCCAACGTGTGTCTGCAGTGTGCCATCCATTAGTAAATGGGCAAAGCCATTTGACAGATCTATGTGATATAGTGAATGAATCTGACACTCACATTTTGAAAAACTGAAACTGTATCCATTTGTCAAGAACAGTGGCTACTTGTTCTGCTTTATTCCCCCTGGTAGAACTAGGTAACATTGCAGGCAGTAAGACTGTTCTGGCATTTCACCCTGGAGTAGCCCCCAAATTGAAGAAGCTGTCTTATCAGTAGTTAGCTCCTTGTCACCAAGAATACTAAAGTAGATTTGTATGATTAGCAAATTAAAGAGACTATAGTGCCTACCACTACTGTATTCACTAAGGCACCCAAGTTATTCTAAAGAAATCCCAATAATACATTAGGACCGTTTTGAATATTTTTATTTGATTAACCATAATCTTCTAGTTATAACATCCATCACCATTTTGACCACTGAAACTTGGCCTTCTTTTCTTACAGCCTAGCCCTGTGGTCTTGGGCTAATCACTAACCTGCTTAGATACAATTTTCTTCTGTATGAAATAGAAACAATATTATATGCTTTGAAGGACTGCAGGAAGATGAGCTGTAATGTTTATCAAGTGCCTAGTAAGTAGCCTGGCCCATAATAAATACTTGGCTAATTGTAGATGTTTCATTTTTAGTTTTATTTCCAAACATTGCTCTTTACTTTTGGAACTCTAAAATTTGTTTTGAGAGTGGAGGACTTGTTGTTTGGATTCCTCCAACACTCTCTGTATATTCTGTACTTCTATCCCTACATCATTTATATTAATGGAATAAATGATCTTTGGTCTGGTGATTCCAAGGTGACGAGGAGCTAAGTGGAGGTTCAGTATACACCTGAAAGTATGGATTTTCATGCCCAGTGCAAATGTGGGAAAGGCATTATTCCCACATTATAAAGGGGGTAAAGACCTCCAACTTGAGGAGACTCTGGGTTGAGAGATGAGAGATTTACAGGTACTGTGTTTATCCTACAGGGTACCACAGGGGCTTTTATGTTCTGTAGCAAGAATTTGCACCTTATACCCTTGTAGTTAGAAGTAAAACATACCACATAACATATCTAGTAAGCATTAGAGTTAGAATAAATACCATTTATTTAACGTTTCCTTTGTGTTAAGCATTTTACAGTTACAACATATGGATGGATACTATATTTTAATGGTTAAGAGTGTAGTTTTTTGAGCTAGATAATCCTGGATTGGAATCTCATCTTTATTACCTCTTTTTTCCCTGTTTTATCGAGGTATAATTGACAAAATTGTAAGATAGTCAAAGAGTATATCATGATGATTTGATATACATATGCGTTGCAAAAGGATCCTTCCCATCACGTTAATTAATACATCTAACAGCTCATGACACCTTTTTCCTTTTTTTCTTTTTTTGGTAAGAACACTTAAGTTCTATTCTCTCAGAAAATGTTAGTTATACAATACAGTGTTATTGACTGTAGTAACTATGTTATACAGTAGATCCTCAGACCTTATTCATCCTGCAGCTGAAAGTTTGTACCCTTTTACCAGTCTTCCCCTCTTTTCCCCACCCACACCCCAGCCCCTGGCAACCAGTTTTCTACTCTCTGTTTCTATGAGTGTGGCTTTTTTTCTTTTTAGATTCCATATATAAATGATATCATTTGTATTTATCTTGTCTGGCTTATTTCATTAGCATAATGCACTCCTGTTTCATCTATATTGTCACAAATGAAAGGATCTCCTTCATTTTTTTAAGGCTGAATAATATTCCATTACCTCTTAAATGAGTGACTTTTGGTACATTGTTTACACTTTCTAAGCCTCAGGGTTTCTTTTCTTCTGTAAAAAAAATATATATATATATACTAACAGGTTATTTTCTGATATGTGGAATGTTTGTTGAATCAACCAATAATTAGTTGAGATCATAAATGTGACACTTAGCACTGTATTAACATTTATTAATACTCTCCCTGTTAATTTCTACAATAAATTGTATAATAAGTAACAATAATAATAGTACTACTAGTAGTTTTAGCAAATGCATAGGATGTGCCAGGCATCATATCCTGTACTACCCTCCTTCATTTGTACCACAAGTTACATGTGGACATCATCTTCCATGCTGTTTCCTTTAGAGAAAATTGAAGCTCAGCAAGATTGAGTAGCTTGCTCCAGATGTGAACTCAGGTCTGAATCACTCCACATATAGGTTCTTAATTATTCCATGTCTTTAATTCCACATCTGCATTTGTTTGTTGTTGTTGTTTTTAACTTTCCAAGCATCTGATCTGAAATTCCTTTCTCTTTGGGGAATTTTCCACTTTGTGGGTCTTGGTGAGAAACAGAGCCTTCCTCTTGTTATACAAGCTGAACATGTCAGATACACTGTTTACTCACATGCTCAGTCTCCCTTACAGATGGAAAACAGTCGGGCGACCTCGGGTTGGCCAACTGCACCCCCTCTTGGTTTTTTTTTTTTTTTTTTTTTGCGGTACACGGGCCTCACTGTTGCGGCCTCTCCCATTGCGGAGCACAGGCTCCGGACGTGCAGGCTCAGCGGCCATGGCTCATGGGCCTAGCCGCTCCGCGGCATGTGGGATCTTCCTGGACTGGGGCACGAACCCGTGTCCCCTGCATCGGCAGGCGGACTCTCAACCACTGCGCCACCAGGGAAGCCCCTCTCTTGGATTTTGAATTACAAATAAATGATGTAAAGAAGCAAGGCCAGCAGTGTTGGGTCAATCTCCTGTTTCCTGTTCCTGCTTGGTAGCAAGGCCAGCTAGGACTTATAACATCACTTTGGCCTGATCCTATAATTGCAATAGCATAGGCTTGGCTTTCGGTTGTTTAGTCTGCTTCTAGTTACTGAGACCTAACCATAAACTTCCAAAAGTTTCCTTTTCTGCTCAAATTAGCCATATCTGGTTCCTGATGATTACAAATAAGACCTTTCCTGATATACAATGGTGACCTACTTATCCAGGCAGACGTAACATCGTCCTGGCAGGGACAGAGGGCAGGCAAGTTCCTTGAACAGCTGAACAAGAAGAAAAAGACCTAAGAAGGAAGAATTGAAGCCAGTTCTGCTTGTGTTATAATTCTACCCGCAGCTGCCTCTGTTTCACAGACCACGTGCTAAGGACCAGACAAGCAAAGTAGACCCAGGGCTTCCAACCCAGAGACCAGCTGAGCTGTACACTGGACAATCTAGGATGTGAAAGACTTCACTCAATGTCTTTGTCACTTGACACATTGTTCCTCTCTTTGGGAAGTAGCTTCTTTGTGTGACAAGAATATGCTAAACCGACACTTAAGTGGACAGAGTTGAAAGATGCCAAAATTAGCTACAGAAAAAAAGGCGTAAAGACTTGTATTTTCTGTTATTTGAAGGTGTTAAGACCCCACATAGAATATGAGTCCTTTAAAGGAAAGTTGTGAATGGCCCAGGCAATGTTGAATTTCCATGTGGCAATATGTCCTTGATCGGTCATGATGATGATGGTAGCATCAGTAGCATTTATCAGTGTTTCCTGGGTGAGAGGCACTTTATCCTAATGACCTTTTATCCCCATGACGACCCTGTGAAGTAGGAAATACTGTTTCAGCATCTTCAGGGTTTTTTGTCTTTTTTTTTTAATCAGGAATTTACCCTAGATCACAGTTGGGTGGTAGAACGATCAGAACTGGACACTGGCCTTTCCTGAATTCCCAGAGTGTGGTCTTAGCAGTTGTATTGCCTGATGCAGAGCCATGTAAATGTTGCCAAAGCAATGAAACGTGTACCTATTTCTAAGAGATTCTAACTCAGAAGCTCTGGGGTTCAGTGCAGAGCAGTTGAGTGTGATTGTCTTTACAGACAGTAGATAACTTAAGAGAAGTTGTTTAAAAGTATATTTGCATATTGCACTGCACTGTCATATCTGTGATTGGTTAGCTATTGAGTAACTAACACAAATCCCAGTCCCATCTCTAATCTCATTCATCTCTTGTATGATATTTGACCTAACTGAGGCAGGTTTTTTTTTGTTCTTTCCCACAAACACACATCGAACATCCAAAACATGCTTACCATTTGTGAGCATATTCTCTTAGTTATTTAGGAGTGGAGTAAGAGTGAGAGAGAAGGGCTTCCCTGGTGGCGCAGTGGTTGAGTGTCTGCCTGCCGATGCAGGGGACGGGGGTTCGTGCCCCGGTCCGGGAAGATCCCACATGCCACGGAGTGGCTGGGCCCGTGAGCCATGGCCGCTGAGCCTGCGCGTCCGGAGCCTGTGCTCCGCAACGGGAGAGGCCACAACAGTGAGAGGCCCGCGTACCGCAAAAAAAAAAACAGTGAGAGAGAAAAAGACACATAAATATGAAATACAGTCATCATTTTATTAATATCCTTTATGTGTGTTTTTAATATCCTTTATGTTGTTAATCCCTCTTAGTATTTACTGCCATTCACTCATTTGTATTATTTGGGGTATAGCAGTTTATTCGCACAGCATTTTTACATATGGCTTATCATTTGTATTCTATTTTAATAACACTAATAATTATAGACTATTGACAAACTCATCAGACCCTACATGTTCATTTCAAAATCTTGAAAATAAGGTGGAAAATAAGGTGGAAAATGAGGTGTAAAGTGGAAAATCTATGTGTATGTTTTCATTGGTGGAATGAGGAGCTAACTGAATATCACTCCTTTAGCTTTTCCTTCAAATGGTGCACTTTTTCCTCCATGCATAGGAGTCACTTCCATTAGGTAAACAGTAGTCTTGAGGGCAAACCTCAGAAGTAGAAACAGGAGAACTTTTCAGTTATGGTAAAATCAAACATAGTTTTCTTCAGTAGTGAAAAAAAAATTCTTCATGAGAAGTTCAACCACCGTGAGTTCCATGGTGAAAAACTTTCCCCTTATAGATGCAACTTGCCCCAGAATTCTGAGAAATGTCGGTAGTAGAGAGGGGTGTTGCATACACCTGTTTCATTTCCCTCTGACTTTTCCTTCTCCTTTCTCTATTGACATTAAAATCTATAGTGAAAGCACATAGTAAGCAGTCTAGGACAATTGATATGACATTTGATCTAAATCTCCAAAGTCTATTTTAGATGGGGATGCTGTGAGAGTCACAGGAGGGGGAAAATCTAGAATTATTCTTATGTGATCACATGCACTAAAATAACAAAAGCAAATCTTATTTCTAGCTAATAACATAGCATTCCTTATGTGATGTCATATTATGGCAGAAAAGAAATATATGCGTCTATTTTCTTCTATATTAAAACTGCTAAGGAGTGGGGACCAATGAAATAAATCAATTGTTTTGAGTTCAAGTTGTAGATTTTAGTAGCCATCCTTCTTAGCAAGTTTTCCGAAGCAAATGTAGTTCGTTTACTATCACCACTAAATGTGCAGTTGTGTAGATTTGTGGAAAAAAGTATTATCAAATATATATACTTTAAAATGATTTGTGTAAATTTATCTATTCATATTATTCTCCCCAAGTAAATCAAAATCTACTATATACTATGTTTTTCTTCTATAGCTTAAAAGGGGAATGTATGTTGAAACTTATTCAAATATTTATTAGGTGTCTACTAAGTGCCAGGCACTCTACTAGGCAGTAGAGATGTTGTATTAGAGGTGGAAAATGTCCTTGACCTCCAGAACTGATACTCTTGTAAGAGAAATACTGGGTCAAACTAAGTCAACAGTTTCTTTGCTACAGAGCTTTTCACGAGTCTTGTGAATTATGAGTCTCTGATAAGGAGATGTAGTGGACAACAGATCCCAAATTTATTTGAAATCTTTTCCTTCATGGACTGTCTCATAGGATTTATGATCCACTGAACACACCTTGAGAGACACTAGTATTCTGCAGTGGTTAGTTAATTGTTTTCTATTAAACAACTATATACTGAATCCATGATATTATTATCTGGATTTTTTGGAGGATACAATGATGTACATGGCCACTGTGATGATAAGGGGGTCCAGTTTAATTAAGAAGAGAAACCACAGGAGCTGTAACTTAATGTAACAAAGAAATACACATATACATATATTTATATGTAAATTACTATTTATATACTATACAATGTCTTCTGAAGAAGATAGAGTTGTTTGTAACTTGGGATCTCACAGGAGGTTTCACAGAGAAGGTAGACCCTGAGCTGGGCAGAATTTCAGTAAGTTAATTTGGTTCTCACCGTACGATAAAATCAGGTATTTGCACTGGTCAATCTGACCTTGATGGAACAGCATTCCATTTGCAGGGAATAGTGTGATCAAACATGCAGTGGTGGAGATGGCCAGATTGTAATATTCCAGTACCTGGAAAGTGTTGAAACATCTGCTTTCTCCACGGTCTAGAAAAGTGAATCTCAAGTGAAATGCAAGTATAATGGAGGCCAGTGCTCTTTGCTTTGTACACTGCTTTGATTCTACAGCATGCAACAATGTAGTGATCTGTTTCAGATTGTCATTATTCTAGAGGGTTCTTAGTAACAGGAGTGGAAAAGGAAGACCTCTCTTCCTGTGTTTCTGCCCTATGCTCTTAAGCCAGAAAAGGTACCAACATCACTGACCTGACCTTGTCTCAGGTATCTATCAGGATCTACTAGAATCATTCTAGTGAAAGGTAACTAGACGTCCAAAGGACTCAAAAGATACACTATAACCTTTGTATACTTTATATACCTGGTGAAACAAAAATGTCACCTGAGTGGTCCCCCTCCCTGGAAATACCAGTATGTTTTTCCAGTGCATGGCAGAACTTTGCAGGTAAAACTGGGATAAAGGTGAAGAACAGTCTTAAAATTCTAGTCCTTGAACAGCGCCTAACACAAAACAGGTTTTCAATAATCTTAGCAACAATATTCACAAATAATGACCATCAGCGTAACTGCTCTTTTGTGCCAAAATACATTACCATATTACTTTTTTTCCTTCAGCTTTACAACTTGGGTTCTATTATTGTTTCCATTTTACAGATTAGGAAGGTGAGGCTCAGAGATGCTAAGTCACTTGGGCAAGGTCCCAGAGCTTGTAGGAGATAAACCTGCAGCCTTACTGTTGGATCCTACAAACCAGACCATAATTTAAGTCCTTCAAAATATACCTCAGAACATTTGAGTAAATTAATGAATAAATCCTCCTAGTCAGACTGACCAGATCATTATATTAGGTTCAGCTATAAGTGGAGGAAAGTCATAATCATAGTTGGACAGTTAATACTGTAATTTACTTGCTTTGAATTTTCTAAATGACGTTTAGCTGCTAATTTCATGATGATAACCATCGAATAAAAACAGGTATATTTTGATGTTTGGAATAAGATCTCATATTGAGTAAAATATATGTTGATTCCTAGACCTATATGATGTGAGTAACAGATGACATTGAGATGCCATCTAGAAGTACTCCTGTGCAGTTCATCATGTCAACCCAGCTAATAATTTTAGAATCTTCAGAGTGAATAATATATGCAGCCATAAAGCATATTTCTAATCAATGCAAATAATATTTTTCCTATGCTAAACCCAGAGTGAAGTTATAACACGCATCATAAGATTAATGGGCCATGTTTTCTTTATCACTTTGCTAAATTACTTAGTCTGGAACCATTCAGAAGGTTGCGGATTGGAGCTGAGCAGTAGTAGTGAGACTGTGCCTCTGATGATGAAACTATTTCCACCCCGACCCTTACTGCTCCCTTCTTGGGAAAGAAGGCAACATTTCTCCTAGAAAAAGTCACAGGTTTATATGCTGGCTTGAATAATACGTTTGGAGGAATAGTGTGTCTTTTAAGCAGAGCCTATCTCGGCATATAAAATAATTTTTACCTACCATTTAATGAAATTAACACTCACTTTGAGGCTAGGTCTTTTGCCATTTGACTCCTGGATCACGTCTATGGATATATTTTTTTCTTGAGACGAAGTGTGAACCCAATATAGTATCCATCATTCAGTCTATCTAGCTGATGTACATCCTCTGAAGCACAAGCTCCCTGAGGCCAGGCACTTTATCTGCTCTATCAGTGTAGCCCTGATGCCTAGTGTCTAGCTTTTGGAGATTCTTAATAAACATTTGTACTGAATAAGGTATGTATATGGTGAGCAAAAGTTGGCTTCCCATTTTACAGTCAAGAGTATCCCACTCATGTTCTGTGAACACTGGATAGCAGAATCTTACTATGTTATTTTTCTGTTCCCTTTGCAAGTTTCCTGAAAGGGCATTCCTGTCCTTAGAATGTCCATCTCCTCCCATCTTCCTGGAGAATAACTCTTCTTTCTTAAATAGTTAGCCCCCTTATTGACTCTTTAAGATAGAATGTATTACCTCCTTACAAACAGAAAAATGCAGTGCTTTTTTTTTTATTGGACATTTATCACCAGAAAATTATTCTAACACCTGAAATTCTGGACCTAAAATGCCTGGACTAGTGGTTCTCAAAGTCTGGTACCCAGACCAGCACATCAGCTGCACGTAGGAATTTTTAGAAATGAAAGTCTTGGGCCCTGCTCCAGACCTACAGACTCGGACACTCTGGGGGTGGGGCCCACTACCTGTTTCAGCAAGCTCTCTTGGTGATGCTGATGCATACTCAAGTTTGAGAGCCACTGCTTAGACCTAGAACTTAAGGTTTAGGCTTTGGACAGATCTGAGTCCTAAACACTACTGAGAGACTGGGGTGACCATGAGCAAGTTACTTCTGGGAACCTCTTAGCATCTGTGTGCCTTGCTTAGCTAATAGTGATTTTAATTAATTAGAAGAATGCACACGGTGTATTCAAGCATACTTTATGTTCCATAAATTCTAGCTGTTTACCATTATCATTAATCAGAGCTTACTGACACATCCTGAAGACATTCTTCTAATAAGTGTAATAATGTGGTTTGTAAAATTAACAGCTTAGAAGAGCATATTACGAAGTTCATCAGACAGGGTCTCAGCAGGAAATCAGGGGTACATCAATAAGGGTAAATTGAGCCCAATGTAGAGAATCAAGAGATAGTGTAGTGCCCTGGGTTCAGTAAAAGTGTGGTTACTTTATAGGAGATGGAAGAGAAAGGAAGCCTTGCTGGAGAGAGAGTCCTCCCCAAAGATGCTGTGATGCCCCACGGAGAAGCACTATACATTAGTTCAGGGATGCAATTTGGCAAGAATTAATACCCTAACTTCACTCCCCTCCTTCATTCCCTACAGTCTTCTATTGGTACTCTTCATTGGTGAGCCAAACAGAAGCTAGAGCAAGGACACTTACTAAGATAGGCTATGCAAGCCATCCATATAGAGTTGGGTGGAGAAAGGATGTGGAAGGGCAAAGAGGACATATTTCCCACAGGTGTTGAGCGAGCTGTAAAATCACTCGCCCTTCTAACATCATTGCCATTGCAGGAGCACGGAGGAGCAAGTGGTTAGTTCTGACCTGGCAGATCCGGGAGACTGCAGGACAGAACTGGTATTTGAGTTGGACTTTAAAGGTAGATTTGAATTTTAATGGAGAGTATGGAGTAAGAAATGGTGAAGAACCAAGGGAAAGGGAGATTCATTGCAAATGGAGAAAAGAAAAGTGGCATAAAGACAAGAAAAGTCAAGATTTATGGAAGAGATAGCAAATACTCTGCGTGTGACTGGAGCAGAGAATGGGTAGACGAAGGCTGGAAGTTAAGATGAAGTCATCCTTGAATAACATTAAAGTTTCCTCCTTTAACCTCAATTTCCACCTTCTACTCCCCTCACTAACATTGGAAAATTAAAAGTGAATTTGACTGGGCTGGTGACAATGGCAGTATGAAGCAAAGAGAGGAGAATAAGAGTAAAAAATTTAGTAGTACCTTGGTGAAGCTGGGTAAATGATGGGTGGTGGTGTCACGTCAAAGCATGGGCAAGTGATTGTGACAAATATAGGCTTATTTCTTGACTATATGACTTCAGTTAAGGTACTTAAGCCCTCTAGGCTGCAGTCTCCCAACCTGTAAAATGGAGATAAAACCTCGCTTCCTCCAAGGTTTCTGTGAGGATCTAATGAGCAATGGAAGTAAGAGTTGAGTCCAGTAATCAGTTTTTAATACATATAAACTAATGTGAGGATAAGGGTAAGAATACTTGCTATCATTTATTGAATACTTATTATGTGTCCAATATTGTGCTAGTCTATTTACATATCTTTTCTCACTTAGCTTTCTTTTCTCTTATCTGCCTTTCTATAGGCAAGAGATAACTGATGGCTCAGTTATGAGGAAACGCAGTTGTGAGGAAAATGTCAGAGGGAAAATGTACCAGAAAGTTAATTCCTAATGGATCTGTCAGCCTTAAACAGAGCATGTCTGTGCTAAACTGTGTAAAATATCTGTGCTAAAACTACTCAATTGGACAAGTTTTGATAAAGTATTAATGTAATGAATAGGCATAAACAGCTTGGAGCTTTTTGGAGGGTATGTGGTAATATTAGTATTGGTGTGATGACTTTTGAAAGTTCTATGGCGTATAGTATTCAAAAAGAAGACCCGGAAAGGGGGAAAACTCTCTCTGAAAGTTATTGGGGAAGTCTGGCTAGTAAGACTCCAAAAGGGAGAATCAGTAAGAGGCCAGGTTATTCGTAGGCCTTTTAAGAATGTGTCCATGAGAAATATTTACAATGATTGGATGCCGGAATAAAGGAGAACACTGGCTCCATAAATGGTAACTTATTTTACACAAACAGGCTAATGATAAAAATAATGAAAATCTGATGGATTTTTGAGAGTTTCATTGACCAAACTGAGACAAAATTGCATAACAGCTAGATGCTCATAGGTTTAATCAGTTCACTTTGGAGTCAAGCAAAGATAGCACCTGAAATGGTAAGGGACGTTTATGCAAGGTCACAAAGATTTTTGGTGGTGCATTTGGGATATAAACCCATTACCATAAGAATTCCTTCAGAGGTCAAATGTTTGCTTGTCAAAAATAGCATGAACTTACTTCCAGGAAAAGTTCTTAAGAAAAAATAATTTGAGTAATGAAGAACACTGATGTAAGAGTTAATTTAAGAACCCAGAAATAGAGGTAAAGAGTAAAGCAATTATGGGTTAAGAGTCTGCATAAATTCCCCTGGAAGGGGGATATGGTCAGAGATGGCAGTTTGAAAACAGTGAGTCACCAAAAGTAAAAGTTTAAATTACAAGCTGTTTTGGGGGTCTTCAAGAGAGATTTTATAGATTGAACAACAACAGCAGCAAGATTAAGGTATAACGCTGTCATGTAGACTGCAGCCTGAAAAGAAAGCATTGCAGAAAAGCCACATCATCCTGAATTTATATTTCCGTGCATTTGAACAGATTGGAGAGCAGTAAAGTTGCTTTAAGAGCGAGTGATTTAAGTCAGCCAGCTTGTGAATAATACGAGATATTTTTGCATTTACATTAACTTATGTCCATAAATAATGAACTTTAACAATGAACAAAATCCATAATCCTGATAATGCTAAGAAAACTGGAAAGATACCTTTACCTTGAAAAGGCAGGATAAAGAAGACAGCATAGAAATTTAGGGAGATTGCAGTTTTGGAAAAATTTTATTAACATTTATTAGCTGCTACAGCTTTGAAATGTGATGATCTAAAGAAAGAAGTAGACTGTTGATTTCTAAAAGGTAATGTGTTGGCTGAAAGAGAAGAGAATCTTGTTGAGACCTAAAGTGTTCTTTTAAGGATATATTTCAATGTCATTTCAAAAAATAAACACATTTCCCATAACAAAACAGTGAGGTTAATGGAATAATGCACGTGAAAGCTTTTTGGCCCGAAGGAGTTCCATCCTTTGGAACAAAGTTTTATTGTTGAACACACCATGACCCAGGCCTGTGAGTGCCAGCACAGTGACTGTTTTTACAAGATCTGGTACAATATGCACAGTAGTTCTGGCCTTAGCAGTAGGCAAGGATCATTCTTTTTGTATCTTCCTGATTGCTTCCTCTACAGAAATGGGATAATCCCTCCTCTTCTAAACTGGAAAGTAGTTTCTTCCCTCAATAAAACTAGTTTCTTCTCCAGGTTGAGCTTTTCCAACTCTTAGAGGTCTAAAATGAATGATATGAAACATACTGTATTTGCATCTATTTTTATTTAAGAGTTATCTAAGGAGATTTATCTAATTAAATAGGAATTTCCTAAGAGATGCCAAAATAAACAATCAACAAGTTTTCTTTAAAGATCATATATATTATATAACAAGATCCACCTAAGAGTTAAAATATAAGTAGGTATACAATTTAACTATTTGAAGATAATTTTTCTTCTTACCACTGAAGCAATAAGCAGGTAGTAGTACAATTTGGGGAAAACAATATTTCTGGCTTTTGTTTGTTTTATTTTAATTTGTGATATTCATGAGATCTT
Source organism: Orcinus orca (assembly GCF_937001465.1). Classification (NCBI taxonomy): domain Eukaryota; kingdom Metazoa; phylum Chordata; class Mammalia; order Artiodactyla; family Delphinidae; genus Orcinus; species Orcinus orca. The sequence continues at coordinate 37,529,714 of NC_064575.1, read as the reverse complement.
TTGTGAAGCCTTTGGGTATATAGTAAAATTCATGGGTTTTTAACTTTGTATTGACTCGTATTTTTGTAGATTTTAAATTTTTCTTCTGGCTTTAATTTATACTATCTCCTTTTACTTTTTCATTTAGAAATAATGTATTTTTCTCAGGATTGCAATCTCAGTGCAGTCCTCTACTTTTCTATTTGTTGGACGTTCTCTTAGACGTCTACATTTTTGTCTAGTTAGTACATTTCTAGTTTTTTATACAATTGATAAGAACTCTTTAATCTTATGAATTCTTTATATTTACTCTTTGGAGACAAGACTTACAGGGATTTCCTTGGGCTTAAACTAGAAAGAAAAACGAATTTGCTTATGAAATGTTGAAGGCTTTGTTACAAAGTGGGTTAACATTATATGTATGTTTGAAATAAACTACTTCAACCAGAGCATCTAGCTGTTAACCTCCAGATTAATATCTATCATAAAATATGTGCATGCTTCCAACACATGGCATTGCCTCCTATTACTGCATGTCCAGGAGAAATTGTTTTGTCTTGTAGCAAAAGGCATTAGCTCTTTGCACTTTTTTTTTTTTTTTTTTTTACTGACAGCTATCCAAAAATCAAGCTGAACCCTTGTATGTGAGGACAGAAAAGGACAATTTTTAGACAGGTCTAATATCCAGTTGTACCTTTCAGTCACTTAGAAGGCTTAGACCCCTGAAGCCCAAAGTCACAGGTTTTTTTAGGATTATGGTGGTATATACCTCCAGTTTATAGGAAAAAAATGCGTTGTAGAAAATCCAAGTTAAATTAGGACTAAAATCCAAGTTAAATCTAGAACTAAAGTTTTACTGCCCCCAATACTTGTAAACTCTAGGTTACTGCTCTGTTGTCCATTGCATCAGTTGCAGAATATTCAAGTTAGTCTTTCAATGCTAACAAGAACATAAAAATGCATTATGTCTAAAAGCAGAACATGATTCCCGAGCCAGATCTGCTCATTACCTGAGAGTTTGGGGGGCCACCCAAGCGGCATCTACTTGTTTGCTACTGACCTTCAGTTAGACTTGCTCAAGAATTGTTACAATGTAATAACATACACCCTTATGTACTCTTGAGTTTATTGAAAACACACAGCAAATGTACACACACATACACACCAGCACACCAGCACGCACCTACTCTAGAGCCTAGAATTTTAAGAGTCAGAACTTTTTATTTGCTTCTGGATTAAGATGGAGCCTGTATTTCCTCAGCATGCTAATTAGAAACTCTATAAACAATTCAAAACCAGCTTCTTAAAATTCTGTTTTACAAAAATTGATGTTAAATATTGTCCTTAGAGAGTTCTACTCTGACTTTTCAAATTGTTTTTTTCTCCCTTCATGGGATAAACAGTTAGGGTTTCTTTTTGTTTGTTTTTTATCTCTCATTGTAAAAAATTCTATCTTAAAAGCTGATTTATTATTTCTTCCTTAGCATGGACGACATGGGAACAAAGATGATATTTCATCAGTCTTGTTTTTATTTAAGTTGAAAGGTTATATATTTCTACTGTCTACTGCAATACTGCTAAGTATTTTTATAGTGCTTGTAAATCTTATGACATTATTTTTTTAGTTTGTATTTAAGGCATTTACTCAAAAGGGACCATATGCCTCAGTTCATGTCACTCTATCATCAGTGTGTATGGTCACTCTATTTTCTAATACTTTTAAGATTGGTTTTGGCCCCGACGTTCCTCTGCCAGATTTATTTCCTTTATTTTCCCCTATATAGCACCATTTGGGCCATTTAATATGTAATTTCCCAACTCACCTTTCATAGTTATTTTAAACATATGTATATATTTGAAATACCGAATTGTTTTGTATTTTCTAATTTTTGCAAAAGTAGTATCGACTAAAAATCACATCCTATTCTTTTATTTTTTCTACACAAAATTATTGTTTTAAAATTTGTGTTGCTCCATAGAAATTATTGCTTCTGGCCACTGTCTAATATTCCACCATATGTTAATACCGTGTTTTACTTATCCATTACCCTGGTGATACATACTTAGGCTATTTTCAACACTTTATGTCCACCATAAAGCATTAATACACTCTTTCCACATGTCCCCTTGAGTAACAGTGCAGAGTAACAGTGCAGCCGTGGAATGGCTGAGGTAGAGTCATATATATGCCTTATTTCACAGATTCCTCCCCAGAAATGCTGTACCATTTTCCCCTCACCAGCAATACTTGGAATTTCTCTCTTGCCATATCCTTTGTCACCACATGCTGTTAATCTGCATTTTAAAAAATTAATTAATTAATTTTTGGCTGCATTGGGTCTTCGTTGCTACACTCAGGCTCTCTCTAGTTGCAGCGAGCGGGGTCTACTCTTCGTTGCGGTGCGCAGGCTTCTCATTGCAGTGGCTTCTCTTGTTGCGGAGCACAGGCTCTAGGCGCGCGGGCTCAGTAGTTGTGGCTCCCAGGCTCTAGAGCGCAGGCTCAGTAGTTGTGATGCGCAGGCGTAGTTGCTCCACGGCATAATTTGCATTTTAACTTCTGGAAATTTGGCATGTGTGGATTCATATGAAGTAAGGTGTTTTAATTCTGCATTGCTCTGATTCTAGAAAAGTTAGGTCTTCATATACTTTCTTGCTATTCATGTTTTCCATTCTATGAATTGCCTATCATGACCTTCTCTCATTTTTCTATTGAGTATTGTGTGTCTTTAGAGATGTAGAAGTTTTTGTATTCAGATGTTGAGTCCTTTATTGGGTTTTAGATAATGTATATGTCTTCTACCCATCAACTGTTTTTCAGTCTGACTTTGGTATCCTTTATTGTACATAAAATTCTAATTTTTTATTACAGTATAATTGATTTACAATATTATGTTAATTTCAGGTGTACAACATGGTGATTCAATATTTTTATAGATTATGCTCCATTGAAAGTTACTATAAAATATTGGCTATATTCCCCATGCCCTACAATATATCCTTGTATCTCGTTTATTTTATACATAAGTTGTCTGCACTTCCTAATTCCCAGTCTGTATCTTGCCCCTCTCGCTTCCCTCTCCCCACTGGTAACCACTAGATTGTTTTCTATATCTGTGAATCTGTTTCTGTTTTGTTGTATCCATTCATTCGTCTTATTTTTTAGATTCTACTTATAAGTGATATCATTACAGTATTTGTCTTTGTCTGACTTATTTCACTAAGCATAATACCCTCCAGGTCCATCTATGTTGTTGCAAATGGCAAAATTTAACATTTTTTATGGCTGAGCAGTGTTCCATTGTGTACATATGGCACGTATTCTTTATTCATTCATCTCTTGACGGACACTTAGGTTGCTTCCATATCTTGGCTATTGTAAACAATGCTGTTACAAACACTGGATGTGGGTGCATGCATCTTTTCAAATCAGTGTTTCTGTTTTCTTCAGATATATACCTAGGAATGGAATTACTGGATTATATGGTTGTTCTGTTTTGTTTTTGTTTTTATTAACATCTTTATTGGAGTATAGTTGCTTTACAGTGGTGTGTTAGTTTCTGCTTTATAACAAAGTGAGTCAGCTATACATATACATATGTCCCCATATCTTCTTCCTCTTGTGTCTGCCTCCCACCCTCCCTATCCCACCCCTCTAGTGGCTACATCAGTTAACATTCCCACCAACAGTGTACCAGGGTTCCCTTTTCTCCACATCCTCGCCAAGGCTTGTTAGTTTTGTTCTTTTTTATGATAGCCATTCTGACATGTGTGAGGTGATCTCTCATTGTGGTTTTGATTTGCATTTCCCTGATGGCTAGTGATGTTGAGCATCTTTTCATGTGCCTGTTAGCCATCTGTATGTTTTCTTTGGAAAAATGTCTATTCAGCTCTTCTGCCCATTTTTTTAAATCAGATGTTTTATATTAATAAATTTATAATTTTAATATAGTTAAATTCATCACTTTTGCTTCATACAATGTATGCTTCTTTATTTTTCAAAGATGTATTTCATCTCTTACCCTGAAATCACAAATATATTACCTTGCAATTTCTTTTATTCTCTCTAGATTTTATTTTTCACATTTAGATATTAAAACTATTGTATTTTAGTTTTGTACATTAGGTGGAATTATATAACATAATGGTTAATAGAATGATTTCTGTGGGGTTTAAGTTCCAGCTCCACCATGTACTTCTTAGGCTAGTCATTTTATCTCTCATACCTCAGTTTTTCCACCTGTAAAATGAGGATAATAGTTTATGCCTTGTGGATTTTTTTGTGAAGATTAGGTGAGCTATATAGGACTGGGTACAACATAAGTGATGTCACTAGGTTAAGATCCAGTCTCATATCTCTTTTGAAAATGAGACTGTTTCCCCAAAAGCTGTAATTCAACTTCCTCCATTGGACTATGATTCCATCTCTTTCATGTGCCAACTTCCTATCTGTATATAGCTGTATTTCTAGGCCACCTGTTTGATTTGTTTTCTTGTTTGCTGTTTCTTCCAAGGGCATCACACAGTTCTTATCTATCATGACTTCCCAATAGATTTTAATGTATAGGGCACATTCTCCACTTTGAGCTTATTTTTCAAAACTACCTTAGCTGTATGGAGAACTTTATTCTTCCAGATACATTTTATTTTATTTTATTTTAATGTTTTTATAGGAGATAGAGCAATCTGCTCTTTTTTTTTTTTTTTTTTTTTGGCTGCGTTGGGTCTTCATTGCTGCGTGTGAGCTTTGTCTAGTTGCAGCGAGGCGTGGGGCAGGAGGCTACTCTTTGTTGTGGTGCACAGTCTCCTCATTGCAGTGGCTTCCCTTGTTGCGGAGCACAGGCTCCAGGCTCGTGGGCTTCAGTAGTTGTGGCTCGTGGGCTCTAGAGTGCAGGCTCAGCAGTTGTGGTGCACCAGCTTAGTTGCTCCGTGGCATGTGGGATCTTCCTGGACCAGGGATTGAACCCATGTTCCCTCCATTGGCAGGCGGATTCTCAACCACTGCACCACCAGGGAAGTCCCCCAGATACATTTTAGAATCACTTTTTTATGCTGTCCCTCAAAAAAAAAAGCTTGGCCTTTTATTACAGTTGCATTTAATTTTATAGATTAATATAAGGACATTTATATTATTATAGTAAGTCATCTCATCCATACCTGTGATATATATTTCTTTTACTCATGTGTCCTCTAATAAAGTTTTCATTATGAAGATTTTCTGCATAATTTATTAGGTGAAACCCCATACTCTCTATAGGTTTTGTTACTGTGGTAAATTCATCTTGTATTGTATCTAGATATTGATGCTATGGAGGAACGCAAGTGATTTTGGTGTATTAATTTTTTTCCAGCCCCTATGTTGAGCTCTTTTCTTAGATTTAATAGCTTATTGATTTTCCTGTGTTTCCAGTGAAATACATAATCAAAGCAATCTATAAATATGACATTTTTATCTGTATTCTTCTAAATCTTCTCTCTCTTTCTATTTCTCTCAATACACAGCTCCAAAAAGGTTGGTTCCAATAGATCAGTAATGTTAGAAATCTTTATCTCAATTCTCTCCATAAAGGAAACGCTAATTTTTTAAAAAAATTAGTAGTATAATAATTTTTGTTAGTGTATACATGTGCCATGTATTTTTGGTATATAGCCTTTATCAAGGAAAGATAGTTATTATTTGGATCTAGTTTTATAAAATTTACCCTACCCAATAGATTTTGAACCTCATGGGATGCTTTTTATCTCTTCTATCTAAAAAGAATGATGATATGATTTTCTCCTTTTATTTAACTAATATAGTGAATCACATGATTTGACTGGCTGATACTGAACCAACCTTGCATTCTCAAGGATAAACCCACTTGACCAAATCGTATTATAGTATAGATTAGCTTTTGCTATATTACAAACCACCTCAAAACTTAGTGGCTTAGAGAGATCAGCTTGGTGCTTTGTGACCACCTAGAGGGGTGGGATAGGGAGGGTGGGAGGGAGGGAGACACAAGAGGGAAGAGATATGGGAACATATGTATATGTATAACTGATTCACTTTGTTATAAAGCAGAAACTAACAAACCAGTGTAAAGAAATTATACTCCCATAAAGATATAAAAAACAAAACAACAACAACAAAAAACTTAGTGGCTTAAAATAGCAATTACTTGGCAATTTGGGACTGGCTTCATCTGGGTAGTGTTTTACTTTTGGTTTTATCTGGGCTCCTTCATGCAGTTTTAGTCAACTGATGGATCAGCTGAGTGAGAGCTGGTCTGAGACAGCCTCACTCACAGGTTTGGTGGTTGGCATGGACAGTGGGAGCACCTGGTCCACTTGTCTTCAGAACCTAGTGGGCTAGTCCTCGGCAACTGAGCCATCAAGCTCTTTTGCTATTGTCTCATCATGTGGGTTGAGTACGCCAAAGCCCAGTCCTGCTGAAGTGGTGACTCAGGAATGAGGGTGTCAGAAGGGGATTGTACCATAATTTTTGAAACATCCTATCACAATGTTTTTAATATACCTTAAAACTCTGTGGAATAATAGTGTATTTAGGTTTTTCACTTATATTTTTAATAAGGAAAATTTGATTGTAATTTTTTTTATATTGCCCCTGTTTTGTATAATATTCTTCTTGCACCTCTAGCCCCATTATTCTAGCTTGGGGTACTTAAAATGTATTGAAGGGGATAGAAATGAGTATTGCATCTTAAATAAAATAGTCTTGGACAAGTGGTTCCCACTTATCACTGAGGTTGTTCAACAGGCTGCACTCTCACAGTGGACTGTTGAACCCTTATGCACACCAAGCATTACATCTCACTTATACCTTACTAGCATTCTTGTGCTGGTTCCTTGATTTTAATTTAAAAAGTAATAAGTACTTGAAAAAATACAAAGTAAGAAGCAAAAAGCCTCCATCACCCTAGTCTCTTTCCCTCACAGGGGAAGCAACTATAAAGTTAAGATGTCAATTAAAAAATATTTACAAGATGAAAATGATTCTTAAAAGTCCTTGGGGGCATTTAATCATTGAAGGGTATGCTGAAGAAGGTAACAGTTTGACCTCCAATCCAGAGACTATTGGCAATAAGTGTGAACAGTGCTCTAACAACATGGCCTAATAGAACTATAGAACTAAAGAAAAAGCTAGGATTAGGATTATTGGGCCCAAATTCACATTGTTCCTAATGAAGAACCTTAAAATCATGAAATATTGACTGATCTCTAATTCTAAGTCATTCCAGAATGCTATTTTCTATGTCGAGGAGTGGAGTTTGAGAGAGAAATAAGAAGGAATAAAGTCCAATTTGGTTTTAAAGAATCATGGAGAAATGAAGATTATTTCTTTCATAATTTCCCTGTAGATAGAGCTCTTCTATGACTGACTGTTTCACTAAAGCAGGGAAATACAGGGTGTTATCCAGCAAATCATATCAGTTTACTTCAAGTCAGTCCTCTTCTGGGCAAACACATCTTTAACTTCATTTGTATTATATAGTATTTTAAATTATGAATTGTTTTGTCTTCTCAGGTCAGCTTCTTTTAGCCACGTGGGTTTGTTCTCTGTTTATTCCTTCCTCCTTCCCTCTCTTCCTTCTTCTCTCCTGTACTCCCTTTTTTATTAGTGAATTGGAAAGACGATTTCCTTATATACGCTCAACTGTGCAATAGCAAACCCCCAAAATATAACTAACGTTTGATGAAGAAGACAATAACGAAAAAAAATTATAGTGGAAAAATCTTAGGAAACTGGAAGGAATTTGGGGGTCTTTCTGTCTCGAAGTAGATGTGGAATGTGCATTTCAGGTTCTCTTTTTTAATGCAGGGTTGCTAGTTGAGCCTTTATTTTGTTTCCAGAAAAACAATCAGCTTACATATTTTTTTTTACAAGGTTTTCTTCACCTTTGGAAATTAGTAATGATTAAAAAGAATATTATATAGTTAAGTGATGTCTAATTTTTTTCCTCATGGGTTCACCGTAGTTCAGGTTATAGCCCTGATCTGTTTAATCCTCCAAGAATCCTGAGAGGGAGCAAAGGGGCAGATGTTCTTTCCTCATTTCACAGATGAGAAAACTGAGGTTCAAAGATTCAAAGTGAGCTTAAGTGCTTCTGCCAAGGTCATTCTCTGAGGTGAAGCCGGAGCCAGGAATAGCACCTCATCCTCTTGTTTTCTCTCATGTGATTCTCCATCCGCTGACCCACTCTGACTATAAAAACACACTGTACCAAGCCTCACACAATCCCTGAAACGTCCTTTTAGTAGGACACTATGGTAGTGACAAGATTGAACAGATATAAAGAATGCTGTAAAAAAGGACCTGTCTTTTTTGTTGACTCCATCCCATAAACTTCCACAGCCACACTGCATGAGAAACATGAGACATCCATTAAGATCATATTCCCATTAGTTCCCAAAATCTAGCTAGAACTAGATTTTGCAGAAATTGAAGACACATCTTCTGGCCTGACTGCTGAAAATGAGTGTCTCAGGAGTCAGAGAGGCATTGCTGCTCAACGAAGTCAAGAATGCCCTTTGCTAATTGTTTCTCCTCCATTTCTGAGGGAATTTAAATTCATGATCGGCACCATATATTATACTTCAATACTATTCATCATCCATCTTGTACGTATTTGCAGGAAAGAATGTTGCCCAAGTCATTATATCCCGCCATGATTCACAGTCGTATGACCTTAGGTGGCAGCTCAGCAGGAGCTTACCGGTGCCTTAAATCATCCCTGTTGTGGACATACAAGAGCGTGACCTCCGACTTCCCAAGCTGTCTCTTCATGAAATGAAAATGGAACTGCAAGTTTAGGGGAAAGTTTTGAAAGTGTCTGGCTCTTGTAGTCATCTAATGAGGTCCTCATTTCTAGCTGCTAAGCATGCCCTTTAATTGGTGGTCACTCGAAAATCAATGATAATGTCCAACTCTTTGGAGCTATTTTTCTCTCTGCTTTCTATCCTGCAAGTGCACGATAAAAGAAACCACCCATTCAGCCATTATCTTGTGTCACTTACTATTCAGAGATCAGTCTTCCTTTATGTGCTCTTTCAGGAAAGACCTGGGTTGTATTTTTCACTTGCATTTCAGGCAGAGAGTAGAGTCCTTGGCACAGGTTAAGTCCTCAAAAATGTTAGATGGGTGGATGGGTGGGCAGTGGATTGCAGCACATGAGCAACTACAGTAGCGTTGTGATACATGACAAGGAAATGACCTCAGTTGGGGAAATAAATGCCTAGCACATATGCCACCACTTTTCCCTTCCATCTTCCTTACAGTCCTTACTAATCTTTATGACATTTTTTCCCATTGGTTCTAGACGTGACCTCAGGATCCTTGTGGAATATAAACAGTCCTGTGCAATGTAAACCTTGTATAATGTAAACAATGCTTTACTGTTTGATTTGAGTTGGGACACGAGAAGAATCCTATTTTCCGTCCATAACATAGACGTTGGGAATAATAGCTAATGCTTATGTAAACATATAGATTCATAGGATAGAAAAAATAATTTTTAAGAAATGACCTAGTACAGACTCAGGGGGAAAATATATGTTACCTTGATTATAGAAATTTGGTTCAGCCACTCAGCTTCAGCCTTCAAAAATCATGTCACTTTTTATTTTAAACCAACATATGAATCCAAGGTATAGCAAAATAAACCATAAACCTTGCAGAACAGGGCCCTTCTAGATACGCTCTCGTTAGGACCTGATCCTCCATGGTTGTATCTACACAGAGGGGTAATGCCAGGTCCCCTACTGGGAAGTTGAATTGGAGGAAGAGATAGACATAGAGGTACTATGGATAATTCTAGACTGACATGGTCATCAGGAAGTCCTATGAAAAATAATTTCTGGTGAGTATAGAGTAAATCAGCAATGAGAAATGGAGAGGATGGGAATTAAGTAGACTCATCACTAGTCCGTGGTTATTACCGGTCTACCAGTTTAGCAATGAATTACTCAAGGTAATTGATGCTAGGTAGTCTAACAAACACTCCTGAAAGCCAAGTGTCTTAACTTAATAAATGTTTATTTCTCTTGTCAGAGACCAGTGTGAATTCGGTGGTTCATTCTTAGCAGATTGCTTTCAAGTAGTGAATCAAGAACCCATGCCCCCTCCACCTTGAGGTGTTGTCTTAAATGCATGACTACCTAAACTACAGCAGAAGGGAACATGGGCAATCATGCATATCTCCTGGCCAGGCCTGAAAGTGGTAGACCCATACCCTTTCAACAAGAATGCAAAAACTTGACCTCTGCCTGGCTCCAGGGGAGGTTAGAAAAGGTCATTGTTCTGTGTGTCCAGGAAGAGGAGAATGGAATGCATCTCACTGTCTCATCCATAGCTGAAGGCAGGTAATCTGTGAGAGAGAGCAATGTTTGCAGATGGTGATACATGAAGATTGAGGAAGATTGATTTCTCAATCATTGAGGAGTACTGTTCCATCTAACTGAGTTCGGAATGGTAATAAAGTCATCCACTGAAAACTTACCAATCTAGTTTGTGTGCAAGATATTATGAATTATAGTCTTACCGTTAATTTAGCAGACCCACAAATATTTACATCTACCAAGCACCGTGCTGGCAACTGCAGCTTACCAGTACTTCTTTACTGGGCCCTGGATAATTTCCAGTAGTTGGTATCGGGATCTAAGCTATCCACTTGATGTGGACGCTAGTCCCCTTGCAGCCCTCTCACAGTAGCCTTTAACCATTCGTGGCCCAAAACAAAGGAAATGGGCAAGGGTTACTGCTCTACTTATCAGAAAGTGTCTCCTAAGGTCTCGTCTCCTAAATCATTTTTCTGGCCCCTTTATAGTCATTCTTTCTTTATTCACATTTCTTGGCCTACTGAACGCTATAATCAAATCCTCCCTCAATTTTCTTTTTTCTGAAGTATATAAAACTACATTTTCTTCAGCCTTTTTTTAAACAAATGATAATTATCTTGTTTATTTGTATTTGGAAAATCTAATGAGATCACATATTTAAAAATCACATACTATCAAAAGGTAAATAGTAGTAGTAATTCCTTCTGGAATATTTTTGCCCCTCATCCAACCAACGTTAGGTCCCTTACCCCCTTTCTTAGCAACTGTTATTAATTTCTTATGTGTCTATCAGAAGTTTTTTGTGGCAGAGGTACATGTGTATGTTTCAGAGGTTACTGTTGTCATGAATTCACAGAAGCCAGAGCCTGGAAAGCATTAAGTGGTCCTGAGCACCCCATTTCCACTGAGAGAGCGTAGCAGTGCTCAAACGGCTGGGTGTCCTATAATTCAACTCAATTCTGGCACTATCTACCTGTAGATAGCATCAGATCTCACATGTGAAGGAAGGGCTCAGTCCAGCAGGAATGCACACACACACTTCAGGTGCCAGTCACCAAGTATATGTTGTCACCTGTGCTTCTGACCCTTGTACCACAGATCAGAGGTTCCAACGACCCCCTTCTTAGCTTTAATTAATTTGCCCAAGTGACTCATAGAACTCACAGAAATATTCTATTAACTAGATTAACCGGTGTATTATAAAATGATAAAACTCAGCAACAGCCAGATAGAAAACATGTATAGGACGAGGTATGGGGAGAAAGCATGGAGCCCACTCTCCCTAAATCTCCATGTGCTCACCAACTGGGAAGCTCCCTGAACCCTGTCCTTGGGGGTTTATGGAGGCTTCAGTACACAGGCGTGTCTGAATAACTCATTGGCCATGGGCGATTGAGCTCAATCTTGAGTGGCTCTTCCCTGCCCTGAGGGCAAGGGGGTGGGACTGAAAGTTCCAACCTCTAATCACAAGGTTGGCTCCACAGGCTGCCTGCTCCCATCCTTAGGTGCTTTCCAAAGATCACCTTGTTAACATAACAAAAGACATCATTATCATCTCATCTCTTAGGAAATCCCAAGGGTTTTAAAAACTCTGGCAGAAACTGGGACAGAGACCAAAAATATAATTCTTATTACTCCTAAAGCACAGTTATCTAGGTAAATGTTTGTATCACCCCAAACAGGCAGTAGTCACCAGGGAAAATAAGTTAATTGCCAGTCTTTTCTATTAATTTTTAAAAATCAGATTTAAGAAGAGAATTGTTTTAATGGCCAGTGAAAATGTCTCTTACTTTAGCTCTTGCCCTTTTCTACTTATTATTTATTTTTTCAATTTTTAGTTTAGTTTTCAAAAGTGTCTTGAAGTTATTTCAAGGTTAGAAACGAACCTTCCAGGGTTAAAAAAATATTGCGTCTCTTGAAAGAGATTATTTTAGACTTAGTGAAATGGATTTGATGCTAGAGAACATGTGACATCATACATTTGACCTTTTTGAAATGATTTACATTATATCAGCTACATTTTAAGTCCAGCAACTGTAACCAAAAACAAGAAAAAAAAACCCTACTAATTAAGGCAACTTTGCAGATTGATGGCATTAGATTATCAATTAAGATCTCAGTTTTAAACCAGATTTTTCCTCTAAATAGTGATCCAAAGAACACTAGTTTTACAGTCATTCTAATTAGTCAGACAGCCTTCTGATTGTTTAGTGCCTTCACTTGAAGTTTGTTAAATATTTTGAATATCACCTATGCTCCCATGGGACATTAGTGAATGTGAAGTCAACAAAAAAGAAAAAAAAGTAAGAAAAAGGATTTTGTAGTAAAATAAAGTTGAGAAATCCTGGGTTCAGGAAATTTAAACATGTTTCTTGACTGGAGGACTTTTGAGATGTGGAATGAGCTATAATGTGCTCTGTGAATTTCACTGTTAAGTAGAGTTTGGTCTGAAGTGTTTTTAAACTTTATTTGGCTCTACAACCCTTTGTCAGTGGAACATTTTAAAGGACTCTTTGTTTCTAGCAACTTTGGAAAATGCTGTTCTGGTCTCAGTTAAGCCCTTGAAATCTTAGCATTTGGAAGGAGATCCACACACAAGCTCATCCAATTTCTGGTACAGAAATCTACCATGTATCCATGCTATAGGCTCACTCAGCTGTGGATGAGTATTTTGATAACAAAATGCTCACTACCCATAAATCAGCTGATTCTATAGTCGGAATGCTGGTCTGTTAGGAGGTTTTAACTTTTTAAGTGCCTTTTACTCTCAGAAAATTTTAAGTTTTAAAATTTTGTCTATTGGACCTAGATCTGATCTCTGGATTAAGATAAGTCCTACTCAAGTAAAAGAATCCTTATTTTTCAAGGATGATTTGTACATAAAAAAAAAAAATCCATATACTTCAAATCATCTGTAAATAGTGACTGAAGAGTAATTGAAAATACATTTGAAAATAATTTTCATTTGAAATTTATGTCAAAATATGTTATTATATAAACGAATCCAGTATATTTTCTCTTATAGCTAGTAAAATTTAGGTTAAATTTTAATTAAGCACAAGTGCTACAATTAAAAAAAAGAATTACATTCTGTTTCGAGTGATTATTTCAGCAAAACTGGTTTATGGGACAGTAAACTCTCCTTCCCTGCATGTTCAATGTTAGCAGCTCAAACAGGCTAATTCTGGTAAAAATTCAACGGTTTTCCAAGGCCTTCTCTTAATTATTTGATACTCAATTGTTTTTTCTTTTACTTCTATTGTATCTCTTCTTTAAATTGTTAACTACACATCCTCATTTATCAATGGCTTTGTATGTTTAACCCAGCAGATCTCTGGTATTATTTACAATGGCTTCATGATACTATATCTTTAAAATTCAGAATTTCACTTTAAAGTTGATTTGAATTTTATTTCTATTATACGGTATTATGTTTATGTTATGAATCCATCAGTGAGTAATTTTCTGAAACAGGATGAGCAGTTTGCTGACTTAGAAGGGCTGGAATCTATAGACACCTTAACATTAGGATGTAGATAACAAATAGTTGGATGACAAGAAACCCTCTTATATGAAAACAGGAATAATAATGAGTGTTCCAAATCTTATCTTTTCTGTTCTTACTTTTCTCCAAAGGTTAGTTCTAGAGTCCTTAATTCTCCATTCAGTATTAAATGATTGACTATTTGCAGCCTTCCCACCATTCTCCCCACTTCTAGGTCTGAGTTGGATAAACCTTTTGGTTTCATCCTTTCTTTGTGAAGTAGTGTTCCTAGTCAAGCCAGAAGGCTGTTCCATTAAAGGTTTAGCATTTTAGTGATTTTAGTAGTAAGGGTAAGGATAAGTGGTCTTCAGCCCGTCACAGTCTTCCACCCAACCTTTCTTCAGATGAATTTCCTGCAGTAGAAAAATTAGACAACCAGGCTGAATGATTGAGTCCCTGACTATGACTAGCAATGAACTACTCAGCCCTGGCTTCCTGAGCATGCCATCCTTCAAAAACAGCCTGCCAGATGGAATCTCAATCCCCTAGCTTGGCATTCAAGATACTCATACTCTAATCCACCAAAATCCACTTCCAGTAGTTCTCCCCACTTCTTTCATACAGCAAATATCCATTCACCCAACTGCATTCACTCATCTGGAGTACAAGTTCTTTTCCTTATATTCCAATATATCCCTATTTCACCTGCCTAGGAAGTCTTTCAAATTCTTCACAATCTTAAATCCTACATGGTCTTTACTTTCCTACCTTTACAACTTGACCTTAAGAAAATTTTTGCTTTCCAAGATCTATAAGTCAATCAATCAATAAACCATTAATAAGTTCATAGGCTGCTTCAATACAGTTCTCCTCGATACAAATATAGTTGTCAATCCTTAATAATAACAGCTTATATTTGATCACATAGAAATGTATTTTAACTCACATATTTGTTATCTAAAATGATAGTATAGCACTCTTCATTTTGTTGGTTATTTTCACATGTTTTAATGTCAGTATCACCTCTTTGAAGACTTAAAGTATATGTTGTCCATTTTTCAGTATTTTAGTATCCTGCCCTGTTTTACACTTAGTGGGTGTTCAATAAATGACTTCAACACTTCACAGAATGGAGAAAATTTTCCCAAATCCTACAACCGTTGACCCTCTCTGACTTTGCACATCACTTGTTAATGGCAGCTGGGTAGTTGTGTTTGATAGAAATTCAAGAAAAAATTTCTCCATGTTTCAAGACCAAAGCCACAGTCATATGAGGACCTTAGCATCATGAATATATTCTTAAACATATACAATGGAGAATTGCACTTTTATGATTTTGTGATGAACCACATGTAAAACAGTCATTCACATTTTATTTATTTATTTATTTATTATTATTTTAAAATATCTTTATTGGAGTATAATTGCTTTACAATGGTGTGTTAGTTTCTACTTTATAACAAAGTGAATCAGCTATACATATACATATATCCCCACATCTCCTCCCTCTTGCATCTCCCTCCCACCCTCCCTATCCCACCCCTCTAGGTGGTCACAAAGCACTGAGCTGATCTCCCTGTGCTATGTGGCTACTTCCCACTAGCTGTCTATTTTACATTTGGTAGTGTATATATGTCCATGCCACTCTTTGTCCCAGCTTACCCTTCCCCCTCCACGTGTCCTCAAGTCCATTCTCTATGTCTGCGTATTTATTCCTGTCCTGCCCCTAGGTTCTTCAGAACCATTTTTTCTTTCTTTCTTTCTTTCTTTTTTGGATTCCATATATATGTGTTAGCATATGGGATTTGTTTTTCTCTTTCTGACTTACTTCACTTTGTATGACAGACTCTAGGTCCATCCACCTCACTATGAATAACTCAATTTCGTTTCTCTTTACAGCTGAGTAATATTCCATTGTATATATGTGCCACATCTTCATTAGCCGTTCATCTGTCGCTGCACACTTAGGATGCTTCCATGTTCTGGCTATTGTAAATAGAGCTTCAAAGAACATTCTGGTACATGTCTCTTTTTGAATGATGATTTTTCAGGGTATATGCCCAGCAGTGGGATTGCTGGGTCGTATGGTAGTCCTATTTTTAGTTTTTTAAGGACCCGACATACTGTTCTCCATAGTGACTGTATCAATTTACATTCCCACCAACAGTACAAGAGTGTTCCCTTTTCTCCACACCCTCTCCAGCATTTATTGTTTGTAGATTTTTTTGATGATGGCCATTCTGACTGGTGTGAGGTGATACCTCATTGCACTTTTGATTTGCATTTCTCTGATGATTCGTGATGTTGAACATCCTTTCATGGGTTTGTTGTCAATCTGTATATTTTCTTTGGAGAAATGTCTGTTTAGGGCTTCTGCCCATTTTGGGATTGGCTTGTTTGTTTTTTTGATGTTGAGCTGCATGAGCTGCTTGTATATTTTGAGATTAATCCTTTGTCAGTTTCTTCATTTGCAAATATTTTCTCCCATTCTCAGGATTGTCTTTTCATCTTGTTTATGGTTTCCTTTGCTGTGCAAAAGCTGTTAAGTTTCATTAGGTCCCATTTGTTTATTTTTGTTTTTATTTCCATTTCTCTAGGAGGTGGGTCAAAAAGGATCTTGCTGTGATGTATGTCATAGAGTATTCTGCCTATGTTTTCCTCTAAGAGTTTTATAGCGTCTGGTCTTACATTTAGGTCTTTAATCCATTTTGAGTTTATTTTTGTGTATGGTGTTAGGGAGTGTTCTAATTTCATTCTTTTAAATGTAGCTGTCCAGTTTTCCCAGCACCATTATTGAAGAGGCTGTCTTTTCTCCATTGTATATTCTTGCCTCCTTTATGAAAAATAAGGTGACCATATGTGCGTGGGTTTCTCTCTGGGCTTTCTATCCTGATCCATTGATGTATATTTCTGTCTTTGTGCCAGTACCATACTGTCTTGGTTACTGTACCTTTGTAACATAGTCTGAGGCCTGGGAGCGTAATTCCTCTAGCTCTGTTTTTCTTTCTCAAGATTGCTTTTGGTATTCAGGGTCTTTTGTGTTTCCATACAAATTGTGAAATTTTTTGTTCTAATTCTGTGAAAAATGCCGTTGGTAGTTGGATAGGTATTGCATTGAATCTGTAGATTGCCGTGGGTAGTACTGTCATTTTCACAATGTTGATTCTTCCAATCCAAGAACATGGTATATCTCTCCATCTGTTTGTATCATGTTTAATTTCTGTCCTCAGTGCCTTACTGTTTTCTGCATAAAGGTCTTTTGTCTCCTTAGGTAGGTTTATTCCTAGGTATTTTATTCTTTTTGTTGCAGTGGTAAATGGGAGTGTTTCCTTAATTTGTGTTTCAGATTTTTCATTATTAGTGTATAGGAATGCAAGAGATTTCTGTTCATTTATTTTGTATCCTCTGCTATATAACCAAATTCATTGATTAGCTCTAGTAGTGTTCTGGTAGCATCTTTAGGATTCTCTATGTATAGTATCATGTCATCTGCAGACAGTGACAGCTTTACTTCTTCTTTTCCAATTCGGATTCCTTTTATTTCTTTTTCTTTTCTGATTTCTGTGGCTAGAACTTCCAAAACTATGTTGAATAATAGTGGTGAGAGTGAACAACCTTGTCTTGTTCCTCATCTTAGAGGAAATGGTTTCAGTTTTTCACCATTGAAAACTGTGTCGGCTGTGGGTTTGTCATATATGGCCTTTATTATGTTGAGGCAAGTTCCCTCTATGCCTACTTTCTGGAGGGTTTTTAGCGTAAATGGGTGTTGAATTTTGTGGAAAGCTTTTCCTGCATCTATTGAGATGATCATATGGTTTTTCTCCTTCTATTTGTTAGTATGGTTTATCACATTGATTGATTTGCATATATTGAAGAATGCCTTCATTCCTGGGATAAACCCCACTTGATCATGGTGTATGATCCTTTTAATGTGCTGTTGGATTTTGTTTGCTAGTATTTTGTTGAGGATTTTTGCATCTATGTTCATCAGTGATATTGGCCTGTAGTTTTCTTTCTTTGTGACATCTTTGTCTGGTTTTGGTATCAGGGTGATGGTGGCCTCGTAGAATGAGTTTGGGAATGTTTCCCCCCTGCTATATTTTGGAAGAGTTTGAGAAGGATAGGTGTTAGCTCTTCTCTAAATGTTTGCTAGAACTCGCCTGTGAAACCATCTGGTCCTGGGCTTTTGTTTGTTGGAAGATTTTTAATCACGGTCTCTATTTCAGTGCTTCTGATTGGTGTCTTTATATTTTCTGTTTCGTCCTGGTTCAGTCTCAGAAGGTTGTGCATTTCTAAGAATTTGTGTGTTTCTTCCAGGTTGTCCATTTTATTGGCATAGAGTTGCTTGTAGTGATCTCTCATGATCCATTGTATTTCTGCAGTGTCTGTTGTTACTTCTCCTTTTTCATTTCTAATTCTATTGATTTGAGTCTTCTTCCTTTTTTTCTTGATGAGTCTGGCTAATGGTTTATCAATTTTGTTTATCTTCTCAAAGAACCAGCTTTTAGTTTTATTGATTTTTGCTCTCGTTTCCGTCATTTGTTTTTCATTTATTTCTGATCTGATTTTTATGATTTCTTTCCTTCTGCTAACTTTGGGGGTTTTTTGGTTCTTCTTTCCCTATTTGCTTTAAGTGTAAGGTTAGATTGTGTATTTGAGTTGTTTCTTCCTTCTTGAGGTAGGCTTGTATTGCTACAAACTGCCCTCTTACAACTGCTTTTGCAGCATCCCGTAGGTTTTACGCCATCGTGTTTTCATTGTCATTCGTTTCTAGGTATTTTTTGATTTCTTCAGTGATCTCTTGGTAATTTAGTAACATATTGTTTAGCCTCCATGTTTTTGTATTTTTTACAGTATTTTTCCTGTAATTGATATCTAGTCTTGTAGCATTATGGTCAGAATAGGTACTTGGTACGATTTTAATTTTCTTACATTTACCAGGGCTTGACTTGTGACAAGTCAATATATGATCTGTCCTGGAGAATGTTCCATGAGCACTTGAGAAGAAAGTGTATTCTGTTCTTTATGATGGAATGTTCTATAAATATCAATTAAGTCCATCTTGTTTAATGTGTCATTTAAAGCTTGTGTTTCCTTATTTATTTTCATTTTGGATGATCTGTCCTTTGGTGAAAGTGGGGTGTTAAAGTCCCCTCCTATGATTGTGTTACTGTTGATTTCCCCTTCTATGGCTGTTAGCATTTGCCTTATGTATTGAGGTGCTCCTATTTTAGGTGCATAAATATTTACAATTGTTATATCTTCTTCTTGGATTGATCCCTTGATCCTTATGTAGTGTCCTTCTTTGTCTCTTGTAATAGTCTTTATTTTAAAGTCTATTTTGTCTGATATGAGAATTGCTATTCCTGCTTTCTTTTGATATCCATTTGCATGGAATATCTTTTTCCATCCCCTCACTTTCAGTCTGTCTGGGTCCCTAGTATGTGTCTCAAGTGGTTCCTTTGTAGACAGCATATATAGGGGTCTTGTATCCATTCAGCCAGTCTATGTCCTTTGGTTGGAGCATTTAATTCATTTACATTTAAGGTAGTTATTGATATGTATGTTCCTATTCCCGTTTTCTTAATTCTTTTGGGTTTGCTGTTGGAGGTTTTTTCCTTCTCTTGTGTTTCCTATCTAGAGAATTTCCTTTAGCATTTGTAATAAAGCTGGTTTTGTGGTGCTGAATTCTGTTAGCCTTGGCTTGTCTGTAAAGGTTTTAATTTCTCCGTCGAATCTGAATGAGATCCTTGCTGGGTAGAATTATCTTGGTTGTAGGTTTTTCCCTTTCATCACTTTGAATATGTCTTGCCACTCTCTTCTGGCTTGCAGCAGAGTTTCTGCTGAAAGGTCAGTTGTTAACCTTATGGGGATTCCCTTGTATGTTATTTGTTGTTTTCCCTTGCTGCTTTTAATATTTTTTCTTTGTATTTAATTTTTGATAGTTTGATTAATATGTGTCTTGGCATGTTTCTCCTTGGATATTTCCTGTATGGCACTGTCTGCGCTTCCTGGACTTGATTGCCTATTTCTTTTCCCATATAAGGGAAGTTTCCAACTGTATTCTCCTCAAATATTTTCTCAGTTCCTTTCTTTTTCTCTTCTTCTTCTGCGACCCCTATAATTCGAATGTTGGTGTGTTTAATGTTGTCCCAGAGGTCTCTGAGACTGTCCTCAATTCTTTTTATTCTTTTTTCTTTATTCTGCTCTGCAGTAGGTATTTCTACTATTTTATCTTCCAGGTCACTTTTCTGTTCTTCTGCCTCAGTTATTCTGCTATTGATTCCTTACAGAGAATTTTAAATTTCATTTATTGTGTTCTTCATCATTGTTTGTTTGCTCTTTAGTTCTTCTAGGTCCTTGTTAAACGTTTATTGTATTTTCTCCATTCTATTTCCAAGCTCTTGGCTCATCTTTACTATGATTACTCTGAGTTCTTTTTCAGGTGGACTGCCTATTTCCTCCTCATTTGTTTGGTCTGGTGGGTTTTTTCCTTGTTCCTTCATCTGCTGTGTATTTCTCTGTCTTCTCATTTTGCTTAACTTACTGTGTTTGGGGTCTCCTTTTTGCAGGCTGCAGGTTCGTAGTTCCTGCTGTTTTTGGTGTCTGCCCCCAATGGCTAAGGTAGGTTCAGTGGGTTGTGTAGGCTTCCTGGTGGATGGGAGTGGTGCCTGTGTTCTGGTGGATGAGGCTGCATCTTGTCTTTCAGGTGGGCAGGACCGCATCCTGTGGTGTGTTTTGGGGTGTCTGTGACCTTATTATGATTTTAGGCAGCCTGTGTGCTAATGGGTGGGGTTATGTTCCTCTCTTGCTAGTTGTTTGGCCTAGGGTTTCCAGCACTGTAGCTTGCTGGTCGTTGAGTGGAGCTGGGTGTTAGCGTTTAGATGGAGATCTCTGGGAGAGCTTTCGCCTTTTGATATTACGTGGTGCTGGGGGGGGTTTCTCGTGGACCAGTGTCCTGAACTTGGCTCTCCTGCCTCAGAGGCACAGGCCTGACACCCTTCAGAGCACCAAGACCCTGTCAGCCACACGGCTCAGAACAAAAGGGAGAAAAAAAGAAAGAAAGTAAAAAATAAAATAAAGTTATTAAAATAAAAAAAATTAAAATTTTTTAAAAATTAAAAAGTAATTTAAAAAAAGAAAGAAAGAAGAGAGCAACCAAACCAAAAAAGAAATCCACCAATGATAACAAGCCCTATAAACTGTACTAAAAAGCAAAGAAACAAAAGACGTACAGACAGAACCATAGGACAAATGGTATAAGCAAAGCTATACAGACAAAAATCACAGAAAGTCCACCGCCTCAATTTTGGGATGATTCATTGTCTATTCAGGTATTCCACTGCTGGGATAGATTTCCCTTTTTCTTCTTTGTTTGCACAGCTCCTGGGGCTCAGCTTTGGATTTGGCCCCGCCTCTGCGTGTAGGTCACCTGAGGGCGTCTTTTCTTCACCCAGACAGTACAGGGTTAAAGGAGCAGCTGCTTCGGGGGCTCTGGCTCACTCAGGCCGGGGGGAGGTTGGGGTACGGAGTGCGGGGCAAGCGAGCCTGCCGCAGCAGAGGCCAGCATGATGTTGCACCAGCCTGAGGCGTGCTGTGGGTTCGCCCGCGGAAGTTGTCCCTGGAATTCGGGACCCTGGCAATGGCGGGCTGCAAAGGCTCCCGGGAGGGGAAGTGTGGACAGTGGCTTGTGCTTTCACACAGGATTCTTGGTGGCTGCAGCAGCAGCCTTAGCATCTTATGCCTGTTTCTGGGGTCCGCGCTGATAGCCGCGGCTCACGCCCATCTCTGGAGCTCGTTTCGGCAGTGCTTTATTAATCCCCTCTTCTTGTGCACCCCGAAACAGTGGTGTCTTGCCTCTTAGGCAGATCCAGACATTTTCCTGGACTCCCTCCCAGCTAGCTGTGGCACACTAGCCCCCTTCAGGCTGTGTTCACGCAGCCAACCCCAGTCCTCTCCCTGGGATCTCACCTCTGAAGCCCGAGCCTCAGCTCCCAGCCCCCACCTGCCCTGGCAGGTGAGCAGAGAAGCCTCTGAGGCTGGTGAGTGCTGGTCAGCACCGATCTGTGCGGGATGCTCTCCGCTTTGCCCTTCGCACCCCTGTTGCCGTGCTCTCCTCCGTGTCTCCAAAGCTTCCCCCCACCCACTGCTCCCTGTCTCTACCAGTGAAGGGGCTTCATAGTGTGTGGAAACTTTTCCTCCTTCACAGCTCCGTCCCAGAGGTGCAGGTCCCATCCCTATTCTTTTGTCTCTGTTTTTTCTTTTTTCTTTTGCCCTACCCAAGTACGTGGGGAGTTTTTTGCCTTTTGGGAAGTCTGAGGTCTTCTGCCAGTGTTTAGTAGGTGTTCTGTAGTTGTTCCACATGTAGATGTATTTCTGATGTATTTGTGGAGAGGAAGGTGATCTCCACGTCTTACTCCTCTGCCATCTTGAAGGTTCATTCCTATTTTAAATACTCTTCAGAGCACAATGTTTTAACTTTTATTTCTCTAAACATAATTATTTAATAATTAAGAGGTGTCAAAATATTACAGTTGGTTTTTCTTGTCATTCTGTTTGTTTGTTTGATCCCATATTGTATCTTGGAGATTTGGGGGCAACTTATATTCTGTAGCAGTATACAGTATATATGCACCATGTTTTAAAAATCTGATGTATAAATATTGAGTTTTACTGTCACCTAGATGGCAGATATGCAAAAAATAAATTCATTAAAATATTTCTAATGTCCTGGTTTTAAAATAGGGAGCACTTTCTCAATGTTCATGTCCTCACATAGTCATAAAGTTTCCTACTTTAACAAAAGTCACTTGGTTCTCTAAGCGCCAGTGAACTTGAATGTTAAATTTACAAGTTCATGCTAATGTGTTCTCTGCTAAATTTGGGAAATTTTCTTTCTGTGTATCCATTGATATTTCACTATTTATCATGGTGGTGTAAATGCTTGGGTTAGCTTGACCTAATGGCATCCAAATTCATGGAAATGAATGTGGAAATGGGACAATATAATTAAATATCTCAATTAATGGGCTTGATGCTCCTATTTCATTCTTCACACAATCATATTAAAAGTAGGGGTTTTTTTTATAACGTAAGACTTGGTTCTATATATAGTTCAGCCAGAAGTAAAATTATTCCTAAATCACCCTGTCTCTCAACCTAATGCATCAGCTTCAGCCTGTACACATGACAGTCAGACCTTGATTGGCTTTTTTCTCTTCCAACTGGTGGTGTAGACAGCAAACAGGAACCCTGTCTGAGAAGAGTTTGTGTATAGACCCAGAGAAAACTTTTAACATGGCACTGTTGTTTATGTTATGATCAACCAAATTTATTGATCCAGTCATTTATTTATTTGTTCTTACAAAGTCCTGTATTCATCCATCCATCACATTTCCTGAATACTTACCATGCACCAAATACTGAAAGTACAGTAATAAGCAAAACAGACATAGCCCACGTAGTCCCGGATTTCATAATTTGGAAAGCACAGCTGGACTAGAGTTACCCTTAGGAAAAATACGTTCAAATATAATTAGATAATCACACAAATATGTGAAATGAATAATAAACATATGATGCTGTAAAAGCAACGAGACCCAGTATTTTCAGGAGGTCAAAGAAAGGCTTTTTTGTGTCAGTGCCATTTGAACTGAGATGGGAAGGACGCATTAACTAAACAATGGCGGTGATGGGGAAAGTAATCACTAGCTATCTGACCTCAGACAGGTTACTTAACCAGTTTATGCATCAGTTTTCTCATCTATCAAATGACAGGGTTAATAGTACCTACTTTATAGGGTCTGGTGAGGATTTGGTAAGAGTTTAGGACTATGTTCACTCCATGGGCTCTATGTAAATATTACATATTGTTTTTACATGGCATTTTTACCCATAGCTTGCTAAGTTAGAAACATACTGAAGAAAATAAAAATAAATAATCCTGAATGTTGATTTCAGATTTATTCAAAGTAAGATGCAAGTGATAAATAAAACTTTCCATACAAAAAGTCACAATTCAGGTAGGGAGACAACATGGAAAATGTTGAAAGCGATGAAAATGATGATGTGAACTGCATACAATATATGCATTATGAAATGACACCTAGAAAAACTGGAAATCAATGAAGTTGTGTTAATTGCTGTTTTTTCTGGAAAGGGAAGATGGATGCTTGCAATAAACTTAAATGAAAGATTTTTTAAAATGGTGCCCTGGGAACAGAGAGGCACAAAAGCATGCTCATAATTTTGTGGCTTGGGCTGAAGCATTTCTCAAATGTCCTTGAAAGTTTCCAAAGACAGTCTTTCCTCAGGAAAGTATTTCTTCTGTGAGTAAATAATGTTCTTGCCTAGAAATGAAATGCAGTAATATATTACATTGCAAGTGAACTGTTAGCAAGACTGGCAGCAGAAGTTCAGAAACAAATGTCACATTGCAATCTAGAGTTTGAGGCTCTGTATCTGAACTTCCATAACTTCTAAAGGGATGCCCTTTGTATGAAATCAGAATAGTCCAGAGAAGAATTTTGACTTCTCTTTACTTAACTATTAGAAGGATTTATTTGGAATTATTATTGTGTCATGCATGTTCCGCCTTAAATTTTCTGTGGTTGAGTTGCACAATTGATAAGCTAAGGTTTCTTTTCACCATAAAAAGGCTCCTTTTAAGGAGTCCTATAATAATGACATTTAAAGTACTTGCTTGCTTTTGAAGAAAGCTTCATGCTTGGGCTTTCCTGGTGGTGCAGTGGTTGAGAGTCCGCCTGCCGATGCAGGGGACACAGGGTCGTGCCCCGGTCCGGGAAGATCCCACATGCCATGGAGCGGCTGGGCCCGTGAGCCATGGCTGCTGAGCCTGCGCATCCGGAGCCTGTGCTCCGCAACAGGAGAGGCCACAGCAGTGAGAGGCCCACGTACCGAGAAAAAAAAAAGAAAGCTTCATGCTTTCCAAAGTGCTTTATAAACGCATTTCTATGAGGCAGGTGGAACATGTCCTGTCAACAGTATTTTACAGAAAAGAAAATGGAGGCTGTAAAGGAAAGCTGCTTGGTCAAGGTCATTCAGTGCGTTAGGGAAGTTTTCAGCACAGGAGTACTCACAGATGAGCAGGGAATCCAGCAGGGAAAGCTTAAGGCTTTAGTCTATCTTTACACAAGTATTTTTGCATAAATGAAAAATTTGCCCAAAATGAAGTGCATTAGGTGCCTAGTACTGCCTTCTTTTCCTTTGAGTCTAGTGAGGGATATAGACTGAGCACATCCTATCCCAATGAAGATAACTTAGATTATTCCGAGGATGATCACTTGGGCTTCAGAATCTGAATTCCAGCTTGACCCCTTACATGAAGGAAGTTACTTAATCTTTCAGAGCCTGTTTCTCCATCCCTTAAATGGTAATTTTAATGTTTTCTTATATGTTTATCAACTCATTCACTTAACAAAGCACCTGCTAGATCTCAAGTACTCTGCTAAGAATGGTGAAGCTTTTCTAGGAAGCCAGAAGGCATCCTTCAGTGGATAGCGGAGGTCAAGAGAGGTTAGAGTTAACACTTGAATTTGACAGTGGGAGAAGATGAAAGATTCACACGGCAAGGAAAAGAGAAAAAGACTATTATACAGGTTAAAGAGCTAGACCTGGATATATTTGGAGTGACAAACTTTCTGAATTTTGATGTACCATACTTCCTGCCTCAGTTCCCACATCTTGGAAATGGGAATAATGATTAAACATGTTTCACAGTATTCATTTGGTAGAGATTAAATGAGGATTAAATAAGCATGGAAAGTGGCATAGGACAAATTTGATAAATTATTATGTATGAAAGTGTGTATAAATAAAATCAATTGCCATGACCCCTCTTCGTACCGAGTGATCACAGCACGCTTTAATTTTCTAGCTGAGTCTGGATATGGATTCGTAACTTTATTCAAACAGTGTATCAGGCACCACTTAACCTTTGGATTGGCTGGAAATTTTTGCTCCTCTGCTCTAATACAATTTAATTTTAATTTTGGTTTTTAAGGTACATGGGTATAAATAAGAGTGTTAAAGAAATGTATTTCAGATTTTAAATTCAAAAATGTAGAAAAACTTTCTTTTACTATTTTTCATTTTACCTTTGGGTGCACTGATCAGCTACTTTTTCTTCTGCACCCAGGCAAAAGGGATTCTGAAGAAAACACTTTAAAATTTTGATTTCATATATAAGATAGTGGGAGCCTCTGCCTGCTTGATTTACATTTGTGCTCACCTTCCACTTTATGCGGGAGGGGGCATACGAGTAAAGGAAATTTTTATATGATTTCAAGTTATTTAATTCCTGATATTATATTTAGCCATGATAGAGTGTTATGATTTGCCTACAACATCCATCCTTCCTTTTCTTGTACCTTACCTTGTCCAGAGAGGACTTGTGCCTGTTCTGCTTTGAATTTCTCAACCAGTTCAGCTGCTAAAATCACAGGTGAAGCTTAGTTTCTGCTGATTTAATCCACCCAATCGAGATAGAGTTTCTCATTTTATTCAGCAAATATTTACGATGCCTTAAAAAAAGATTTTTAAAAAAATGCATGGTCTTATTTGCTAATGCTGCTGGGAATTAATTAAGTTTTAGGTTCACAGTAAAATTGAGCACAAGGTACAGAGATTTCCCACACATTCCTCTGGTGGGAATGTAATAAATTGGTACAGCCACTGTGGAAAACAGTACGGAGGTCCCTCAAAAGCTAAAAATAGAATTACCATATGATCCAGCAATCCCACTCCTGGGCATATATCCAGACAAAACTATAATTCAAAAAGATACATGCACCCCAATGTTCGCAGCATCATAGAGGCGTTATTTATGATTGCCAAGACATGGAAACAACCTGAGTGTCCATCAACAGATCAATGGATAAAGAAGATTTTATATATATATATATACACACATATATATATATATATATATATGTATATATATATATGTATATATATATAATTTAAATTTATATATTTGCATACATGTATATATATATATACTACTCAGCTATAAAAAAACATGAAATTAATTTTGCCATTTGCAGCAACATGGATGGACTTGGAGGGCATTATTCTAAGAGAAACAAGTCAGACAGAGAAAGGTAAATACTGTATGATAGCGCTTATATGTGGAATCTAAGAAATAAAACAAACTGGTGAATATAACATAAAAGAAGCAGACTCACAGATATAGAGAACAAACTAGTAATTGCCAGTGGGGGAGGGGGAAAGGCAATTTAAGAGTTGGAATTGGGAAGTGGGAAGTACAAACTATTTGGTGTAAAGTAGGCTCCAGGATGTATTATACAACAGGGGGAATATAGCCAATATTTTGTAATAAATGGAAAGTAGTCTTTAAAATTGTATAAAAATATTTTCTTTTTTAAAAAAGATACTTCTTAGCTGATAGAAGCTTTAGAAGT
Source organism: Orcinus orca (assembly GCF_937001465.1). NCBI lineage: Eukaryota > Metazoa > Chordata > Mammalia > Artiodactyla > Delphinidae > Orcinus > Orcinus orca. The sequence goes on along the minus strand of NC_064575.1, from coordinate 37,502,474 downwards.
CTACAAAGGCAGATAATTTTAAAATTGCAGCATATAACTTCTGGAGCCTGGCTGACATTCTCATAGGAAGCCGCATGAAAATTACTTTCAAAGGCATTCATCACCTTAGCTTACAGGAGTCTGTTCCTTCAGTGTGTATTAGTCCATGGTGCATCCTTACTTTGACTTATCTGTGAGGTTCACCTCTCGCCCCCAGGAACAAAGCCTGCAGAGGGGCAACTTGTTTGGCTTGGGAGCCTGCCCAATATGAAAAGTTTGCAGGCAAAATCAGAAAGAACAGCTGCAGGAGGAGAGATGAGGGTTGCCGACAGCTAATGATTCAGAAAGCAATTTGCATGAGAGCCTTCTGCTTAACAGGAGGCAGCATGTGCTGGGCAATGGTTTACCATCCACTGCCAAGCTGGTTTCTACACCCTGAGTCCTCATTCCATCAAAACACGTGTCCTGAGGGAACGCCCAGCCACCAGCTTCTACTTACCTGAGTTAGCATGACCTGCCATCTAGAATTTCAGAGAACTTTTCATTTATTAACTCACATGAATCTACTTTATCCTGAGGCTCTGGATACTAGTCCCATGCAAACTGATTTAATAACAAACATTTAAGTGCAAATCCAAGGTCATCTAGATAATATTCTTTGACAGCTTATTGCATATGAGGCACTGCACTGTGCACTTTTTATAGCATATCGGACTTCCTCTGAAGTGGGTGGTTAAGTTTCCTGCCAAGGGATCCATACACAAGAAACGATCATCAGAAAAGACCAAAGTATTACTTATTACTAGTGAGCTAGCCGCTGTTACTTCATTTTGGAATTCTAATTGAGGCTTTCCTTCTCTCTCTCTCTTGCCCCCAAATCACAGATGACTAGGTCATGGGACAAGCTTAAGCTAACATGCCTTATTCTGTGAATCATAAGCTGAGCTACTGGGACAGAACCATGTGACACGTTTGTCCCTTTCAAATGTAATAATTCTACCCATTGCTCCGTAGATGTTCTGGTTACTGACCAATAACATTAACAATTCCTCTTCCCAGAATAGGATGGAGGGGAAAGGCACTGGATCTCCTATGCCTCCCAAACATGTGAAGGCCAAAGCATGGTGGGAGGAGAAGCATATCTCTTTGTAATATGTTTTATTCCCTGTTTTATAGATGTGCATATGGAAGATTAGAAAGGCTGAGTAACTTGTCCATGTCATGTAGCCCATGCTTTTAACTTTTTTATTATACCACTTACCCTTCTCACCTATCAATTTGCCTTTTATACTGATGTCCTGAGAAACAGACCACTGTATGGTATAGAAATGAACAACCATAAATAAGCTGGAAATGCATTTCTATTTACATTAACTAAGATAGTCACTTGTTTCTTTTAAGTGAGGTCCTCCGCCTTTTTAGGGACCTGAGTAAACTAACGATGTGCTTCCATTGATTAAACAAGAATTCTCCAATATTCCATAGAAGAATCATACATTTCTTTAAGCCCTGTGTATGCTTCTAGGGTTTAGATTCTAAATCAAATAGGTTTCTGTTTTTCATTAAAAAAAACAAACACAGGATTTCATTTGTAAATTTATTAACTTTTTTTTTCTGTCTAGCAACAAGCAGTGACTGTTGTTGGGTTGGTGGACATAGTAGAGATGGCCATTCAGAAAATCACAAATTTTAGGAACTCTAGCGTTCATGTAGCTCAGAACTGTAAGAAGAGACCAGAGGAAGATCAACATGCTTTAAAGTATATTACAAATCAATATTGAAATAGAGCTTAACATATAATTCATCTGGAAAGAAGCTCAGAACATGATTGCCAGTTATTTAATATTCTGGTCAAAGATAATGGAAGCACTATTAAAGTATGGCATTTTGACTGCCATTGGAAAGGTCAGGTTTCAAACAGCAGTGCACTAGTTGTGCTCAAAATGACTAAAGAATGATGAATAATTAAGTGAAGAGGAAATGGGAGACCTGCATTCTAATCTTGTTTTGGCCACTGATGGGAATCATGTGGACTTTAAGGCCATCACACAGTCATTTACCACCTTGGTTTTCTCACCTGTAAAATGAGGGAGTGACTATAGTTCTTTAATAATCCTTGATGATCTTTAGCGCTATGATTCTAGAAGCATCTTGATTTAATACAGTTTGAGGATTTATGTCTAAACTCTAGCAAGCAGAAAAATGTTCTTTTATTTCTAAAATGGACTTGACATTGCGTTAACAGAGCAAATGAAATCTTTTGAAGATTGTTCAAAGAATCACCAACTTAAAATTCATCGCCATTGTTGGTTTTTATTGTCTGTTTAACTCTTACTAGATCTATAATAGTTTTATTTATTTTCCTTTGCACCTGGACTGGCAGCCTGTGTGGTTGGAGAAACACATCACCACTTATTTTAGATACTTTGTTATCAGAGCCAACTCTGTAATCTTCGCTCTGCCTGTGAATTTTTTATTTAATTTGATGTGTTTTTTCCTGGATTCATAGAATTTCCTTTTGTCATGATGCTTCTTTCCATTTATGGGACTGTAAATACAGCTGACTAAACCTCTCTAGTGGCCGAATACATATCAGGTCTTTTGTGTGAAGGATGCTAGCTAATCTTCCCGTTCATAGGCTGACTACATTTTTATTCATTTGCTTTTTTTCTACTCACCCCTGACAGTAGTATCTGTGGAATAAATAAAATAATGATACCTACTACTTATTTAACTCGGATCAGAAAACTTGACCTTTTCCTAATTTTTTACATTTGCTAGCTTTGTGGCAATATGCACCCCTATTTTTCTCTGAATCTCAGTTCACCCTCTACATGGGAATAATTATGCCTACCATACAACGTGGTGATCATAAAAGAAATTCTACCCATCTACTACCATATTGGGGAAAAATATTTGGATTGACTTTTACCAGACTTGGAGGCACATGTTTGCAGTGGCCTGTTTGAAAATACTGACTACAATGGGGTACAGTGGGATACTCTGAAGGCACCTTACAGAGGTAGATAATATCTCTCCCAGGGCATCAATGCTAAAAGTGAGAAGCATTTTGATTTCTCATCAAGAAAGAAATATTCTATGATGTTAATGGTTCTTAACTTTTGGTGATTCATTAAAATCTCCTGGGGAGAGTTTGATAATCTTAAAGCCCAGCCTGTAATTTATACCAATTAAATATGAATTTCTGGGGGTTGGACTGAGGCATTGGTATATTTTAAGGTTTGCAGAATGTAATGGTTAATTTTTAAGTGTCAATTCAACTATATCCTGAGATACACAGATACGTTGCTAAACATTATTTCTGGATGGGTCTGTTCCCAGATGAGATTAGCATTTGAATTGGTAGATGGAGTAAAGCAGATTTCCTTCCCCAGTGTAGGTGGGCCTCATCCAATCTCTTGAGGGCCCCAAAAGAATAAAAAGTCAGAGGAAAGGAGAATTTGCTCTCTCTGCCTGAGTGTTTGATCTGATCCCCTGCCCTCTGACTGTGGCTTACATCAGTCCTGGATTTCCTAGTTTCCAGCTTATATTTAATATACAATATATTTAATATTTAATATGTTTAATAGCAATTACATATGTTAAAGCAATTACATATATTACATTATATTTATTATATATCTCCTATTGGTTCTGTTTCTCTGGAGTACCCTGACTAATATGGTGCTTCCAATACACTGTAAATATTGAGAACTACTATATATGTTAAAATACTATGGCTAAGGTATTACAAAAGTGGATGCTCTGACAGTGTAGTTCTGCTTCTTAAATGGGCAACTCAATGAGGATAAGTAGCAATGTAAATTATTTTTTTCATTTTAAATGGTGGCCAGTCATATATATATATATATATATATATGTAAACACTTTGGGAGGCTATAAGACACTAGTTAAAAGAACTTATAGGATATAAGCACTAAAACCACATCGACTCACCACTCAGTAGAAGGAATTCTAGGCCCAAGATATAGAAACCTCCATACCTGAATCATTGGAAAAGATGTAGAAAAGACACTAAAACTATTGAAAGTTTCAGAGATCCCTTGTGACCCTTTTGGAGGTCATGATATCAGGACTCACTGCCCCTGAGTCTTGTTTTGTAATACAGAGAGGGACCCACAGTTACATAGTAAATTGACACCTGAGACTTTTTTTTTTTCAGCTAGAAGTGGAAAGGAGAAATATCTTTCACTGAAGCAGAGAGTAGAGGTATAAGTGGGGAAGACAAGGTAAAGAAAGAGAAAAGAAAATAATCCATTTAGAGAAGACTTGCTCTTGGGGCAAGCCCTGGACATATAGTCATTTATATATCCTATTTCAGGATACATTGCATGCTTTACTGTAAGTAAGCATTTAATGATTTGTCTTCCACATACTTTGTTTCATTAAAGAGATTCACTTCTGCTGGCATTTTGTTTCATGGGATCCCAGGCCCTTAGCATAGTCGCTTAGTAAAGTATTTGTGGAATGAATCAGTCAATATGTCCTCAAACTCAGTACCCTTCTCAAATCAGTTACCTGCTTTATACCATAACTGAGATTATATTATCATAGTGTTAGGACTCAAAGGGAAATATGATCTCGATTTTAGGGTGAGCGGCGAAGCTGCCGAGCGCCCGCGTCGCTGCCGCGGCCGCAAGACAGACGACCCCCAAAGCCCCTCGCCTGGCTCGGACCAACGGAGCCGGCAGCCCAGCACTCCGGTGAGTGGCGCCTCCTCCCCAGCCCTAGACCCCCGCTGGGGACGGGCCGGCCGGGCTCTTTTGTGCAGCGCACCGGGGGTGCTCTGCGCCCCCTCCGCGCGCCCGGGTCCGGTCCGCCGGACCCCGTGGCTGCGGTGCCCGCGGTGCGATCGGTCTTTGTTTCCACCGGGGCCCGCGGCTCCGCTGGGCTGGGCTCGAAGCCTGGCAGGCAGCGCCGGGAAGGGGGAGGGGGAGGTGGACGAGAAGGGGGCGCGGGGAGGGGGGGTTCCCGGGTTTCCTGGCCGCCCCGCGGCTCCCCCGGCTCGGGGGCGAGGTGCGCGCCCAGCGCTGCTGCGCGCCCCCTCCTCCTTCCCCCTCCCTCCGTCTTTGGATTTAAAACTGCAATTTGCTCTCCAGCTTGCTGAGTGTGTGGCGTGGGTGGGTGAAGGGGGGGACCGTGGGACCGGAGAACAAGGCTGGATTTTAGGAACGGCCCTGGGAAAGGGGGAGACTGCGGAAGGAGGAGCCCTTCCCCTTCAACCCCCAAATCCCAAGGTTCTGCTGGTGCTCTGGGAGTTGAGAGGCGGGGACCTAATGACCAGGAGCGGGTGTGGGGCGGAGGAGGGATTTGGGGGGGCCAGGGCCGTAGGGGTTGGGCCGCGTGCCCGGTTACCTGGTGAACAAAGTCGGCTCACTTTTGCATAAATAAATAAATAATCGCCTATCAATGCGTTTCCTCTGAGGCTCTGATGGAATCGGCCCCCTCTTCCCCAGGGGGTGGGGTGCTGAGTGACAGCTGTCAGCCCCCTGGGCCGGTAGCTGGGGGTGAATTGCAGAATCCCTCTGCTTTCTGGCTAAGGGCACATTCCCCTGCTGGGTCCTGGTCCCCAGGCAGAGCCAGAGGGGCAGAGGGCTGGCCCTGAGTCTAGGAAATAACCTTGTTTCCTGTTCTACAGGAAAAGGGACAGCAACCCAGAGTTTGGGGGCTGGGGATGAAGACTTATGGGAGCTGGAGGGGTTCCCCAGCAGCCTGGCCCCCCAGCCTCCTGCCAGGCGAAGGGGCCAGCTGAGGGAGGAAGGATGTGGGCCTTGCTGGCCGGAGGCGGGAGCTGGGGCCGTCCCTGAGACGGGCAGCGGGCACTGAGAGGGAGGAGGTAGAGAGAGAAGCGGGGGCGGGAATTCTCTACTGCAGACCCTGGGGGCCAGGGCCAGATGTGGAGGGGTGAGGAGTCCCCCCTCCCTCCTAGCTTGGGGGCCCTGGGGCTGGGCGGGGCTGAGCCTGGTGCCCTCCGTTCTGCACCAGTGCCTGACTGGCAGGGCCAGCTGAATTTGGGCCCAGGCGTCACCCTGGGAGGTAGGGCCAGGCTGCACCAGCCTGGCCCCTGAGCACAAGGAGGGACCCTTGGGGGGCCTGTGCCTGTCTGGCTGGGCAGGCGTTTCCCGCTGGACCAGTTGGTGTCGGGCGGGACTTGGCCCCAGTTCCCTGGGCAGAGCTCAGGATGTGAGGACAAGTTTGCCTCCGGGTCAGGGTGGCCACATTTCGTCCGCTGCTGCCGCCGGCGGGGCGGGGACATGCACCCGGGCCTGGGCAGAGTCCTGCCAGGAGCATTTGGGGTGTTTCTATTGTTGGCTTGTTCCTGTTCCGTGTGGTCCGGTGTGTGTAGCTGTGTGAGCTGGGGCTGTAGGTGACAGATTACCAGTTGGTCGTCCCCCACCCACACACAGCCCCCACCCCTGCCGCCTGGAGGGGCAGGCTGGGTTGTGGTGGTGAGCTGCAGGGGGACCCCCCAGGTGGCATGTGCCTGCAGCTTGCCATCTCCCTCCTTTGAGCAGATGTATATTTTTATAGTAATGGAAAATCAAACTGGATAGTAAGTTGAAGTCATTTTTTTCTTCTGCTGTGTCAATAGTTGGAATAACCCCTAGAGACTAGTGAACTTCTTGCCCCAGAGCTCCTACCCTCCAGAGGTTGCAAAGATCAGTGAGGGCATGAGCTTTGGGGGACCAGTTCAAACCAGTGACTCTTGTCCCTCTTGGTCTGGCATTGGGGCAGGTGCCCAGGTGGGCGGGCATTGCCCCCTCCCCAGGCATTCCCCCCACACCCCACCCCACCCCAGGTGTAGTCTGTCCTCTCAGCCACCTCCTTGGTCAGTGCCTAAGCTGTGCCCAAGCCCTCAGGGACCTTCTCCTGGTGGGCTCTCTCCCCCTGCCTGGGCTCCCGGCCCACGTGTTGATATTTATTTTCTGTAGTAAAATCCATTTTTAATGCCGTTACTTTTGAAATAATATAGAGAGAAACAAATGTGATGTGTTTAAGTTGCCCTCCGTGAGTTTTTAATGTGATCTATGGCTGAGGTAGCGATGGAAGGAGCTGTTCGGCTTGGAGGAATTTGGTGTCATAAAGAAAAAGAGCTTGCTGTTTATTATGGTTGCTGGGCTGGGGGGTCTGGAACAGGGTCGTGGGGGCAGGGAGCCCCAGCACCCCCAGGTGCTGTGGATGGACAGGGTTGCTTCTCAGTTTGAAGGTGCGTGGGTTCCAGGATTGTTTTGCATTGCTCCCCAGCCCTTGATGGGGCCTTTGGTGAGGGGGCTTGGGAGCTGGGGGGCTTTGTCCCCTCCCATTCTACCTGGTTAGATTGGGGCAAGGGAGGCTTATGGAACCCCCTGCTGAGCTAAGTGGAGGTGTACTGTAGGGAGGATGGATTTGGATTCTACAGGAGATTAAGAGACAGAGACGGGATCTTTACCTGCTTGGTGTGGCTGTGCTGGAGGCTTGCGGGGCAAACTGTCCCTGGCAGAAGACCTTTTTTTATAGGGGGAGCTGATCTGGACCGGCAGAGCCCCAGAGGGACATTGCTTGTTCTCTATCAGCCTGGAGCGCTGGCTCGAGCCACTACCTCCTCTTGCCTCTGTTCCCCATTGGACAGGGGCTTCCTCCAGGCAAACCTGATCCCCCTCACTTCCCCTCTTCTCTGCTCTGCCCCACCCCAAGTCAACTTCTTTTTTTTTGGTTTGTGGAATACAGAGCTCTGTGCCTCAGGCCAGCCACCCAAGACCACAGGGTGCCATGCCTTCATACCAGATGCCCAGGCACTTCTGGTATGATTAGTGAGGTCAAGCAGACTCACCATTATGGGATGGAGCCCAGCTCTGCCTCTGGGTCCCCTGGGTCTCTTGGGACAGAGCCGGGGAGGGGGAAGCCAGGATGGGGTGGAGCTGGGAACTGAATGGGGGGAGCAATGTAACATTGTTGCTAATGTCAGCAGATGGGCCCCCCAGGGAGAGAGCTGGGGGAGGTGGGGAGGAAAGAGACCCAGAGAGCCCGACATGAGGTGGAAAGAGGAAAAGATGGTGACAGAAGCCAGTGATGAGGGGGTGAGAGAGAAAACGGTCAAGGAGAAGAGCCAGGATCACAGCCCCTGGAGATGGCATCCAGGGGACCAAGAAGGCCTAGGCATGTGCCACTCCCCACCCCACAGCCCAAAATGAGCGGGCACTGAGAGCCTCTCACCCAAGATCAATTGCTGCTAGGATAGTATCTGAAGGAGAGACAAGCAAACGTCTCTGGGAAAAGGGAGGGGAGGACAGGTGGGAGAGAGAGAGAGAAGGAAGCTCTCCCACAGGAGGAGGGAGAACGGGGAGACAGGGGGATTCCAGGGGTCACTTGACTAATGCTCCTGCCCCAGGGCAGTGTCTCCCCACTCCCCAAATGTCTGGGAACAGAGCCGACCTCTTCTTTGGACCTGGGGGCGGAGCCTGAGGCAGGTACAGCACCCCACAGGTTGTGGGCCCTCTGTCAGGAGGCACCGGACTTTTAAAAGTGGGGAACATTAGGACTGTTAGAGACACCAGGGGTGTCATCCGGTTGGATCCCCCCCACCTTGTTTGACAGGAGGAAATCCAGTCTAGAGGGGCCCCCTCCCCTTGCTTGCCTGGGACCTAGGCTCTTTCCGTCCACTCTGTATAGTTAGAGAGCTGGAACAGCTGCGGGGGGACTCCTGGGTGCGGAGGGGGCCAGAGCCTGGGGAGAGGAGCAGGCGGGCACCCTTGTGGCCAGAGCCCCCCCAGGGAAGGGGGAGGCGCCGCTGCCGGGAGAGAGGGAGGGAGGGGAGAGAGGAGGGGAAACAGTGAGTCAGGCTTCCAAGAGCTGAGGATGAGAGAGCCAGAGCTGGGAGGGAGAGGGCAGGGAGGGCTGCTCAGAAGTGAGGAGAGGGAGGGAGCCAGCCCCTGGCCCTGGCCCAGCGGTAGGGCTGTGCAGGGCTGTGCAGCCAACATGGACTTTGCCCGTGGCAGGTCAGGAAGGAGCCAGATTCTGCCCCTGTGGCATCCTTTTCATTCCCTATTCCTCATTTATGATCCCACCCCAGGGTCTCAGGAAGAATGACTGACTGTGTCATCCCATCCCTTCCTCAGTTTCCCCATCTATTGTGGGATTTGGACTGTGAGCTCTTCTTAGAGAGGGAGGAACAGAGCTTCCTGGGAAGTGTTGGGGGTACTTCCTCCAGCTGCTGGCTTTGTGCCGGGGGCCCTGCTGGAGGCTGCCACCAGTCAGTGTAGGGTGCAGGTCTCCACGGTAGGGCTCCTCTTGAGCCCTCAGAGTTGCTGGGCCAGGGAGTGGCGGTGGTGGGCCACGAGTGCTGGGGTGCAGTGTGTGTGTGTGTGGTGCCGGGCTGGCAATGGTAGGTGGACTGCCTGGGGCCTCTCAGGATGGCCAGGGCGTAGACAGGGCCACGAACTCCAGATGTCCAGAGCCAACCTCCATTTGGGGAGGGAGGAGACACCCTTGTGATCCACCCCCCTCCGCCTTATCCCTGTGGGTCAGAGGTTCTGGGGCAGCTGGGAGGTAGGAATGGTCCCTGTGGGAGCTGGTGAGAACTGCCTATGGGGCCCCTCGTGTCCGGAGCTGGGACCAGCACTGGAGGGATCCCCAGGGACTGCCTGGGAGGGAGGAGGGAAGGAGCCCCCCTCCCACCCATCTGACAGGAAGCTATGGCTTCGTCCAAGGCCTGGCATCCCCCAGCCCTTCCCTCCTGGATCCCCAGCATCTCTTCCATTGGTGAGGGGATGAGGGAGGTGGGCACTGAAGCTTCCTCTCCTACAGGGCCTGGCTTTGGGGGGAACGGTGAAGTGAAGGCAAAGTGAGGCCCCCTGCCTCCCCCTACGCGCGCACACACAGACTGAGCTGCAGCGAGGCCCTGCTTTCTCCTCTCTCTGCTCTGGGGTCCTTGGCTTGGGAGCCCAGGGGAGGGGCCACTTCTGCAGCTGGCTGGCCCCGAACTCCCAGCTCAGCCAGCTGCTACTGAAGCTTCCAGAAGCTGCAGCTCTGCACCCCCTCCCCGCCCCCTGAGCCAGGAGAGGCCTTTGCTGACCTGGGGGAGGGTGTCTTGGTGAGCGAGTGGGCACCCTTAGAAGGACTAGCACAGACAACCAGACAGATGGGTGGCGGAGCAGATGGACAGAGACACCCACGCACAGGCAGACGGAGAGAGACAGACAGATGGACCAGGACTGGGAGAGACGGACATACAGAGGTGCTGGCAGAGACAGGAGTCAGAAAAATGGAAGGGCCTGGGGAGAGAGTAACAGACAGGCAGAGACAGCGACTTGGAGACAGGGAGATCCAAGGGGGGAGACAAGGTGACTGAGATGGGAGAAGGAGAGATATGGGGGAGAGAGGGAGGGGCAGGAAGAGATAAAGAAAGGGGGAAACCCAGACCGAGAGAAAGAGAGAGGAGAGACTGAAGGCTACAAACCACAAACAAGGATTTGATGAGAATCTGGAAGGTGTTTTCTCCTGCTTCCCTCCCCAAACCCCCAGGCCAGCCAAGTCTCCATTCCTTCCACCCTCGGCTCAGTTTCCAGCTGCTAAAGAGGTCAGGGAGAAAGAGAGAGAGGAAGACACACACACACAGACACACACACACACAGACACACACACACACACACACACACAGACACAGACACACACACACACACACACACACACAGACACACACACACACACACACACACTCTCCCCCCAGATCCTAGAGACCCCTTTCCCCTGATCTCTTTGTAGGGGGAGGGAGTTGCGGAGGGTGCCTCTCCTAGCCCTGACCCCTACTCACAAATGTACATACCACTTGTCTGAGAAAATATCCCAGAATACTTCCCACTCACTCCCCACTCACACTCACTGTGTGTCTCCTTGTGTAAGTGCACCCCCCCATACTCACGCCTGTCCACAGGGGCCTGGCCTCACACACACTCACAAATACACATTTTGTGGCATACATGTCTCTGCTCTCACACTCATCTTGAATCTCACAAACATAACCGGTGAACCTGTCCCTATGCTTTCTTACCCATACAGGCAGTGACACACAGGCCTCATCGTGGCTTCTCAAAACATGTTGATACACACACATACACAGTCACACTCTCACACAACAGTGGCAGTCACCCCAGAGCCGAGAGAGGACTCTTTCTCTCTGGAGGGGAAGATCAGGGTTCCCAGGGAGCCATGGTGTCATGGTGGGGGGGTATGCCCCCCACTCTGACCTAGCTGGCAGGGCAGGGAGGCAGGAGACACTTTCAGCCGGTGGCAGCCTTCCTGCAGGGCCTGGCCTGGACACAGAGAAACTGGCTGGTGTGAAAGAGCTGAGAGCTGGTGAGAGTGGGTATGCACGTGTACAAACATGTGCGCGTATGTACAGGTATAAGGGATGGTGAGTGTCTGTTACAATGTATATGAGAGAGACTGAGTGCATATGAGGTGGGATATGGGTGTGACAGGGAGATCCACTCCCCAAGGTGTGTGGAGTGTGTGGGTGTGGGTGTGACAGCTACTTGTCGGGTATGTCTGTGTGGAGGCATGTATATGTGACAGGTGCATGTGGCTGTACCTGGCTTTGCAGTGTGCGGGTGTGTGTCATGGGCGTACACATGTGAAGGACTGGGACTCTGGGGCTGAGGGCATGTGTACCAGGGTGCAGTGTTCTGCAGATGTGAAGGTGTGGGGGATGTTTGCGTGTGAGTGTAGTGTAGGCAGGGGTGCATGGATGAGGGGGTAGCTGCCTGTGTGAGGCTGTGAGCTCGTAGCCTGGGTTGGAGGGCTGTTTTCCAAGGCAAGGATGCTGCTTGAACAGAGGCCACCGGCATGAACACATGCGAAGGGGCTCCAAGGCACACAGTTGGGCGCTGACCCGCACAGACGTACAAGGACAGACATACCCGCCCCTGTCCTCCTTCTTGGTCTCTCCTGGCGTCAGTGGTTTTCAAAGGAGCCTCCACAAGGACTGTGTGCTGTGCAGTTCCCCCCACCCCCCAGCCCGTGCCTCTTCAAACACAGGGATGCCCTCCAGGCAACTTTGTGGAGGCTCCTGCCTCGACCATCTGAAGGCAGATGGGTGGGCTGGGATCTGCTGCCGCCCCCCCAGGGAGCGAGGAGGCGGCACTGCTCTTTTAGCCTGGGCACAGGAAGAGACAGATGGGCTGTCTGTCTCGACACCCGGACGTGGGGTCTGGGGGTAGGCGGGCACCACCGGCAGAGGGGCTCTAGCGGGCAGCCCCCAGGTGGGCCCCTGAGCAAAGGCCAGGACTCTGCCCTTCACCTCCTCAGAGGGGCACCCGCCCTCACCCCGCAGCCCCATCACCTGTCTGGGCACAGGGGCCCAACTCCAGCCCCTTGTACCTCCTAAATACACAACCACTTCCCCACTCACAGCTCCAGCACCCCTAAACACACAGCCCCAGCACGCCCCCAAACACACAACCACCACATGCCTACCCACCCAAACACATATTACAGCCCTAGTACTTAACCAAAACCCAGATGTTTATGACCCCCAATATACCCCCAGACACCCCAACACACACACAAGGCTTCTACCACATCCTGAAACAGATCAACTCTTCCTCCAATCCCAGCACCTCCCCAGATACACCCAGGACCCTACTGTAGCCCTAATACCTTCCACACACTCAGGTTCTCAGAGTCCCAGCACCTAACCAGACACCCACAGGCTCTCCCGACGGCCCCAGCGTTTCCCTCCGCTGCAGCTCATCACGTCCCCAGACACATTGATACAGCCCCCTACACCTTTCCAAACTCTCCCTGCGACATACACGTACACACACCGCCTCAACACCCACGCAGAGGAGGACACCCCTGTAGCCACACCATTTACCTCAAACACACAGACACGGTGCATCTTTGAACAGTAATGTCCCCTCAGCTTCTCGTACCTTCCAGGCCGTGCACGTGCATGCGCATCCCGCACACGCACACCCCCCCCCCCCCAGATCCCAGCACCTCCGCAAACAAGCAGTCCTCTGTGTGTTCCCCAGCAAGCTGCAGCTCCAGTACTTTCCTCAGCCATCCAAGGGCCCAGGGACAGCCCCACCCCTCTCCAGACACCAGTCCCGCACTCATACACAAACACACAGGGCCCCAGCCCAGTCACCCCTCAGAGCAGCTCCGCCCTGCGCCCACACCTCACCCTGCAGCCGCACTCCCACCATCACACGTTCCAGCACAGCCTCCCTCCTCAGCGCTCTCCATCACCGCTCCCCCACCCCACCTTGTCCTCCCCAGCCTCCCTCCCCCAAACTCCCCCCAGATAGCCTCAGCCTTGCAGACACACTGGCCCACTCTTCCGTGCTCTCTCTCATTCTCGGCTGCCTGGTCCTCCCCCACTTCCCAGAGCCTCCTCTGCCTGGGGAGGCATCTCCACCCCCCCTCATTGCCCCAGGCCTTTCATTCCTGGACAGTGAGGCTGTACATCTGGTTCAAAGCTGCCCCACCCAAGACCCTGTGCTCTGGGCACACTGGCCTGGGCTTTGGGGGTTTGGGGCCTCTTTGGGGGCTCTTGGCACCTGGTCATCCTGGTGTGTCAGCCAAGAACTCTGAGTACCCAGCCATGCCCTGACTCTGTCGTGTATGGGTGGGGGTGGGGGGGTCTGGGCAGGGGGATTTACCCCCAGCCTGCACATTCTCAGGTGCTTGCCAAATCCCCCTCTTCTTGGGCTCACCTGAGGGGGACATTGGGTCTGGAGCTTCAGGAAAAAAAGATGGAGAAGGTGCTGGCTTGATATGCTTCCCCTCCCACCCCACCCCACCCCCAGATCCGGGCTTGGGGCTTGGTCTCCCTGGGAGTCAGTTCCAACAGTGAAGGTTACTTTACTAGATGCATGATTTTAAACGGAATCTCCACCATCTGTTCCACCCCCTAATTACAGATGCACAGAATCCGCCTCAGAGGGCAGCATGAGGGGAGTGATTTAGAGGCTGAGCTGCTTCTGCCTGCATTAGGGCTGGGGAGACTGGGGGGGCCTCTGGGTATTGCTCACAGCCCCCCAATCCCATCTCTTTCCCAGGGGCCCCTCGTGCCTCTTCTCTTGCTGGGGGAAAGGCTCCTAGAAAGGTGCCCCAACCCCCTAGACCTGAAAGAGGAAGCAACTGCAATGCTTGCTCTCAGGGAGGGGTCCCTGAGAGATCGCCTGTGTCCCAGGCCCCAAGTCTGGGGAGGCAGGCTCATTAGAGCCTTAAAAAATTCAGTGGATCGATCTCTTGCCTGCTTCTTGTGCCCTGGGGAGCCACAGGCGCTGGTCTGGCCCAGCTGTCTGCCCACCCCAGGGGTAGCAAGGGTTAGGGAGGGGGCGGTTAGAGCAGAGGTGGGGACATCCAGGTTTTGGCAGCAGAGGATGTGGCCAGGCACGCCAGGACCCACCAGGTGTGTTTGCACGTATGTGCCGGTCCTCCTTGGCGCAGCTGGCAGGCCCGACCCCAGCTTGAGCCTTGCCCTGTGGGGCTGGACGGGCACCAGGGGCCGGAGGGGATGGGCCAGGGCCTGGGCCTCAGAGGGTTCCGAGGGACACCCCGAGGATGGGCCTACCTTTGCCCGTGGCTCCGGGGACCTGGGGGCCCGGCCAGCTCACTGGTGGTGGTGGCAGCCGCGGGCACGCTGTGGTAGAAGCTGGAGCATTCACTGTGGGGAGAAGGGGAGAGAGGCCGGGCTACAGGAATTTTAGATTGCTGCAGGCAGGAGGGTCTCTGAAGCCCTGTGGAGCGGGCAGTCATGCAGAAGTAATCCTATCGCCGCCTGCCTGCCTGGAGGAGAGGAGAGGAGAGGGGGCTGGGAGCGGAAGGATGGCGCAGCCGCCCCTTTCCCACCTCAGCCCCTGCCCCAGCCAGCTGTGGAGGGAGCCCGGGACCCCAGGGGGCTCCCCCGGGGAGGCACCACCCTTCCACCGCTGCCTGTGCCCCCTGGAGGGGCGGCACCGCAGCTGTTGCTCGGCTAGGAGCTCTGGGTTTTATAAATAATGCAGCTTGGAGGTGGGTCACCTTGGGTCACCCACTGTGGCATCATCTCCAGCTGGCAGTCCTGTGGCAGAGCCCCTCTGCCTTCCAGCCTGCTCCTCCTCTTTTGCTATGTGAGTTTGGGCCAGAGGCCCAGCCTGTGTGAGCTGGGCCAGGGCAAAGGAGTATGGAAGAACCCAGAACCCCCTGTCCTTTTGTACCCCGCCCCCACCAGCCTTCACAGGTTAACTGGCCACTGGCTCAGCAAATCCAGGCTGGGAAGGGATGACCCACTGTACAGGGGCCTCCCCAGTTCCAGCCCCTCCATTTTGCAGATGGAGTAACCAAGTCCAGAGAGGGCAGGGATGGCCAAGGCCAGCCAGCTGATGAGCAGCTCCTTCCTGTCCCATTCTGCTGTCAGTCAAGGCTCTTCTCAGCCTCAGCTCAGCTAAGAGCAGGGCCTGGGGGGCAGGGGGGATGTTTGGGAAAGTGGTTGCGGCTGAGACGTTGCCATGGCGATGCTGCAGGATGCCGAGCTGAAGTGGGGATCTTACAGGGTCTCTGGGGCCCCCAGCTCCACACCCCTGTGGTCTTCTCCTCCCCATCTACTGTCCCCCACCCAGAGGCCTGTCAGGCAGCTCCGGTGACAGGCTGGGTGGGTGACAGGTGGTGCAGGTGATGGGCTGGGTGGGTGACGAGCTGGGTGGGTGACAGGTGGTGCGGGTGCGAGGCAGGCAGGTGACAAGCTGGGTGGTGACGGGCCCTGCTGATGACAGGCAGGGGGTGTGGTTGGCGGGGATGCTGTCTCCTGGCTGGTGGCCTGTCGCAGCCCCCCACCCTCACGCGTGTGCACATGCACAGACTCTGGGCTCAGAGCTTGGGGCTAAGATACTAATGAGGCTTATTACGTGTTGGGGGGCAGGTGCCCAGGCTCACTAATGAGAGGCCTTTAACGAAGAGGGGAGACAGCTGGGGGGCTTTGAGGAATTTGGCTGGCCCTCCTGGTCTGGAGGATGAGCCAGGTCGGGACCCCACCTACCCTTTCCCCCGGCCACTTGGCTTTGTGTTAATACTACCCACAGTCATGATAGTTAACCATTGTCCAAGCGTTGGCTACACTGGCCGAGCCCTTTACATGCGTTTTCTTATTTCAACTCAGCAGTCGTAGGAGGGAGGCACTATTGCCCATTTTATGGATGAGGAATCTGAGGCTGAGAAGGCAAGGGACTTCACGTAACAAGTTTCTGTTGCAGCTGACATTTTAATCTTAAGTCTTTCTGTCCCCAGAGCCCGTGCTCTTAACCATCCCACCAGTAACACTCAGGTCTTGGCGCAGACCCCGACCTTCTCTCAGGGCCTCAGTTTCACTCTTCTGGAAAATGGATGTGCGGTGGAGGAGTGAGCACCATACGTTCTTCAGCTCTGACTTGGGTGGCTTCAGGGGCTCCTCCAGTTAACTGCCAAAGCCTCACCCCATCTGGCCCAGATTCTAGGTGACACCCCTGGACTGGAGAGAGGGCAGGGCTTAGCACTGAGGCAGCGGAGCTGAAGGGGGATGCCTGGGGTATCCAGACCACTTCCTGCATTGTGTGGTGGGGAGGCTGAGGCCTGGAGAGGAGCAACAAGGGCCCAAGGCCACACACCCTGTAAGCTGTAGGGCCCCGTGGGATCCCAGGTCTCCTGGCCTGTTGGAAGGGCGGGGCTGGGAGTGGTGCCAGAGCTGGGAGGTCACCTCCTCCTGGACCCACCCACCAGCCTAGCTTCTGCCCTGGAGGTTGTGAGCCCCTACATCCTGGGAGGGGGCAGGGGGCTGTTGGCCACCTCTTTAGGGCCATGCCCCTTCCCCGTCAGTCTGGGCCCGTAGTGTCAGTTGATCTCCTCCCTTTGGGACCCATTGGGGTGGAAACTCCCTGGCAACAACTGATGGATGCGTTAAGGCCTTGACATTGGCCTGGGGCCACAGCATGACCCTGGAGGGACCAGGCTAGGGCTGGGGGGCTTGGAGGGGAATTTAAGGGAGAAGAATTAGGGTCATAAATCTTGGAGCGTCTGGGTTCTCTTCTCCTCGACCTTAATCTCTTACCAAACCTGCTCTCCGGCTGCTCATCCAAGTCTGAGGGTTGAGGGGGGTCCACCTGCCCATTCCCCTCTCCCTCCAACTGATGCCTCCCGCCCCCGAAATTGCACCCCCTATGGGGAAGAACAAGTTGCAGCCACTGCCGCTGGACAGAATTAAGAACTTGTGTGTCTAGACTACTGGATTTGGCCTCTGATTCATAACAGTAGGCAGGGCAGAGAGCTTCACTGCCTCAGTTTCCCCAGCCTTGGGTTTGAAATCCTCTCCTGGTGCCTGACTGCTCAGTCAGGAAGGAGTGCTAAGACCAAGAGGGATTTCACAGCTGCGGGACACATGGCCCTGTCCTCAGAAGCCCCATTCTGAGATAAGCAGCACAGTCCTGGCCTTGAGAGCCCTCAAACCCAGAGGTGAGGTCTTGAACTCAGGCTGGGTGTGCGCTGAGGCTCAGGTAGGGAGTGGGTGGTGCTGGGTGGCTGGTCTGCTTTGTGAAGCAAAGGCTGAGGCTGGGGAGAGGCCAGAAGAAGGGTGGCGGTTTGCCTGGGGGGCTGAGGAGCCGTCTGTGGTTGGGGGTGGGAGCCTGGAAGGGTCTGGCTTTCCCATAGTCCCGGGCAGCTGTAGCCTGAAGTTCTGGGGCCCTCCTAGCTCCCCAGGGAACCCGCTGCTGCCCGGCCCTGGGGACCCAGGCGTCCTGGCGGGTGAGGGTGGTTCTCCGGCAGGCGCCCTGCCAAGCCTTGCAGCCTGCTCACCAGGAATCTTGTTGCTGAGAGATGGAAGATCCAGGTCGGGCCTGCAGCTCATCCCTCCCCTCCGGGAGGAGGAGGGGCCCAAAGATTCCTTCCTGCACCCGCCCTCCCATCTGGGGCAGGGCCCTCCTCAGCAGTGGGTGGGGCTGTGGGGCCCAGGACAGGCCTCTAAGGCTCCGTCACATGTCCTGGAGCCTAGCCCAGCCAGCAGTGGGCACCGGGGCACTCTGGAGGCAGAATGAGCCTGGTGTGGCAGAGGAGAGGCGGGGGTAGGGTGCTGAGGCCACAGGGGGCCCTGCATAGGGGCCTAAGCCTGGCCCTGGCCCCCACTGACTCCCCCAGGGCAGAGGGTGAAGAGTTGGTTCTCTTCCATTATGGGAGCGTGATTTTATTCCACGTGTCACGGAGTCTGAGATTAACTTGCTCACCAGTCTGTGACAAACCCCTCACACCCAACACACACATACACACACAGAGGCACAGAGACACACGGAGATCCTTGGTCTCACAAACGCACCTTCCACAGACACACATAAGCATTTCCATGCTACAACGCATGGCAGACTCTCACATGCAGATACACAAGCACACACTCACACTTAAAGATACACCGAGATCTAGATCCACAGTCTCCAAAGCACAACGTTCTCCCACTCACACTAAGGCCACACAGACAGAGATACAAACAGGCGGTCCAGGGGGACGCTCGCAGCCTTACCTAGACATGCACAGATCAAGGACGCCCGGTGCCCCACAGGCACAGATACACGTAGACACACACAACCCCAGACACAGTCTTGTGGGCAAGCCTAGACCAACCGCCACACACACTGAGACAAAGGTCCAGATACATACAGAGACAAAGAGAGGCACAGACACACAGCCGGCAGCACGCACACAAGCACAGGCGTGCACACCCGGACACAGACAAAGACAAATGCCCAGAGGTTTTGCTGTGGACAAAATGTGAGGCGCACACACACATCTGGGCCTCCTGCTCGACCTCTCTACCTGGGGACGTGGTGATCTGGCGCCCGTGGCTCCAGGGAGAACTCTGAGGAACCTTCTGCTCGGTCAGAGCCCCCCACCCTGGGCCCAGGGCCAGTCCCCACCTCTGGCTCCCGGCCCGTGGCCGAGGCCATGCAGCCACACCCTCAGCAGCGCCCTGACATCCTACCTTACCCTCCGCGTCATGCACACTCACGGTCACACCGTCTCCTCCTGCACGTGCTCACGACACCCTCCACGCCCGCACACTTACGGTTTCTCCCTCACACCCCCCTCAGGTGTCCCCTCCTTGTTGTCTTTCTCAATCACTGTCCCCACCCCCTCGCCCCGCAGACATGCACAACCTCCGGCACAGCCTTCGTGGCCCACACCCTCGCCTTCTCACGCAGACCCCCATGCACAAATAGAACGCACGGGCTCTCCGCCACAGACCCACAAGCCACGTACACGTGCTCCTTCACATACTTCCTCAGCACCATTCTCACAGACTGATTCACAAATGCAGCACACTCACACACGCACATTCCCCCGCATACATCCCCACCGCCTTCTCACATGCACGTGTGCGTGCACACACACACATACTTTCAGAGCCTCCCTCACACCATCACTTTCCTTCCTTTGTCTCTCACAAACACTCCCTCTGCCAAGAGCGTGGCTCTGCTGCAGAGCAGCCCCTGAAGTACTTGTCACTGTACTCCACCACGTCCTTGGCCTTCCTGGCCTCAGTGTCTTCCCTTCCACCTCCAGCCCTGCATACTGTGGCCTTGTATTCTTTTGCCATTTCTCCGTGTAGTCAACAAGAATATGTAGAGTATTCATTTATTCATTCAACAAATGTTGACTGAGCACTGATTATGGGTTAAGCATTGGGGATACTATGATGACACAGGTCCTTCCCTCGTAGAGCTCTCAATTTTGTGTCCAATTCATTTGCTGCTTGTCTCATCTGACTAGAATGGAAGGTAACCCTTGATCTTGGATGTTGAGAGATGTGTAGGAGTTCACAGGAGGAAAAGTAGGGGAAGGGTGTTCTAGGCAGAGGGCAGAGCATGTGCAGAGCCTACAAGTAAATCAAGGTACAGTAGGCTGGAAACTGAGATGATGCTCAGAGACTACAGGAGAAGCTGCAAAGAGGGAAGAAGCCAGATGTCACAGAGTTTAGATGCCATGCTCAGGGGTTTAGATTTTGTCTAGTGGGCCACAAGGAGTCATGGGAAGTCTTTAGTGACAGGACAGGGTGAGGAAATGATGGTGGTCTGACCTAGAAGAGGTGAGTGGGAAGGAAAGGAGACTCATATAGGCACAAGAACCAGTGGGGTTCCAGTTCCAGAGCTGTGACCTCAGGAAAGTCACACAACCTCTGTGACCTGGGTCCATCACATGAGGATGGGAGACAGAACCAGAGCCAGGCTTATGGTATATGCTCGATAAACAATAGCCATCATTGTCAGTTATCGGTAGGACATGGCAGGGCATCAGATGAGGAGGAGATTTTACTGAGCACCTACTGAGTGCTGGGTACTGCGCCAGGTGCTGGGGCCCAGAGGGGAGGTGGTCTGCGGCTTCAGGAAGCTCACACACCGTAACCACAGCTCACGTGGACAACAGAGTGCGGGGTGTGCGGGTGGAGGCAAAGCACCTCGGAAGGTTAGAGGCGCATGAGGGCTCTGGGTGGCTCACGAAGGAGCTGGCATTGAGCCGGACTCTAAAGAGGCTGGTTGAACTTGGGCAGGCAGAGGTGGGAGAAGGAGCTTCGGGGAGAAGGAGCCCTGTGAACGACAGCCTGAGGGCAAGGGGTCTAATCTGGCTGTTGTGTGGGACACAGGAAGGGGGTGTCATGGGATGGGATTATGGAGGCGAGACCTTGGTGGCCAGGCTAAGAGGGGGGGTCAGCACGGGCTGAGCTGCACTCTAGAAATCCCATGTTTTGGTGGTAACATGGAATGTGTCCATTAGAGACTCTGCTCCAGGCTCCGCCAGTAAGCCGTTGCCCTCTTCGACCTCAGTTTCCCCATCTGTGTGATGAGTTCAGTCTTGTTTAGGAGGGAGTTCCGGTATCATGTCCTGGGGCTGGCCTAGCCTACTTTGTTGGGCATCTTCTGGCCTGGGATTCTGGGTCTCAGCAGTGCTTCCTTCCTGAGCACCCTCAGCCAAAGAAAGCAAAATGAGGGGTTCCCCAGAGGCAGGTTTTGGGCGCTGCAAATGAGGGGCCAGGAGCTCCACACGGAAGGGAGGGGTCTTTGCCTGGATCTGACTCCAAGCCCCAGAGGGAAACCAGAAGAGAATGTCAAGGTCCCTCTTCCCTCTCGCCCTGACCCGTGTGGTGGCAGATGTGGGCCATGTGCCCAGTCCCTGGTCCAGGGGGTATCAGGATTATTCTGCCCACTGACAGAGGAGCAGGGCTTGGGTTCAAGAATGTGGCCCAGGGCTTAGAGTCCCCTGGGGTTAAGGAGCCAGGAGGCCAATCTTAGGGTGGCAGAGCCAAGTAAACGCCCATGGGTAACAGGGTTCATTTATATTTGGTGTTGCCAGGAGTTGTGGTCTAAGGCAACTCCTGGTGACACCCAAAAAAATAAAAAAAATAAGAAAAAAAATGCTGATTTTATAAAGACTGCTTTCTTCCATAGTTGACAAACTTATGATGGTACCGATGGTTGGATACTACTCTTAGAGATGAAAAAGGTCTTAAGGATTCTTCCATGTTCCATTCACCAATCTGTGTTCTTGTTCAAAGCAAAATTAATTCCTTTCAAAATTAACATATTAGCTTAATAATAATTTTTAATCTTAAAATAATCTATCTGTGAGAATGGGAATTTTGGGTAGGAAAAAGTGACAGAAGATGGGACAAAAAGAGAATTCATAGAAAGACAAAACAGGATTTTTTAAATGGTGGGTACCAACTTCTGTTTCCAACTATATCAGTTTACCTTAGGAAAACATACTAGAAAGGCCAGATAAATCATAAGCAACATTTGACTGTCAGCGTTAGAAAGCTACTGAGGTAGCCATGACCTAGAAAAGTAAAATAGAGGAAGAAACTCACTGAAGTGAGAACAATATTCTGCACATGCGATTCTAGCCCAGTCATTTAGGAACTACTGATGAAGAGCAAAAGTCTGAGAAACCAAATGTGGCTCCTAAGAGGTAGAAAAGCCAGTAGAACTTAGGACAATGTCATAGGACTAAGGAAACCAGAGTTGGAATTGAGAAATAACAAGGCAGCTAGAATTTTAAGGACCAAAATCACAGAGAGAGTAAAGATTCAGAGAACGGAGCTGGATTCAGCAACAGTGTTCCCTTGCAGTATTTTCCATGTATAATAGGTAGACAAGACAAGATGCTAAGAAGTCAAACAAAAGCTAACTGAAGTCAAAGCAAAGACTTAGTTGGCTCATAATGCTGAAGAGACAAAATTGGGGTTCAGAACCTATGAAAGATTTGTGGCCCAATGGAAAACTAATGATATGAATTAGGACATTGGAAGTCTCTACGTGTGTGTGTGTGTGTGTGTGTGTGTGTGTGTCTATGTGTCTGTGTGTGTGTGTGTCTGTGTGTCTGTGTGTTAGGAAGGTTGATGCAACATCTACATTGAACCTTATAAAGAAGAAAAATGAGTATGAAGTTGGTCCAGGTGACTGAGGTGATCTTCCCCTCTGCTCCCTACCTAAGAATAGGAAATTCTCTCCTCAAGAAAATACAGTTGACCCTGGAACAATGTAGGAGTTAGAGACACTGACTCCCTGTGCAGTCAAAAATCCACATATAACTTTATGGTCGGCCCTTCTTATCTGTGTTTCTGAATCTGAGGATTCAACCAACCACAGCTCATGTAGTACTGTATTACTTATTGAAAAAAAAAATCCATGTATAAGTGGATCTGTGCAGTTCAAACCCAGGTTGTCCAAAGGGCAACTGTAATGTCATTCAGATTCTCTACAACTTGTCATATCCCAAGTCTGGTATTCACTGAAGAACCACCAAGACTACCAAGAAAAGGAGAATTAGAATAAAAAACAAAACAGAATCAGAATCATAGATGACCTAAACATTAAAGATCTTACATATTTTGGTAAATATTATCAAGTTCAAGAAAATAGATGACAAGGTGAAGAATTTAACTTGACAACTAGAAACTATAAACTGATTGAAGTTGAACTGATAGAATTAAAAATTATATGAAATTTAAAACTTGGTAATGGATTGGACACAGGTAAAGAGAGGTAAGTGAACTGGAAGATAGAGTAGTAACAATATTAACACTAAAGCACGGGAAACGAAAAGAATAAAAAGTACACATAAGCACATTTGAGACATATGGGCCACAGTAAACATTTTTATCATATGTATAAACTGGAGTCCAAAGAAAAAAGGAGACAGATTGGGATGAAAACAATATTTCAGAAATATTAACAGCTGAGAGTTCTCTAAAACTAAAAGGAATATATGGAGCCATAAATTCAATAAGCACTAAAAAAGCGCAACAAGAACAAATACAAAGAAAACCACACCTAAGATCACCACAGTACAATTCATGAATAGCAAAGAAAAACATGACATCTTAAAAGCAGCCCAACGAAAAAGAGAGATTACTTTCAAAGGAACAATAGGATTAAGATTACAGCTTACTTCTCAGTGAAACTGAATGGATACTAGAAAATAATGGAATAACATTTTTAAGTGCTAAAGAAAAGAACTGCCCATTGGGAATTGTAGAGGCAGAGAAAATGTTGTTTGGAAGGAAAGATGCAATAAGGAAATTTGCAGACAAACAAAATTTAGAAAATATTTTCTCATCAGAACTGACTGAATTAAATTATAAAGGGAGACCTGCAGGCAGAAGGAAGATTATCACAGATGAAAATAAGGACTTTATAAAGAATTATGTATAACAGAAAGGATAAGTGGATAAACCTAAATAAAATCTAACAACACAAAAGGGTAATAATAAAATATATCAAAAATTAGAATGCATTAAAACAAATGGAAGAGGAAAAAGTAGTAAAAGAAATTTAAGATCTCAGCATTGCTTGAGAAGCAGTAAAAGAGCTAATAAGTCATGGTACATGTGTAACTGCTATTTATGTAAAAGTAACAAGCTAATATAAGGGAAAATGGAATTTGAAGAAATCTCGAAGAAAGAAGAGCAAAAGGAACATAACAAGGTGGGACAAATAGTAAACAAGGAGTAAACGGTCTGTAAGAAAATACATTAACTGTAAATACTCAAATTAAAGGACAAGGATTATTGAAACAAACAAAAAACCTAATTCTATGCCACCTACAAGAGACAAGAGTCAGATTGAAAATGAAAGGATTCAACAATTATGGCATAACAACCATAAGCAAAATTGAAGATTTTTTAATGTTAACATACATTTGAAAGCAAAAAGTATCACTGGCGATAAGGCAGGATAATAAAACCCACTGTTACTTTACAAGGAATATATTATAAATCTAAACTTCAATGCAATATATGAAGGGAAATTCCAAAAATCTAAGTAGAAATAGAAAAATCTAAATTACCTAGATCAGTAACATAGAACCACAACAACAAATCAGCAGATTATAGAAGATCTGAATACCATCATTAAAAACTTTGGCCTAAATTTACATAAAACACTGCACCAACAATGATGGAATATATATATCATGCAGAAATTTTTAGGTGCACATGGCACATTTATAAAATTGACTATATTCTGGTTATAAAACAAGACTCCGAATAAGCAAGAAATTTAAAACTATATAACCAATATTTTACCAAATAGTTGGATATTAAAAACATACTTCTGATCATTATGTAGGTCAAAGATAAAGTCGCAATGGGAATTAGAATTTTATTAATTGAATGATAATGAAAATATGCCATAACAAAACCTGTGGGTTGCAAATAAAGCTGTGGTCACAGAGAAGTTTATGTATTCCAAGTATACTCTCTAAATGTAAAATGGAAAGGAATAAAGCAACTAGAAGATAACCTATCACCCTGAAGTAGCCAGCTCCTGAACTGTACCTGGTGGGGAAGGCAGGGCAGAACTTCAGGAGGCCAGCTGGGAGCACGGTGAACACCATCTCAGGAGCAGTCTCCAAGAAAGAGAATTTAATGTACAAAGGGATGACTAAAATATATTTAAGAGCTAGCACCCTGACCCTTCTTAAGGATGACTTACGTTGTTGGGGAAAAAATAAGAAGTGCTCGATGTAGAAGGTGAATAGCTTTATAATTCCCAGGAGAATCTTGGTACCAGGACCACACAATGAAGAACTTGGAGTCCCCATGGCTAATCCAGCAGAGAGAAAAGGAGGAACAGAGATGCGAGAGAAAATAAAGGGAACTCTTGGTGCAATTCGGTGCTGCTGCAGGGCCAAGTCCAGGTATGTGCTCTCTATCTCCACATCTTAAATAAAGCCACCATGTTCCTCAGTCTTTCAGGTACTTAGAATTTCTCTTTAGAATCTGAAAATGGGGTCAGGTTTCCTGTCTGCATTGCTACAGTACAAAATAGAGGCAGGATGTTTGAAATAGTTCTCCATCTGGCAGAGGAGGCCTTGAAGCTGTGAGCCACTCGCTGCACACCAGCAGGACATGAAGGATTGTTGAGCAGATCTGAAGCTACTGGGAGGCCTTTGAGGAGTTAAATCCCATAGTAAATACTGTACCTTCAATGGCCCCTTCTCCCTCTCTGTCCAGCCTTCCTCCACTCCCGTGGGGGCCCAAAGGGGTTAAATGAGCACTCTTTGACTTGTACTTGGTGGTCCCAGAACTTGACGTGGGCTTGGAGACTTCCATGAAAAAGTCTGCCTTCCATCTACTGGCTTGGGTTTCTTGGGCTCTCTGCTCCAGGCTAATCCCTTCAACCTGCTTTTCCCATTTCTGCCAATAATCCCCCTCTCCAGACCTTCCTAATGCTCTTCTGGGGCGGGAGGAGACTTACTGAGGGCAATGTTTATTTCTAGAGGGAAAGGTGACCACATGACTTCCCAGTGGTCGTCCCCTTGATTATTCAGTTTCTGTCTAGATTAGTCGTGGGTGTTTGTGCACCCCAGCCTCACCCCCAGGAGGCTTTAGAACACTGTCCTTATCTCAGCACTGAGCCTCTATCTAGCCTCCTTCCCTCTCTCTCCTTACCCATCTTTACCCACAGACTCGCAGGCTTTCTGGACCTCTGAGGAAGATAAGCACTTCACTGGAACCTCTGCTACAGAACCAAACATATTGAAATGACTCTTTACGAAGATACTGAAACAACAGAAAATGAATACATGACGATTGTTTCTCCTGAGGGTTCAGTTACCTAGGGGGCCTTTAGCAAACTTTGACTGATAAATCTAACCTTTCCGTCCTTGGCAATAGTTGATCACACTGTGAGGAAAACAAGTTAGAGAATGGAAAAATAATATTTGGATTTCAACGAAATAATAAAGATGCAGGGACTATCTTTGACTTTTGCAAGGTGAGAAGAGAGTTTACATTTTGATTATTTGATGGCAGGAATCCCTTTTAAAACAGGGCCAGTCTGCATGATGCATTTAAAAATCAACCTTTTCAAATATAGCCATAACCCCCACAAGATTTCTTGATTTCTCTGGGGTCAGATAAACCATCACATCTCACAGTGGTGCCCTGTATATGAAAGTGATAAACATAACCTGGAAGCACGGCAGTGGCTAAAAATATGGAGCTGGTAGCCATTCCCTGAAAGGATTTTTTGCTTTTAATTCATTGCATAAAATGCTAATGTCCAAATTCAGGCAGGTAGATCTTACCAACCATCAAGAGCTTCAGCCCTGCTAACAGCTAAGTATGCACTTTTAAACCCTACTTTGACTGCTCCAGAAACTTACTGGGTTTCTTTAATGCCTCTGTTACTATTTCCTTTGTGTCTTTTTCTTTAAAAACATAGCTGTGTGATCTTGGGGAAGTTATATTATTTCCTTGAGACTTGGTTGCCTTCTTTGTGAATATCTGGGTATAATTTTAGTATTGCTCAATAGAATTTTTGGTGATAATGAAAATATTCTATATCTGTATCATGCAATGCAGTATTCAATAGCTACATGGAGCTAATAAACATCTTTGGAATATGGCAAATGCAACTGATGAACTGATTTTTTAATCTTATTTTTAAATTTGTTTAAATATAAATAATGCCACGTGGCTAGCATCTGTTGACAGTACAGATCTACATAATATTTTAAGGACACTCTCCACTCAAAAACTCTACCATTCATTAACTCAACCTAAATATTTTTGCCCTCTGACAAACAAAAAATAATTTATGCTTCCCTTGAAATTATCTGTCAAGACCTTTATCAGTTTGGGGACATTATATTCTTAAAATTGACTTCGCTTTATGAAACTTTAATAATGCTGGACTTTCCTGCCCTCGGTACCACCTTTGTGATGATGGGAAATATTGTGGATGATCAAGGACCATTTCAAGAGATCATGGAGAGAAACCTCCTTCTGGATTTAATTTCATTATGAGGATGTCAGAATGCTAAATTACTTAAAATAAAACCCATACCATTTTTATGCTAAGTTATATTCTACATGTAGCTGGAAAAACGTTAAAAAGATTTTTAAAGAACTGTGCATCTATTTTTGAAGCTGATTTGGCTGTTCAAGCCTTGTTAGCACTTTATCCATCTCAGTGCTCTTTCACTTAGTAAACAAATGCAGTTGCCATAATTGCTGCATATGTGTCTGTGTTCCCTTCTAGGCTATATGTTTTTGAAGTTAGAAACTATATTTATATCACAGCGCCTATGTATAGCACAATACCCATTGCTAATTCAGATTGTGTTTTAAGATATGAGGCAAAATGTAAGACTTTTATTATAGTCATAAACGTCTAGCAAACCAACCAGAAAATAAAAGCTAACTTTCAGTTGGTTGGCCGAGAACAAAAGAACGAAGAATACCTAGTGCAAAACCATATCTCTGATAGCTACTGTTGAATTTAGAGCACACACATGCTAAAAAATATCTTATCAAAGATTTGAGGTTGGACCAGAAAAAATTATATCAGAAGTGAAAATAATCATGTGGTCTGACCAGGGTGGATCACACAAAGTAAGAGTATACTATATATAAAGTAGATAGACTACGAGGTCCTACTGTATAGCACAGGCAACTATATTCAATACCTTGTAATAACCTATAATGGAAAAGGATCTGAAAAAGAAATACATATATCTGAATCACTTGGCTGTACACCTGAAACACAACATTGTCAATCAACTATACTTCAAGTAAAACAAAACAAAAGAAAACACTAAGTGTAAAGGGAAGTATAGTTTTATAAATTCACCTCTGATACCCAATGGACCAACTGAAAGACAACAGAAAGTACAACTTTCTAGGAGACAGGACATGGCCAGCAAACCAGGCCGTTACCCTCGGTAACGGTCATACCTGCCAAAACATATAGACACTAGCCTGCATTCATGAATACATAGGAATTCTTCATTTATCTGGCATTGTTAGGCAATGAGGTATTGTATGTTAGGAGAAGTATTTTTAAAATGACAAATTTAAGAGGAGTTATTTTAACCTTCACTCGGTAATTTTTTTCTAAAATTAAGAAATGTATCTACTGGTGTATCTAATGTTTCCTTCATAACTCGGGGTCATCAGTTCAATCAACGTTTGCATGAATAATGTGAATGGAAACAAGACAGGCATGCTTACTGAAACTGAAAATGACATAGCACTGGCTGGAATAACTGATGAGAGAGCAAGAAGAAAGCAAAACTGAAAACAAACTGTGATCAAGAAACAATCAGTCAAGTTCTTTCTGTACTTAGTTTCAAAAAGAGATACCACAAATCCCAGCGAGAGACTCCAGCATCATTAGCTGTCTTTCTCCTTTGTTTCCACCTTCCTTTCCTTTTCCTTCTACCCTAGATTGTTCCAGGAAGTGTTTATAGCTCCTTGCAAGACAAATTCTAATACTTGCTTTCTCTCACACAAACTTCACAGTATGTCCATGTGATAAATGGTGTGGAGGTAAAAGAGAATTCATCACAGGGACATCTCCTATGAAAATAAAATTAGAAACTAGCTTCTAAACATGAAGAGAGAAGGGCGTGGTATCAGGCACTAATTTCCTTGCGAATTCCTCTCCATTTCTAATAGACGTTTTTCTTTACCAAGATCCCTTTTTAGTTGTGTGCCATTCCAGACTGCTCCACTCCGCCCACCATCATCTTGTAAAATACATTCACACTCTTTTGTGACCCTACTTATTTGCCCATTAAATAATCAGTCATAGAACTGTCAGAATTAAAAATAGAGTGAAATTAAAATACTGGAGTCACTTGGAGGGTTTAGCAGCTCCACCAGAAAATACTGGGCATGGATTTAAAAGAGGCTGCGTGGGACTTGCTCTTGTCCAAGTTCTTTCTCAAGAAGTATCTGAAATAAGCCTAAATTCAGAGTTAATCAGACTGGCCTGCTTTCTCAGGTGGACTGGAATTCATTGCTCTTTCCCCTCAACTCCCTGATGTCAGTGGCACTTTCCGGAGACGAGGTGGACTTCTCTGCCTACTGAAGAAGCTCAGTTCCCCCCGGGTCCACTCCCTGTCTGAATCCCACACTTGAGGCCAGATGGCAGCCTTCCCAGAACATTCGTGGCCTCCTTTCAGTTTCCGACCTGCTCAGATTGAGTCCCTCTAGACTCTTTCTCAGCTGGAAACTTGATCTTCACCCCTTTCCCTAACCTGGATGGTTAACTTCCCTCTTTAGGCCTCAGGTCCTTTAGCTATAAAATGATACAGTTGCCCTTAATTCTAAAGTCTTCTTTCTAAAGCGCTACAATGTGGTGGCTCCTTGAAAATGTTTCTCTTTGCTGGTTTTAATTTTGTAGAGAATTAAAAGCACAGCTACTCTGGGCTTCCCTGGTGGCGCAGTGGTTGAGAGTCCGCCTGCCGATGCAGGGGACACAGGTTTGTGCCCCGGTCCGGGAAGATACCACATGCCGCGGAGCGGCTGGGCCCGTGAGCCATGGCCACTGGGCCTGCGCGTCCGGAGCCTGTGCTCCGCAACGGATAAGGAAAATGTGCTTTTGTAGTTTGATTAACAGGGATGGAAGATGACTTAGTATGTTTTAAGATACTCATGATCCATTCTCGTGAGAGTCGGGGGAAGAAGGGGAAGAGAGTTAATAAATACCAAACGATTATGACAAATTAAGTTCACCAAGATGTAGCTGATTAGTTAACTTGAATAAGCCACACAAATCCAATTCAAGTTTTGCTTTATTTTTCTAAGAAGGGATCCCACTGAACTGAGTCCCATGTTCAGTAACTCCACATTCAATGACTTAGTCTTTAAACAGTGTTATGTTGCTGGAAGCAGAAATATTGCCCATCAGTCCTAATTGATGTTTAGCTATCACGCACATTTGAAATAAATTTATTACTTTGACTGATCTCAGTGTAATACATTCCAGAGGGGCAAAGAGCACACGAAAAGTTATGGAGTCTCCATCTTCTACACTAAAGTGTGCAATAGATTACATATTATTTGGCCGTGAAATTCACAAGCCATAGAAACCACGCCATTAGCAATGTATACAGTGGTAAACAGCAGGTAATGAGAATGATATAAAACCAAACAGACTGCGTATGTTGGCACTGCTGCCAATAAAACAATCATTAAATGCATTCATATGCATCTACGCTAGGTAAGCTCTTTAGGGCAATTGCTATGAATTCTACATACCTGTCAGGATACTATATATAGCCCACTTTCTATGCCCTTTATTCAAAGACGCTGAGAAAGGGTTACTCTGGGTAAATCCAGACCTTTTCTCAATATAGAATTTGGTCAACATGCATTCTGAACAGCAAAATTTCACAGTATTTTCCTACACTAATTGCCACCTCAGCAAATGCAGGATTAAGTATAATGGATTATAAGAAGTTACAAAGGAAAGATGGAAGAAAAAAGAAGGAAGGTAGAAAAAAGGTGGGTATGGAGTACTTCAACATTTATGTAAAGAGTGGACCTAAAACTAACCTGAGGTTACCCTGAATTATTAGCATATGCTATAGAAACTTAAATGAAAAAATTAAAAAACCCAGCAAGGGAAACTCAAAGATTCTCTGTTTTTTCACTTTACTGCATATACACGTCCATCTTAATCTATATGCTTATATCCAATAAGAGAGCATTGTTTTGCAAGGCTATTTGGGTTCTATTAGCATGTAAAGGTCGGACAACTCAACTTTAGCAGAGTCAGCTTTCAGGTGAATAATTGCTTCTTTCAGGTTGCGAGCATTTGATTTTTCCAGAAATGTTTCCCAAAACATGAAAATTAAAAGAGTCCTAGAACAGCGTCCTTTAGAAGTTTTATAGTATCAAGGTTTTTGGAGGAAGAGTATCCTTGTCCATTATCAACACAATGATTCCAAGCAGATCAGTTTATGCTGAGAATATTATATAACAGAACCCACTTCACCTCCATTATACTGACAATGATCTTCCTTACTTCAACCTTGTGCTTCTTAGTAAAGTTGAAAATACTGAGCCAAGAACAGACAGTGACAATGCCAGAGACTCAGCTGTACCTATAGGTGCCTTCAGACAACATCAGCCACCCAGGCTAAAGTCCTGGTTTAAAACATCCCAACATGAATGAATCTCAAAAACCATATGCTGAGCAAGTGAAACCAGATCAGAAGGGCACCCACTGTATTATTCAACTTACATGAAATTCTAAACTGGGCAAAAGTCATCTCTAAAGATAAAAAACAGATCCGTGGTGGCCTTGGGGTGGGAGATGGGGATACTTTTGCAAAAGCCTAGGAGGAAACTTTCTAGGGTTTTAGAATTGTTATCTATCTTTATGGGGGTGGTAGTTATACAAATGTATACATTAATTAAAAGTCACTGAACCGTTGACTAAAAATGTCTGCATTTTATTGTATGTAAATGATACCTTAATAAGGTTGATTACAAAATGAACCAAAACCAAAACAAAGCAGAAGAAAAACCTCTCAAGACCTCAAAGGAAATACACTGTTTTCTTCCAGGGTACCAGATTGGAAATGAGGCATTGGTCTGTTCTACCCTCAGATTATCCCTAGGATTATCTAGTCTATTTTAAAGCACTAGAGTCCCCTATCAGGAAAACTCACCCCATGTTTAATTACTTTGATTTCTTCTCTGCCTCTTCTCCCAACACAGTGAAGCCATTCACGGAAGAAAAACCATCTTTTTCCAACTTTGCATCACCACATATTCTTTCCAAAGCTATTATTTATGTAATAAAATTTGGCTACACTTTGTAAAAATCTAGCTTTTTGAGGCTTACAAATCTTAACAGTTAACCTATTGCCTCCACTGGAATTTGCAAAAAAAATTATTTTGAAAAGGAATAGCTGAGAATTGACATTTTTGCTTTTTGTGATTTTCTCTTCCCCTAAGAGAGAAGTGAGTAGGAATGAGAAACACATACATAAAGAAAAATAAATTATCTTGCTGCCTTTGCATGGTTATAATTTATAGGAGGCCCTTTTCAACAATAATCTATTATCAGAATCAATAAAATATAATCTCCATGAAGGCCAGGCCAGGATATTTGTCTCTTTTTTAGCAGATTGCAATACAAACCACATTCATGGATATGCTTCTTGATGATCTTTGTAATACTGTAACAGTTGCCCATTTCCTCATGCCTCTTCACCTTAACTTCAACCTGGTTTTTCACCAATGACCTCACGTTTCCTTCTCTGTCACTTGGTTGTGGGCCTCTTTTCCAACTCCAACTCGCATTTCACTCTGGCACGAAAGGAAGACTCACACCTTCCTGGTTTTTAGTGATACTTCAAGGTCATTACCATATTGTGATCACCCTGAAGAATAGCCAGACAATTGTTATTTCAGAGCCATCTGACAGTTTGTAGTTCTAACAATTAACTAAGGACCGTATTTGTCAAAAATATCCTAGTTTAAGATTTTGGTAATACAGCAACAGTAATTCCGAAGTCATTTATGACAATCAGTGTGGGAAGCACCCTCCTTCAGGAAGATCCTTTGCCATACAATACTCTTTCCCTGTCTGGTAATAAGGAAGCATGGCCGTGGAAAGTAACCTTTTGTGGAAAGAAATACTTGGCTTTGAGAAGGCTTGCAGTTCATACATTTTTCTTGAATTAGATTCCCCATTAATTACTTTATCCACAAAGAGGTAATTATCAGAGTTATGTAAGCAATTAAGGAGATGCTACTCCACATTCTTTCAGCTTGTTGACCTTTCTCACTTTATTTCATGTGGCTATCTGAAACATCAGTGATTTACATGTCTTTTTTTTTTTTAACAGATTTCTGTGTGTGTGTGTCCCCATGATGAAAACATCATTAAAGTAAAATATCATGAATACACTCTTAAGAAGCAGAGTCTAAAGTCCTGGAAAATATGAAAGCACTAATATTCATGGACAGCTCTACACTACACTCTGAAAGTTACTCCAAATTTTGTTGATCTCTCTTTTGTCTAGGAGTTTTTCAAATTTTCTACCATGATCATTTGTTAGTTTTATAATTACATAATAAAGGCATTACATCATACAATCTTTTGTTATCCATTGCACTTTTAAAACCATTCCTTTCCTTGTCCTCAGCAGATATGTCATAGATTATTAGTACACAAGCAAAGACTTTCAATGTAACAGTACTTTATAGTGAGAAGAACTATACTGAACTATCTCTATCCTAAGACAATGCACTAGGAAAGCACTAGGAATTCTTAAGCACTAGGAATACAGAGACGATCAAGGGGCAAGTTCCTTGCCTTCGAGTATACATAATCATTATAGCAAATGCTTAAATAGTGCTTAGTATATAACTCACCACAGCAGTCTTATTATCCTCCTTTTTAATAGGTGAGCAGAGGAAGCCACAGGGAA
The DNA here is from genome assembly GCF_937001465.1 of Orcinus orca. Lineage (NCBI taxonomy): Eukaryota > Metazoa > Chordata > Mammalia > Artiodactyla > Delphinidae > Orcinus > Orcinus orca. The sequence goes on along the minus strand of NC_064575.1, from coordinate 37,468,763 downwards.
GTCATAGGGTAAAGCCAGAATTTGAACCTAGGTAGACTAGTACACTCTCCACGGGTTTAACTACTACATTAAAAAATATATATATATATAAGTTATATATATAACTCCAAGTATTCCAAAGTTACAAAACACTTATCTACCAAAACTCAAAAAGGAGCACACAAACTTGCATAGAAAATAAACATGTAAAAGTTCATAAATAAACCACAATATAACCTGCTCCACATAATATACTGACTGCAGTGTCCTTGGCCTCTCCCATCCTTAGGTAGCTGGAAATTACAACAAAATAATACTTTTCACCTTTGGAAGCCACACCATCTCTCATACCCACCAACCAATTACTTCCTTAGAGAGAATAGGAAATTAACCTGAATATCATAAAAAATATGTATATATATATATATATATATATATATATATATATATAGCATTAGTGATGTAGAATCTTGTTTAAAGACAATAACTTCAATAGCAGAGGGAACGTTACCATTGCAGGCTTCAGATAACCTCTATATTTCTCAGATTTCATGCTAAATCATAAAATGCCATATTGTGTCTGAAGCTATTTTTTCAATAGTCCATTTTCTTAAATGCACTAGCAAAGCAGTAAATACTGAGGAACACTTTGGCTCCCAAAACCTAAAGACATTCTGATTATGCCTGGGTGATCATGGGGACGTCATCGGAACTACCAGAGGACTGGCTGAAATACCAGTGTTCTGGCCAGCTTACAAATTAGAAATTATACAGAATCCAATTTTATTTTTTGTTATGTAATTCCTATGAGGCTTTTGGTATGTCAATGTAAAGTCCTTTCATGTGTAATCTTTATCCATTAGATAGGGAACAATGCCAATCCCCGTCATAAATACTTTCACAACCTGACACTGAAAATCCACTGTAGGGCATAGGACCTGCAAATAGGATATGAATCACACACATCCACTCGTTCAGATAATCCACAAGTATTCATTTTTAAGTCTACTATATGCCAATAATGTACCGCCCTCTCAGATGCTAGACCATGCTAAATGCTGAAACAGACATACTCAGTTCGGGCCCTCCTGGAAATTATTACCTACAGAAGTGCCTTCATTGTAAACGGTCAGGTCTCAGCCAATGCTATTATCATCAGCAGGTGACCAAATGATACAGCTTGCTTTCTAAATAAGCTCCACACTCCTTGCTTTCAACATTTTTGCTTTCCTTCAAGGCACATAATCCAGTGGTCAGTTTCTCCCAGTTAGTGAGGTTTGGGGAAAATTATCCAGTGAACAATTCCTTGTGGCCTCACTCCTTCCTCATACTCTCCTCTGTGCTCTTGAGCTAAAGAGACCTGGATTACAGTCACTTGCTCTAACCTTATTTTAAAATACGGCTGCTCCTGCTTTGAGGATTTCCACGGGACCAACACAGAAGCAAAGCAGCACTGAATCTGAAGCAGGTAAATTTCAAAATGACAGCTCTAAACATATCCACTCTCCTTTTGTTTTCCTCCTATCCCTTTGCTCTGAACACCTCTGCCCTGAGGCTTTGCCTTTACCCTTCTCTGATTACTGCTCCAAAAGGGTTTCCAAGAGCGGGGAGTATTTATGGTTTCATTTGCTCCCAAGTCCTTGGTGGAAAAGGATGCTTGCTTCCTGATTCTTACTAATTCTACGCTCATATCATTAACACAAAAATCATCATTTAAAAAAAAAATTTCCTCAGCTTCATACTTCTTCTGGGCCAACACTGAAAGACTATTTTCAAAGAAACAATATCCTCTCTCCTTTGCTCTTTTGAGTTTCACGTTCTTACCTCCAGTCTCATTTTCAACCCTTATTACGGGATGCATCACAAACACAGAAGAAAGTTCTTTGTGCTTTCCTGTACCAGCTAATTATTCTAATTTGTTCTGTCTCTACGGAACAGAATGCGAAATCAACACAAAGGCTGATTATGCGACCTCTTCCAAGGGAATGGTCTGAGAGTTGTCTATTTATTAATGAAGCTCGGTGTGTATTAAGGGTTGACTGAAGCAATCATCAGGAATTTTCATCCCTTAAATTAGTCTTTTCTACCAGATGCACATCTTTCATTTTGGATAATATAACTTTTAAGTTCAGGATACAACTGGACAAAAGAAAAGAAAAAAAGGTAACCAACACAACATTTGCAGTAATAACACAGTAACAGCTATCATCCTTCCCTGAGGAATTCAGCCTACTTTATGGACACAATTTAGTACAAACTCATAAAAAAGCTAACAAAACCCAAAACCACTTCAAAATAGCGTAGAGAGGTAAAGGTCAGAAATTATTACTGCCAGACCCAGCAGACAATGGCACCTACAGGAAAGAGCACAGGATAGGAAAACCTGGAAGCCTGTGTTCCAGTTTTGGTTATTCCTGTAAGCATTAGTACGATCTGAGTGAACTCAGCCTGCCCTGCTTTTTCCGTTTATAAAAACCTACATCATCCTCTCAGTAGAATGAAATGCCACATCTGAAAAGTTGCAGATCTCTTTAGGAAAGAAACAAAACTCATGCTTTCCAACCAAAATGGAATAATTCAGTCAATGGAGACTTAATAAAAATCTGCCATAAAGCAATTGTTTACTTGAAATCTATCTTTTGTGGTATATTTATTGGGGTAAGGAGTGTAAGCAAATCATAATTAGAGTTACCAGTTATTCCAGAAATCAAGGTCATTGAGTTCAGATTCCAACTTTGACCATGACCCAGGCTTACAGAGATGTAAGATGTCCCAATACCTCATATCCAGCATACATGGGAGAAACAAGGTATGCAGACAGATCCTCTTATAAATATCCCATATGTAGTGGTTTTAATACAGGGTCTCAGATTCATTGCCATTCTTCGCATCCAGATGTGGGCATTTTCCCTTGAATTTAGGCAGGCTTTCCATGGCTTCAAACAATAGAGCAGGGGTCAGTAAATTATGGCTGGTGAGCCAAGTCTAGGCCTCTACCAGCTTTTATAAATGAAGCTTTATTGGAACACAGCCATGTTCCTTAGTATATGTATTGTTTGTGTCTGTTTTCACATCACAGCAGCAGAGCTAAGTAGTTGCAAAAGAGACTGTATGGCTTGTAAAGCCTAAAATATTGACTGTCTGACACTTTATGGAAAAAGGTCTCCAACGCCTGCAATAGTATATAATGAAAGTGATGCTATGTAACATCTAAGACTAGGTCATAAAAGGTCATGCAGCTTTTGCATGATTCTCGTGGAATGCTTCAACCCTGGACACTCATTCTCTTGGAATACTCTATCTTGAATCCTAACTACCACGTTATGAGAAGTCCAAGCCACCTGGGCAGCCATCTATAGGCACTCCAGTCAACAGTCCTTGTTGGGCCCAGTCTTCAAGGGCCAGACATGTGAATTAAAATTATCTAGATGATTCCAGCTCCAGCCATCCGAATCCTCATGAGCTGAGGTTCCAGACATCAGTCATGGAGTAGAGACAAGCCATCTCCTCTGTGTACTGTTTGAATTGCTGACCCACAGAATCTGGGCACATATTAAAATTTTTGTTTATTTCACCACTAAGTTTGGACTTCTTTATTATGTAGCAATAGATAACTATAGCACTGTGTCTGTACACAGGATATCTACATTTCACAGAGCACAGATTTTTAGATGTGAATGTTGACTGCTCAATTTCTAAGAAGAACGTATACACACACATAGGTACAAAATGTTTATGTATATGTAAATATTAGACCTATATAAACTAATCTATATTATCCATAAAATGAGGGGGCCTTTGATAAAGGCTAACATTATTTTTCGGTACTTATTGTGTTCCAAGAACTGATAAATTCTTGCATTGTATGAATTTTCTCTTTCACCCTCATAGCAACTCCCTGAGAGAAGTAATGTTATCTCTATTGTATAGATGAGAAAACTGAGGCAAAAACAGATAACATGCTCAAGAGTACTCAACAAGTAAATTTTTAGAGTCAAGATTTGAACCCAGGTTCTCAAGTTTTAGATCCCTTACTCATACTTACCAAGCTATATACTGAGGAAGGAGATGAAAGCTGACGCCATTACCTCATGCTCAAGAAGTCAGACAGAAACTTAGCAGGTACGGTTGAAAGAAGACAGGACTTGGAGTCGTAAGTCCAGAGCCTGAGTTATGAGATGAATTCTCCTCTCATCTAGATATAGGTTTGTTTTTAGAAAATGAAGAAGATCACTGCATATTTTGATTGTTAATTTCTGTACTTAATGATTACCAAAGAATGGAATTTTACCAGGGAGCTATTTTGCAATGACATAAATTATTGATTCAAACTCAAACCTTTATTATAAATTATTGATTCAAAATCAAATCTTTATTAAGTCTCCCTTGCATCAGAAGTCTTTCCCACTCTTCATTTCTTTGAAACCCTTTCCTGTCTACTCTTGGCCAAAGCTTGAAGCCTAATTTAACATTTGGAAATAAAATAATGAAATAGTCATAACACAGCAATTCCAATGCCTACTGAAACGGAAGCTCTAAATAATTTTTCAGATAATTTAGGAAATTAAAAATATTTACATCATAGATGCAAAGACAGAAGTTACTTGTGTAATAAATGGTGAGACAAAAAGTTTCTGGTCAAGTAGATTTGTTTAAATATGATCACTAATCTGAGTTCTACCCCTGTGCTAAAACCCAGTGACAGGTTGCGTACAGCTTCTAAAGGGATAGTTCAGTGCATTGGGTCAAATTCATGCCATAAAATGTGGTATTAGTAGTAGTACTAGAAGACAGAGTGACTGTCTTCTTTGGGACATAGATGAAGACCCCAAGATAGACAATATCAAGGACAAATTATGTAGAAAAGATATTATCTCAGTCCTTGGAACATGTCATCCAGGATAGAACAAGAAGTAGATTTATTATCAAGTACATGAAGCCAGAGACAGTAAGCAATGAGTGGTAGTTGGTTAAAATAGACAGGTTTTAGAAGTAGAGGCACGGATGTAGAAAACAAACTTAGGGTTACCAGGGGATTGTGGCGGGGAGGCTAAATTGGGAGATTGGGACTGAAATATACACACTACTATACATAAAATAGATAACTAATAAGAACCTGCTCTTCTTATTAGCACAGGGAACTCCATTCAGTACTCTGTAATGGGCTATTTGGAAAAGACTCTAAAAAAAAAATAAAAGTGGGGCTTCCCTGGTGGCACAGTGGTTGAGAGTCTGCCTGCTGATGCAGGGGACACGGGTTCGTGCCCCGGTCCGCGAAGATCCCACATACCGCGGAGTGGCTGGGCCCGTGAGCCATGGCCGCTGAGCCTGCGCGTCTGGACCCTGTGCTCCACAACAGGAGAGGCCACAACAGTGAGAGGCCCGCGTACCGAAAAAAGAAGAAAAAAAAAAAAGTGGATATATGTATATGTATAACTGATTCACTTTGCTGTACACCTGAAACTAACACAACACTGTAAATCAACTATACTCCAATAAAAATTTACCAGAAAAATAGGTTTTAAGAACCATAGTCAGGGAGCAGTGTGGATTGGAAAGACCTGGCAAGAAATATTTCTTCATCCTCAGACAGTGCTCCCCAAGCTGGCTATTCCTAGGGTGAGCATTTAAGAGATCTTTGACCTAAGGAGGACATGAGATTAACAATCTATCCCAATGTGCATGAATTATTCTCCTCGGTGCTATCAGAAATCAGATGGCATCCTAGAGCAGGGATCAGCAGATCTTTTTTGTAAAGGGTCAGATAGTAAATATTTTGGATTTTCTGTACCATACGTCTCCATTGCAACTGCCCATCTGCTGCTGTAGCACAGAAACAGCCATGCACAATACGTTAATGAATGGATGCGGCTGTGTTCAAGCCAAACGTTATGTACAAAACCAGGAGTCAAGCGAGATCTGATCAGTGGGCCAGAGTGTGCGGACGCCAGTTCTGGGTCAGTATTCACAGCTGAATGAGTCATGAGGCCTTAAGTTCCAGTTCTCATCGTACTACTTTCTACCTGGGTGAACTTGGGTTCATCCTTTTATTTATATGGGCCACTGTATTAGTCAAGGTTCTCCAGAAAAACAGAACCAACAGCATGTGTATACAATGTGCCCATATATACTGACAGATATAGATCTAGATATCAATATTGATACCTAGATCTATATCCATATCTATATAAAGATAGAGAAAGAGAGAGAGATTTTAAACAATTTGTTCACACAATAATAGAGGCTTGGTAAATTCAAAATCTGCAGGTTAGGCTTCTAGAGACTCTCGGAAGAGTCGCAGTTCAATTTCTGTAAGTCTTCTGGCAGAATTCCTTTTTGCGACAGGGAGGTCAGTCTTTATTAAGAGCTTCACCTGATTGGATGAGGCCCATGCATATTATGGAGGATAATCTGCTTTACTCAAAGTCCACCACAAATTTAATTATGAATTTCATCCAAAAACACCATCACAGGGACTACCCTGGTGGCACAGTGGTTAAGAATCCGCCTGCCAATGCAGGGGACACGGGTTTGAGCCCTGGTCTGGGAAGATCTCACATGCCGTGGAGCAACTAAGCCCATGCACCACAGCTACTGAGCCCGTGCACCTAGAGCCCATGCTCTGCAACAAGAGAAGCCACCGCAATGAGAAGCCCGCACACCACAACAAAGAGTTGCCCTCGCTTGCTGCAAATAGAGAAAGCCCACGTGCAGGAATGAAGACCACATGCAGCCAAAAATTATAAATAAATAAAACATAAAAATTAAAAAAAACACAAAAACACCATCACAGAAATATCCAGAATAATATTTGACCAAATAACTGGGCATGGTGGCCCAGACAAATTGACATGGAAAATTCACCACCTAAGCCATAGTTTTGTCACCTGTTACTGAGAAATATGACTTATCTGAACTATTTTGATACCTAGAACATACCTTCTAGAGGTAACGCCTTCAGTATTTTACATGGTAGGCAGTAGAGGGAATGAGCCCATTTGCCCAGTCAGATGACACCTAAAGGATAAAATTCTGTCTTCTCTCTCCAACCCACAAGGATGAATGCCAAAAATACATCACTTATATCTGCTTTAGCTAACATAGGATAGGTCTGGAACAGACCTATGCTCCCAGTAAGTCTCATGAAATGCTTTTTCATTAAGGGGAGACTTTACATGCTAAGATTAGAAGCAAAAGAGGGTGGTGGATGAAAAACTGCCCAAGGATATAAGCTCATGCAAGGAAGCAGGAGAGAGAATGGGTATCCGAAGATGTGCGCTCTGAGCCAACACTAATTCCACAGCATCAGGTTATAATTCAGGGAGCCCAACCGCTGGGTTTTTTTTCCCCTTCTTCTTTTCCCCCAAAGAGGGACAAGCATACTGACAAAGGAAGAGCATCAGTCACCACAGATAAATTGCTTTTTAGAGGTGATCTCGCAAATGATTTGGCTCAGTGTAGACTATGATTTGGCTCCCCAAACCATAAGCTAGAGCATTTCATTCCAGGTCCCTCTTCAAATATCCATGATAGGTAAAACTCTGGCATCAAGTAGGTCTTGAAATCTCCCCAGGTGATTATAATATGCAACCAGGGCTGAGAATCTGGAGATGTAGAGCAAATTTAAATTAAACTTTAGTTAAACAGTAAAACAAGCTCTGACTCTACTGGCTGGAGCTAGACAAGGGATATGGATTTAGTGGGATGAGAAGATAAAGGACACCAGGGAGTAAATCAAATGCTTTACACCTGTGCTTAGCTAATTGTTACTCAGATAATTCAGACAATCTTACAGCACCTGAACCCTGAAATTCCTTAGTTCTGTTTAAGAAAAAGGAACTCTTCAAGTAACTGAACTCTGAGAATCATGCAAATCATAAAGAAAAAGAAGAAATCTTATTTTTTGAATTAGTTGATTTCATATATACTGTTTCACTTTCATGATATTAACTAGTTATCTTTCTTTCCATTTTATGTTTGAGGAAAGTAAGGCTTTAAAAATCTCAGTAATTTTCTCAAGGTCACTTGTTAAGGGTGTGGTAGGCAGCATAATGGCTCCTAAAAATGCCCTCACCCTAATCCCTAGAACCTAATAATATGTTACCTTACATGGTAAAGAGGACTTTGCAGATATGACTGAAGTTATAGGCCTTGAGATAGAAAGATTATCCTGGATTACCTCATGGAACAAATCTAATTGAATGAGTCCTTAAAAGCAGAAAACCATTCCCAACTGTAGAAAGAGAAAGAGAGAGATGTCCTAATAGAAGCAGAATCAGAGAGATGCAACATTTTGGGGTTTGTAGGTGGAGAAAGGGGACTCTGAGTCAAGGACTACAAGTGACCGCTGGAAGCGGATAAAGTCCAGGGAACAGAAACACCCCTAAGAGCCTCCAGAAAAGAATGTAGCTCTGCCAACACTTTTTTTTCTTTTTTAACCATCTTTATTGGAGTATAATTGCTTTACAATGGTGTGTTAGTTTCTGCTTCATAACAAAGTGAATCAGCTATACATATACATATATCCCCATATCTCCTCCCTCTTGCATCTGCCTACCACCCTCCCTTCCCTATCCCACACATCTAGGTGGACACAAAGCACAGAGCTGATCTCCCTGTGCTTTGTGGCTGCTTCCCACTAGCTAGCTCTTTTACATTTGGTAGTGTATATATGTCCATGCCACTCTCTCACTTCATCCCAGATTACCCTTCCCCGTCCCTGTGTCCTCAAGTCCACTCTCTATGTCTGCATCTTTATTCCTGCCCTGCCCCTAGGTTCTTCATAACCATTTTTTCTTGTTTTTTTAGATTCCATATATATGTGTTAGCATATGGTATTTGTTTTTCTCTTTCTGACTTACTTCACTCTGTATGACAGTCTCTAGGTCAATCCACCTCACTACAAATAACACAATTTCATTTCTTTTTATGGCTGAGTAATATTCCATTGTATATATGTGCCACATCTTTATCCATTCATCTGTCGATCCTGCAAACACTTTTACTTTACTCAATTGAGACCAAAGTCAGACTTGTAAGGTAATAAATTTACGTTGTTTTGAGTCACTAAATTTGGGATAATTTGTATGAAAGCAATTAAAAAAAATACAGAGGTCCTACAAGAGCCAGGCTATATATTTATACTTAAGTATTTCTGAAATGAATTTAACCTTGTGATTGACAGCAGCAGCAGCAGCTTCCAAGGGATCCCACCACACACCTGAGGCAAAAGGAGCCTAATACAAAGCAGTGACAGCAGCAGGTCACTGGCCCACACTTGGGGTAGAGGGGGACTTGATCTACTGTAGCAGCAGCATAGCCTGAATGGGAACCCATCCTCCTGTGGCACTAGTCCCATCAACATTAGTCTAATCTGCTAGCATCTGCTGTGCCAACAGGCCCAACATATACAAACCCGCCAACTCAGTAGCATTAAGTGAGCCAGGCTCAGTGTTTCCTGAAACTCATATCCAGTTGCACTGGAAATCCAAGATATCACCTACTGTTATGAAAACATAAACAATAACAGAAGACTGGGAACTTCAGAAAGAAAAGGGGAACAATGGAATGGGTGAAAACAAATGGGGTAAATATAAGAGACTATCATTAGCCTCATGAGTTTCCTAAATTCTATATGATGGTCAAAGCAAAAATGATGACACCGTCTGATGGGGTTCTCAATGTAGAGAAAGGAAATACTACAGAAAATCATACTTTAAAACTGGGGAATATTAAGAGACCTAAATGGAAGTAAAATTTTGAAACTACACTTGAAGTAATAAAACAGTGATTCCAGTAGGCTATGATAAGTTACATATGTATACTGTAATGCCAAAAGCAACCACTAAGAAAACTATACAAACAGTATACACAAATGATTATAAATGAATTAAATTAAAATGGACTTATTAAAAAATGTTTAAGTAACCCACAAGAAGGCAAAATAAGAGAAACACAGGATTGAGAAACTAAGGTAAAAGACAAAACAAAAAATAACATGGTAGACCAAATCTTTGACATGGCAATAATTACGTTAACGGTAAATGATCTAAATAACCAAGTCAAAGACAGAGATTGGAAGAGTAGATTAAAAAATCGCAAGCATGATCCAACTATATACTGTCTATAAGAAGCTTACTTTAAACATCATGATATAGGTAGTTCAAAGTAAAAGGATGAAAATGATATATCATGTGAACATTAATCAGAAAAAGCAGGAATGGCTATATTACTATCAGATAAAGTAGACTTCAGAGCAAAGGAAATTATTAGGGGCAAAGAGGGTCATTACATAAAGATAACAGGAATAATCCACCTAGATGACCTAGTGATACTAAATGTGTGCGCACCAAACAACAGAACTTCAAAATACATGAAGCAAACACTGAAAAAGGTAAAAGGAGAAAGTTTTAAATCCACAATTATTATTTGAGACTTCAACACAGCAATTTATACAACTACCAGAGAGAAAAATCAGCAAGGATATGGAAGAACTGAAAACATCATCAATCAACAGGATATAACTGACATTTAAAGAACACACTCAGTAAGAGCAGAATACATATTCAAGTGTCCATGGAACATTCACTCATATACCATATACTGGGCGATAAGAAAACATTAGCAGATTTAAAAGAATTAAAATCATAGAGAGTATGTTCTCTAGCCATAATGGAATCAGACTAGAAATCAATAAGAGAAAGACAACAGGAAAATCTTCAATCACATGAAAACTAAACATCACAATTCCAAATAACTCATGGGTAAAAAAGACAGCATCAAGGAAAAATTTTTAAATGCATAGAATAAAAGAAAATGGAGATATAACAGATCAAAGTTTGCGGAATGAAGTGAAAGCAATGCTGAAAGGGAAGTTTATAGCACTAAATTGGGAAAGAAAATATTTCAAAGCAATAATCTAATTTTCTATATTAAAATAGTAAAAAAGGAAGAGGAAAAAACACTAAACAAGCAGAAAGAAGGAAATAATAAAGATGAAACAGAAATCCATGAAACTGAAAACAGGAAAATAGGGGGGGAAATCAATGAAACAAAAGGCTGGTTCTTTGAAATAAACAATCTAACCAATAAAGATCTAGAAAGACTGATAAAGATAAACAGAGAGATGGCACAAATCACAGATATCAGAAATGCAACCAGGGATACCATGACATATCCTGCAGGTTAATGAGGGACAAGTTACTATGAACAAGTCTACACTATAAATTCAAAAATGTAGATGAAATGGGCCAATGTTTCTACACCCAAAACTACCAAAACTCAGCCAAGATGAAATAGATAATCTCAATTTTCCTGTAACCATTAGAAACACTGGTTTTTCATTTAAAAACTCCCAAAAGAAATATTCAGGCTTAGATGTTTCACTTTTACCCAAGACTTAAAGAATTAACACCAATTTTACATGATTTGATAAGAAATACAAGTAGAGGGAACAGTTTCTAATTAATTTTATGAAGCCAGTATTACCTTGATACCAAAACCAGACAGGGATAGTATAGAAAGAAGAAACCTACAGACCAATATCTTTTATGAAATTGGCTGAAAAACCCTCAGCCAAATATTAGCAAATTAAATCCAGAAATATATGAAAAGAATAATATACCATGACCAAGTGGGATTTATTCCAGTTATGCAAAGTTGGTTAAATATTTGAAAATTAAACAGTGTAATCCACCATATCCAATAGATTAAGGGGGAAAAGTCATGTGATCCTATCCATTAATGCAGAGAAAGCATCTGACAAAATCCAATCCCATTCATGATTTTAAAAAAAGAAGAAAAAAAACTCCAAGCAAACTAGGAATAGAAAAGGAACATACTGAAACTCATAAAGATGATCTACAAACAACCTATACCGACATTATATTTAACTGTGAAAGACTGGGTGCTTTCTCTGTAAGATCAGAAACAAGGCACCGATATCTGCTCTCACCACTTTTATTAAATATATTACTGGAGGTTCTAGTAAGAAAATAAAGCAAAAATAAATAAATACATAAATTTAAAAGTTAAATTTTTAAAAAGTTTATTTAAAAGATAAAAGGACTATTCCTTCTACGTTGCATAGGAAGGAACATGTCCTACTGAATGTTGAATAGTAATATATCCTATTATACTGAATAAGGAAAAGTAAAACTGTCTGTATCTGAAGATGAGATGATAATCTAAATGGAGAAAATACCAAGGAATCCACAAAAAGCTTGAGAAATAATATTAGTTTGTAAATGATTTAGAGTACAAGATCACCACAATTTTATCAAATTATATATTAATAACAAATGTGTAGAAGCTTAAATAAAAATATGTGATGCCATTTACAACTGACCTAAATAAATACTTAAATATAAGCCCAATAAGACATTTATAGGACCTCTAGACTGAAAATTACAAAATGCTGATGAAGAAAAATTTTTAAGTCCCAAACAAATAGGGAGACATACCTTGTTCATGGATTAGAAAACACAACATGATAAAGATGTCAATTCTCCCCAAGTTAAGAGGCTTATTAACACAATTACTCTTAAAATGCCCTCAAGGTTTTTGTGGATCTAGACAAGCTTATTCTAAGATTTATATGGTAAGAAGAGGCTGAAGAATAGCTAAAACAACTTGCAAAGGAAGAAGAAAATGGAGGAATTAATCTACCAATTTCAAGATTTTGCAGTAATGATGGAGTGTAGATACATAGATCAATGGAATGGAATAGAGAACCCAGAAATAGACTGACATAAATACATATAACTTGTTTTTGACAGCAGTGCAAAAGCTATCAAGGAAGAATAGACTTTTCAAAAAATGGTACTGAAACAGTTGGACATCCCTCGACAAAAACAAACAAACAAAAAATGAACCTTAACCTCCACACCTTACACAAAAATTAAATCAAAGTGGATCATAATCTTAAATGTAAAAGCAGGACATTTTTAGAAAAAAAAATAGAAAATGTTTGGCATCTAGAACTAGGGGAATAATTCTTAGACTTGACACCAAAAGTATGATCAATAAAGGCAAAAGCTGATAAATTGGATCTCATCAAAATGAGTTAAAAATGCTTCATAGAAGATCCTTTTAAGTGGATGAAAACTCAAATTACACAGTAGGAAAACATATTTGAAAATCCCATATGAGACAAATGACTTGTATCTATAATATACAAAGAACTCTCCAAACAACTTAAAAAAATCCAACTAGAAAATAGGCAGAAGACAGGAACAGACATTTCATGGAAGAGAATATACACATGGCAAAGGAGCACGTGAAAAGATGCTCAGCATCATTAGCCATTAGGGAAATGCAAACTAAGACCATAATGAGATGTCAGAGAATAACTAAAATTAAAGTATAGTGACAACATCAAATGCTGGCGAGTACATAGAAAAATTATATCACATCACTGGTGGGAAAATAAAATGGTTTAGCCACTCTGATCAACAGCTTGACAGTCTCTTTTAATCCTAAAAGTAGATTCACCCTACAACGCAGTAATTGTACTCTTGAGCATTTATCCAAAAGAAACAAAAACTTAATTAAGTTCCCACAGAAACTTACACATAAATGTTCATAGCAGTTTTATTTATAATAGCCAAAAACTGGCAACTACCCAAATGTCTTTCAGTGGATGAATGTTGAAACAAATTGTGATAAAATCTTATGATAGAATACTACCGAGCAACAAAAAGGAACAAATTATTAATATATGCAAAAATTGAAATGAACTTCAAGGGAATGATGCCGAGGGAAAAATTCTGAAAAGCCGATCTCCGAAGATTAAGTAATTCATGATTATGTTTACATATTATTCTTAAAATAACAAAACCGTGGAGATGGAGAACAGATTAGAAGTTGCCAAGGGTTAGAGATGGGGGTAGAAGGTACAGCGGGGGAACTCTGTGAGGTTTTTGTGGTTCCAGTGCAAATAATACAGCAATCTTGGTTTTAATCCCTAAAGATTTCTAAAAGCAATTCCTAATAAGAGGTGTCCAGATATTTAGCAATGGCAGATTAGAGGTATAGCTCCCCAACATAACAACTTCAAAAGAGAACATACTAATTCAATGCATATGTTAATTTCAAAAAGGCCAGTCACAATACTTAAATGGTATATATCTTAACATATTATTCTAAGTATCCAGCTATACCAGATGGACTAGCAAGATTTTCTGTACATTCAACCTTATTTAAGACAGTAAATCTTATAGTAAGACAGTTAAAAAAAGAAAAAGAAAAAAAAACAAACCTCAACTACACTTGGATATTCTCATAGGAAGATGAGGTGAAAATATGCAGCAGTGGTTCAAAAGCTTAAGCAGTGGCACCTAAATTTGGTTGTGCATTAGAATCATCTGAAGCACTTTTTAAAAACCCTCACACTGACGGTTGGTCATCGTAGACCAATAAAATCATTTTAAATCTCCTCAGACGATGCCAATGTCTAGCCAGAACTGAGAACCAGCGGACTAAGCAGAAGGGGATGTTTCTACAAAGATCTCTTAACAGTAAGTCCTTTCACCCAATCAGATTTACCTCCCCGCAAAAGGCTAAAGAATGCTAGTGTTGTCCATACTTGCTTAGCTTTAATTAGCACTTGTGACTTGCCCAAAACCTAGATCATGTTTCCCCTAAATTTCATGTTATTCCCTACGTTTTTCAAACCCAGGGCTAAGGGGTTTGCCAGGATGAGATTTAAAGTGCTCACACAGGGGAAGTCCCTGGCAAACCAGGACAGCGGTCCCTCTACATTGAAATGTAAAGCATCCTAAATAACCCTGCCACTGCTCCCAGATCTTAGTCTGTGCCAACCAGTGGAGAAAAGGCATTCTCCATTACTACCACGGCAAATGCTGCTGTACTTGCCTTGGCTGGTCCCTATCTTTTCCAGGCACCACTCCCCTTCACCTGCTGGTGGACGCTTTGGCCAGCTGACAATGCAGATATTTTCAAACTTTAAGGTGAATGAAAATCATCTGGAGGGCCTGTTATAACAGAGATCACTGAGCCCCACCAGAGTTGCTGATTCCATAGGGCTGGGACAGGGCCCTAAAACTTGAATATCTGACACATTATCAGGGGACGCTGGTAAAACTGGTCAGGTTGTTACCGAATGCAGGTTCGTGTGTCTGAAGCACAGTGAGGCCAAACAAACCTAAAGGTTGGAGTCTGGAGCAGAGAAAGATTTATTGCAGGATCGAGCAAGGAGAGGGGGTGGCCCGAGTTCCAAAACACCCTGAAATCTCCAAAGGATTTCAGCAAAGCATTTTTAAAGGCCAGGTGAGGGAGGGACGTCCCAGGGAATGTGATCAGCTCGTGCACAATCCTCTGATCGGTTGATGTGGAGGCCACAGGGCAGGTAACATTATCCATCCTTAGGTGCCAGAAGGTCTGGGGGCTACGTGCTCATGATCATCAAGGAGTTAATTTCTTCCACTGGGCGGTGGTTTTTAGCATCTGAAAACTCAAGAAATATGCCTGAGATACTATTATCTGAGTACTTCAGAGAGGAACTACAGCAGAGGATATGGGGGATGCGTCTGTCCTAGGAAGGCCCCATAGGGTACTGCTTGGTTACAAGGTGACCATACTTTGAGAACCACTGCTCTAGTGGCCTGGAATGTTCAGAAAGTAATGGAAGAATCCCTTCCCAGGTCTAGATTCTAGTATCGCCAGCTATTTTGGTGGGGGGAAGGGTAAGTTTTGTCCTTGTTTGGACTTCTTGTTCATTTATATCAAAGCCTATTTGAGGCAGTGCGCTTGGCAGTCCTGCAGTTCTGTCTTTTGCTTCAACAGTGTTTGGAATGAACAGACCCAGGGACGCTCCTTGCTCCAGCCCCCGACCACCCTCCAACCTTTCTTCCTGTCGCAACCTTTGGAATCAGCCACTCAGCTATCCTCAGCCTCCAGGACAGGCCAACACCGTTTTTTGAGCTTAGCTCCTTATCACTGATCAACCACGAGTTCCCAGGTTCGTCAGAATTATTCCATCGAGGTGGAGGCTGCCGTCCACCGCCTGTTCAACATGCATCTGGGGACACTTACCTCTCTCTGAGCTTCTATTTTGACAGCAACAATGGGACTCTGGACAGTGTGGGCCACATTTTTCGCCAACTGGCTGAGGAGAAGTGTGAGGGCGCCCAGCATCTCTTGAAAATGCAAAACCAATGCTGTGGCCGCGCCCTCTTCCAGGATGCGCGGAAGCCTTCTCAAGATGAGTGGGGTAAAACCCAGGACGCTGTGGAAGCCGCCATTCTTAGGGAGAAGAGCCTGCACCAGGCACTATCACATCTGCGCGCCCTGGGTTCCGCCCGCGCGGACTCCCAGCTCTGTGACTTCCTGGAGAGCCGCTTCCTGGAGGAGCAGGTGAAACTCATCAAGAAGATGGGCGACCACCTGACCAACCTCCGCAGGCTGGCTGGTCCGCAGGCTGTGCTGGGCGAGTATCTCTTTGAAAGGCTCACCCTCGAGCACAAACAGGAGTCTCTGAAGTCCAGCGGCCTCTGAGGAGCCCCTCTGGCATCAGAGCTTCTGCCTGAAGCCCTGCTCTGCAGCTACTAGGCAGCTTTGTAACCGCCCTCGAGCCCTCTCCCAAGCCTTGGACCAAATGGAAACAATAAGGCTTTTTGCAGAAGGAAAAAAAAAAAGCCTATTTGAAACACAAACAGAATAAAGAGGAAAAAAAGAAATATATATATATATGTATATATATGTATATATATATATTCATTTTTTTTCTTTTTTTAAAAATTTATTTTACTGAAGTATAGTTGATATACAATGTTGTGTTAGTTTATGCTGTACAACAAAGTGATTCAGTTATACATATATACGATTTTTCATATTCTTTTCCGTTAGGTTAATTACAGGACATTGACTATAGTTCCCTGTACTATACAGTAGGACCTTGTTGTTTATCCATCATATATATAATAGGTTACCTCTGCTAATCCCAAACTCCCAATCCATCACTCCCCCACCTCCCCCTTCCCCTCGGGAACCACATGTCTGTCTGTGAGTCTGTTTCTGTTTCATGGATAAGTTTATTTGTATATTTTAGATTCCACATATAAGTGATATCATATGGTATTTGTCTTTCTCCTTCTCCATTTAGTATAATAGTGTCTAGGTCCAGCCATGTTGCTGCAAATGGCATTATTTCATTCTTTTTTATAGCTGAGTAGTATTCCATTTTATATATATCACATCTTCTTTATCCATTCATCTGTCAGTGGACATTTAGGTTGTTTTCATGTCTTGGCTATTATAAATAGTGCTGCTGTGAACATAGGGGTGCATGTATGTTTTCGAATTATAGTTTTGTCCAGATATATGCCCAGGAGTAAGATTGCTGGATCATATGGTAGCTCTATTTTTAGCTTTTTGAGGAACTGCCATAGTGTTTTCCATAGTGGTTGCACCAATTTACATCCCCACCAACAGTGTAGAAGTAAGTCAGAAAGAGAGAGACAAATACCGTATGCTAACACATATATATGGAATTTAAGAAAAAAAATGTCATGAAGAACCTGGGGGTAAAACAGGAATAAAGACACAGACTTACTAGAGAACGGACTTGAGGATATGGGGAGGGGGAAGGGTAAACTGTGACAAAGCGTGAGAGAGGCATAGACATATATTCATGTTCTTTTAACATATGAATTGCCCCACTTTATCTGTGTGAAGTAAGTTTGTTCCCGTTATTGGGCTGCTTCTCAAGCTTTGCTGCTCATTTGAATGACCTAAAGAGCTTTTAAGAAAAACATTGGTGTCTGGGTCCCAGCCCCAGAGATTTTGATTCAGTAGGTCTAGGGAGGAGCCTGGGCACAGGGAGGGCTCAGAGTTCCCCAGGTGATTCTAATGTGCAGCAACTTTGGGAACCACCTCTTGGCTTCAATCCAGCTAGTGATCAGATATTAAATCTAAGACACATGGGCTAGTGCGTGAGCTCTAGGAAGATTCGTGCCAGGGAAAATGATCGATAGTTGTGTTACTTCTCTGAAATGGATTGAAATTTCCAATTAGCATGAACAGGGGAGGGTGAATGGGTGAATGCAATAAGGTGTATCGTTTACGTATTGCCCTATGTGTATGGCTAGAAGCTTTTGCAACTGAGGTCTGCCCTACTTTTCATGCTAATGGTAATGCTTGTCCTCCTAATGCAGCTGTAAACTTTATAAGCTCATAGGTAGACAGCATCACAAAATATTTACCCCTCCCCACTGGTCCACTCTCAAGCTTCTCTCCCCTTCCCCAATACACAAATGTACATCAATGCTCTTGAGACCACTATCAACATATTGACCTTCAATTCTTCTACTTTGCAGCTTCCCTCTTACCAGGAGATGTCAGCATTTAGTGCAAGGACAAATGCTTGCCTCTTGGTGAGTAATGTAGACAATGCCTCCAAGAGACAAATAGCCCTTAGGGAGGGGGAAAAAGTCTTTCAAAAAGGTTGATGCCCAGAGGAGGCATTTTCAGTCATCTCAGCTTAGAGGTCAAATATCCAAAATTAAAAAGGTTAAAAAAAAGAAAAAGAAGAAAGCAAGGAAGAAAAGAAGGAAACAATTTTCTTATCTCATAGTAATAAGGCAGTTTTCCTTAAAAAAAAGACAAGCCTTAAATTCTCTTTCCTAATCAAAATGTGCTTTTCCGTCTTTAGACTATTCCTCTTATATCCTGTATTATTCATGACGTTTAATTCTTGAAATAGCACATGGCTGAAAACAGAAGCTAACCTCTTGTCCACTATGAATTAAATCTTCTTTTCCTAGGACCTGTCTACAATGTACAATTTGGGGTTTGCCAACATAATTATTTTCTCTGAAATAAGTTACAGCATTTTGCCTTTTCAATATATAGTTATACAATATATTGTTAACACAACATAGTTAATATAGTCAATATAGTAAATACGATTATAACACACGTGATATGATGCCACTTTGGTGATTTTCTTCATCCATGTAATTCTGAAATTTGACAGTATAGTTTTCATATTCTAATGAGCTGAGTATTACCTCTGCAAGGATAGAAAAATAAAATAAATTCATAATATTCTTGTGTGGTTTGCCCCTGGGGTGGATTACCATAATGGGGGGATATTTGAGCCTTTCCCCAAGTCATTAAAAAACCTCCAGCGAGCAGCCCCTTATCCTCTCCAGGGAGTGGGGGAAAGGATCTTTAATCATAATAATCCTGGGGGGAGAAATCTCAGAAATAAGACATCTGCTTCTGTGCCTTGTTTTGCAGAATAGCAATGATTGCTTTAGCAGCTTCTATTGCCATGTGTGTACAATAAGTAAATGAACATAAAATTGAATGAACGCATAAAAGAAGGATAAACCCACCCAGCTTAACAAATCCACTCTCTCACCTGCTGTGCCCTGAAACATGAAAGAAAGAATCATGGGATCATAAGGATTAATAAAATAACAGTCTCTGTTAACAATATTGACAGAAGGTATAGGAAAATTTGTCTGATGTGGGACCAACAGCTTAACTGCTTAATCCTTTTTTTTTTTTAAGGGCAACTCATTCATTTATTGTTTAAAGATTGCAAGACAACTTCTGAATTTCTGTAGCACAATTTAAATGTTTTACTTTTTTGATAAATCAGAGTATAATAGAAAAAACAATTAGTTTCCAGTAATATCTATATCTCTATTCAGAATTAAGTCTTCCACAGACTTGTAACCTGGAAACAAAAGCCTGTTACAATATGCAAAGCTTCAACAGAGCTGCTACTTTTCGGGCCAGGGAAAGGAGGAGGATGTGCTATGTAAAATGGCTGCAAGGTCACAGCCTTGAGGGCGCTGGAAGTCTATTATCCTATCCCACATTAAGTAGTTTGGTGAACTTCAAACGTCCATTCATCTGCAACCAAGCTGGCAAACTTTAACTGATATCTCAAGCAGGTAAAAAATAAATTAAAAGAAATCCTTACACTGATGTTCCTTCATTTACACTGTTCAATAGTTCATTAACATGTAATTCTGGCTAAGAATTACATTTGAGACTCCTTGCTCAGATTTTGGTTAACAGTACAAATCTTTGAGAAATTCAAGTTCTTATTAATCAATAATTTGTCAGCTAGGCTACATTCAGGCATCAGCTGCAACTACAGACTAGGTGCACTGCCTCAGCGCTTTGGAAAGACATAATCTAGAACACTACTAGCAGACAAAATATCTGTTACTAGACAGCACAGGTGCAGTACAGCAAGACAAAAACATATATTCATGTGTGCCGCGGACCAGCCGGAGAAAGAGGATTTCACCGCCCAGGGTCAGAAGGGAAGGGGTAAGGAACTGAAGTGGCACCGACGAATGGGTGAAGGACCAAGACAACTGATGGTTGCAAGGCAAATTTTATTGCGCTACAGTTGCAGATTATCTAGACTAGAAAAAGGAAGGTTGACAGATGGTGGATTACATTATCTACAGACTGTCTCGGCTCAAGGTTAACTTCCCTGGGAGGAAACCCATAAACGCAGAAGCATCAAAAATAACCTGCATGTGCAGGGGGGAGACAGCTTTGCTTGTCTCATTTTACATTCTTTCTGATCTCTGGGCCCTGGTGATTTATCTCCCATGGAATGGAACAAGGAGGGGAACAAGTAGGGACAGTCCCTTCGAGCAGCGGCCACATGCCTGGCATGTCCTTACCTGCTCTCAAGGCTGACTGCTTCCCACAGGTCCCCCATTTTTATTTTTTAACTTTTGCTGCAAAATAATTCCATGAAGTTTAGTGCCGAGAGTAGTATACTGTTGCATGAGGATACGAAACAGACATGAGAAGATTAATATCAATAATAGGCAAATTATGGCCAGGGTAATAAAGCCTGACAACCTTCCGGTAATCCAAGACTGAGGATTTAACCACTTTAAATGGTCCAGTAAAGTTTGAATTACATCTTCTGGCGAAACATCATCAAGATGTGTATTTTGTATATCCTGAATTTCAGCATTTAATTTCTTAAGATCAAGACTAATATTATTATCTGACCAAACACTCAGCAGATGCATTTTTACTTTTTCCCATTCCCAAATACAGTCACTGTACTTTTAAGGAGTAACACACATCCATGTATACTTTGCATGACAAGCTAGACGCATCCTCAATTTTAATGCTGCCATCTGATCTCCAATCCCCAAAATTGCGTTTTTAAATTCATCTAACTTGTTATTAACCTGTAAATATATGTGACTTTGTAAAGATAAAGCAAGACTGCTATGTTGAGATAACTAATTAGCAAAGTGAGCATGATGAATACTCTGTGAAAGAGCAAGACCGGCAGTAGCCACGGTAGCAGACAGAGCAGCCAAGGCAAGTAAACTTACTATTAGCCACCCAAGAAATTGTCTCCTCTCTGCAAGGCTTTAGAGAGTTCCACCCATGCCTGTACTCCAGTATCTTCATACCAAGGTTCTCTCAGATGCACAGGCACCATAACATACATGGGTTGCTTTAGTATAAGCACAGATTGCGTTCCTGCAGAAGGGAACATACAACTGCTAAAAATACAATTAACACAGCTAATATTATATCCTCCTTTGGAAGAATTACCAATGTTAATAGAACCACACAAACGTGTATACGGAGGAGCAACACAAGTTATAACAGGTGTATTGGAATAAGTTAGAGCTAGTTTCCATATATCCCAGTTCTTTTGAAATGTGATAAACCTATCTATGATGGGAAAAGAAGAGATAAGAATTGACACCTTGGTATAATCTATAGTACAGCATATTTGGTTATTATTCCAAGATGCATTGCAACGTTCAAAAGTGGATCCAGGAAAGTTAACGGTCATAAAGGGAGGCAATTGATTTTTTGATTTTCTGTTAAGCATAGTAACCTTATGTCCAGCTATAAGTATCCCTTGTCCTCCAAGTAAACGCTTCATACAGAAATAATTTCCTGAATCTTCACCTGTAACCTTGGCTATAGTAATAGCGGAATCCCTAAGTGGTGAGGCGTATGAGATTTGACCTCTAATATTAATAGGTTGCCCATTTTATACCAAATGATGGTATCCTTAAGATACTCTCGTCAGCTGGTAGCCGGGCATGTAAGAGTAATGTTGGTTCCTGTAAAACGAAGGATGCCTGGAGAGCCTGACAAACTAATTGATTGATCCGTTCCCTCATAAACATCTGTATGCTCATAACTAATAGCCTTTACACGTCCAGTTTCCAGATTCAGTGGGCTAAGACAGACAGGATGGGTACTAAGCCAGTTAGTATAATTTACAGACATATTGATTTGTTTTATATTCCCAATAAGAGGCCCATAAACACTTATCATTGTAAAATACAGGAAACTCTGCCTCAGACCAAGATATGGGTTGTAATAGTGGAGGATCAGGTACATAGGCCCAGTAAGTTGCTGCATTAACAGAGGGAACACATGAAATGGTTGCCAACATAACCAAAAATAAAGTTACAGGTGTAACAGGATTATTCTGTTGTTTCACTGACTCTTGAGCTCATGAAACCAGTTGTTTAATTTGTCCCCAAGTTGGAACATCACTCCTTTGAGTCGTCCTGGCAAGTGGTCTCTTCTTCTTCTTTTTCTGAATCAACACTGTCAAACTTTCGGGAGAGATGCAGAGCTTCTTCATCTTCTGAACTAGGTGAGCTGTGGCGAGCCATCTATTTGCTTGACTAAGCGCTCAGGAAGCCAGCAAGGTCCAGGCGCTGATCTGGGAAAGATACACACGTGACCACGTCCCCAAATCAACACAGGATCAGGACCACGCCAAGTGCTGGTTAACGGATCTTTCCAGAGGACCTCCGGAGATTGAGAGGCCAATCTTGGCTCAGCCACCAACCTTCCCCCTGCAGAGCAGCCAAATTTGTCAACAGTGAGAACATTTAAAATAAACAGAGCATCATTTATAAGGTTATGTGGCGTTGTTCTATACAATTCCCCCCTTTTTATTTTTTCAATAGTTAGCTTTAAAGATCTATTTGCACGTTCTATAATACCTTGTCCTTGAGGGTTATATGGAATGCCTGTAATATGGGTAATTTTGTAATGAATTACAAAATGTTGCAAAAGCAGCGGGCCCATTATCGGTTTTAATAATTTTGGGAAGGTTCATGAAAGCAAAACAGTGTAATAAATGAGTGATAACATGTTTAGTAGCTTCTCCGGTCTGTGCTGTAGCACAGAGGAAACCAGAATAAGTATCGATAGTGACATGAACAAACTGTAATTTCCCAAAAGACGGGATATGAGTAACATCCATTTGCCATAAATGTCTAGGTAATAATCCACGAGGATTAACAACATAATGTGGAACAGGAAGGTGAGGTAAGCATTGTGTGCATTGCTTAACAATTTGTGGGGCGGCTTCACGAGTAAGGGAAAATTGTGTGTGTAATGTAGCCGCTGACTGACGGTGTAAAGCGTGCAACTGCTGTGCTGCTTGTGAAGCAGTTTGATCATAACTTACCATAATATGAGGGTGTCCAGGACATGGACCATGAGTATCAAGAGTATGGAGATAATGAATGCAGTATATTAGCCATTCTTGACAGCATGACGAACGGAAAGGAGGAGTACGGTAAATTGGGACATGTCCTGCTTTAGGGAAAAGAGATTGAGGAGGAGGAGTAACTTCAACTCTATTCTTGGGAGGAAAATGTACAGGATAAAGATCACGTTTAGATCGAGTTAAAACATCTGCAGTCGCATTAAGTTTAGTCAATGGACCAGGCAAGTTAGAATGAGCACGGATATACAGACCTGCA